>NC_054376.1:102537393-103179338 GCF_017654675.1 Xenopus laevis
ACAACTTAAAAGAGACTTCATACCCGAATATGTAGAGCATGTTTGTTCGTCAGGCACAAATTTGTTACCACTATGCTAACTCTCTAAAATGCGAAGTTGCATCCTGGGCACCGAACACTGGCGACTTTTCAATATCGATACTTCTTCAGTTCGAGTGTTTCATATCGAAGATTAGCTAGCGTTCTCTTATGCCTAGTGAAAAGTCGCCTAGTGATCTTACACTGTGGTCAATTTCGAAAAGGGCAGCTACATTAAAGTTGTATGGACGTCTTTATTAGAGATGTTGGTGCAAATGGCACTTTTTATTTTACAAATGTCCAAAAAACATTAATAAAAACAAAAGAGATCATATAATGCCCTAGACATGAGCCCACTGTAAAATGAATGTTCCATGGCCCTCAAATGTCTGGGGAAAAATGTTAACCCAAAAAAGTTTGTTAGGACTTTTGCAGCAATCCCGCTTAAAAAATCGAAAAGTCGCCAGCGGTTTTTCAACTTTAATGCATTTTCGACAGACAGGATATGATGTAAGTGGCATACGAGTGAGGAGGATGTAACTTCATTTTAGCAGTCCGCCTGGTCTGAGGTGGCGAAGTCAACTCTGTTGAAAGAGGTAACGTTCCGTAAAATCCACACTTTAGTGAGCAACAACCATTCGACTGAGCGAAAAGTCAGCTGGCGATAGAGTGCGAACGAACGCTAGTGACATCTGCGAATTGTCATCTGCACCTGTTTGGGAATTTATGGGGAAAAGTCGCTAGTGTTTAGTAAATCTGCCCCTATGTGTTTATGCATACTTGGCTGCATCCAGGAGTGCAGGAAAGTAATTCACTATACAGTGCCCAAATTCAACTATACACAGCATTGGAGTAAGTCATGGGAGATTAGAAAAGGTTATTGTAATGTATCAATGCCCCTGTCCAATGCATGTGATTCATGTGCATTTGTTGACATTGACCTATTGTTGCTGATAAATGCTTAAAAACTTTTTTGGAACAAATTAGCTTTATCAATTGCAATTTAGAAATATGTGCAAATTATTTTATTTTGTACAACTTCAAACCTGAAAGGACCAGTAGGTACTATATAGTGCAATAATAGATAGGATTAGTGGAAATATATTCATAATTATATTGTATATACATAATTATCATAGATATACTGTATACTAGATTATTTAGCTTTTTATTGAAGCACAATGGCTATAAAACCAATACATTAATGGCATGCAGCTGTGGCTAAATCTGAAGAATATAATGATCATAGTAAGTTGGAACACTCAGGAATGAATCCAGATACACTGTACAGCAATCCACTTTAATAGACAGGGACATAGAACAAAAGCCTAATTAAAATAAAAATAACAAAAGTCTTTTGAATTAAAGAAAAGAAAAATAAATATAAACCAAAGAACTATTACAAAGTCAAGAACATATTTCATAATTTAAGTTAAGTTAATTTAAACAGATATATACGGTTAATGATACTCCTAAAAAAGATGTGCTAATTGCTATTACTTGAAGTGGTAGAACAATATGTTTCCCATGTGGTACAGCTGTTTAAAAAAGTGAATAATTGATGGTATTTTATATCTGCCCTCCCTATTAGAGATGTCGCGAACTGTTCGCCGGCGAACTTGTTCGCGCGAACATCGGGTGTTCGCGCTCGCCGGAAGTTCGCGAACGTCGCGCGACGTTCGCCATTTTGGGTTCGCCATTGTTGGCGCTTTTTTTTGCCCTCTCACCCCAGACCAGCAGGTACATGGCAGCCAATCAGGAAGCTCTCCCCTGGACCACTCCCCTTCCCTATAAAAACCGAAGCCCTGCAGCGTTTTTTCACTCTGCCTGTGTGTGCTGAAGAGATAGTGTAGGGAGAGAGCTGCTGCCTGTTAGTGATTTCAGGGACAGTTGAAAGTTTGCTGGCTAGTAATCGTTTTGATACTGCTCTGTTATTGGAGGGACAGAAGTCTGCAGGGGTTTGAGGGACATTTAAGCTTAGGTAGCTTTGCTGGCTAGTAATCTACCTTCTACTGCAGTGCTCTGTATGTAGCTGCAGTGGGCAGCTGTCCTGCTTCTGATCTCATCTGCTGACTGCTGCAATAACAGTAGTCCTTGTAAGGACTGCTTTTATTTATTTTTTTGTTGTTTTACTACTACTACTACTACTACTACTATAAGAGCCCAGTGCTATTAGTCTAGCAGTGTTGGGGAGTGGGACTGGTGTGCTAATCTGCTGCTCCTAGTAGTTCAGCAGCACCAACTTTAATTTTTTTTTTTAATATTCATTTTTTTTTATTTTACTTTTTTTTATTTTACTACCGCTGTAGTAGTGTATAAGTTGACCTTTTAGGCATTATTTGCCCTGTAGGCATTATTTGCACACTGTTTTCTTCAACCCGCCATCGAGCTGTGTGACCTTGTTCACATTCTGTCTAAATATCCATAATATTACCGTCTCCAGAAAAAACACCGGAGTCACTTTTTTCAAGCAGCATTCATATATTTTACGTAATCCGTATCCACCGCTGTAGTAGTGTATACGTTGGCCTTGTAGGCATTATTTGCACACTGTTTTCTTCAACCCGCCATCGAGCTGTGTGACCTTGTTCCCATTCTGTCTAAATATCCATAATATTACCGTCTCCAGAAAAAACACCGGAGTCACTTTTTTTCAAATCCCTGCAGACTTCTGTCCCTCCAATACAGAGCAGTATCAAGCAGATTACTAGCCAGCAAACTTACTATCATCTGTCCCTGAAATCACTAACAGCTCTCCCCCTACACTATCTCTTCCAAGCACACACAGGCAGATTTTTCAGATACATTTTTGCCCTTGATCCCCCTCTGGCATGCCACTGTCCAGGTCGTTGCACCCTTTAAACAACTTTAAAATCATTTTTCTGGCCAGAAATGTCTTTTCTAGATGTTAAAGTTCGCCTTCCCATTGAAGTCTATGGGGTTCGCGAACCGTTCGCGAACCGCTCGCGTTTTTGCGCAAGTTCGCGAATATGTTCGCGAACTTTTTTTCCGACGTTCGCTACATCCCTACTCCCTATGTTCTTGGTTGAATAGTTTAACCCCAGAGAATCTCTTGACTACTTACAGTGTCTATATATGCAGCACATTGTTGTTTTTACAAGAAGATCTTAAAATCTATAATACCTTCCACATGAGACAATCTGTTCCCATCTGTTAGCAATGACACAGCAAACCACTTCATTATATCCCCCCAAAAAATAATAATAATAAAAAAATATATATATATACAGTATATATATATATATATATATATATATATATATATATGTATATGCGCTGTATGGCCCATCTATAATAGGAAGGTAAGTTGCTGGTTTCATGGGGTTTTTCAAATTAATACTGCTGGAGTCTGTGTCACACTCCCAAAGTAGTCAGGAAAATGTATAGAAACAGCTTCAATGCAGTATTTTCAAACTGCAAGTGTTTACACTATGGGGCCCATTTACTCAGCTCGAGTGAAGGAATAGAGGAAAAAAAATTCAAATTTCGAATGTTTTTTTTTTGGCTATTTTGACCATCGAATGGGCTACTTCAACCTTCGACTACGACTTTGACTTTGAATCGAACGATTCGAACTAAAAATTGTTCGACTATTTGACCATTCGATAGTCGAAGTACTGTCTCTTTAAGAAAAAACTTCAACCCCCTAGTTCGCCACCTAAAAGCTACCGAGGCCAATGTTAGCCTATGGGGAAGGTCCCCATAGGCTTCCTAAGCATTTTTTGGTCGAAAAAAAATCGTTCGATCGATGGATTAAAATCCTTCGAATCGAACGATTTGAAGGATTTAATCGTGCGATCGAACGATTTTTCGTTTGAACGAATAGCGCTAAATCCTTCGACTTTGATATTCGAAGTCGAAGGATTTAACTTTGACAGTCGAATATCGAGGGTTAATTAACCCTCGATATTCGACCCTAAGTAAATCTGCCCCTACATGTTTCAGGTACAACCCTTTCTCAAGTGTATATGAGAAAGTGTTGTACCCGAAAAATCGTTCCCCATAGACTAACATGGCACCTAGGTAGGTTTTAGGTGGCGAAGTAGGGGGTCGAAGTTCTTTTTTAAAGGAACAGTACTTCAACTATCAAATGGTTGAATAGTCGAACGATTTTTAGTTCGAATCGTTTGATTCGAAGTCGAAGTCGTAGTCGAAGGTCAAAGTAGCCAATTCGATGGTCGAAGTAGCCAAAAAAAACATTCGAAATTCAAAGTATTTTTTATTCTATTCCTTCACTCGAACTAAGTAAATGGGCCCGTAGTGTTTACACTGCTAATAAATGAACACTGCCTTGAAGCTGTTTATTCCTGTTTCTATACATTATCATCTATAATTATGGTAATTATTGACAAGGGGGCAAGTTTCTGCATCATAAAGGAATTATATTAAAGGTAGAGGTTGGAGAGAAACATAGGATACCATTTACTGTACGTGCTTATTTGATGTCTTGGAACTACACAACACAAAACTGTTAGAAATGTGGTTTTAATGAATTTGTGGCATTTTTACAGAGGAGCTTAACCATATAGCATTATGAAAAAGTAGGACTTGAACCCAAGATGTCTGGAAATTCCTGATTTATGGGGTAGGGCGAAGGACTGGGTAAGATGAATTTGGGAGCAAGGGGCATGGTATCCAACACGCTCAATTAATGGTGTGAAACAAGAATGAGAGAAGTATATAAGAACATATTGGTAGAAGTATGGGATAACTATGTGAAAATACTATGGGGCAAATTCAGTAACCTGCAGAAATTCGCCAGCGATGGCTTCGCTCACATCACCACAGTTCGCCAGGTTAAAATTCCCCAGGACAACGCTAATTCACTAAAATGCGAAGTTGCGTCCAAGGCACTGAACAATGGCGAAGTTTCACTAGTGGTAATTCGGCAATCAAAGCGAAGTTGCGCTAGCGTTCGCTCATTTGCATACAGCGGGAAGATAAAGTTGAAAGGACGTATATGTTGCAGCAAATACATTACACTACACAAGCCCAGGGAACCTTAATAAAATAAAATAGAGTTGTTATATTGCCCTACACATGAGCCCAGTGTATAGTGTATGTGCCATATGTTAGGAAATGTAGGGGGGGAAGCTGGGAACCCTAAAAAAACGTAACAATCTTTTGCAGCCTATCACCCTGAAAAACTGAAAAGTCGCCAGCATTTTTTGGGCTTTAGAAAAAATGTTCAACTATTTTTTGAGGAACTCCTATCTACTGTATTGCACTTTGCCTGGTCTGAGGTGGCGAAGGCGAGTCTGGCGCAAAAGGTAACGTTCATTAAAATCCGCATCTTAGTGATTTGCGTACTTACGTCCATTCGCCAGAGTGAAGATTCGCCTGGCGTTAGAGTGCGAAGTACCGCTATAGTCTATCTCCTTCGCTAGCAAATTTACACCTGCGCCCGTTAGTAAATCAACGAAGTTCCAAAATGATGTCACGCTGGCGAATTTTCACTAACGTTAGTCACTTCACCCTTTAGTGAATTTCCCCCTATATATACAAGGTTATTAAAACACTTTTCTAATTGTATACTGTACCCAGATGCCTTACTCAGTTTCTAGTTATCTACAGTCAGTTATCTGTGGTCATTTACATTATTTTGTTCAGTTCAAGTTGCATTATCTGTGCCGCATTGTAATGTTCACTGTGCAAGGCAAAAACTCATATATCATAGAGAAGAATTTGACCATTGTTACACTGAAGACTAGTGGCATTATGATTATGGTTGATTTGTTTTCCTCTTGATCAACATAGGGAAGGATTTGCTAAGGTTTAGATTTCATTATATTTCTGTTTTTGAGGGAAACATTTGGTAAGTGCCAGTGGACAGATGTCAACATGCCTGAGTAGTCACATCTTTAGGCTTTGTTTTCCCTGGTGGTAGTTCCCTTCCTGACAATAAATTTCCTCTTGACTTCTCTATGGATGACTGCATCCTTTCTGTGAATCTTCTTATTACATAAACCCCTCCATATTATGTATATTATCATAACAATCTCTATAATTTACATTTTATCTAACAAAGTTAGAATCAGAGCAATAGGTAAAACTCATTACAAAATGAACTATCTATCGGTTAAACTGCAACAGAATTGAATTGTTGGTATTTTTTTGCTTAAAGCCCTACAGAGATTTTACAGAATCTGAGATGACTAGTGTAGGACACATATGCAGGCAATAATTTACCAAATACTATTTTAGGTCTAGAAAATATTTTACTTATCCCCCTCTCATCCAAAAGAGTACAGGCCCCTCCCCTGTTGAAGTCTTTATCATGGCTTCCTATAAAACAAAGAATAACTTATAAACTCCTCCTTATTAACTTCATTCCTCTGCACCTAACTACATCTCATCTCTTGTTTCTCTATATCAGGGGTCCCCAACCTTTTTTACCCGTGAGCCACATTCAAATGTAAAAAGAGTTGGGGAGCAACACAAGCATGAAAAAGTCCATTGGGCTGCCAAATAAGGGCTGTGATTGACCAATTGGTAGCCCTATGTGGACCAACAGCCTACAAGAGGCTCTACTTGGCACTATACTTAGTTTTTATACAATTAAAACTTGCTTTCAAGCTTGGAATTCGAAAATAAGCACCTGATTTGAGGACCCTGAAAGCAACATCCAAGGGGTTGGAGAGCAACATGTTGCTCACGAGCTACTGGTTGGGGATCACTGCTCTATATGTTCCTGGCTGAAACCTCCACTCCTCCCAGAGCTTGCTTGCACCCACTACTACTACTGCTGTTTCCCGTGTCAAACCCTTCTCTCTTGTGGCTCCTTATATTTTGAATGGCATTTGTGAATCTCTCCAGAGAGAATCCTCCTTCAATGTTTTTAAAATGAAACTCAAACACTACTTCTGGGAGCACCTGGATAACACCTGACCTGGGAACTGGCACTTATATGACAGTGTCACCCACCGTAACCTACAGCGCTTTAATACCTCTCCGAATTGTGTCATTTAGACTGTAAGCCTCACGGGGTAGGGTCCTCAATCCTTTTGTAACCTTGACACTGAGCACTTAATCAGTATTTTAATTATATTATGTTTATGTGAATTGTATTTCTAATAATGCACTTATTGTTACATATTAATGCAGTGAACCTACTAATTTATATTTCAATAATTTTTATTTGAATTCACAAAAAATAAAAAAATACACAGGCAGCCATCAGCAATCAATGAAGACAGTATAGTTAAGTACAAATTATATATTCCAGTGACCAACTCAAGATTAAGTATTCTTATACATCCTGCCTTTCCACATAATAATGGGCTAAGCCCTGTTCTATGATATTTATTTCCAATATCATAATTACTTATTATGATGACTAATCCTGTGTACTCTGTACCTTACGCTAAAGTAGTTTAAACCTTTTAATTTGAAAACAAAAAGACATACCTACAGATGCAGCCACTTTGGTTTGTCTGTTTGACACAGAATAACTAAACACAGATATCCCGTTTATCTCATTTAACACAGAAAACTGTGTCACAACATCCCATCTAATTAAAGCATTCACCATTGTGAACAATGGTGCTTTGGTATGCTAATGAAAAGGTTAAATGCATTAAATGAGTTAAGATAACTTTAGATAACACAGTTTCTTCAATTAACTCTGAGTCATGACGCATTTAACTCACAAATCCAAGTGGCTTCATCTGTATCTATAGTCCTATTAGTTGACAATCTTGTTTGGGAAAGATCTCATTACCTTAAAACTCAAATGCTGAGCAATGCTATACGACCATCTGCCCAATATCTATATTCCAGCCATGGTGTCCATGTTTTCAGAAGTCATTTTTTCTTGAGACATTATCCAATCTACTTTATGTTTAGTAATTTCGATAGATAATTGTTTAGTTTTCCAAGCACTCGCTATGTTTTTTTTTAGGGATGCACCGAATCTACTTTTTTGGATTCGGCCGAACCCCAGAATTCTTTGTGAAAGATTAGCCGAATACTGAACCGAATCCGGACCCTAATTTGCATATGCAAATTAGGGATGGGAGAGGGAAATTTTTACTTCCTTGTTTTCTGAGAAAAAGTCACACAATTTCCCTCCCGCCCCTAATTTGCATATGCAAATTAGGATTCGGATTCAGTTTGGCCGGGCAGAAGTATTTGGCCGAATCCGAATCCTGCTGAAAAAGGCTGAATCCTGGCCAAATCCGAGACCGAAGCCTGGATTCGGTGCATCCCTAGTTTTTTTGCTGCTGTCATAATTGCAATAAACAAATGGAATTGAATCTATAAAAAGTTCTTCTGTTTTTTTTGACTAACAGCGACCGTTACAGGATGTTTAGGGATCACTACTTGGAATACAGAATGCAACATGGTATAGATTTGAATCCAGAACCTTTGAGCGCATGGCCAATCCCACCAAATGTGAAACATAAAGCCAACCTGTCTCCAACCTCTGAAGCATTTAGGGTCTGCTTTTGGGCAAATTTGGCAATACGGCTGGGACCAAATACCGTCTGAGATTTTGATAAAGGGATTTAAAAGTTATAAAGTTCCCCCCAAAACCCCATCTCCCAAGTGTATAGTACAGGTAGTCCCAATGAAGGGAGTTAAAAGCTTTGCGGATATCCAGTTTTGGTAGCATCATTTTAATCCTTGATAATTTGACAAAATTAAATGCATAATAGCATCTGCAGCCTGGCGTCCCGGGACAAAACCCACTTGGTCCCAATGGACTATTTGGGGGAGAAAATAATTTATTCTATGTGCTAGGATTTTCCCTAAGAGTTTATCATCAGTGTTAAGCACTAAGGGGCAAATTCACTATGATGCGAAGTTGCGCCAGGCGCAACTTCGCCGCACTTCGCCGCACTTCGCCGCACTTCGCCAGGCGTAGTTTCGCCAGGGCTCCGCAAATTCACTAAAATCCGAAGTTGCGCACAGGGGTAGCATAAGGTTGCGAAGTTGCGCTAGCGTTGATTTGCTATATAAAGCGAAGTTACGCTAGCGAAGGCTAATTTGCATAGGGCGCGAAATTCAAATTTCAATGGAGGAACACGTATCTGCACTACAAATGCCTAGAAAACCTTCAAATCAGCAAATAAAATTTTTATTTTGCCCTACACATGTGCCCACTGTCTAGGTAAGTTGCCATGAGTCAGGAAATGTAGGGGGGAGGAAGGGGAGCCCCAAAAATTTTTCGATCTTTTTCAGCCTATCAGCCATCATGTAGAAAACACGCCAGCGTTTTTTTGGGACTTAGAAAAAAAATTGGCTTTTTTTTAAACAATCCCTATCTACTCTATTGTGCTTCGCCAGGTCTGAGGTGGCGAAGGAAGTCTAGCGTAAAAGGTAGCGTTCAGTACAATGCGCAAGTTAGTAAATTTGCGCAGTTTCGTCGCTAGCGAACATTCGCCTGGCGTAAGGTTGCGAAGTAACACTAGCGAACTACGCCAGCGTTCGTTAGTGAATTTGCGCAGTAGCGAAAATGCCAAACGCTAGCGAATTAACGCTAGCGTTCGGCGCTTCGCGGTTTAGTGAATTTGCCCCTAAGTATCTGGCTTGGGGATAGCAGAATTTTTAGTCTCCTCTTGTTTTTAGCTGTTTTTAGCTCATTTAGCATTTTGGTAAAGTTGGGACCCAACTCAGTGAGGAATTTTTTATAATAGATATTAGGAAGGCCATCAAGCCCAGGAGCTTTACAAGTATCTTATTGCTTTACTGCAAATTGAACTTCCTCCAGCGTGATATCCTCTTCCATTAACTGGGCTTGATCAGGCCTTAAAGATGGGATCATTAATTCCTTAAAAAATGTATCATACTGTACAGTGCTTTGCCCTCAAGGAGCGGTATACAAATAAAAATATACATACATACAAACATACATATCTCAGAATCATTACTACCATTTAGGTTTTGGAGAATGTATCCTAAAAAAGAACAAAAAGGATTCAGATGAAAGCGTATAGGGCTGCGTTTCTGCATGTCCATACGGCAGTAAATACTAGTGTATAATATTCCACAGACTGCCATCTGCAATCTATATGATCTTTATAAGGCACTGATGCATCAACACAGGACTAGACACCAAATACATCTATACAGGAGGTCTATCAGCTGGATTTATTGAATATTGGAGTTGAGGTTGCTCAGTAAATGTAGAACAAATCAGTAAAAGATGAACAGTGAGAAAAACCAGCTGCTTGTTAGTGTGAACTTTTACAGTATTTTCCAATATGCAGTAATATAATCCAAAGCATAATTCAACATGAAGGTTTATATAGTGTTTGTTTATATAATCTCTGGTATATTCCTGTACAAGTGGGATGAATTCATGTTTGACTCTTCCCCCAATGTTAATCATTTCTGATTGTCCATCAGGGTTATATGAGGTAGTAATCAATCCCATCAGTGCACTGCATAATATATAGTGGAGATAATGATCTCATTAGCATAGAAATTGCTCATGTAATAATGCAACAAAAATACTCTCAAATTAGATGGATAGCATAAAATATGGGGATTTACTAATGGCTATTTTACTTTAATGTACTCACTCAAAGTACAAAGGGTCACATATTTTCTCCACTAGCTTTTATGTTCACTCGGCTATTATAGGACTCAATGGACTGATTAGAGAACTAAACTCTACCAGAAAGTTCTGCAGGAGGCTGCTTTCTGTTTGATCTCTATTCTACAATTATTTAAACTACAAACTCATTAAACAAAGCCAAAGCATTTTTCTCCAAATTGCCTGTATTAAGGATGAAACAAATATAATAGTTTTGTTGTAACTGCTCATCTTTTAACAAAATATAACATACAGGTATTTGCTTTTTAATATTTAGAATATAAAGCTAAAGGACAGTCAACTAATGTGCCATGGTGGTAATATTCAGGCTTGGTGATTAGCTTGGGTGTGCATATTGTGCTGTCGGCAGTAAGGGTATAAGGTAAAAAGAGTTGCGGCCAATCATATTCATATGATTCATATTTGCTTTTAACCAGTAGACTATTAAAAACACTATTGCTGAACTATGGGACATTGTGCAAAAAGCTAAAATGGTGACAGGAACAGGAAGATTTAAAATCAGGGATGTGCAATCGGTGTCCCCTCTAACGATATCAAATTAAACTCACATCAGCTGTTGGGGAGGTAGAGGGTTATAGGCCTATAACTGTTGGACACATACTAGGGGGGTTATTAATCAAAGTCCGAATTTGCTCTGATTATATCTGCATAGTTTTTTTTCCGCTTATTTATTAGATTTTTCCAAAATGTGGTTTGCGTGAAAAACATCCGAATTTCACTCATTTTTTTCAGATTTTCCACCCGAAAACTCCAATTTTGAATGCTTTTTTTTGAAACACAGCACACATCAAAAAATCATTGGGACTTCTCCCATTGATTTATATGCAACCTCGACAGGTCTGAGATGCAGGATTTTCTGATACAGGCTTTTTCTATCCTCGGGGGACAATAAATTCCGAAAAATTCAAGATTTTTTAAAAGTACAATTTTATACTAAAATATCCAAATTTTTCAGAATTTTTGCATTCAAGAGTTTAGTAAATAAACCCCTAGATGTCCCGTTTAATATACAGAATGAAGCTGATTTAATATGGCCCTCACAATGACTAAATATGTCCTGGAATCAAAAGCTTAGGCGGATGAGAACTCTATAGGGTTAACACTTTACCTTACATTCTCAAGAACCCAATTACTGCAAAAAAAAAAAAAAAACAAGGTTTTATTCATTTTTTTCTGATAGCTAGTGACCTACCTGCATTGTAACCCAATGATATACAAGTCAGAAATAATGGAGCTCTTATTTATACTTACTGTACATGTATCCTATTTTCTTGGTTTAATGAATTTATAGGAAAAAAGGTTATTTATAAGAGAGAAATTGCATCTTTACCTTAAAACATAATTGAGCCGAGCTGCTATATGAGGACAAGTAGTCATGGTAACCGGCAAATTTCTTTTCCAGAGCATAAAGAGTAAGAAAGGATTGTTATTCAGAATGTATATTATTCTCTACCTAAATTTTTTGAGACTTATACTAAGAAAGCAAATAATATCCTTGCTGTTTTCTAATTCCTCTGCATCAATATTATTTTCCATATGAGGCCAAATAAAGCGAAAAGGGGAAAAGGCATTATTTGCTCATTTCTATATTCATAATTTCCACATGGGACTAAAAAGTTCAGTGTCTGCTCTTCACCCTGTGCTGGGCACACTCTTACTTGGTTAATTTATATTTGTCTAGTCTATTATACTGCCATGACCTATACTGAAATCATTCTCAACCACAGTTTATACCAAACCAACATATAGCAATAACCTTCTGAGAATGATAAGCTTCCATCCCCCAGATTTAATTAAAGGACTCCCTGGAGTCAAATGTTGAGAGTCAAAAAGATTGCATCCTCACAAGAATCCTATGATCCAGAATTTTTGAAAATTAGGTTTTCAGTTAAGGTATATAATAAGGGAGCTCTGATAATGGTAAGATCTGAAGTGGGTAAGATGCCTCCTTTTATAAAACAAATTCAGGTATTTTTAAAAAAAAAACTGTTCTAATATATAGAGACCTTTTAAAATCCGATCCAAAAATAGGGACTTTATTTTCTTTATCAGCATATTTCTCTACTGAGAGGGAAGTAATGTAGGTGACTTAATAATGTCAAATACATAAACCAGGGATTGAGTTAACCAATACCAACCCAGGCACAGAAACTGCTTACACTGTAATGGTATAATTCAAGGTAACACTGTCCTACACCCCCAAACAGGTACTATACAACAAATAATAGGTTTTCATACATATGACAGCATATGACATACATTTAGGGGCAGATGTATCAAGGGTCGAATTTCGAGGGGTTAAATCCCTCAAAATTCGACTGGGGAATAGAATCGAATAGGCAATTCGGGCGCATTTACGAGCTGGCGAATAGTCGAATTGGCGAATATTCGCCAGGCGAATAGGCGCACGATCGAATATTCACTCGAAGGATTTTCATTCGATCGAATGCCTTTTTATTCGATCAAAAACTTGGAAACAAGTTTAAAGCAATTCGGTAGGTTTTAGGTGGCTAAGTAGGCAGTCAAAGTATTTTTTAAAAGAGACAGTACTTCGACTATCGAATGGACGAATAGTCGCAGCGTTTTTGCACTCGATCCAGTACTTCGACTATCGAATGTGCTCGATCTATTCGAATCATTCTACTCAGGCAAATTGAATTACGCCAATTCGATAGTCGAGGAGCACAAAAAACTATTCGAAATTCGAGCTTTTTTCCCTCTATTCATTCACCCGAGCTTGGTGAATGGGCCCCATAATATATAGTCTATACAGTTCTATTTAAGACAAAAATGTTGCACTATGAAATTGAGTTCGGATGAACACAAACTGTCTGTTAGGAATTATACATCATTATAATGAAAAATAAAAGGGGAAAAAGGAAAGCATGTTGGCAAAACATTTGTGTCAAATACTGGAAAAGGTACCCCCTTGAGAGAGTTGGTGTTGGCAAGGGCCAGAGACAGAATGATAACATGACATTTTACCATATTACTTACTGATCTTAACATTTATGTTTTTTTAGATACTACTGAGCAATAGTAATGTTGTTGAATTATAACTGTGGCTGTCTGAATATGTTCACATACTGACTTTAACTTTAGAAATGATTGCATTTTTGGACATTTTGTTTTTATTAATTTTAAAGTGTGGCTGTTGGACTGCACTTATATGTAGCTGTGGGCAAAATGCAGATTAACTGTATTTCTATTACATGACTGCTGCATGGGAGCCCATAACTTCTGAAAACCTCTGACCTTCTGAATCAAGAGGTATCCATTACGAGTGCAGTGTTTAATTCAATTCCACAATAAAAGAGTTCACAAGCTTTTTTTTATATTTATACCTTTTCTACTTGTGTACTATATATGTTATATAAAAGAGAGCTATTTCACTATTTGCACTACCAATCATGCCCCCTTGATCTAATCCAAATGTAGGGAAGCTAATTGCTTGGGAGGGGGAGAAGGGTGGTGGTAATGGGTCTGCTCCCTTGAGTAGTACAAACTGCAAGAAGCAACCCTATATACAGTATTTACATAAATTAAGAAGAACTGTTAACTGCTAAGACACTGATTCTGTGGGTACATGACTTGATTGATATCAGAATACTGTAGATATTATATACCTGTGTGTAAATAGTTTGAGTGACTGGGCATTGTGATACTTTACACCATTCTCTGGTACATGGATGGGATTAGTTATCTGGAAAGCCATTATCCAGAAAGCTCAGAATTGCAGAAACTCCATTTTATCCAAATAATCAAAATTTTCAAAAATTAGTTCTTTTTCTCTGTAATAATTATACAGTACCTTGTACTTGATCCAAACCCATACCTGTGGTATTATTTCAATACATAAATACACATGTGCATTTGTGTCTAAAGAATTTTTTTCTTAATTGTGCAGGTATCTCCATAAAAGTCATAGTACTTTTATCCTATATACCAGGAGTCCCCAAACTTTTTTATCCGTGAGCCACATTCAAATGTAGAAAAAGTTGGAGAGCAACATAAGCATGAATACAGTTCCTGGGGGTGCCAAATATGGTTTGTGATTGGCTATTTGGTAGCCCCTATGTGGATTGGTAGCCTACAGGAGGCACTGTTTGGCAGTACTCAACAGGCAGACGGCACTTCTGGGGTAAGGTTTATTGGGGTTACTGCTGTAGAAAACGCGTTTTGAAAATGAACTGTTAGCCTATGACTAAGGGATATACTCCCGAAACACGTTAGGCTTTCTACAGCAGTAACCCCAATAAACCTTACCCTAGAAGTGCCGTCTGCCTGTTGAGTTTTGTCGTATCTACAGTGGGGACACTGTTGACAGAGCACCTGGATTTAAGGGAGGAACGGTGAGCAGTAGCGGCCTTTTTTGTGTTTTATCTGTTTGGCAGTACACCTGGTTTTTATGCAACCAAAACTTGTTCTGCAGGCCTGGAATTCAAACTAAAACTCAAAAGCACCTGCTTTGAGGCCACTGGGAGCCACAATCAAGCGGTTGGAGAGCAACTTGCTGCTCATGAACCACTGGTTGGGGATCACTGCTATACAGTATACAAACAAAGTCTCGATTAAATATCCAAGTTGACAGGGGCAGAGGTGCAAATGTTCAAAGTAATGTAGAGACCAGAGGTGTTTTCTAACAACTCAGGGGCAAATTTCCCTGAGAACACTCCAGTGCCCTGAAATTGCCTGTGCAACTGATTAGAAGTTGACACTTACAAGTTTCAACTGCCTGCCAACTTGCCAAGAGCTTTCATAGTAGGAAATGAGAAGTTATTATAGACTAAGGGGCATATTTATCAACGGTCGAGTTTCGAATCAAAAAAACTTCGAAACTCGAATTCAAAAGGACCAACCGAATTGAGGTTGAAGTTTTTTGGGGGTCGAAGTGGTCCGTATTCGGCCTACTTCGAATTGTATGATCGAAGGAATAGCGCCTTCGATCTACTTCCATTCTACGTTTTTTTAATTTCGACCTTCGATCTCACAAACTCCCCCAATTGCCTCCATACAGGTTCTAGGAGGCCCCCCATAGGCTAAAACAGCACTTCGGCAGCTTTTAGGTGGCGAATGGTCTAAATCGAAGTTTTAAAGAGACAGCACATGATAAATTTCGATATTCGAATTTCAAAATTTTTTTCAACTTCGAATCGAAGTTGGAGTATTCGATGCTCGAAGTACCCAAAAATTACTTCGAAATTCAACGTTTTTAACTTTGAACCTTCACTTCAACTTTTGATAAATCTGCCCCTAAAAGTCACTGGCGCTAAAGCTCTCTGCATGTCACCACCTTAATGCACGGTGTTCCATGTTTTAAAACAACCAATCCAAATGCTAATCCAGATGCCATACCTGTGTAATTATAGTTTCATAATTTACTCTTTACTGCTTCATAATAAGGACTCAATAGGTAAAAATTGACTATATATATTTGTATAAGGCTATACTTTTCCATATTGTTGTTCATTTATAAACACATACATAACAGCATATAGCAATACGGTATTTACCTGCACTGGGGAAAATCTGCCCAATATCAGTAAATAATCTCTACTGTATTACCCTGCAATTGCTGTCATAAGTCGAGATGACTTTCTATGTTTTTTTTTCTCTTTAAATAAATAACAAAACCATAAAACTAAACGGAAGGTAAAGTTATCAACCATTTGAAAAGTTTAGATCTATTTTGGTTTTGCATTAGCCCTGCCTAATTTAAAAATCTCAAGGCATGAGCATGCCAGTTGCCCATAGGTCACATATAAATAGCAAAACAAATGGCTACAAGAATTATAAAGTATAAAGAAGGAGCAATGAGCAGTGACAGCTGTCACAGGATTTACAACAAACGATTTTCATTTGAAATATCAATATTTACAATGGAAATGTAATATAGATTCGACCTAACCTTCCTTTATCAGAAAATACGCATTTCTTGCCAAGCTTTTAGCTAAAATGCCAAAGCAGGATTCACTGCTGCCCGATCAGCCCTTGCCTTCGGTTCCAGTGGTTTGCTTGAGTGCTTTATTAAGTGACATTTGCTGGAACCTGGTTTTAAATGTTCTATTAGTTAAGTATTAGATGAGTATTAGTTTGTATTGCCATATTGATAAATAGAGCAATAAATTATCTCCTTGGAAACCAGAAAAATCTCTGGGATGTAAATTGTATTGGGGAAAAACATGTCAGGCATTATGATGCATGGACACCATTCACATTTTCAGAAGAAAACATCTCCTTTTAATTGTATGTATGCCTTTTTAATGGGAATGTGTTGTTATATATATATATATATATATATATATATATATATATATATATATATATATGTCATTTTTATTATTTATTTAATAGAGTTTATTTATGGAGCAGCAACACATTTACACAGCACGTGCTCATCGTTTACATTAACCCCTGCCTTACTCAAGTGTATAATATTAGGAGTCAATTAACATGTCACCTTCATTTTTCAACTGGGGGAGGCAGCCAGAGAACCCAGACAAAACCAAGACACAGGGAGAACATACAGTCTCCTTGCAGAGAGTGCCCAGGTTAAAAATGTCCAAATATATGGCTTTGAAGATATCACCATTAATTTACATTATATAGTGACCAACCTCATTCCTTGTAAAGAAGTGATTATGAATGTATGTACTAGCCTCTTTGGATACAATACATTATATTTCAAATTGTATCATAGTCAATTACATGTTTCTCTGTTTCTCTCGTTATTATTATATTGGTACAAGTGTTTCTTAGCCAACTATATTCTGTTAATTCTGAAAAAATATAACATTTGAATTATTGTCCTTGAATTATTATCACCTGCCCATCAGTCATAATATTAGATTTGTTTTTACCAGAATTCAAACACATTGTAGATTTGTATTGTACTTATTTATGTATTTACTTATAGTTGCTCATAATATTTGAGCATTAGATTGACAAAAATGCCAATGGAGATTGAAAGTTTTGTGACCATATAAAGGCAGAAACTCTTAGGGGTACGCCGGTAAAGCCATCTTCTTAAAGAGGAAATGTATAAATAAACATGTAATATAAGCTTCATAATACTGAAATAAGTAACATTCTCATTGTAATCAATTATATATTCTGTACTGGTATCTGTTTCTCTTCAGTCTGTCCTTAATCAGGAGTTGGGAGTCAGATTTTATATAATATAACTTTTGGGGGGGTCCCTTTTCTAGCACATTATTAACAGATTATTATTAGATCTAACTCAAATAATTGATTCCAACAGAAACAGAATTTAACAAAACAACTGACTTTGGCACAAATCCTGAATGTCAAGAGATGCACACTGTTGTGGAGTAGAGATGGAGATGGTTTGCCAGTTATCAAGGCAGCAATAATAACATTGGCATATGATATATGATGGCTATTCATAAAACGCACCTTGGAATTACCTCCATGTCAAGGGTGGTGCTATCCCAGTGTTTCTCAGCACTAGAGACTCACTTGTACTCTAAAATGGATGCAAATTTGTACGTATTGACACTATTTAGAAATGGTCAAGTATGCTAATTGCACTTCTGTGTATTTACTTTCAACAGCAATGCTTGCACCCAGACACACACACACACACACAGTATAGACATATAAAACAAATTTTCTAATTGTTATTCAGCTTAACAGCTGCCCAGATCCCTCTGAGCATGTGCAGCGCCACTAACTCAAAAGTAGGGCTAATCAGAGACAAGGAGATCCAATTTTGTTTAATGTTTAAATATTTTATGCACTCTGCTGTTGGAACAGTCATTTCAATAAATATACTGTACTTTTAAGTAATTTATTGTTTTTATCGGTGATACCCCATAACCCTGATGTACTGGCAGGTGATATGAGCTCAGCAGTGCTAGTAACAGCTGAAAGCTATTGTTGTTGTCTCCAGTTGAAGTCTTTCTTTAGTGAGCAAGTTTTGGTTCTCAAAATTGAATTGCATGATGACTCATGTCAGTTGTCAATGAAAGAAAGCACAGTCGAATATGATACATGGATAAGATAATGTAACAGTGGGATGTTTTAATTGCTCTGTTTGGATGTAGATCAAGGATCATATACTATATACATTTCACAGTGTTACAGTCTGTTGCCAATCTGTCCATAACTCTTAGGGGGTTATTTATTAAGCTCCGAATACCCGAAATTCCCCGAAATCCGAAAAATTTGTAATTTTTTTTTTAGAATTGGACTTTTAAAAAAATCATGAATTTTTCGGAATATATTAAACCCTGATTGCTAAAAAGCCGAAATATAAAACCACGGCATCTCAAACCTGTCGAGGTTGCATAAAAGTCAATGGGAACAGTCCCATTGATTTTTGGTTGTGTTTGGGGTTTCGGGAAATTTCACTATGTTTTCGGAGCTTTCTGAGGTGAAAATTCGTGAAAAAATTTTGAAATTCTGAGCTTTTCCCGCAAAGGTAATTTTCAGGAAAATGTAATATTAAATAAGCGTGGAAAACCCGAGCGTCTTAGATTGGAGTTTGTAGCAGCCGATATTGAGATAAATTCGGACCTTGATAAATAACCCCCATAATGTGTCTGTCCACTAAAGAAGCCAATGCACGCTCAGAAAATTGGATTGAGTAGGAGTCAGCTTTATTTTGTGCCATCACCCATCAGTCTTCTATATCCTTTTGGGTCCTTCTGAAATCAGCTATAAATGCACAATAATCTGCCAAACTCTCCTAGAATATTTGCACTTCTGCAGAACAATTCTTATCTACATGGTGAGAATGCTAATGATTAGCTGATGGAAGATTAAACAGGCCATAACATTCCCTTATCATTATTCAGGAATCTTTATTGTATAGTATAAACAAATTAGAATGGAATACTCCAACAATAAGTTCAAATCAAACAATGATGAAGAATTAAACCAAAATAGAAAGTAGTTACTAAATCTTTGGAATTACAGTATACACAATTTTCCTCTTCCTCTTCCACTAAACTGTGGTGTCATTTTTCTCTAAACACAATCCAGATGTATAGAAAAAGTGACTATACTGTTTTCTGTGGGGCGTAATTGTGAATTTGTTCATGGATTTTTAAATAGTGAAACATTAAGGAAAAAGGATCCCGGGGTCACATCTCTGCATTCACACAACAATAAAATATTCCTACAGAGGTCCTAGAGTCAATAGGCCATAGTACTTATGCATAATGATTACATTTTTCCATGTAACTATGGATAACGCCACATTCCTTTCCTCTACTGCTTGACAGCAACCCATACTAACAGGACTCCTGCATCATAATCACATTTTATTGTTGACATATAAGATTGGTGTGATAGAAAAGGCAAGCACGCACCTAAAAGGAAATGGTCAGGCTATAATTCACTATAATAGCAAATAGTTTAACTGAAAAGCCTTTCAACAATCGGTAAAACTCCACTACAGTGCTTTATAAGAAGGCAGAAGCACCATGGGGTAGTGGTAAGGTTTGTGCCAATGCCAAAAAAAAAATATATATATATATATAAGTTGGTACTACTTCAAGATATTTAATAATGCAAAAATTTAGTAAATCTTGGGGATATACTCACAATTCACCCCACTCCCAGGGTGCAGGTCCAAGACAACATTTCAAAAGAGAGATGTGAGCACCTCCGACAATAATCAGTTAAAAAATTGAAAAATGTATTAGGACATAAGAGACAAGACCTAACGCGTTTCGTGCCTGCTGGGGCACTTACACAAGCACCAAGGGGGCACAAAAGTGCATACTTAAAAATCACGTGTCCAGGGTCTGGCTGTGCTCTGCCCCTATTGTTGTATTGGATAACAGCTGCAGACCCTATAGCCTGCAGTAGGGTAGACGGTAATACTGGGCTCCATTTCTGCCTACTTCCTCCAGTGCTTCCTATGCAGGGCAGTAGCACAAAGTACATTTCACACAGATGCAAGGGAGCCTTGGAATTAACACCTGTCTTCAGGCAGTATTACTTCTAGGGATTGCTTTGTGTGTTGCACCTACAGTACACATGCAACTAATATTGTGTCTGGCAGTATGCATTGCTGTGCTGGCAGGGACAGATTAGAATAAAATGGGCACTAAAACTTGCCAACTCTCGTTAATGCCCATATAAACTGCCTGCAAATGGTGCATGTACTATTTTGTGGGTACATGCTATTACGGTGCAATTATGGGGAGGAAATTCTAGATGTAAAGGTGGGTAAAAAAGTGCTGATTTGGGCAATTAGCACTTGCATTAGTAAATGACCACTTTGTATGCATTGAACATGCTCAGCATTAGTGATGAGTGAATCTACCCCACTTTGCTTCGCACAAAAAGACTGCATAAAAATGTCCAAAATGAATGAATTGCATTGGCATCAATGGGTGTCTCTTGATGCATTTTGCTTTTGGAGTCAAAAAACAACATTTGAAATCAATGAGCATTTTTCTCTGGGTTTTTTTTGGTTTTTCACTGCAAAATTGCACTGCAGAATTTGACCGCAAATCTGTATCTGATGAAAAATTACACTTAACTCTTAAATCCAAAACCTTGTACCTTTTTTTTTCAAAAACACAAACATTTGCCCTGTCGGAGTAGTAAAAGTAAGTATCCTAGCTACACCGTTTTCAGAAAGCAGATATAGCTACTTACGTCACATTGCTATTATGTGCCATCACAGTCAGTACGCATGGGGGGCTGGAATGTCACTGCTTGTCTGATCAGGATTGTCCTGTAGAGGAAATAATCACATTAATGTTACATATGCTACACAAAAAAGATGGTGGCTTCAACTGCAGTACAGGTATGGCATCTATTATTCAGAAATCACCATAAATTCCGTTTTTTTTTTAAATTTCCTTTTTACATTTCTTATTTAAGCAAAAATGATTTCTGTAACAATAAAATAAATCAGTGTTGAGGAAAGGCATTTCCCATTATGGCCAGATCCTTTATCTGGAAACCCCACTTCCCAAGCATTCCATACAATAGATTCCAGTCCTGTATAATGATTAATAAATAACATTAAGTACTATGATTAGTACATGTTACTACATTCTTTGAAGCACTGATAATAGGAAAATGGGTTCACATTATTTCAACCCATCCTCCACCATTTTTTTTAACCTTCATTGTTTTTTTTACCCATGGTTTAATATGTATTGTCATTTTCTGGCACTAGTTTCTACTGCTTCAGCCCTAAACTCTTATCTCTTCTACTTTGATATTCATCAAAGCCGCCGCAGCCTTTCAAATAGAGAGTCATTCCTGCTACGGTGTTGTCAGTTAGACTACACTTTATGGATCGGTTTGCTCATTACAAAGCGTATTTATGGGATAATAGCTAGAAGTGTTGATTCTTCTCGGTGATCTAGTGAGTCACTTTGTATGTTCTTTATCCAGATGGTATCCATTAGGCCGACACCTATTTACACCATGCTCCAGCATTACATTATGTTTTTTGTTTATAAATAAGCAGTTTTTGGCCTAATAAATACAGCCAGCTTTAGAGTTTGATTGGGCTCATTAAATAATTATAAAATGAGGTTTCAAGTACAAATCAAACTAATACATTACATGAATAAAAAACCAATATGAAACCTGTAGAATTTATATTTTATGCATTACCCGTATAATCGATTGCAAATGCTACTAAATCATCTTGTGTATAGAAGGGAAATAAATAAATAGCAGGGTGTTACAGTAGCCTAACAAATGAACAGGATAGAGCATACACATGGTCTTTTAACCCAGTCATCAATTAGCAGTAATAGCTTAGGTCTAAAGCACATCTCTGGGGACTATATCTAGATGATTTAGGTGATCATTATTCTAAGTGTGCTTAGTAATAGAATCCATGGCTTGCGCCAGCTAAAAGGGACTTAGAGGTGTGTTTGCAATGTTTGCAGAAGATTTTCCCTTAGGATTTTATTTTAATTTGAATGCAGAAAAAGTTAATGCCATCATTACTTTATAAGAAAACAAACCTATATATATATATATATATAGAAAGCTAAAGGCTGAAGTGGACACACTCCCTGTACTTTTCCATGCTTCTTTTGTCTAGACAAAGGCCCCAGAACTTTATGTGGATTAAAACATCTCACATTTTTTGAGTTTTAAAGAACTAACAACAATTTTTTAGAGAGAGTGAAAAAAATTGATTGTTAGTAGATAGTAGACAGGCTCCTGAGTATAAGAACATAAAGTCCACAGAATGAATCCAACACCTCTCTCTCTACACACACACACAGGATTAATCCAACTCACCATGTTCTCTTTTCTTTGCAGTACTGTCCCTACTGACTAAGAGCTAAAGGGAGGTGAGTTCCCAAGATTGCCTTATAATTTCTTCCCTTAATGACGTATAGATTGCGGGTTCCTACAGGCAGTTTGGAGTACAGGTATGGGACCTGTTATCCAAAATACACGGGACCTATGGTTTGTCCAGATAACAGATCTGTAATTTGGATCTACATTCCATAAGGCTATTATAATAATATAATGTAAACATTAAAGAAACTCAATAGGCTAGTTTTGCTTCCAATAAGGATTAATTATATCTTAGTACATGGTACTGTTTTATTATTACAAACAGAAAATCGTTTTAAAAAATTTGGATTATATAGATAAAATGGAGTCTATTGGATATGGCCTTTCTGCAATTTGGAGCTTTCTGGATAATGGGTTTCCAAATAACAGATCCCATACCTTAAATGCAAAATACAGGACCTAAAAAATATCATTAATGTAAAACACCGAACACAGCAGCATGTCTGGAAGTAAGAATGATCCTTTATTTATATAGAGCAGACATGTTCCTCATTTATCCACACCAATTATTTGATGTGCTTTTTTACCTAACAACTACAATCCAAATTTCAGCCCAATAGCATTTTACTGATCTGGAGTATCCAACCCCGGACTTGTTTTTCACATTTAAATTAACTTTTAGGAGTATATTTATCAAAGAGTGAAGTTACTGATCGCCACAGTCCGTTAGAGTGAAATTCCACCACTCTCCATTCATTTCTACGGGATTTTTAAGAGTATTTATCAATATCAAAATCAAAATCAAAATCCCATAAAAAAGAAAGGAGAGTGGCGGAATTTCACTCTAGCGGACTGTGTGATCTTCACTCTTTGATAAATATACTCCAGGGGCAAATTTACTAAAGGGCGAAGTGGCTAACGCTGGCGTAAATTGGCCAGACTTGCCTTCGCCACCTCAGACCAGGCGAAGTGCAATAGAGTAGATAGGGCTTTCTTCAAAAAATTTTGAAGTCCCAAAAAACGCTGGCGTCTTTTACTTTTTTAAGGGTGATAGGCTGAAAAAGATCGTAAATTGGTGCCCCCCTTCCCCCCTACATTTCCTAACATATGGCACCTAAACTATACAGTGGGCACATGTATAGGGCAAAATAACATCTCTATTTTATTTTATGAAGCTTTCCCAGCTTGTGAAGTGTAATGTATTTGCTGCTACATATACATATATACATATATACGTCCATTGTACTTTAACTTGGCGCCGTATGCAAATTAGGCATCGCTAGCGTAACTTCGCTTTGCTTGATGAATTAACGGTAGCGAAACTTCGCTACCTTTCGCCTCCCTGAGCACAACTTCGGATTTTAGTGAATTAGCGGAAAATTCGCCTGCCGAAGTGCGGCAAAGGCGTCGTTAGCACATTTTCGCAGCTTAGTGAATTTGCCTTTAGCTACTATGATGTAGAGAGTGATATTATGAGGTCATTTTCAGGTGGTCTTCATTCTTTGTTATTTGTGTTTTTTAAGTCATTTAGCTTTTTATTCAGCAGCTCTCAAGTTTGAAGTTTCAACCATCTGGTTTCTAGGGTCGAAATTACCCTAGCAACCATGGTTTCATGTGAATAAGAGACTGGAATATGAATCAGAGAGGAACTGAATAGAAAGATAATTAATAAAAAGTAGCAATAACAATACATGTTTAGCCTTACAGAGCATTTGTTCTTTCGATGGGGTCAGTGACCCCCAAAAAAAAGACAAAGAAAGATTGATAATTCCCTGCTCTATGCTACTAACCAAGTACAAGAATGTTTTCCAATATTGGGCCAAAAGCCTACCTGTCTATTACCAGTTTCCTTCTGTAACTATTCTCCTACAGGGGACATCAAGGGGCCGATTCACTAACTTCGAGTGAAGGATTCGAAGTAAAAAACTTCGAATTTCGAAGTGTTTTTGGGCTACTTCGACCATCGAATGGGCTACTTCAACCTTCGACTACGACTTCGAATCGAAGGATTCGAACTATTCGACCATTCGATAGTCGAAGTACTGTCTCTTTAAGAAAAAACTTCGACCCCCCTAGTTCACCATCTAAAAGCAACCAAACTCAATGTTAGCCTAAGGGGAATGTCCCCATAGGCTTTCCTAAGTTTTTTTGATCGAAGGATATTCCTTCGATTGTTGGATTTAAATCCTTCGAATCCTTCGATTTGAAGGATTAACTCGTTCGATCGCACTATTTGCGCTAAAATCCTTCGACTTCGATATTCGAAGCCGAAGGATTTTAATTCCCAGTCGAATATCGAGGGTTAATTAACCCTCAATATTCGACCCTTTGTGAATCGGCCCCCAAGAGTGACTCACTGTAGATATAGAAGGTGGAATTCTCCTTCCTTTCATCATGTTAACTTCTAAGCAGCCAGGAGCCGCTTTGGATTTAGAACTGAAATCTTTCTTGCAATGACAGATTAATTAAGATCTGAGGAAATGTATAATATGTATGCCAGGAATCCCAGCAGTCGTACAATAGGATGTGTGCATCTATGGTCAGCTTTAGAAAGCAAAGACAGGGTACTGGATGTGATAAAGAACAAGAAATTAGTTGCCAAACATAAGTAGCATTTAATAACCAGAATGAAAAATGTATTTGGTGTAATATTAGCAGCGTCTGCCACCAGCTTTTTTAGGCAACTTTGGATCAGGAAACAGTCAAATATTGGGAAT
Source organism: Xenopus laevis (assembly GCF_017654675.1). Lineage (NCBI taxonomy): Eukaryota > Metazoa > Chordata > Amphibia > Anura > Pipidae > Xenopus > Xenopus laevis. The sequence goes on from NC_054376.1 coordinate 102,562,965, forward strand.
TGCCTGATTTATTTAAGACTGAAATGTCTTTTGGATGTTTAATCCCTGGCAATTCCACTAAAAACATTGTAGCCATGACCTTGCACTATTTAAAGCTATTTAAACAGAGCTGCTTTAAGTTACAACTAATGGAAAAATGCAATAAGCAGTACTCGTTAATAAAGAGATTATTTAATCTGGATGTGTTATTATAGGAACCCCCATATTTAAACACTTTTTAAGCAGCCGCTATGCGCAGCACACATGATGATAAGCAGACATATACTCTAGTAAATATACTGCAAACCTACATGATTTAAGGATTAAAGTGGTTTAGTACTCCTTGTGTAGGACCCCTGCATAGGTTGGAAGGAAACAAGCTTTACTCCCCTTAGCAACTGTAGATGTAGCTCATCACTTAGGGGTGATAAGGTAACTCTAATCAAACACCCTTGAATTTCTTAGGGGAGACATATGCTAGGCTTGACCAAATGAACTTTTTCAACCTGTGCAATATAGAGGCATATTAACCTATGTAGGTATGGGATCCATTATCCGGAAACCCATTATCCAAAAAGCTCCAAATTATGGAATGACCATCTCCCATAGACTCCATTTTATCCAAATAATCCAAATTTTAAAAAATGATTTCCATTTTCTGTGTAACAACAAAACAGTCCCTTGTACTTGATCCAAACTAAGATATAATTAATTCTTATTGGAAGCAGAACCAGACTATTATTTAAATGTTTACATGATTTTCTAGTAGTCTAGGAGATCCAAATTATGGAAAGATCCGGAAAACCCAAGGTCCCAAGAATTCTGGATAACTCGTCCCATACCTGTATTAATAATTAATACTGTAACTATTACTATAACAAGAGTCCCAGATACAGAAAAAAGAGGCAGAGCAATTATATCACCCTTAATCATATACAGTAATTCATTAGCTAAAAGTTGGTCACGTACTGAAAATATGTATTTGTACAGCCATAATTACATCTCCGCTGTGCAACTCAGAGGGATTGATAAGGATATTGTAAACGACGCATTAAAAATAGAACTAGAATCACAACACATATTGTGAAAATGAAAGCATTCAGTACTTTAATTAGCTGGAAAAATGAGAACTAATTACCCATGGGCATGAGCGCTTTTACCCACACAGATGAACAGAATTTGTGCAAATTTCTTTCCTAGAAATTTACTGGGGAATAACAATGTGAAATTTATTAACCTTTGCCAGACACAAGAAGCAAATGTTGTTGATTGTTCCATCAAGGATGGGACTATGATTGGGGGGGTCATATCAATTCAAGGCATTAATTACAATTAGGTACACAGTGAAGACACCATGGCAGGAGAAAATACAATTAAAATGTTCATTCCTGTGGAACTTTGTTACGGCTTGTTGCAGAGAAGGACAAACATCTACTAAATTAACTGTCATGGGGTTTCCCTGATATTCATTTCAATGGCATGGTAACCAGTCACAATACTAAGAATATACATAATAACACAGTAAGGTTAACCAGTTCTCATCTAGATTGCCTAAATATAGACTGAAGTGAGACCAAGAACAGCTAGAAAACTTATTTTAGTTGAACATAACCATCAGAGAAAAGCTTCGCATGAAATGCAATAGCCATGAAGAATTCATCAAGATTGATCTTCTAGTGTCAGCCTGAGGGTCTAGGACCAACCAGGTGGCTTTGTCAGGGGCCCCCGCACCCCCCTTATCCCCCACCCCAGACAAACCCCTCCCCCTTCCAACAGCCCCCTGCAAAATTGTCCTTGTACCAAAGACCACTGCACACTGTGCCTCGAGTCTCATAAACTAGAGCACAATCAGCAATTTGATCCATGGTGCTAAAGTTGCCCAGCCCCTTTGTGCATTTCATTTTAATATACGCATTTCTGTACTGTTTTTGTATATGATGTTCCCCCCTCCATGATCGTAAATTATTGCTCTACAGAAAATAGAGCTTTTTGCCTGGTTAGTGTTAAATATTCCATGTTTGAAACAACATCATTTTCAATCATATTTTCTGATCAAAAAGCATGACCCACGTTCAGTCTTCAGCAGAAGTAATTCTGTCTTTATTTCACGTATGCTCTTCTGTTTCCTTAGCTCTGCTCCTACAGCTCAGTGGGCGAATTTAAATGTTTGGATTTTCATGAATACATAAACACTGAAAATATAATATTGTTCCCAGAGCTATTGTTTGAAGGACTTGTGTGTGGCCATGTTTATAGTGTGAGGCTCCACCACACCATTGTGTAGCTAAGTTAACATTGATTTTAGGCACTCAATGACTGATTTGCAGTTACCTATGAGATCCAATCAGATTTCTGCTTCTATTTTCTAATTGGCTGCTGATTAGTTATTATGGGAAACTGTTCTTGGGTAATTTATCAATTGTGTTGTAAATTAGCCCTTCTGTAGCTAACATACTCACTACTGTTGATCCTATCCTTGTTCTTTGTACAGTGTGGGATCCGTTATCTGGAGACCCGTTATCTAGAAAGTTCTGAATTATGGAAAGGCCGCCTCCCATAGACTGCATCATAATCAATTTTTTTTTAATGATTTCCTTTTTCTCTGTAATAATAAAACAGTACTTTGTACTTGATCCAAACTAAGATATAATTAATCCTTATTGGAAGCAGAATGAGCCTATTGGGTTTATTTAATGTTTAAATGATTTTCTAGTAGTCCTAAGGTGTGAAGATCCAAATTATGGAAAGACTTGTTATCTGGAAAGCCCCAGGTCCCGAGCATTCTGTATAATAGGTCCCATACCTACTGTATACTTTTATTTGCTCACTACAAGGCTAAGGAGCCTATTCAACATGCTGTGTAAAAAAACCTGTGTAAAAAAGCTGATTCCCAGACATCACAGTGTAAAACAGTGTATTTATTGATTGGATTGATTTTAAGTGACTGCATTAATTGCAGCATAATAAGCAGTGACCACTTGAAAATGTTGTGTGTTGTGTAAAATATTGCCATAAGTACAGTATATAAATACACTATTTATTATATACCACTTTTTACATTATTTATACACAATACAGCATTAATCAATGTATGCTGCCCCTAATCCCTGTTCTGTTTAAAGGGTAAGGCATTTTTTAGTAGCTGCATGCACAAAATGTCTCAATGTCTTAAATATATTGATAATGGGTTGAGTGCAGAGGACATTGTATTTTTTTGTATATATATATATATATATATATATATATATATATACACACAGTATATATAAGCTATAACTATATATATATAGTTATAGTTTTTCTATAGCAATATTTTTGTAAGGATTACATGACCGGGAATTTACTTTAGACTAGGGTTAGTTTTTTTGTTTTTCTCTTGCAAATGAAAGCTTTTCATCGCTGCACTTTTTAATCTACGGAAACAGGGATTATTTTAAATGGGTCTGTAAAACATGGTTCATACCTTTCCTTTGATTAGCAAGTTCTGGTAAATGACCTTGAACAAGAATATCTGTGGTCTTGCGTGTTTATAAAAGCTGGAATGGAGAGTTGGCAAGGCCACATTTTGAAAAGATGTAATACAGTATCTTTAACAAGTACAGAATTAGTTAGAATAAATATTGTTTATTATTTTGGTGCTCTTTATTTTGGACAGCAAGATGAAATAACAGGAATCCTGCTGAACTCTCTAATAATCTGTCAAGATTTCATCAACTCCTGCCTCTAAATGTCATTGAAAAGCCTCCTTTCAGCCCACAATAAACATCAATTCAAGGAACAAATATATGTCTATCATAGAATGCCTTTTTTTGTTTTGCCTCTACATCAAGATGACTGTCCTCTTGAATTGTGTAGTGTGTAACTGACATTAAAGGCAATTCATGTGACAGGTCATCTTGCTATCAGATCTACTTCCAAGACATTATGTGCAATTGCTTCCATTCAATAACTTCAAATGTAAGATTAACATGTGGAAATGTTGATGTGTCAGCAGGCTATATCATTATATGTGTTCCTTTGGCTATGTTGTAGAGCGTTTCTGCATAATACTGGTGATAAAGGCCAAATAAATTATTTGTAAAGATGACAGTAAAGAACAGAAATGGGTTAAAATTATTTATAATGTCAGACAGGGTGGGGATCAGAGTGTTAGGGGATTATTTACTAAAGTCAGAATGCAAAAATCACAATCTATATTGGATTTATTTCATGTTTACATGATTTTCTAGTAGACATATGGTATGAAGATCCAAATTATGGAAAGATCCATTATCTGGAAAACCCCAGATCCCAAGCATTATGATTATTATTATTATTATTATTATTATTAACCTGAATTTATATAGCGCCAACATATTGCGTAGCACTGTAAAGTAAATGTGATTATACAACTACATCACATGAATTACATATATAGAATATATGGAGTAACAAACATCACAATCAATACAGGTACAAAAAGGTGAGGAAGGCCCTATGCATAGGCATACAGTCTAAAGGAAAGGGAGTAATACACAAGGTGTGGGAGTGGGCAAGATCGAAGTGGGTGAGAAATGTGGTATTGTATGTGGTGTTGCGTTTGGTAGTTAAGCAGAGTGAGGGTAGGCTTCTCGAAAGAAGTGCGTTTTCAGAGATTTCTTGAAAGCAGAAAGGTTGGGAGAAAGTCGGACAGACCGTGGGAGAGAATTCCAGAGGAGGGGTGCAGCCCTTGCAAAGTCTTGAATGCGAGCATGTGAGGAGGTAATGAGAGAAGAGTTGAGTAGCAGGTCAGTAGAGGAGCGTAGTAAGCGAGTGGGTGAGTATATAGAGATGAGTTCAGAGATGTAGGGTGGGGCAGAGTTATGAAGTGCTTTGAAAGTCAGTGTCATTAATTTGAATTTGATTCTGAAAGGTAACGGAAGCCAGTGCAGGGATTGACAGAATGGCGAGGCAGAGGAGGAGCGGTTGCTGAGGTGTATGAGCCTCGCAGCAGTGTTCATTATGGACTGGAGAGGTGACAGTCTCTGGAGGGGGAAGCCAATTAAAATAGAGTTACAGTAGGCATTCTGGATAACATTTCTCATACCTGTATATAATAATACATACTGTAATAGTATGACTGGCAACATCTGAAATGAGTATCCAGTCACTGGACCTAAACACAGAAACATATTATGTTCTAAGCTAAAGGAGGGTGTGACGTGCTTAACTAGCATAATTATAACATTGTTGTTACTATCAGTGGGTTTTTTTTTGTGTGCAGTTTGATCAGTTTTTAAAACTAAGAAAACGAATAATCAGGAGCTTTGCAGACATTCTCCATTAATTGTAGTAGAATTGGAAATTATAAATGACTAGTAATGGGACAGTAAATGTGGCCTATTTTCCTTTATTACAATTGTATGTAATAATTTTAAATTGTTGTCATTAAAAAAATTAGTAATAATAATTCAATAATTCATGGCTATGAGAGCCAGTTTTTTCTAAAATAGCTAGCTTTCTTTGGGGAGTTTCTAGCAGCCGATATTGAGAATAATTTGGACCTTGGTAATTTCAGGAGTTTTGTTACAAAACATTGTCATTTGTGACCTTTCTTTATATTTTACGTATGTACCTCTATAATAAATAATCCATGTTTCATACGTGCTTGTAAATGTATCACCACTTTTTTATGTGAGTAGGAGTGAAATGTCAAGGAAAATAGAAGAGGTGACTTCACTGAAAAAGCAAATTAAGGCACTTCCTACAATACATTCCTATATCGTAATAGATAATACCATGAATATTTCCTATTTCTCAATTATGCTATAGGGATGTTCTGTACCGCCGAGAACAATAAAGGACATTCTAATCAATTTTTCAAGGATTCAAGGAAGGAAAACTTTAGAGCTCAGGATTATAATGCTATTATCATTAGAGGATTTAACTGAGCACTTGGACTTTTATCTCATTACTGGAGATTACTTAACCTTATCCATGTCTTTTCCTCTCTGTATTTCATTCCACTGCCTTTTCTTATTGATGTTATATCAGCATCTGTATCACATGTCCACTTCCCATTTTCTTTTGTGCCTCTAAAATGATTCCATTTTCCTTCTTATGATCAAATTGGATATGGTGTCTATTGCATAGAAAGGCTAAACACGAGCATAGTCAACTTGTAAGGGCTTGATAGATCCTGCATTCTCTCTCTCTTTGGGGCAAATTCACTAAGCGCCGAACACTAGCGTTAATTCCCTAGCGTTTGGCATTTTCGTTACTGCACAAATTCACTAACGAACGTTGGCGTAGTTTCGCTAGTGTTACTTCGCACCCTTACGCCTGGCGAATTTTCGCTAGCGACGTAACTACGCAAATTCACTAACTTGCGCAGTATACTGAATGCTACCCCTACGCTAGACTTCCTTCGCCACCTCAGACCTGGCGAAGCGCAATAGAGTAGATAGTGATTGTTTCAAAAAAAGTCAAAATTTTTTCTAAGTCCCAAAAAACACTGGCGTGTTTTCTACATTATGGGTGATAGGCTGAAAAAGATCATTTCCTGACTCATGGCAACTTACCTAGACAGTGGGCACATGTGTAGGGCAAAATAAAAATTTTATTTGCTGATTTGAAGGTTTTCTAGGCATTTGTAGTGCTGATACGTATTTCTCCATTGAAATTTGAATTTGGCGGCGTATGCAAATTAGCCTTCGCTAGCGTAACTTCGCTTTACATAGCGAATCAACGCTAGTACAGCTTCGCAACCTTACGCTACCCCTGAGCGCAAGTTCGGATTTTAGTGAATTTGCGGAGCGCTGGCGAAACTACGCCTGGCGAAGTGCGGCGAAGTGCGGCGAAGTGCGGCGAAGTTGCGCCTGGCGAAACTACGAATGTTAGTGAATTTGCCCCTAAATCACACATACACACTATAAGCTTTATCTTGGCAATGCAGAAAGAGATATTCAGATAAGTACTTTCAGTGTAACATCTTGGCCTCCAGTTTTACAAGGAGTATCCTTAGAAACATGGCTGCCAATTTAGATACACAAGTGGGGTAGAGGCCACATAAGAAAAAGTGTGTATCATGTGTGTTTGTTTTATAAAAGTCATGCAGGTGCAGTATGTACTTGGCTCATTGACTCCTTCATAAAAAAGGATGTTTGAAGCTTTTAGCTTTTCCTACATACAGTAGAAATATATTGCTTTTTCTAATATAGCTTTGTTAAGAATATCCTGAGAGTTTTTCCTGATAAATGTGTAGTTAGAAGCCAGTGCAGTGCAACCATGTTATTATTTAGGGCTGTTCAGCTACAGGTTTAAGGCTGGATGAGTTTAGCTACCTAGATGGAGACCCCTAGGCTGTAAATGGCTTTCTGAAAGATGTTTATAAGGTTCGGTGTTTCCTATTAAGATCCATACAAGTTTTAAGGGAAAGGGAACTATAGAACTATAACTATAGAACAATCCCATTGCACTCCCAAGGACTCCAAAGTAGGCAAAGACTCAAGGTATACTCTCCTGATTGAAGTCAGAATTCCACAGGACAAACTAGGAATAAATGCATTAGCACATTATTATTTAAGCTTATTAAAATTATTATTAAGGCTTATTATTAACATACTACACTACTCCTTGGAGAAACCTGTGGCTGACTTGCAATGAAAGCGGAAAAACAAATTACTGTGAAAGTGGAAAAACAAATTATTGTGAAAGTGGAAAAACAAACGGGAACTAATGTATTGAATTTATACAATACCTTAATATATATTACTAAGGGTCGAATATCGAGGGTTAATTAACCCTTGATATTCGACCATCGAAGTAAAATCCTTCGAATATATTCGAATATCGAAGTCAAAGGATTTATCGCAAATACTTTGATCGAACGATCGAAGGGAAAATTGTTTGATCGAACGATTAAATCCTTCGAATCAAACGATTCGAAGGATTTTAATCCATCGATCGAAGGATTTTCCTTTGATCGAAAAAAGCATAGAAAGCTTATGGGGAAGGTCCTCATAGCCTAACATTGATGCTCGGTAGGTTTAAAGTAGGTAGTCGAAGTTTTTTTTTAAAGAGGCAGTACTTTGACTATCGAATGGTCGAATAGTTGAATGATTTTTAGTTCGAATCGTTCGATTCGAAGTCGTAGTCAAAGTTCGAAGTAGCCTATTCAATGGTTGAAGTATCCAAAAAAAACTTTGAAATTAGTTTTTTAACTTCGAATCCTTCACTCGAGCTTAGTAAATGTGCCCCCAAATGTCTATGAGAAAAATAATACAATAATATTGTGTGTGAAATATTTCTAAATAAAAGAAAAAAATCTAATTGTAATTCCCATAGGTCCTTAACCATGGGGTCAACACAACCATATCCCCTAAATTCAGAATAGAGTCACAATACAGTCAATGAAAAATGTTAAAGTAGAATATGAAAAGGTAGATAATTATTTAATGGCAATATATTGTGCAAATTTGGCTTGCTAATATTGTACTTTAATCAGACTGTAGTAGGATGTTTAGTGTTTGGTGCATGAAAAAGTTTTGTTAATGCCTCCTTTCAGCAATGATGATATGAACAAAGAAGAGGTGGACAGGCATACCCAGTGCAAGCAGAATTCAGACTGTACGATCTTCTTTCATTAGGAAAGTTTCTTCAATAATTGCAGTTTAGCTACAAAGGGGAAATAAACAATCCATAAGAATGATGCTCCACCAAAAGACAATTGGATTGACCCTTTATAATTAAACTTCGAGTTTAGTCCAGCAACATTAAGGTCTGAAAGGTAAGAAACAGCCGAGATAAATGACTTTCTCTTTAAGGCATTCACATTAGAATGTTTGGGGAAAGAAGATTAGTTTTCCGTGTTCGGCAATATGTGCTGAATTAAAACCCTTCATTAAATTTAGCTCAGAGAACTGGATTACATCAGCGTCTGCAAAGCGTTCGGATGCAACTGACAAATTAATTATGACACCAGTGAAATTCCTGCTGCAAACACCTGCCACAGTCCTAGAGCAACTATGTGTGCTTGTCTATGCCCATAAATATGAACCAAGGGACACGTTTATTTTGTTTTTTAATACATCTCAAGTAAACTCTTTGAATTCTCAGTATTGCTTTGGAGGGTTACAAAATATTTGCTCGGCTAAGTGGCAATCTCAAGCACCTGTTGTTACCTATTAAGGCTTTTCTCCCTGTACTTGTAATGGGTCTGTGTATATTTAGTTAAGGATGTGAGAGACCTGCGGTGCACTCATAGTCTGATCCTTGTGAAGCAGCCATACATCTATTGATTGGAAGGTTGACCCTGCAAGTCTCCCAGCCACATTATCAGATAAATGATACATTTCCATATGTACTGTAATAAAACATCTAGAGCAGAAATATGACAACAAAAAGGCTAAAGTGTACACCAGATAAAGATTGATTAGGGACCAATGGGACCTTAGACTGAGAAATGATTCCGGGTTCCCTTCTTCCCCTTGTGCTTGTGCTTTTAAGCTATACAAACATTTAGGCAGATAAAAACGAGGGCATGTGCACTCACCCATGACTATATATGAAAGGATATTAAGTGCAACATTCTAATACTGCCTTCCTCTTTATATACTGTAACACAGGGCTTGTTGGTACCTTTTTTTGCACAAAATGTCTCAGTGTCATTGATAGGGGCTAGTATGGGCTTGGACCGGTGTATGATCTATTATCTGGAAAGCTCGGGAACTAGGGTTTTCCAGATAAGGGATCTTCGTAATTTGGATCACCATATCTTAAATATACTCCAAAAGACCTGTACTGTTAGAAGTTTACAGTTTCTCCAGATTTATAACATGGTTTTCCATAACTTTTCTGTTCATAACTTTTTCTCTGGATTTATAACATGGTTTTCCATAGCTTTTTTGTGCAATTATTTCTTTAAAAACGTGCTTACATTTTGCCTAGGATGACTCACATTCGGGGGAATGTAATAAAAGTCGGTAATGGAAAAACTATTCACAATGCAATGCAAAAAGTTATGCCTTTGCGCAAACAAATTTTGCTTTGCGGGAATTTAATATAGCTTTTGTGAACCCGGAAACAGTTTAGCGACCACTTCCGACAGTGGAAGACCGTTTGCGAATTTTATAGTTTGCGCCAATGCTCAGTAAATGTAATAAAACTTCTTATTGAAAAAGTCGTTATGTTTGCTCCAAAAGATTACGATACCTTCATGTACACCTTCAAGTGTGCAATTACAATTTGCAATGTGCAACTAAAATTCGCAATATAATAACAGTTTAAGGAACAATATTACATTGCGTGGATTTTTTTTCTTATTGGTGCGAATTGTTTTGCTCTTTGCAACTTTTATTACATTCCCCCAATTGACTTCTACATGAACTCACAAGCTTCTAGCCAGGAAGCCACAAGTTCTACCCCATCCTGTAGAATGAAAAAATGAAAGCACAAAGCAAAATTTCTTTATAGGAAACACGAAATACAATGTTAAAACATGTACGAAGGTCAAAGGGTTATACATCGATAACTATCAAAATGTCATGCAAGGTCATCTTGTGTAAGTATTTCCATTGAATTATTGTTCTGCCAATGATACAAAAGAAAGTCATACAGATTTAGGAGAAAGGCACAACTAAAAAAGTAGGTCCTCAGTGAGCTCTTTTTACCTTTTGTTTTTTGTGTGACTAAAATTTACTGGACCCCATAACAAGTTCATTTCATGGCTTCTTTAAATGTTGGAAAAAAACTAATTTTTTTTTTTAAAGGTTATGTTTTATTTGCTTTTTTTGCTTAAAAAAGAAAAAGATAATATTAATATATCAATAAACATGTGTACAGTTAAAACATTTGTCACTGGTCCTGGATTATTTGCTTTCAAATGTTGCAGCATAAATTTAGGTTGAATTAACATTGGAAGTCATTACGCGTACAATCTAAAGCAAATGTTTGCTTTATATATATATATATATATATATCTAAATATACCAGTAAACCCCCAAAGTAATGTTGCTCTGAGTCCCCTGTCAAAAGAAACACAGCATTTCTTTCCTTCTATTGTGTACTCATGGGCTTCTGTATCAGGCTTCCTGCCTTCAGCTTAAACCTCATTGCCCTGGGCAAGAGCATGCTCAGTTTGCTCCTCTCCCCCCCCCCTTCTCTACTGTAATCTGAGCCCAGAGCAGGGAGAGACTCAGGCAGGAAGTGATGTCACACCACACAATACTGCAGCTCCTATTCTAAACAAACAGAGAGTTTCTAGAGATTTTTACTCAGGTATGGTAAAACATTCTACAGAATAAATATAGCATTCTAGCTTGCACTATTGCAGCTAATCTACTGGCAATAAAATGCCTCCGTAGCTTTCCTTCTCCTTTAAGAACTAGTATGAATAGCATGAATGGACACAGGCATAAAGAATAAGATAGGGGATGCAAAAAAGAAAAGTTGGAAAGAAGGGAGATTTAAAAAAGGACACCACATGAAAACCACAGAAAATATTAATGTTCTACATTTCACATGTTGACCAGTCATGTGGAATAAGGTCAATATATTCCAAACCATAAACACATACATGAAATTACAACAAAACAGCTCATTTGCATTGCACTATAAGGAATATTTTGTGAATCGTTTTCATTGTGATGAAGCCAGTGTAGATGAAACCTTAAAGCTTAGAGATATACATTTACCATAACCTGGTGACTCTCTTTTTTTTTTTCTACCCTTTTTAGAATCTCTTTTTCTGCCTCTTTATTTCATAGATGTGTTGTTACCATAGCAGCAGGTGCTGTTCAATGGGACACAGTGTTAATGTGTAATGTATTTCGAACGGCTTTCTACTATTTCATTTGAGAAAAGGGAAAGTCCAGATTTCCCACAGTTCATCCCAAACATGCAATGTTTTACATACTTCTACAGCACTTATAATTAAAATATATATTATGTAATTTACTAAAAGATTGGATTTTTTTAGATACCTGTCATAGTCCATTTTACAGCTCATTTCCTAGATAACATCGGAATTATGTGTTTGAGGCAGGGTCGGAGATATGCAAATCAGTAAAACGCTAAATTAATGTAAATCAAGGGCCAGATTGTCAGTTTTAAGGCACAGTGCTTTTGCACTAGTTCTTAAGCATATTAGCAATGTTAACTCCCCACAGTTTTAGGGTAGGGCAGAGAGGGCATTGTCCAGTATTCAGTGCTCTTACTCATAGAATTGTTAAAAGTATAGATTCCTCCCCTTTCTTAAATGGGTTACCTTCTTTTCTCTAATTTCTCTAATGCTGGCCCTGGCTACTTTATCTCCCAATCTCATTTGCCCTTTAAAAGGGAAATCTTTTTGTAACTAGGCTTATTGTATTTTGTAGTTCTTATCCTGATATTAAAGTGTAAATGGGACCACATTTATAGATATGAGGGTCTTTAACAATACTGTATAGGTTGGTAAAATATTGTAAGTGTGGGGGCCCATTCTAAGGAAAATTTCAGGCGTTACCAACTTGTGACAATCTAGGGGGCAGATTTACATAGGGTCGAATATCAAGGGTTAATTAACCCTCGATATTCGACTGCTGAATGTAAATTCTTCGACTTCGAATATCGAAGTCGAAGGAATTAGCGCAAATAGTTCGATCGAACGAAAAATTGTTTGATTCGATGGATATTAATCCATCGATCTAATGATTTTTCTTCAACCTAAAAATTGTTAGAAAGCCTATGGGGACCTTCCCCATATGGTAACATTGCACCTCGGTAGGTTTTAGGTGGCGAAGTAGGGGGTCGAAGGTTTTTTTAAAGAGACAGTACTTCGACTATCGAATGGTCGAATAGTTGAACGATTTTTAGTTCGAATCGTTCGATTCTAAGTCGTAGTTGAAGGTCGAAGTAGCCAATTCGATGGTCGAAGTAGCCAAAAAAAACATTCGAACTAAGTAAATGGGCCCCCTAGTAGGTGTTGCTGTACCACCACTTCCAGCATTAGTTTAGCAACCTCAATACAGAGCTCTAACATCCCAATGAATTGTTAATCCTTAATGTACAAGCATTAAAATGAAGGTAGTCTAAATTAATATGAGATTAAACATACAGAAAAGCTTTTTTTCCATGCATAAAAAGTCAGATCAACCTGACTCCTCTGTATTTTTTACAACGTGGTAACCACCACAAGAATGACAAATATCAATAAAGCAGTTGAGTTGTGCTGGGGTTTTTTTGTCTTTATTGGTTTATTCAGTTTTTGTCATGGAATAATCAGATTTGATGTATATACTTATTTTTAGAGGTTTATGTCACACTATTGATATTTACTGCTTTTTCCAAAATGCTCTCTTGAAGTCTTTAGTTGACACTTCACCCATTTAAGACATATGTGCGAATCACACTTAACAAGCCACTTTCTTTGTGTGAAAGGATAATGGGTAGAATTTTGTCAAAATAGTGCCTTTGGCTAGGTTTTATTTTTCATAGCAGGAACGCAACACGAAAATACAGTAAATAGCTGCAGTACTTTGACAACTGAGTGTAGAAAAATAGCACATAAAGAGGGGCCTGCCGCAGTCTATAAGAACAAATGACTAGTCACTAACTAATAGTATATTGTATGAACATTGTGCCGGCTAAAATGTTTCAGCAAAGTCTTTCAAGCAAGCTACTTACTTTCTCATTTATTGTTTGTCTGAGCAAGTAAATTGGGTTCTCAAAGGGCTTCCATGAAATAGAAACATCTGCCTTAAAACTAACAAAACCCTATTCATACAGTACTTCTGCCTTGAAAATAACAAAATAACAGAACATCAGAACTTTTCAACATTTCCTTTTGTTGCTGGGAAGAGGCGGCACATTAATTTCACTTGGCATGGGCCAACAGAGGCAAATAGAGTATGTGCTGAGTCAAATTGGGGCAATGTGAATTTCTGTTGATCCATGTAAAGATTAGGAATGGGCACACTTTTCTCATCCGATACTAATTTGCAGTAAAAAAATTTAAATTGACAAATAGCAAAACAATCCTATTGGGTTTATTTAATGTTTTAATGATTTCTATTAGACTTTAGGTATGGAGATCCAAATTACATAAAAACCCCAGGCCCCAAGAATTCTGGATAAAAGGTCCTATAGCTGTCTAACAGTAGAGGGTTTTATGTTCTACATCTTGTATAGTGTACAAGATACTGGTTTATAGTCTACATCTTGTATGTGTTACGTCTTAGATGTAGTAAATTCTGCCGTTTTGATTTTAAAAAATAAGGTTCTAAAATACCATGTGTTTTGTAGGCCTTAGAATGCTTTTTATACATATAATTAACACTGAAACGTGACAGGTGACTGTATTGTCTGTGGAACAAATTTAGTGATGGGCGAATTTTCACACCCGTTTCGCGAATTTATTCGCCGGTGGCGAATCGCGCAAACTCGCAGCGAATTCGCTCCTGGCAAATAAATTCGCCCATCACTAGGAACAATGTTAGAAAGTAAAAAAAAATTGTATTAAATAAAATAATAATAAAATTGTAATCCCAGATATGATTAAGTTAAATACAGTGATGTTTTTTAACTCTGTTCATCTGTGTAAGAGTGACCTTAGAGTTCCTGCAGTTCTGTTTGGTTTTACCATTATTCTACGTTTGACTGCATTTCCTCCAAATATGCATAGAACAGTTTTTAGTTAATTATTAAATACTTTTCACAACACTTGTCTTTTGCATCTAATTAGTTCCTATAAAATAAATTTTGACCTTGAGCCAGATTTTTTTTTTTTTTGCATCTAATGAGTTCTATTAAATATACAGTATTTTGTATTGTGTTACAGAATCTACCAGAACCAGTTATTCACCAGGAAATCTAAAGGCAACTTTAAAAACATTTGATACATTTTTGTAATGAAAGATTGAGTATATTTTCCCTAATTTATATATATGCAAAAGTAGGGTGAATTATTTATTCCCTTTTTTTTCAAAACTATGTTTTTCTGGTTTTCTATTTTTCATTTTGCTTCAAGGTTGTTTCACCTTTTTCAGGCTGGCAAAAACTATTATAATCTGTTGGCAAATTGGAGAAAGGAGTCTATGAGAACAAATACATACTAATCTGAATATTTGTTAGAAATGTGAAATGTAGTTAAATCCTTAGGCTTGACTTTCCACTGGATTTTTATTGTTGCTAGCAAGTGAGTAGGTAGAATTATGGCAGAAATTGTATTGATCAAAACTCTATTATAAAAATGCAAATGTATATATATGCATAAATTCCTCATTCGGTTAAGTTTTTGAGGAGGATTTTGTTACAGCATAGAGGGTGTGCAGAAGTCATCAGTAAATGCAAATGAAAACAAGACTTTAAATTCATTTTCTCTTGTTCCTGTTTCCATCTTGCTTTCTAATCCTCCCCCACAACTGACTGCTTGGAACACAGTCCACAAGGAAGCACTGAAATAACTAATGTCTTTTTTTATAAAAAGCCAACAAGGAAACCATATTAATTACACTAAAAACACCACACTGCTTCGAATGATTCATGGCGACGCAGCCAGTAAACACAAGGAAGCTTGCATTAGAAGCTAAACTTGTTGTTCCTACCAATTTTCAATAATTGGAATATTTTGCGATAAACAACTATTTTAAAAAGTTCATTGGGCTAGAAGATTTAATAGACTCAGAAAATGAATGATTTTTTTGCTGTAGTGCACTTCATCAGAAAATTTACCACGGAAAAAGGAGGGAAACACACTCATTTTTGCTGTGCAAAATACTTTGCAGTCTATGGGGGGAATGTAATATATTTCGTTGGCGCATAAACGTTTGCAAAAATCATTGGGTGTTTTAGAGACCATGATTGTCGTTGTTTGCGCCCTTTTTAGTTGATTTCAGAACTCAACTACTTTCTCTTCAAATTTGCAAAAAATTGGCTTTTGCAGTGTTTGTAATACATTTTTTTTGCTTCAAAATATTTAACAAAACTACAGAGCAGGTGTTAACACATACCTTTGCTTAGTGATAGCGAGCGATGTAATATTTGCCAGCAAATTTTTTTTTTTTTAATAGTAACTTTTTATTGAGTTTTCATAAACAACAAGAAGGAAGGAAGGAAGTAAAGAAGGAAGGAAGAAGAAGGTAGACATGATAGGATATAAAGACAATTCTCAGTAGACTTATTTAGTCGTTGTTGCAGGTGAATCCAACCAAGGAGACCATATTTTATCGAATTTCTGCGGACAACCTCTGGCAATATACGTTAACTTATAAAGTTCCAGCTGGGAATTAATAAGATTAATCCATTTTTTAAGTGTAGGCGGAGTTGGTCCCATCCAATGTAGGGCTACTGTTTTCCTGGCATAGAACAAAAGCGCTCTCATCAATAATCTTGAGTGGATTCTGGGTACCAGAGCATCCATTACGCCCAGTAGGCAGGTAGCTGGGTTTAATACTTGTGGTAGAGTAAATTCTTCGGCTAAAAACTGCATTATGTTTCTCCAAAATTGCTGTATAACAGGACAATACCATATAAGATGTATGAAATCCGCATCCGGGGAGTTGCAGCGGGGACATCTGGAATGCTCTAGGCGGCCCATAAGGTGTAGTTTTTTTGGTGTCAAGTATGTTTGATGTATAATTTTAAATTGAATGAGCCTGTCTCTTGTACTGATAAGAGGAAGATAGAGGCTGTCTTCTAATTCTTCCCAATCATCAGGATCTAAGTGAACTCCACTACTTTCCCACTTAAGCTTGACCCGGGGTCTGGGGTCATATTTTTGCGATGCAATGTGCGTGTATGTTTTGGATACTAGTTTCTGTTTCTCTGGTGGGCTTATTATAGTTTCTACAGTTACTAGTTGTATTTTGGGTGGGGTGATGTGAAATTGCATGTGGTATAAATGTTGCAGTTGCAGGTATCTATACACCGACAGATCTGACAATTCCGGAGTTTGTTGAAACTGCTCTAGAGTTTTAAAATTACCCTCTTGTGTTATATGTTGCAGTTGCTTGACTCCAGCCCTTACCCAGAAGCCCCCTCCTGTAAATTTGTTAAAGGTGCTTAGTGAGGCATTATGCCACAGGGGCATGTCTGGTGACAAAGAATTGTCCTTGTTGGTTGAGTTGTACAACGTGTCCCACGATTTCTTAGTGGCATCTAACAATGGAATTAATATTGGTAAGGATTTTTTTGGCCTGTAAAGAGCATGGTGTAACGATTCAATGGAACCAAAGTATAAAGCTTCCAGCAGAGAAGCTGGGTTTTCGGTATCAAATGTTTTCCAATTGGAGGCATGTATTGCTTGTGTTGCTAGGTAGTATGATTCATAGTTAGGCATCGCTAAACCTAGTTGGCTTGCGGGGGCATGAAGTGTTGTTCTAGCTAGTGTTGGAGTTTTTTGGGCCCACACAAAGTCGGCTTGTGTGCAGTCTATTGTTTGCAGAAATGATTTAGGTATATAGCAGGGTGAGTTAGTGAAGAGATATAAAAATTTGGGAAGAAATACCATCTTGCATATATTAATCCTGCCAATTTGGGTTAGAGGCAAGGTTGCATAAGAGGTTGTAGATTAAGGGAAATAAATGTGGTTGGATCTTTATGTATTAAAATTCCTAAGTACTTGAATGTATCCACTGTTTTAAGGTTGATTGTGGGGTGTATTGACTGTAGCGCACGAGTGGTAAGAGGAAATATTTGAGATTTATCCCAGTTGATTTGCAAGCCAGAAAATTTCCCAAAAGTAGAGATTGTGTCTAAAGCGATTCCCAATGAGTCCACTGGGTTGGCTAAGTATAAAAGGGTGTCATCTGCATAAAGAGAGATTTTTTCCTCTAATCCTTTATACACTAGGCCTTGAATCTGGGGATGTTGTCGAATAACAATGGCCATAGGTTCTATTGCCAATGCAAATAGTAAGGGGGAAAGAGGGCATCCCTGTCTGGTTCCTCTAGATAGGTTAAAAGGAGTGGAGAGGACATCATTTACTTTAAGTCTGGCTGTAGGTTTACTGTACATTAAGCGAACCCATTTAATAAAGCTTGGGCCAATTCCTAGTCTTGTCAATACCTCCCATAGATATGGCCATTCAATAGAATCAAATGCCTTGGCTGTATCTAGGGATACCACTATAGCTGTTTCCCCATTTTCATGCGATGCTTGTAAATTAAAATATAGTCTGCGTAAGTTAATTGCTGTTGATTTGGAGGGAATGAAGCCAGATTGGTCTTCATGTACCAGGGATGTTATAATTTTAATTAGTCGCCTTGCTAGGATTTTTGCTAATATTTTAACTTCAGAATTTAGAAGCGATATTGGTCTATATAATGCGCAACTAGTGCTATCTATAGTGCTTTATGTGTAGTCTATACCATTCAATTCCATAGCCATCTGGACCCGGGGATTTCCCTGTAGACATAGCCAGTATCGCCTCAGCTATCTCTAATTGTGAGATTTGATTGTCTAGATATTTACTTTGGTGTTGAGATAAGTGGGGAAGCATGATCTTGTTTAGATAGGTGTGTAGTTCCTCGTTGGTGTATCGTACTTTGGACGTGTATAAGTCCGCATAGTATGATTTAAATTCTTCTGCAATTTCGGAGGGAGCCAAAATGGCCTGACCTTGAGCATTAATAATTTTGGGAATAGCCGTAGATCGGTCCATTGTTTTGGCTAAAAATGCTAGAGGTTTACCATTTTTATCTCCTAGGGCAAATGCTCTACTAGTGGAGTATAAAAGCTGTTTTTTAGTGAGGTTTAACCTGTACAGTTCAACTTGTCTAAGGGCCATGGTAAAGTCAGCGTGATTTTCGGGGGATGGGTCATCAGTGAAGGCTCGTTCAGCTTGTGCCAAACTGAGTTCAAGAGTATTTAATTGATCTTTGGTAATATTTCGTGCTTTATTAATTGATGTTAGTAAAGCCCCCCGTAACACTGCTTTGCTAGCCTCCCAAGTAGTGCTTGGGTTTGCAGATCCTGAATTAATGTCCCAGTAATTCTGAAGAGCCACAGTAGAATCTTCAATAATTGTATAGTTTTTAAGCCAAATTGGAGAAAGTCTCCATTGTTTACACTGGGTTGGTGGGTGTATTTGTATTGATAAAAAAACAGGGGTGTGGTCCGAAATTGCACGAGAGAGGAATTTGACGTCTCTTACTTTTATGAGAAGATCAGCTGAGGTTAGAATCAAATCAATGCGGGATAGTGTGCGGTGAGTGGCCGAATAGCAACTGAATTCTCTATCATTTGGATGCTTCCAACGCCAGACATCCGTTAGATTAAAGGCCTGAAGCCAGTCAACCAGTTTCGAGGGGGAGGCGTGCGAGGGGTTAAGCTTATCCATAGAAGGGTCTAGGTAAGTGTTAAAGTCACCCGCTATGCATATGGGGGATGGGGGCAACTGTGCAAGAGCTGAAGAAACGTCATGCAAAATGGTTTCAGAAAACGGAGGTGGAATATATAAATTGACTATTGTGATGGGAAAACCCGATACCAAGCCATGAAGTATTTGAAATCTGCCAAATCTGTCAGTGCGCAGCCCCTCCAACTGAAAAAAAAGACCTTTTCTAATAAGAATCGAGGTACCTCTGCTGTAGGTGGAGTAGGTAGAATGGTATGCGTGTGCGACCCATGGTTTTTTAAGAGCAAGGACTTTTTGACCCGTCAAATGTGTTTCTTGTAGCAATAAGATATGTGGATTGTAGGTTTTCAGGTAATTAAAGACTAAGGCTCGTTTTATTTTATCATTTAGACCTCTGACATTCCACGAAATGATTTTGATGTCAGCCATTTTGAAGATAAGTTACTTGTGAAAATGTCTTACCAAATGGGTAGTTGCCAAGCAGCCGCCAGATGCCCCCGCTTGATTGCAATGTCATATCTCCATTAGCCACATGTCTATTGAGAAAAAGTACAGAAAGAAGAGAAGGGAGAGTAATAGAAGAGGAAGCAATGATTAATACATAGTAAAACAAAACCCAAAATCCCATCCCACCCTGCCCAACCCCCCTCAAGTGGGTGGGCCTTGTACCCATAACTGAATTAACAGGGAATTGTGGTTGCCACTAAATAGGAAGGCTCTGATAAACTATGGTGATAGAGCATAGCTCCGTGGCCTGGTAAAGAAAATGGGAAGTAACTAGAAAGGGAAGACTCCCCAGGGAAGGGAGCACAAGTAAAGTAAATCCAGAGAAATGGTATATTTGGAAAACCCCCATCGTTGTTGGTAAATATGGTCACACTAGAACAAGTTGCAACAGAGATCAGATAGTCTGGATGGTGAACCTGACAATGTCAAGATATAGTACTGAGTCCTGACCAATTACTCGGGGCATATCCTCTAGTCGGTTCTGTACTCCTCCCACAGTACTCGTGTGCAGGTAAAGTCTTGATACCTTGAATATTGAGGACATTGTATGGGTGCGTGGACTAATAGGGGTTTCCATGATCCTTAGGTGCCCCAGATAGGCATTCATTACAACCCGAGCTTTAAGATAGGGGTGATACATATATCTCAAGATTCCGACCCCTTTAGAGTAAAGGTGCCAAATCAAGCCTGTGGACCTTGTCTTGGTCTGGATTCAATCCATTCCATTGCTTCCTCAGGTGATACGAAGAAGTGGGATCTGTTGGTATCCATTATCTTGAGTTTCGCTGGGTACAGCATCGCGTATGACAGGTTCAGATCTCTCAGTTTCCGCTTAACTGCTGTGAAGGAGTTACGTTGCTTTTGTAGATGTGTAGAGTAATCTGGGTATAAGGAGATTACAGCTCCATTATGTTCCAGTCGACCAGCTTTCCGAGCTTCCTGCAGAGCTATGTCCCTGTCCCTATAGTGAAGCAATCGGATCAAAAAGGGCCGCGGTGGGGCACCTGGGGGTCTAGCTCTGCCCGGGACCCTATGAGCCCTTTCCACTGTAAAGTGAGGTGTAAAAGTTGCTGATGGAAGCAGGGTACGGAGCCAAGATTCAGCGAAGTCTGGTGGTGAGTTACCTTCTGCTCCTTCTGGGAGCCCCATCACCCGGACATTATTCCGTCTTTGTCTGTTTTCGTAGTCATCCAGCTGAACTGCTTGTTGTTGCAATTGGTGCCTCAAGTCAGTTATTTGCGCCGGAATTGGGTTGTAGGTGTCTTCTAAAGTACTCAGCCTTGTTTCCGCCTCAGTTGTGCGCTCACGTATTGTTTGCAGGTCAACCTTTATCAAGGACAGATCTGTTTTGATTTCGTCTATGCGAGCCGTGAGTGTAGCTTGGCAGTTAGCTATGGCCGCCAGTACCTGTGAAACCGTGTCCTCTTGGCGTTCTGCAGGAGATGGTGGAGGGGAAGATGGATCTTCCTGAGCTGGTCTGCGGACAAATTGGTCCATATTTTGTGAAGCTGAGGGTTGCTTTTTGGGCGGGCCGTATTTCCCCATCAGTGAGCAGGTCGTTTGGTAGCTGAACCCTGGGGAGTTAATGGTAGCTGGCCACGGAGATATCAATAGGTGCTAAAATTGCATTAATTAGCAAGGTGTGCCATATGCATCCATTTTTTCCAGCAGTCTGCACAGCACATTCGCGCCAAAGGCCGTCAGGGCTTGGCCAGCAGCCCTAAGAACTGTGTGGGCTGACTTTAACAGTCACACTGGGGATATATCTGTGTTGTGGCACAATCTCGTAGGCAGGAGAGCGCTCCCGGGGTCTACTTGCCTCAATACTCGCTTGCCGGCAGTTGTTAGTGCCTGCTTCCCCACGCGGCGTGCACCGCTAGGCCTCGCTCAGCGAATAGCCGCCGCTGCACTTGCAGCTTCCTAAAAAGTCACGGGCGGGTCCGCTAATGCTGACGGGTGTTACCCCAGGCTAGGCCTGTCGGTATTGCCCCTACGGGGAATCGTAGCAGGGGCCAAAGTGGTTGCTGACCCCGGGAGCGCGGAGATGACCGTCCTCCCTGTAGTGTGGCTAGACACGCCCCCCCGCCAGCAAATTATTTTACAGTGCGAGCAGCACTAAAAAATGTGTTTTTTATAGTGATGGGCGAATTTGGGGCGTTTCGCTTCGCCGAAAAATTCGACACTGTGCAAATTCACTGGTGAAAATGCACCAGCGTCCAAAAAAAATGGACACCGGTGGCGAATCGCGGGAATTCGCAGCAAATTTGCATCTGGCGAATAAATTCGCCCATCAATAGTTTTAATTACACTACGTTGATTTTAATGATACATATTATATTCACTGTCACAAGCTTTTTTAATGGCAGATGCAGTGGTTATTATCCAGTAAAATTTTGATAATTTTCACTACCCTTTTAAAGGAGAAGGAAAAGTTCAAACTAAGTTATCTTTATCAGGAAGGTCAATATAAATACACCAGTAAATCCTCAAAGTAATGCTGCTCTGAGTCCCCTGTCAAAAGAAACACCACATTTCTTTCCTTCTATTATGTACACATGGGCTTCTGTATCAGACTTCCTGTTTTCATCTTAAACCTCCAGGCCTAGGGCTTGAGCATGCTCAGTTTGCTCCTCTCTCCCTCCCCCCCTCCTCCAGTCTTTGCTGTAATCTGAGCCCAGACCTATGAGTGAGGAGGGAGAGACTCAGGCAGGAAGTGATGTCACACTACGCTAATAAGCTAATGATGCTCCTAAACAAACAGAGAGAGCTTCTAGAGATGTTTACTGGTAAAGCATTCTGCAGAATAAATATAATGTTATAGCTTGCACAATTGTGGATAATCTATTGGTAATAAACTGCCTCGGTAGCTTTCCTTTTCCTTTAAATCAACTTGTGTGCTTCGTGGTAGAATATATTTCGGGTGCCTTCGAAACCTCAAGAATCTTCAATATAGGAAGCAATAAGGTGATAAGAAAACTATTCACTTGAATAGTCACATTGAGGCATGTAATGCTTAATTCTTCGTGGCACAGGCCTAAGGAAAGGGGGTTATGATTCTCTTTTGTGCTATAGAATGTTATGTGAGTTCTAACACTTTGATCACAGGTACTAATTTGTTAAAAAAAAAGGAATCGGAAAACTTGTAACCACAGAGGAATGTTTCCCCCCACTGAAACACCCGGCTGGAAACGGCTTCAGCCGGGATTTTGTTTGTCTTTCTCTTAATCAATGGAAAGTGGATCTGGCAAAGTTTAAAGGTACTGCATGTTTTTATTTCGACCTACAGAACTACGTAGTGGTGTCATATGAAAATCATTATAATCGTTCAATTTATAATTCCAGAGGAAGAAAAATAGAATAAGGCAAAGTCCAGATGTAACAAGCAATATTTGCCTGGCCAAGTGCCGTAGGATTTTCTGTATTTATTGCCTTAGCATATATACGTGTAGTTCAGCACATTCTAAGGAATACCTGCACGAGAACCATATAACAAAATACAGTTGCATTCATTTGTCGGATTTATAGTTGCATTTATTCAGTTCTGCACTGATTAAATGGACTGTTAACTATGCAAGCATTTCTCCTTTATGTCGGACATGAATCCTTCACTTCATTTCAAAGTAGTAATGATGATAGAGGTGAAAAGCTTTGTAGCACTTGTAATCAGCGAGTGAAAACTGAACAGGCCCATTTTTTCCTCGGCCAGTGCCATAATCAAAATACAAATCATTTGTTTGTTTGCCTAAAGCGATGAATTCCGCTGTATATGTTGCACATAGCAGCGCTAGAAGATTCCATTTACTGCAATCTTCATAAAGCTACAGAGGTCATTACATTTTCTGTTTCATCAAATAGAAGGAACGGGAGATGGAGATGAAGGAGGAAAAAAGAGGATTTTATGTCTTAAGACTGAACTTCTTTACAACATGTGTGATCTTCTATTTCCATTTCCATTGTTTATTCTTACACCACAATAGCACGGAGATAACCCCTAGACTAATGAGAATTGTCCTGCTGTATTTGACCGCTGATGGAATTCCGCCACAAACTATCTCTGCTCATACACAGGCAAATGCCAGGGATATGTGTGGATATAATCGTTATAGTTCTTATGATTAATAACTCGTTTTCTAATCAGTTTGGCTACATTGATCAAAGAATTACACTTTTACCTACTATTGGTCCTTACATTATCAGCATATTTCCAACCAGATAACAACATATTTATATTGATTTTTATTCCCGGACTGGAAAAGTGCAGAAGACAATGTCGATCACCAAATAACCCACTAAGAATTGAAGAGCAATTGGACATTTTCATAGACTACCACAGTGTATGACATACTAAATTATAACTTAAATCAGAGTTTCCAAACCAAATTGAGATCAGTGTTTATCAGTGTGCTCAGTTCTGTTTATGATATAATGGAAGCTATACTGCCTAACACTACTACCAAAGGCAAAGTAGATGAATTGCTTTTGAATGGTCTATCAGCCTGATTATTATGAATATCAAGTCCCGTTGATTATAATTACAGGAGAGACTTACCCAGCAAAAGTTTGCATCTCTGAACCCCTTTCATATTACCAGGTTGCAGAACAGTAGTTTGCTTTGCCTTTTCTATTGCTTACTTAAAAACACATTCAAAACACCTAATAATGCCCTATTATTTATTAATTTCACAAATATTTATTTTGTTTGCTTCTTATATTCAATATTCAAATGTTTTATAAATAAAAAAAAAAAGTATCAAAGTAGTATTTGGAACCCCTATCGACTGGAGCCTTCTACTTTAAATAACAGTACAGCTAATTCAGGCAACTTCAACTGCCAAGAACACAATGTTAAGGGATCGCGGGAGGGATGCCTACGTGCTCAGCCTCTCATGAATACAGCACTGACAAAAGCAGGCAGTGCTGTATTCATAGGGGGAATTAAAAAAATCTGAGGAACAAGACAGTGGAATGCCCCAATGTGGGAAATTTTTGGAACCTTTGGTTCAGGAACCTCCTGCAATCACTTATTTTGAATATCTTTGTGTCCATTCTGCTCATGTTGGGGCACAGGTGTTTCCATCTCACAAATGTTCCCTTCCACTGTGTGTCACACTTCTTGAGATTTTCTATTGTCAAGAATATCTTTGTACATATGAGTAAACCAGACTGTGAAATACCGTTAAACAGCTGTTTAAATAGTGAAACAGCCAATTCATGCAGCTTGAAGTGCCAAGAACACCATGTTTGGTAACAGTCCTCCTTCGCATGCCCTATATAGAGCCCATGTTCAGAGCTAAAACTATTTTTGACTCTAAAATGTTAAATTATTGGGAGCCCTGATATCTTACTATTTAGTTAGTACTGAATTCATTTTGCTCATCCCTATATCTAGGTATAGTACAACTATATCATTGTCATGATACAGAAGTGCCATGTGACCAAACCTATATGGACACCCTAATAAAGGCACACTTATCATTGTGAGAATAGGTATCACTAAATTATACGACAACATTCTTGACTATTCCATGCTTCTTATTTTATTGCAGCAGTTTATGGAAGGCTCTTTCCTGTTTTACAGTATAATAACCCCATGCACAAAGTAAAGTCCATACAGAATTGTTTTGCAGTGATGTTGTAACATCCTGCCTTAGACTGAACCAGTAACCTGGTATTGTCAGTGCTGTCTGCAGCGCCTCTACTCTATGTGAGCAGACATTTAAGGTCCTGCTTCACCACTATTGCTATCCCTGTATTTCAAATTATGCATGCCTCTTTCATCTGTTGTTAATCTACTCACAATTGTTCTGAGTTAGTCATTATTCTGGCTATATAACCCCCTGCTCTGCACTGACTCACTGCCAATTAGAAGTCAAGTGTGCTTGGTCCTAGGTGCTCTAATCCTTGTGATTGTTGTTCTTTTGTCTCCTGCTCCTGTTCCCTGCGTGACTACCTGGTTCTGGCCCGAGTTGTTCCTGACTTTGAATTTGCTTCATGATTCAGCTCCTGTTATCTGGTTCTGACCTGGCCTGTCTGACTACGTCCAGATCCTTCCTTACCAGCTCCTTCCCCAGAATATACGTTTGGCACCCTTGCCTGTACTGGATTCTCATGCGCTAAAGTCCTGGTGGCACCCAAGTAGCTGAAGGCCAGGCCCAAAGCCAAAGGTGGCTGTTATAGGCAGAAGATCGTGCCTAAACAGGAAACCAGTTGCTCCCCTGGGGTTTAGGTTTGCCTTTTGTGACAGACGTGAGTGGAAGAACTTGAGTAGGCTGCACAAAACCTAAATGAACATCTGTGGAAGGAATTAGCATCGATGCCTAACCTCCCTTTTGCTGCTGTTGATGAATGGTAGCAAATTCCACTAAAAATGTTTCAAAACCTAGTGAAAACGCTTAGAGTTGAAGGGAAGAAGTAGAGTAGAGTAGCAAAAAAGAGAAGCTCTGCCCATTAATCCCATTATTGGCATAAGATGTTAAACAGGAAGGTTTTCAGAAACTTTTGACCATGTGTATTAGGATATAATATGTCATTTATTATCCACAGCTAACTATCCACTTATGTTATTCTAACATAGCTTGCTATTTATATTACAATTTTTTATTATTAGACAAAACCCAGTTACAAAAAGCATTTTGAATGGTTTGATTTCCAAGGTCAGAGCATGTCACCTAAGATGATTGTTATTCTCAAATCCAAATGCATATAGAGTTCCCCACTGTATACATTTAAATGCACTATCATATACTTTTTTTTAATGTCAATATTTTATGAAATATAGGTTAGATTTTGTTACCTGTGAAAACATCATTAAGTAAAGAGAAATAACCCTGTTTTCAGTTAAAGAAGGCATATCACTTAGGGAATACTTTCTCTTCCCAGAAAGTGACTTTGGATACTTACATTTAAGGCTATAATAATAGTTATTATTATTACTATCATGATGTAATATTTAGCAAGTCTGAATAGCCCAGACAAATGTCAGAAGTATATAAGTGCCAGTAAAAGAAGCTTCCTCAGAACAATGGAAAGGTTCCCGTGTATCCTAATTCATTTCAGGTGGGTGACTCCTTTATGATTTACATAAGGGAAAAAGTTTTAACTAACTCCTTGTTTCTTAGCCTTGAGTTCCCATGGCTACAACTCTCATATGACCAAGTTTTAAAACATGCTGGGATTTATAATTTAGTCCTTATTTTATTCATCTGGAAATGCCTGGAGGTGAAACTGAAGCGCCTTATTTTAGCACATGGACTTGAGCCTGAACTAGAACTGAAATGTGGCCATTAAAGCAAGTCATCTTAAAGAAGAAGGAAAGTTGCTCAATTACATTTACCTTACCTTCTCCTTTAATTTGTTCTTGGCATCTCTATAGCTTTACAGCTTGACTTTATAAACTAATTTTTGTAATAACAGTAAATAGAGTTGGGATGCCAGGTTTGCTGCACCCCAGATGCATTCAGCTAGTTTTGGTGTACTAGTATTGCATTGTACCATGGGTATTGACCAGATGTTATCCTGATACATCTTCCTACTGATCCAGGCTAAGATAAACAACCTTCCTATATTCTGAAACAGAAATGCTTTTCTCAATAGAGGTGCTTTCTGCATTGTGCCCTCATAATATGTGACCCATAGTGTGCTTGAGAGTTCTGTGTAATATTAATTGGCTTAGAAATGTGATTTGCCATCACAAACAGACAGCATAGATGTACCCATCGCAAAGAAGAAGTATCTAAGGCAATTAAAAAATGTAAAATCTGCTAAATCCAAGGCCTGATGGCTTTACGGGCTTATATTACAAAAAAATAGATACCATACTAAACCCACATTTAACTAAAATGTTCAATTCAATCAGATCAGGGGAGACATGTAATGAGGAATGATTAAAAGCCCAATTGAAATTCATACCAAAACCACATCACCTTGAATGTTCAAACTACAGGCCAATATCAATCATTAATATAGATATCAAATTACTTACTAAAATTTTAGCAGATCGACTAAGCAGATTCCTCCCTGATCTGATCGAATTGGACCAAACAGACTTTACTCCTAGATGACAAGCTACAGATAACATTCAAAGAACCTTACAGCTAATTGATATACTACATAAAACAAAGCAACAAGGGATATTGCTGTAAATCTGTACTCACAAAGCCTTTCACTCCATTTCATGGTTTCATACTATTTTAGGGCACTGCCAATCCCCATTCCTGATCATGATCTTCAAGCCATGCAGAGAAAAGTATTTCAATTTACTCTAATAGTAGAGTAAATTTGAAACACTTAGGCTGCCTTGGCACTTGGTCCTGTACATGGTTAGTCTAGTGATTCTGGGGTGTTTATTGGCCTAGATAAATTGAAATACTTTTCTCTGCATTGCTTGAAGATCATGATCAGGAATGGGGATTGGCAGTGCCCTAAAATAGTATAGCAGTTAAGGTAAGAGAGACATCTTAAAGGCATATATAGGCCCACTACCGTTCGTCTCCCCGTCCACTCCAGGGGGACAGGAGCAATTGGGATTGGAGCACGGGAAATTTAAAAATTGATTGTATCTCCATCACAACCAATGTGGGTGTGGTTGGGCAGCATGCTGCCCCACTAGAATCCTGCCGCCCAAGGCCCGGGCCTAGGTGGTCTTTCCACAAATCCGAGCCTGGATAACGACCTTAACATTACCATAGGTGACGAAACCTGGAACAAGATATGGGAAACTACAGCCCACTGATCTAGGAATATTTCACTACTGGAAACTGCATTTAAAGTCCTCACACACTGGTACATGGTCCCTTCCATTTACATAAGATAAACTCCCAATTTAGCCAGGAATGCTTTAGACGCTATGGTCTAACGGGCACCCTGATGCACATCTGGTGGGACTGTCCAAATACACAAAGGTTCTGGACTAGGATCTATACTATCATACTGTATACTCGGTAACACAAGTTAATCTTAGGAAAGATCTTTTAAATGCTCTATTAATATCCAATTTCAATACCTATACAAGAATTTTGATAAATGATATATTCTCGGCAGCTAAAATTACAATAGCTAAACATTGGAAATCACCTTTTGTTCCGATCTCCCACTTCAAAGACAAACTGAATTGGATAATGATTAATGAAAGACTAACCAGCATATTTACAGATAAATACAGTATGAGAAATTCAAGAACGTATGGGAACCGTGGTATCGATAGTCTTTCCCGACTATAGGAACCCCTTCAATCTTTTTGTAATCATTTTATAAGAGCAGTCTACAGTATATTTGCTTTTGTCTTGTTATACTTTTTACTTTCTCAAATCGGAAATAGCTAATACTTAAAGGGTATACTTCAGGTATTTCCTACAACTGTAAGCCCATGGAATTCTTTTCTATTATGGTATTTAAGGGACCTCGCAGAAATCACCTTAGAGCATGCAATGCTCAATGCCAATTTTATCTAAAACCTGATATGCCATCAAAAGTTACTTCTGGTTTATATTGTATTTCTTTCTATAATCGGCCCTTTCATCAGACTGAGACAGGACCAATACTATCTTTATTCTTCCTTCTGTTCTTTCTTCTTCTTCATGTAGATATCTGATGTTTTTACATGAATGTTATAGCTTCTCATTTCTCTATACATGTTAAATCTGTAATCTGGGAAATGGAGATCGTACACATTTCCTGCTACAATGAAAATATTTTATTTCAAAGCACGACTGGAGAACATGCTTGAGAAAGCCACTGTCATGCTTTTTAGACATTATCTGCTATCATGCAAAGTTGATTACCAACGTAATCTCTCCATCTAGGACAATATATTGAAGGCCATTCTAACAAAGGAGTTAATCCTTTCGACATTTACAGGCAACATTAAACTGATCATTTCTGATGTCACTCTGTTTTTAGTGTTTTTATTTCTTTTTTTAACTGCAATTAAAAAGGTGTGGCGTTTAAGATTTGCATCACAATACAAATAAATGCACAGTCTCAAATATTTCCAGGCTTTTCATGTTCTTATGCTTCTAAGACCTCCTGTGCTGAGTATTGGTTAAGGGTTTCATAACTTTAGTAGCACAGGTAATGTAATCATTTCAGTTTGTATTTTTCACCCCCTATACAAAATTCCCTAGTGATTCACCAATTTTTTTAAGAAATGCAGGACTGTCACTATGATCATCTTTCGATACTTTGACTCTGGTTGGAGGGCAGCATACTCCCATGCAGGCTAAAATGGAATTCTGAATTGGAATTATTTCACACTCTATTAATTATGGGTAGAGACACATAACAAAGTATTAATAAGCATGCATAGTCTTTAGCTGCAATACATAGCACTGAGGTTCCACAATGAGAACTAAAAATAAATCCTTTTTTATATATCAATAAATGAAAAGATTACAATCCACTTTAATTAAATGGTATGCTATACAGAGGGAATGGGAATATGCAGGTAGAGCTTAATTCGTCCTCTTCAAACCAAAATAGAAAGAAAATCCTCTTTTTATTGCAAGGTGCCAGTGGTGAATGTGCATGGAAAGCTACCGTTATGCTTTTAAGACTTTATCTGCTGTCAGGGTTGATTACCAGCTTAATCTCTTCCTCTAGGGCAATCTATTAAAGGCCATTCTATAAGTGAGAGAGTCAAAGCAAACCCGTCATCTATGTTGCCATATAATAGTTATCTTCCATACATTTTTCAGTTTTCCTTTGTTTTATGTGAGTCTTGAGAATTAGCTTTGGCCAACAAGAATGACAAAGTATGCCTTTTAGAAATTTAGTCTAATGCCATGAGTGATATTTTGATTGCAGGGATTTTTCCCAACAAACCAATCCCTGGCATTTTGGGGCATTCTGTTGTATTACCTTGAATACAGCTGTAGTATTAATTGTAGTCTGTCCAACTTTGACGGTCAAACGTATAGCTGTTTTATTGTTTTTAAAAAAAAATATATATATATATATATATATATTCGTTATCCACAAAGTTCCAATCTACAGGAAGTAGTACCTTGTACTTGATCGAAACTAAGATATAATTAATCCTTATTTGGCTTAAAGCACATGCCAGTAAACAAAAGATCGTGAGTTGACTTTACCTGTTGGGTGCAGACCAACAGGAACGGGGTGAGACCATCAGCACAAAATGCTTGCTTTTGCATTTCCACAGGGAAAGCTACACTGTTTATGTATGATGACAGGTTGATCCCTGGTTATTGTTAAAAGTGCAATCTTTTCCTGAGTGCTTAAGTAACACGACCTGTGCTTTTCTTTATCCCTTTAAATGGAATAACCCATTCATTCATTTAGGGGCACATTTACTTAGCTCGAGTGAAGGAATAGAATAAAAAAATAAGTCGAATTTCAAAGTATTTTTTTGGCTACTTCGACCATCGAATTGGCTACTTCAACCTTCGACTTCGAATCGAACAATTCGAACTAAAAATCGTTCGACTATTCGACCATTCGATAGTCGAAGTACTGTCTCTTTAAAAAAAACTTCGACCACCTACTTCGCCACCTAAAACCTAACGAGCATCAATGTTAGGGAAGGTCCCCATAGGCTTTCTAGCCAATTTGGGATCAAAGGAAAATCGTTCGATCGATGGATTAAAATCCTTTGAATCATTCGATTCGAAGGATTTAATCGCTCGATCGAACGCATAGCGCTAAATCCTTCGACTTCGATATTCAACGTCAAAGGATTTAACTTCGAGGGTCGAATATTGAGGGTTAATTAACCCTCGATATTCGACCATTAGTAAATGTGCCCCCTAGTCTACTCTTTTAATTAATTCAAACCTTTATTTGGTTGTCAACAGTACAAAGCAATAATTAAATAAATATGTTTTTATCACATTGTCTATAACAATAACTATTTGAGCTGGTTGTCCAGTAAATTGAAAAACTGTATGGCAGTATGGGAACCGTGGTATCGATATTCTTTCTCGACTATAGGAACCCCTTCAATCTTTTTGTAATCATTTTATAATAGCAATATATGTTTGCTTTTGTCTTGTTATACTTTTTACTTTCTCAAATCGGGAATAGCTAATACTTAAAGGGTATACTTCAGGTATTTCCTACAACTGTAAGCCCATAATGGTTCTATAATGGTATTTAAGGGACCTCACAGAAATCACCTTAGAGCATGCAATGCTCAACGCCAATTTTTTCTAAAACATTTATGGAGCTGCACCCTGGGACTAATCCTCAGAAGAAAACTATAAAGTCAAAAAGTTACCCTGAGGTTATTTGGATGATAAGAAATGAGGCGCATGTTTGGGATGCTCCTGAATACTGGTATTATGCCATAAATATCTCCATATCTCCATTTCCTAAGTTGACCCTGAAATTAGTATCAAAATGCCATCAAAATAGCAAACTCATAGCAACCATAACCCCCCTATCCACCTATTCAGTAAGTAAAGGCTGATGCTTTTTCCATTTCTATACCCCGGGGTACTTTCCTTTAAAAAATATCAACTCATTCTTTTGAAATCTGTATTACCCTTTCCTGCCATTAAAAAAATTCTAGTATATTTACTTTCATGGCATTAAGGTATAATATAGGAATTGTGCAAGTATAGAATGCATTTGCCTAAAATTTTAGACAGGGACATTTCAACAGGCTAAAATTCACCCAGCCCCCTTAAACTCACAGACACATCTCAATTTCGGTAAAAATCAAAGAGTAAAATAAGTACCTTACTGAACAAAATATACTGTATGTTTTAATCATGCTTTTCAAAATAAGGCAGTATATAGCAGGATGATTCAGTAAATGAAGGACACATGTGTGAAGTCATATGAATCTCGAGCCTCTCTGGAAAGTACACCTACACTATAATAATAATATTGAATTTCTTCAGCTTTAAATTGATATTTCTCTACCTCTGTGAAAGGAGTCACATTTCATTCCTCTTTTATATTTATTTACTTTGGCAAACTCCCCTTGGCACAAGTTGATTTATGACAAAAACACTTCACTTTGATGAACATGAACTACAGCTCTGGGGACTTCTTTTTTCTAACAGTCACTTTCTTTATTTCCCTTCGCCTTTCTCATAGTGTCTCTGTGTTTTCAAATGCATTTTTTTTCCTTTTGCTACTTGCATCTTGTTAAGATTAGGCAATGACACCAGGGATGCACAGTCGGTACAGCAGCTTTCCGCAAGATTTCCACAAGATTTCCACAAGAAAGAACAAGGAAGAACATGTGAATTGAGCATGAATGGTTGGTTTCTTACTAAGAATTAGATTTCACATATATTGATTCTTTTGGATTGATTGAGTTCTTTCCTATTTATGTTTTGCTCAGAATGGTATTGTTTAGCCTTTGTCATAGAGACCATTTCTGTATCTGACCTTATTGTAGCAACCAGGAGCTAGAATAGTGAGGAATGCTGTATTTTATACAATGTACCAGTTCAGACGTTTAATAACTCTATCACATTAATGTTTTATTCCTTAAAATTGTTCACAAAAGCTCCACTTTATGAACAGTGGCAGAACTACCGGGGGAGCAGGGGGTGCAACTGGGCCAGGGCCCACACCCCCTCAGGGCCCCCCGGTAGCTTGGCCCCCGCCGATTTCCAGGAAGATAATTGCGTACGGAGGGGGGCGGGGGCCCGGCTGCACGTTTCGCACCAGGGCCTGCCCCCCTCTAGTTACATTACTGTTTATGAAGTACCATAAGAGAACCCACACAGACACAGGGAGAACATACAAACTACTTGCAGTACTGCTGGAGTCAAAAAAGCCTTAACTTTCTATGCATCCCCTCTGCTCTCAGACCTGCTTCTTAGTAGAGCACCTGATGAAGTAATACACACATGTTGTGTATTAAACAATAAAAAGATGACTGGATGAGTTATATGGTTCTCTACAGTGAAATTTGTCTGCTGGCTTTCATTGTTTGGATGGCTTGACAGATAAATCCAGATACAAGATTAAAGGGAAAACATAACCAGCTAATCAGCTACTGTGCTCTTTGACCTGTGATGACAGGGCAAAGGCACAACTGTCTTTCCTTCCATGTTGCTCCTCCTCTGTGTTAATATATTCTGTTACACAGTCAGAATATCGCTTCCTCTGGCAGGGGCGATGTCTGTAGTGATAATCAAAATATACCAAGCGTGGAGGCATGGTTTTTACAGGCAAATTAAGGCAATTATTTAGTCCTATTTTCAAAAACAGCACAAAGAAAGCAAAGGTGATATTAGAGCACTGGGTACTCTTACTCACTCTCACTCATTTATCAGTTTACATGTACTCATGGTCATGTTTTATTGCCTACAACGAAACAGGTGTTTTTGAAGAGTTATGGTACCTGGAAAACAATTGTGTTCGAGGTATACGTTTTCTTCTTCAACAGGCAGCTACTATTCTGATGAGTTATAGGAGTTTTACAGTATCATAGCCTTTCTATACTGATTTCCTTTGAAGGAACACAGAACATTTCCAATTAAATTTACACAAGGCATGAGGCTATGCCTTTTTTTGAAGACTCAACATGAAACAGAAAGAGCCAAAGGGAAAGGGATCAAGGATGCACAGACATTCCATTAGAATGCTGCACTTTAAAACCAGAAACTCCCTATGCGACTACTGTTTTGGGCAGCTTGTCGAATCCAATCTCATGAGTTCCCTAGAGGAGACCAAGTGTGAGGCCAAGTATTTCCCATTCTTCAATATAATGATATCATTCATTCTGGTATTAACCCATTGTGCACAGTCTGGATAATATTTTATACAGTTTTAATCAGCTAAATAATGTAATTATGGCATTTTATAGAGCAATATTCATTGATGAACAGAGAGTGTGACATGTTACTGAATGAATGTAGAAATGTAGGGTTTACTAAATCTGTACAGATTTTTACTGTCTGGATCCCAAGGACTTATAGGGAATTTGCTAGATATAATAGAACTTGTTTCTTCTAGTGTTCCTTGTGTATTTAATCTCCAATACCATTTCTGGGAATCGTAAACACAATATAATTCCTGGATGGGAGGAAAGACCACAATGAACAATTTCATGTATCTCCTTAATGGTGGCCCCCCCTAGAGCAAATATTAACATATACCTTGATTACGGGCAGAAAGTTGGTCCCAATCATTGCAGTAATAGCAACACAACATATGTAACTCTTTCTCCCTTTGGCTGCTCAAGAACACATAAAAATGTATAGTACAGGTATGGGACCTGTTATCCAGAATGCTCGGGACCTGGGCTTTTCCAGATCTTTATACATTGAGTCTTCAAGAAAATCATGTAAACATAAAACAAACCCAATAGGCTGGTTCAGCTTCCAACAAGGATTAATTATACCCTAGTTTGGATCAAGTACTAGGTATTGTTTTATTACTACAGAGAAAAATAAAATCATTTAAAAAATCTAATAAAATCATTTAAAACAAAAAATAAAATCAAATAAAATCATTTAAAAAATTTGAATTATTTCGATAAAATGTCTATGGGAGACTGTTTTTCCATAATTTGGAGCTTTCTGGATAACGGACATCCAGATAACGGATCCCATACCTATATATATCTATACATATCAGAATATCTATTCAGTATAAGGATGATATTTTCTGGCTCTGCTTGAAGCAGCAGAATAATTTGCAACAATATGCATTGAAAAATAGGCTAATGGGTACTGCAATGATTTTAAAAGTAGTCCTTTGGTCTTTAATTGCTTTAATAAAAGCTATGTTTTAGGTGAATATTTCATCCCAGGTGTGCCAAATAAAAGTGTGTCTTTAATACAGAATATATATATATATATATATATATATATATATATATATATATATATATATATATATATATATATATATATATATATATATATATATAATATATATATATATATACATATACATATATATATACATATATATATATATATATATATATATATATATATATATATATATATATATATATATATATATATATATATACATATACCCAGGGGTTACAAGTAGTGAAAAAACACTCTGGATAAGATTTTTAGATATCCCATAAATGTAATATAATGATTGACAGTCTAGTCTACATTGCTTTATAAAATAGATCAGATAAATATGAATATTTTTAGAAGAGACCCTACCCACATTCTAAAATCGTATTTCCATTCTACATTACCACATTACAACAGATAGACCTTCAGTTAATTTATGACACAACTATATTCCTCCTCATTTTGTTGCTTCTATTTGTCTTCTAAGTATGAGCTAAGAAAAGACTCTTGCCCCTGGTTTCTTTCCCAAGTCTGTTTTCTCCAGGCATATTACTGGTATGTCTAAAGGTTAATTCAATGAACAAAAGCCATTTCCTCCAGTTATATTACTGTATATCTGAAGGGTAATTCAATGTCCATTTCCTCCAAAGATATAACTGGCATGCCTATAGGTTAAGTTAATGTTAATTTTCTACAGGGGTGTTACTGGTATGTCCCAGGTTCATTAATTCAATGCAGAGACTCGATTATTATGTATTTTAAAACTTGAATTTCTGGGGTTAATATATCCCAAACCCTTTTCATACAATACATAACCTAAATCCCTCTTTATTATTATTATTTTGCATAATATAACATTGACATTTAGGGGCACATTTACTTAGGGTCGAATATTGAGGGTTAATTGGAAGTCGAAGGATTTAGCGCTATTCGAACGATCGAATCGAACAATTCGAAGGATTTTAATCCATCGATCAAACGATTTTCCTTCGATCACAAATTGGCTAGAAAGCCTATGGGGACCTTCCCCATAGGCTAACATTGAGGTTCGGTAGGTTTTAGGTGGCGAAGTAGGTGGTCGAAGTTTTTTTTAAAGAGACAGTACTTCGACTATCGAATGGTCGAATAGTCGAACGATTTTTAGTTCGAATCGTTCGATTCGAAGTCGAAGGTCGAAGAAGCCAATTCGATGGTCGAAGTAGCCAAAAAAATACTTTGAAATTCGAAGTATTTTTTATTCTATTCCTTCACTCGAGCTAAGTAAATGTGCCCCTTAAAGTTGATGGTTTTGATTACAAATTTGGTTGCATGTAAGCAAGGTTACAATTTGGGGCAGATTTATCAAGGGTCAAATTTCCAAGTTGAAAATACTTCGAAATTCAACCATCGAATTGAATATTTGAAAGTCAAAGTTTTTTTTCATCGAATTTGGCCATTTGCGGTCGAAGTAAAATCGAATGATTCGAAGGATTTCATCCATTGATCGAGCGATTTTTCTTCAACTTCAAAAAACATAGAAAAAGGTCCCCATAGGTTAACATAGCACTTCGGCAGGTTTTAATTTTAATATTGAGGGTGAAGTTTTTTTAAAGAGACAGTACTTCGATTATCAAATGTGGACCCTGCTTTTAATAATGCTCAGCGAAATGTCCGTTTATTTTGATAACCTCATTGGTTCTATGAATTGCATCTTTACGTCATATGCAATTAGAATTATTGATATTATAAGATCACATCCTTCAAGCTTTAATTATTGGTTCTTACACATCTAAAACACACATTCTGCATTCCACATCATGCCTGGCTTTCTTCTGAAGAGCAGGCCACATGTTCCTCATCCCAATGTGTTTTTTTCCCCTCAATATTTCCTGACAGTTAGGCCAGTATACTTATTGCACTATAAAGAATAATACAGACGCAAGTAATCCACCCCTGGAAGTCTGATGTCTGGGGTTGTTCCCTGGAGCATGGGAAAGCAAAATGACTTGAAGGACATATGAAGAAATCCAGGCATGACATTTTAAATGGAAAGTCAAAACCCCCAATGTTCGTTCCATAACCCCTTTTAGTGGATCTGTAATGCACTGCAAAGTGATATTTGTTGCTCTTACAGTAAACTGAATTGCAGCCAACGGACACAATATCTAAATGTATGATATCACAGACTATAATTTGGCAGATATGATTAAAGACACAATCTAGTATACTTAAGGTGCTTTCATTCAAGGTCCAATGAGATTCAGAAGTGTCAATTCAAAGTAACAGGCATATACACCCTTGGCTTTCAATCATAAGAGCATAATTAATGTATAGGGACTAATTTGATTTAAGTTAACAAAGTTTCACCAGGTTTTATAGCCCATTGCACCCAGTTAGATGGTAGCTTTTATAAAGACGACCAAATCTTATCTACTAGTTGGCTTTTCTTACAATACTATTGTGCTCATTTTAAATGGTTGTAAAATGTATTTAGTACCCTACAGTAATTATACTTCTTATTTAACTAAAACCCTGTGATAGTCATGAATTGACTTGCAGTAACGTTAAACATATATGGCCAAACTACCTCCATCCACCAGTTCTTAACTAGCAAATTGCTAACAAGAGATGTTATTCAATTCCTTGACTGTCTTCTTTCGGAGTTATATTTCTACTGCAGCTGAAGTGACAGGGGCTTAACATCTCTGATGCCGAATTTCCATGAACTAATCTTAACGATGCAGTTATACAGTTGTTAATGTTTTACATCAGCATCACTGTAATTAGGTGCTGTGCTGTACACTCACTATAAATGCTCAAAAAGTTATTATCATTCCTACGCCCTTCTAGCAGAGAAAATTGAATGAAGCCTGGAAATTACAAATTACAAATAATGTGCAAAATGTTTTACACATAAATATATCATTTAAGGCATCGGAAAGGTAAGGACATATACTCATCTTTTTCCATACTGGATGAATAGACAAGTGCAAGTAAGTATAAACACTATCTACATTTAAAATAGTGTGAATTTTCTCCTCGTCTAACTCCACTACAGTTTGTCTCAATACATCAGGCATTTCTTTATGACAACAACATTGCATATTAACTTAATTTCATGCAATAGCGGATAGGGATGAGCAAAAAATCTTGCTACATTTAACAGAGAAAAAACACTCATAGGGGTAGATTCACTAAAGGGCGAAATGTTGCCAGCGACCCCTTCGCACAGCTCCCACCACTTCGCCAGGCGCACTTCACTAATATGCCAAGTTGCGTCCTGGACGCTGAACTTTTCGCTAGCGAAAAGCAGTGCGAGCATTTCATACAGAAGATGCGCTAGCTTTCGTTTGCGCCTAATGAAAATTCGCTAGGGATCTTATGCTTAGGTCAATTTGAATAAGGTGGGTACAATAAAGTTGTATAGACGTCTTTATTAAAGATGTTGGTGCAAATGCTTGAAGTGGGCACTTATTACAAATTTCCAAGGAACCTTAATAAAGACAAAAGAGTTAGTATAATGCCCTACACATGAGCCCACTGTAATATGAATGTTCAGTATGTTCAATATTTTCTCAAATGTCTGGGGAAAAATGGTAAACCAAAAAAAGTTCAAGTTAGGACTTTTGCAGCCAATCCCACTTAAAAAAAGGAAAAGTCACCAGCCTTTTTTACACTTTTATTCATTTTCGGCAGACAGGATATGATGTAACTGACATCAGCTTGAGGAGGATCTAGCTGCATTTAAGCAGTTTGCCTGGTCTGAGCTGGTGAAGTCAACTCTGGCGAAAGAGTTAACGTTCAGTAAAATCCGCACTGAATTTGCAGAGTAACGACATTTCGCGATCTAAAAGTTGCTAGCATTGGCCACTTCGTCCTTTAGTAAATCTGCCCCGTAGACTCTAATAGATAGTAACAAATGTTGCATTTGCCAAATTTGTCACAAATTTTTGGCAAAGGGAAACTTTACCCATCACTAGTTGCAAGACAAAATGTTGCTGGTGTAAATTCTATGCGAAAATTCACCAGCACATTGTCCCCACACAGTTGTTGTTGTGAGGACAATTCTCTCGAGAATTTACACCATAAATAAATGATGTATGTGGGGTATTAGCATTGAGAATATGACATAAATAATGAGATACCAAAGTGAGTTTTATATCATTATAATGGTAGTTCAGCTGCCTGAATGTTACTCCTCATAGTGAAACTTTGTTCTTGTGCTCTTGATAGATTTAGGAATATTCAAAGTTTCATATTGGAGATTTTCCACCTGACAAACAGATGTGAATATCAGTTCATTTGCCAAATCTTGCAGCACTTTCCTTTTAGTAAATTGCAATGGCAAAAAACTTTTTGTTAAAATACGCCAAATTGTAAGTTTGTTGTTTAGGAAATATGTCCCCATATGTCTCAAAGAGGATTTTGACTTTTTATTCGTTTCTGCTTTTTATATTTGACTTTTATTAATATATATGTAGACATTAAGGGGCCGATTCACAAAGGTTCGAATATATCGAACGATAAAATCCTTCGGATCGAACGATTCGAAGGATTTTAATCCAACGATCGAAGGAATATCCTTCGATCAAAAAAACTTAGGAAAGCCTATGGGGACCTTCCCCATAGGCTAACATTGACTTCGGTTGCTTTTAGATGGCGAACTAGGGGGTCGAAGTTTTTTCTTAAAGAGACAGTACTTCGACTATCGAATGGTTGAATAGTAGAACGATTTTTAGTTCGAATAGTTCGATTCGAAGTCTTAGTCGTAGTCGAAGGTTGTAGTAGCCCATTCGATGGTCGAAGTAGCCCAAAAAACACTTCGAAATTCGACGTTTTTTTACTTCGAATCCTTCACTCGAAGTTAGTGAATCCGCCCCCAAATGCATAAAAAATAGTGATGAGCAAAATTTTTCACCAGGTTTTGCCACAAAAAAGATGCACTTAGATGCCAACGGGTGAAGAAAATTATCTCCCGTCAAAAAATTGTCTCCAATAGACTTCAATGCATTTGGTGAATTTTTCACAGTTTAGTGAATTTTCAGTGAAGCGAAACAGGTCGGATCACTAGTGGAAAAGCCTATGAGACTACACAAATTCAAATTTTGATGAACGGGTCTCCCAGACAATCTTGTGCACCTGGTCCCTTTCTCTAACTCTGTGCCTAATCATCATCTCTAGAACTATGCAATAAATATTCACAAAAATAAAGCATTAACATCATGAAGATGACTGGTGAATATAGAATATATTCATGATCATTAATGGTCAAAAATGAACTTTTCCCAAAGGAGCACAAATATTATTTTTTCTAGTCCCATGTAATTATGGTTGGAGGGCGGCTAATTCTATTAGTGAAGAGTCTTTGAGCAAGCTAGTCGCTTACTTCAAGAAGTGTCAAGTCACTGAGACTTTACATGTCCAAGTGGAAAACAGAAGGATACAGAAGAGATTTTATTTCTAGAGCCAACTCATATTAGATTGAATATGTGTTCTAAATGGATTATGTTAATTATTTAAATGTAGCCTCTGCATGATAGATTTAATATGGGAGTTGAAATGCACATGTATTTGTGCAGTATAAAGGCCAAGTCACTAGGGCTATCTGAAATGCTCACATAAGCTGCAACCTCCTCCATTCAAAACCTGCTGTATGTCAACTGCAATTTGAGATTCCTAAGTAAAGGCTACTTCATATCTCCATATAATTTCAGTAACCACAATGAGTCATTTTTACTGAGCTGCACCACTTAGTCGAGTTCCTTTTGCTGTTTTCATGTGTATTTTGGCTGTTGACCTTTCTCCCTGCAGTGGGCTTCAGACGATGTGTTCAAACACAAAAGAAACAAAGAGGTCTTCATCTGGCCACTGCCATCTATATAGGGTCTGTGACACTGCCGTACAGTAAGCAGGGACAGTTCCAGGAATAGCTGGAATTCAATAATGTATGATAACGTGCTTATTTCATATTGTAGCTGGTACAGGCCTGCAGTTTTCAAGCTACCTAGATGTAATAATTTGCCATGCAGGAATATTTATGTCTTGTACGCACACAAAGCATGTATACAGACATTATATTGAAGTTCAGAATTCAAGTAACATTTTTGAAGGCCAAACTGAGACATTTGCCATTAGCAGAATGTGTTTTCTGTGGTTTCTTCTAACCAGAAGGAGTTACATGTACTCATTCTGCTACCTATGCTGCTCAGACCCCAAGAGACAGATATATGGAGTACTGAGCAATACGCGGAATTACGTTTCATTTTAACCTTTTGGAAAAAGTGTGAAGTACCAAAATAATAGGTAGAGAATAATGAAGGTTTATGGAAGTATAGCCCAGTCAAAGGTGGTTAAGTTCCATATATAAAGGGGTTATTTATCAAAGGTCGACTTTATTTTTTTAATCCGAATGTACTCAGGACTCAAATGGGAGGCTACTTATGAAAAAACTCGAACGTCTAATATTCAATCGAATAGTTCCGACCCGAACATTTTAATTGAATTCGAATCGAGTTTTCCTCCAAAAGAAAAGCTTGAATGTCAGGAAGGCAATTAGCATATTCAAATGGTTCAACAGACCACTGTCATTGACTTGTAAATGAACTCAGTAGGTTTTAGGTTTTAGATTGTTTACATGGTCGAGGTGTGATAAATCTCACATTCGAATATACATTCGAGATGGTGCTTTTAAATTTGAATTTGTGAGTTTTGATACAAAAAAAAATTAAAAATTCAAATTCGAATTTACCATTAGAACCTTAATAAATCTGCCCCTAAGTGTACAGTTATAAACTCTCCCATGGAAAACATTGATTGTGTAGCCTCTTCAAACACTGGGGGACACATTTACCTAGGGTAAAATCCTTTGAATATCGAAGTCGAAGGATTTTGCGCTATTCCTACGATCGAACGATCGAAGGAATAATCGTTCAATCGAACGATTAAATCCTTCGAAACGAACGATTCGAAGTATGTTAATCCATCGATCGAAGGATATTCCTTCGATCAGGAAATTGTTAGGAAGCCTATGGGGACCTTTCCCATAGGCTAACATTGGCCTCGGTAGGTTTTAGGTGGCGAACTAAGGGGTCGAAGAAATTTTTAAAGAGACAGTACTTCGACTATCGAATGGTCGAATAGTCGAACGATTTTTAGTTCGAATCATTCGATTCGAAGTCAAAGGTCGTAGTCGAAGG
The DNA here is from genome assembly GCF_017654675.1 of Xenopus laevis. NCBI lineage: Eukaryota > Metazoa > Chordata > Amphibia > Anura > Pipidae > Xenopus > Xenopus laevis. The sequence continues at coordinate 102,605,657 of NC_054376.1, forward strand.
TCAAAGTAGCCCATTCGATGGTCAAGTAGCCATATTCGACCATTCGAAATTCAAACTAATTTTCCTCTATTCCTTCACTCGAACTAAGTAAATGGGCCCCAAGATGTCTAGTGCTAGAAAATCCAGTCTATAAGATATCTGTATACATCTAGTTGCCTTGGTACAAATTGTAATATAGTTCATGCACTGCTCTCTGAAATATTCTAAGCCAAAATACTACTATATTGTACCATGTAAGAACAGTAACCTGAGTTGTACTAGATTTTGCACAGAAAAGTGTTTTTTTATTTATTTATTTTTAAACAGTGCATGAAATGTTCCACGTCCTTTCCTTTCCTGTAATTTACACTTTCCTGCAATTTACAGCAACCCCGCCCTCTCCAATTTCCATGAAAGGTAAGAAAGAGGTGTAGTTGATAGCTGGCTTTTGAAAAGAGACACCTTTATTATAAGAAGGTAGATATGTGATAATGCAAAAAGAAGAGAAATATTTCTCCTCAGTACCGAATTAAATATAACTGATAATACTGATTGTTGTATTGGTTCTAATTTTGTTCACTGCTTTACAATTAAACACCAAAGTCTAAGACATAAATGTTACCAGAAATACACTGTATTTTGGTTTGTTCTGATGTATTATGGTCTGGAAAGAGGTCTATTAAGTAACTGGAAAAAACTACCAACTTACAAAGATGAACATTTTTTATTATTTGCACCCAGTCCTGGAAAAAGGGTGTTTCACAGCCAAAAATCTAAATAATGCAACCAAGGCTTTGGAAACCGTTATGTCTGTTTTTTTTCTCATAAATTGATATAGATGTTTATTTCCTATTGCATGAACCCCCTAATTTGTGTGCCATTTCTATGTGCCCAAGATTCCCTTCAAAAAAACTAAAATGCTTGATTGAGGTACAAAAACATTTATTTTATGTTTGGCACCAGTGATGGTCCAATTAACAAAGGATTCTCTCTAGATAAGATTAGCGTGCTCAGCTTGCAAATAGGGCTTTCGAGAATTGTGTGGTTTTGATTTTCATAAAAATAACTGTGCTGGAATCAGGAGCCTTTTATACTTTGCTCTTTAGGATACGATTTTATGTTAGAAATATTTTAATGCAAGGAGCCTAATTGTGCCTGATTATTTTGAAAAATCAATGTTTCTTGAAACTCTGTACAGTGGGAAGTCATATTTAGTGCTAACAGTTAAAGAGCAAAAAGCTGTGTTTAGTGCTGATTTAAGAAGAATTCAACTTGAAATAGGGGTCTTTTCTTTCATCGTATATCCATATAGAGGATGCCCTCCTTGGGAACTCTATCTTCAGAAATGGAGAGAAAATATATGGCCATATGTGCACTTATGTATTCTCTCTATTAATATTGGGTTATGTCATGGGTATGTAACCCCCTTCAAATTGAGCATCATTTTGAGAATGAAGAGCTATAGAGATGATAATCCTGCAGTTTCAAAATTGTCTCAATCTCTATTACTCTTAGGCTTCTGGCCAAGCATACCCTTGCCATCTACCAGGGAGCTTTTGAAGTGATATTTAATTACCTAATACCTTTAAGTAGCCATTAGGGTGCGTGTTCTGATGTCACTAAGCTGTAAGCAACCAACTATATTCCAAAAGGTTTCCTAAAACTCTGCTACAGCACTTCTTGGTTCTCTAAATTAGGCATCTCCAGTGAAACGATTATTTGCTTGTACCATATTAGACAAGTTTGTCCTACTGCTGACACTAATCTAATGGATCCAAATGTGTGAACCTAAGGTCCCAGGTTGAAGATCAATTAGAGTAAAGGGAGGATGTCTGTTTGTCCTCATACTCATTAAGCCTAGCCCAAATATTGGAAGGTGGGATTTAGCATTGTTTCATTGTTCATTGTCTTTTATGAACAAGGAGCTGGGTGTATACAGAGCAGGAATTATTCTCACTGCAAGATTTTGTGTTGAGTGGTCTCTGGCCTTGGAGAGCTTGGAATCATTTTTGTCATGTTTGTTTAAATGTCATGTTGGTAATGTTTGATTGAATAATGGTGTTTGCATCACCTTCAGTTTATGCCTTAAAGAATGCATTGAAGTATGCCTGACTATTTGTATGCTGGGCTAAAAAATAAACATGAAATATGTTTAACTCACAGAACATGAAAAATAACCTTTTACATAAGGTATCCAGTTCATGTGACAAATAAGGGACACTACTTAAATACAGTCAGTGATGCCCTTTTGGCAGGATATATCTGCGTCCTAGAAATGATCTGATAACAAGGTTAGTAGTTGATATCATTTATGCAGCCTTTAGGCATGCTTTAACCTAAATTGTTCAGCTTTTATGCTCTTTTAGAAAATGCCCATGCCTTTCAGTGCATGATTAAATATCTCTCATACAGATGGGATTTAATAAGAAAGAACAGAGATTATCTGCAATTTACCTGTGGCTATGTAGATTTCACGATAGTTCAGCTGGCATACAGTCAAAATATAAAGCTATTTTCCCACTGCTACTCCCAATTGCTAAATACAGTCCAGACTTCAATATACCCTGCTTTTGTGCAAGAATGTTGTGTTATTGTGTACAAACTCCATCTCTAAATTCTCATAAGCTATGGATCAAGACCCCAAATGTCCCCACTGTAACTAAACATAGTAACATTCACTACTACAATAAAATGTAGTCAATAGGCTCATAACTGGTTCAAAACCAGTTTTTGGACCCTGAGGCAGATTCCACAACTTTATTGGTTTGTTATTATTAACCATTGTACAACAGCAATTCTATAAGTAAGCTTTATACCTTTAAATGCCATCAAATTATGTCTCCCATATACGATCATAGTGCCTTCAATTTTACATTTCTGGTTGGCTCTGTCCTGAATCTATTCTATGCATTGTTTTTAATGGCAACCCATGACTTGCAGGTCCCGAAAACCTCATGTTAAAGAACTCATTTTACCCTGTATTATTCTAGGATGCCTTTTTAAAGGGGACCCGTCACCCAAACAAAATTTTTCCAAATCCTATTTTATCATGTTAGTCAAGCAAAAGGAACTTTAATTACACTGTATAAATTATTTGAATATTGTTTCCATCAGTCTGGGAACTCATAATTATATTAACCAGGAAGGAGCCATTTTGTGGACACTGTTATTAAGGCAAGTCTTGTATCATCTCAGAATCTTGTTTATGCACTAGGGGACAGGGACCCAATGTCCATCCCTATGCCCTGGTTACACAATTAAATCGTTAAGAGAGCTGGGGGAATGTGGAGAGAGCAGTGACATCTAGGAAGTGCTGAATGGAAAGTGAAAGTAATTGTTTTCCCCGCCTCTATGCCTAGGCATAGAGGCGGGGTAGGCAATATTTGATTGACAGCTGATACTTTTAAATGAGTTTACAACAGCTATGAATGCTTTAATAAAAAAAAGAACTTGGCTTTCATATTTAATTTAAAAAGGACTTTTATTATACAGATTTTTATGTCTGGGTGACGGGTCCACTTTAATAAAGAATATGAAAAGTCTTTCTCTGGGACAACAGTTCCTCTAAATCCCATTTGAGCTAAAGAGCTATTGCTTTTTGCTGGCATTAATTAGTGTTGGCTGATGTCCTGCTACAGCTCTGCCTGAATGATAATGCTGTAATATACTTTTTATTACTTACTGGAGTCTCAAAAAGGCAATTATTATTATCTAAGACAACCCATTTATACAGATCGATCCCAACTACATAATGCAAAAAAAACAAAAAACAATGCAGTGCATTTTACATGTCCCCAAATGTATTTAATATATTTAGAATTTAAGAGAACGACAGTACAACACTAATTTGTTCGAAAACCTTTTCACCGTGGGTGTACTGGCAAGAGACAAATATATAGAGAGCATCAGGTTTGACTCTTTATGAGTTTGCTCCGTGTTTGGCCTGCTTATTTCACCCTGATACAATATGTTTAGAGCTGGAGCATGCCTCAACCTCCAGTCTGTTGGATTGTCACATCAGCATTTCCCCTGACAACCATAATGGCCCCTTCCTTTTCCATCCTCTCACCTTTGGTCACTTCCAATTGGCAGGAACTTTGAGTAAAGCCATGGCAGATTCAGGGCAATCATTTATGTAAATATTTTAGGGGGGGGGTTAAGCCCACCTCTGCTAGGCACATGCTTTTTCCACCTACCCCTAGTTCAAAGCCCTGGCTAAAGTATAGAGATAATGGCACACAATATGTGCCATACTGACACTTCTTGCTACACCCATTATGAATGGGAAAAAACAAATAATATAAAATAGTATTAAATGTATATCCTAAAAGAGATATATTCTAAATAGTTTAAACCATATGCTCCTGTTATATGTCCTTCCATTTCAAAAACAAGCAATTAGCTGTAAATGTGTATTTTAGTGAGCCATAAACATTATTGAAGTGCTATTTCACAAACACGAACTAAATAAAATCAGTCGCATCCATAAATATGTGCTGAATAAAAAGGTTTAGCCAAAAGTCAAGCAATAAGCCAAAGCATGATTGATCTTTCCAATCTGATGTAAAACCTATTTTTTTAACGAGAGGTCAATCAATTTCCTTATAATAACATTGCTGTATGCAGTCTTCAATGATACCTGCTGCCAGTGCATACTGAAGTCTCAAGAAGCACTTGTTCACTTGTTTGTATAAAATCCTGAGATCAGTAGATATGTTCTGATTAAATAGGTATTGTCAAAAGTCATACAATAACACAGAAAATTATTGATATTTCCAAGTACACAGCATGGGTAAAAGCAATTTCATAACAAGAGAGGTCAATAAATTCCTTTACAATAGCATTGCTGTTTCAATCCTCATTGTAGGAATTTCATACCTGAAATCTTATATTTGCAAGTCATTTTGACTTTCTTGTCCAAAATCCCAAAGTCTACCCTGTATGCACCTCTTCTTATGTTATTCCAGGAGCAATACTGGGGAGGAAGTCCATTATGCAGAAACCTCTAAAATGTCATTAGCCACAGAGTTATATTTTATTCTTCATTATTGCTTTTTCTCTGTGATTCCTGTACTTGCTGGAGAGCATAACCCCTTGTTGAGTGTGTGTCTGGGTCAGTGCCGGCCCCTGGGTTTTCACCCGATGTCCTGCCGGCCCGGGGTCCACCAGGGCTGCTGTCTTAGGGGCTCCCCTCCAACCCCCGTCCATACTGCAAAGCCCCCTCTGGACCCCTGGTGCACACACACACCTCCTGCACATGCTCGTACCCACCCCTGCTAGTGCGTGCACCCTTTACTAAGCAAGACCGGGCCAGGAGGACCGGAGGTTCGGGGCAGCAGTGACAGTGAGCTTGTCTGGCCCAGTCACCCTGTGCAAAACTATGCGAAAATTCTCGAAACGGCGAAAAATTTGCCAAACACATGAAAGTTTAAGGTGTCGTTATTGTTGCGACAACTTTTTTGTAGCAAAATACATTAGTCTATGGGCAACTTTTTTGTCTACTGTGACATTTTGTTGCAAACTTACCACTTGGTGAATTTTTGGCGCCATTTTACGAACCTTTTCACTGGCGGCAAAACTCAAAAATTTGTGGCAAAACCATACATGGTGAAAAAATTTGCTCATCACTACTCCCCAAAAATCCTCCGGTTAGCTAACAGTGAAACTGCAGTTCAGTAGGCAATTTAACACTATGGATCCCTACACCTCTCTGCTTCTGGAATCAGTAGTGGAAGTCACAGTTGCTGAAACATGCTGGGGGAAATGGTGTAGGATTGTTGACTTAACCTGTTTTAATTTTGCACCATTTTGTAAATGAGCCATATATCTCTTGTGAAATATATGCAACCTGACCGGCTAAGTTTCATGTGCAATTTGTAAAGCAAGTGAGGGGACGCCAATGACCAGTGAGGGAACATGGGCTCTGTCTGTACTAGGGGTAGGCAACAGATGAGGTACGTGCCTGATGCCTCTCCAGCATTGCAACCTAGGCACATGCTCTCCTGCCTACCCTTAACAGAGAAGCCCTACATTAACTGCTAAAAGCACCAACACATTTTAATGTTATCTACTCCAGTAAGGATTCTACATATGAACTCTCTGTGTGTAAGTCTCTTTTTTCACAGACCACCATAGAAGTAAGTGCTCAGCTCTAAATGTGTTTAGTATTCCACTAAAATCTTGCATCTTCTATAAATCCTCAAGCTCATAAAATGCTTCCATCAACACTATTGCAAGAGCTTCTATCCACAAACTCTAAAAAGACATGTTAATTGTTCTGCATATTGACTGAAAGTTCAACAATTCAAACTTTTAAAGATTTTGAAGATTTAATAGTGTTACAGCTTTGTGTTAAATCAACATTGCAGAGTCTTCTCCATCATCCACACCCATTGAAGAGATGTGCAAATTCCCAAGTTGCATTGAAAGCACACAGGCCCATGCCATTTTTGGACTTTAAGTGAACATAACTGTGCTCTTGATTAGATGCCTTAGCCACTGATATAACATAAATGTTCACTTACTGTCCACATAAATACATACACACACAAGTTTTTCACTTTTTTATATAAGAAAAAAAGCTAATTAAATTAATTTCACTAATTTAATTCTGCATTTTAGACATACTGGACATATCACTATTCAGATAACCCCTGTCATTCATATTTATGATGTTTTATCATTGTACCTAAGGACATGTTGGAGATGTTTTAAAATGCAAGTTTTGAAGCAATATTAAGATATGTTTTAAAAACTGTTTAAGATAGCATGTCTTTGCAGCTTTGCAGCAATTAATTATGTAGAAAGACATAATTAATTGCTTTGAGGTTATTAGAATGTTTAATCTCCAAATGATGTGGTTTTCTGGAGTCAATTTACAGTTAGGGGCATATTTGGCCTTGCAGTATATCTATGCTATATCTGGTGTGAAGTTTTGGGAATTCTGTTGTATTTTTATCGTATTGTATCTATTTGTATAGCTCCACAAGAGTACTCAGTATTTTACAAGATATTGTGGCTTTTTGATCTACAATCAGGAGTCTCCTTTAAGGGCAACTATCACACCATCGCTGGAGGTGAAGGATAACAAAGCCATACTCTGGATGAGGGAAATAATAGTAGTTTTGCAAGAATAGCACCCTACTGTGCTGCGGTTCCTGAACTGAGAAGGCAGATCTTAATATGCACATACCAAACTAGAATCCACGATTTGACCGTATTTATCATTGAAATAACTCTATAAAATCACTGTCACTTACTGAGCTTAATTAATATAAACGCGATAATATAAGACTGAATAGAAAATAATTCAGATTATTGGTACATGCCAACTCAGAAACCAGCACAATTAGCATCAGAATGTAATAATCAGTCCTGAGGCAGCAGCTTTTATCACAGACAACCTCAATTGCCGCTTGATGATTTGCAATACTAAGCTTAGCTTCTTAAAGTAGACTGAGCATGTGCGTGTCACTGACACTTCTAACAAAATCCAAAATGGACACCTTTGAAGTCCTGGATCATTACTTCTATCAAGATGCTAAACCTTTAGGCTGGTTCAATAAGTTCAGTATATAAATTATAGCATTTCTAGCCATATCCATTTTTAGGGTTTAGTTCTCATTTGATGTAAATGTAATTGCTATTGAAAGTAATATTTATTTATCCCTTTCTCTTGAAAGAATCTAAAAGTTCTACTCCCACTGTTTGTATCAGCTGACTTATGTTATAATGAGGAGTCAGAATAAGCAGTACACAGAATAGCTTTATCTTTAAGACAGCTCTTTAACATTTTTTTTTATGTTTTAAGATGATGAATGCTTTCATTAGTGCCATTATTCACAGATGTATGCAATTATAAAGTTTATCATCTTTAATACATGGTCTAGCTGAAGTCTTTGACCTGACCTGTTAGATGTTAGCCTCTTGGTAGATCTCACTTTCTGGAAATACAGACAGAATGCATAGCCAGCCACTTTTCTCCCAGTAAACGCTGTTTTAGATTCCAAGGTTGCTGGATCCGCTCAAGATTCCAGGTGTATCTTGACAGCCGCACTGGCCCGTAGCCTTCAAATGATACACAGAGCCTAAACAAACTTTCAACAAAGTCTCCAGGCAGTGGACTCATGGAAACAGTATTGCTGCTGTATTTACTAGCAGGCAGCCCACAATAAGGAACAAAATATCTCCTCATGTTGGACACTTTGCTAATGAGCAGGTGTGTCCAAATAATTAGCCAGTAGCCTAAGCCTGAGATTATCCTCTACTCATGCTATGTACTATCTATCGCAGTATGTACTTATATATGCAAAGGGATCATTAACTGCTCAACAAAACAACTAGATATCTACCTTAACCATGTAGTTGCCAGTGGTAGATTTCCTAAGCTCCTAAGTTTTAAAGTAGAAAAATGCTCAAAATAATTTGAATACAATTATCTACTGAAATGGTAAAGCAACTCGGAATTCAGTTCAGAAGCTGAGCAGTGGTAGTCTTTGTTGAAGGCTGATTATACTCTTAATACTTAATAAAAGGTGATACATAGGCTGTTATGGTTTTATGGTATTTTCCTGTTCAGGTTATGAATAAACTTTAAGACTTAGAGGTTTGTTCTTGCTGTCTTGTGTCTCGGCATCCCAACACTGGTGAAGTTTCGCTAGCGTAAATTCATTGGCACAAGCATTTCCTAACAAGCTAACGTTTGTTTCTGCCTAGCGAAACTTTCTTATTACTCTAAAGTTTAACCTTTCTCTTATAGACATCCCACTGAACCCCATTGTTACATACCTTAATGAAACACCAGAAGCCAGAAGTGGGGTAAGATGGCCACAGCATTTATTCACATTATATCAAATAAATAGGACCTTGCTAGCCTCACCCCAAGGCAATATTCAAAGACAGAATTCCATAAGAGATCGCTACTATGCTCTGCTGTTCCTCAGTGAAGACTTGAGATCAGAACTATGTCATTATATCCACCACTGAGTATTAGGCTGCCTCTACCTACAGAGAGGATGGCCCCAAACCTGCTACGAGCATGAGCTGCATCTCCCACCATGAGAGAAGTTCAGCAGCCCTGCTGCCACTCCTGAATCTGCAGTGTGTCGATGATAGGAAATCTAAGCAGGATGTCACCAGCACAAGCAGTAGTAGCGTCTGTATCAATGAACCTACTGTGTAATCACAGGAGAGAACCTCCTTTCTCCTTCTTCTAAATTTACCTGTGCAGTACTCTGGCAAGGTCCTACCGCCACAATGAACTCAACTGAAATACTTCAGTTGGATTATTAGCTTGTAAAACATAGAAAAATGAAAATTAAATATTTACAACATTTTAAAAAATATTTGCTGTGTATCATACATTCTAGATCACAGGATGAAATAATGTTGGCCATTAGTTCTGGGAATGCTTGCCTACTTCACTGGAGTGAACGGTCCCCCATGCCATGCCGGCCACCTGGCTGCACTGTGCTAAGGTGAGCAAGTAAAGGTGTAAGTAGGCCTCACTCCAAACTTCAACCTCCCAAGATCATTACACAAGGAGGTTAAACCAAACCACGTGGCAAGCAACCTGAAAAACTAAATGTTCACAAAATGAACAAACCTTTCCTTTGTATCACACCTTCTGCACCACAGGATGGAATAAAATTAGTTCCAGGAAAGCTTGCCTACTCCACTGGAGTGAGCAGCCCCCCCTGCAATGCCAGCCCCCCAGCTGCACTGTGCTAAGGTGGGCACATGAAGGCATAAGTAGGCCTCAGTCTGAACTCCCACCTCTGGGGACCATTACCCAAAGAGGTTATACCTAATAATCAAAATCAGGGGTACAAGCCCCTTCCCACTTTGGCAAGCATCCACCCCTTGTTGTATCATTTTATTATTTTTAATATCATATGTATTCCAAATATAAAGGAATACATTCCTTTATTGAAAAACCTTTAAATACTCCATGACCATGTGCAATTGATGGCATAGCCAGTTACCTCCCTGTGAATGTATATTTGTTGGACAGGTTACAGCAATGCAACTTACCACTAGGTTGCCTGCCATTACAGCCCAAATAGTTTACTGCTAGAGAACTGGATGAGTACAAAAACCAAAACCACAACATTCCATTGGCCAGGGGACATGAACTAAGAAATCAGAGCAACTTACCATTTACTATACCTACAAGGTAGGCTATGACGCTAACATGGCCTTTCAAAGGCAATTTGATTCCATCCTGGATGCCAGATTTAACAGTCTGTTAATTGCAATGGAGTGCAGAGCCTGCCATCTGCTCTGGGGGCCCTCAGCTGCCCCTGCCCAACCCCGAGGGTAGGGTCAACCGCTACCATGCTTCTTCCATAGTGGCTCATCTGCTCTGTGAAGACTGCCTTCCAGCCGTACATGCCTTGCTCAGAGGGTAAAGTCAACCAACTACTTACCATGCTGGTCCTGTAGCTGCCAATCCACACTCTGGAGACACATCTCAGAGAGCCCAGCTCTGAGGGTATGCCCAACTAGCCACTCTATTATGCTACTTCTGTGACAGCCCTTCCTCGCTATGAAGACCCTTTCTACAGCCCTTCCTCGTTGTGGAGGCCCACTCCAACAGTCCTTCCACACTGTGGAGACCTGCTCCAACAGCCCTTACATTCTGTGGAGACCAACTCCGACAGCCCAGCTCCGAGGGTAAGGCCAACCGGCCACTCTTCTGTGCTGCATCCGTAACAGACCTTCCTTGCTGTGGAAACCCGCTTCGAGGGTAAGGCCAACCGGCCACTCTACTATGCTGCTTCCGAAGCAGCCCATCCTCTCAATAGAGAGCCCTATGTGCCTGGCTCAGAGTGTAAGGTCAACCCTCTCTGGCTTGTAATTTCAGCAATGTAGAATCCAAATTACCCTAGCAACCATGCGCTTATATGAATAAGAGACTGGAATATGAATAGGAGAGGGCCTCAATAGAAAGATAAGCAATAAAAAGTAGCAATAACAATATGTTTGTAACCTTACAGTACAATGTTTGTGTTTTTAGATAGGTTCAGTGACCCCCATTTGAAAGCTGGGAATAGTCAGAAGAAGGCAAATAATTCAAAAACTATAAAAAAAAAAGAAAAAATTGAAAAGTTGCTTAGAATAGCCATTCTATAACAAAATAAATGTTAACTTAAAGGTGATCCACCCTTTTAATATATTGTTATTCTTATATACATTATTGACATTCATCCTGATCTTTTCAACTAAACAAGATGGAAATAGTTACACATTCCCATCTTAATATTGCCATTAAACGCAAAGAACAAAATAACTGCTTAATGGAACTTTGTCCTTTATTTGTCCCTCTTTACATGATAGTTATATCTTTTTAGAGCCGCTCTTGAGCTTAGAATGTTTAGAAGATGTGCATAAATGTAATGTACTTCCCAACAACAACATCTGACCACAGGAGGTAGCATCTCATAGCACAAAACAAACTTTTGAAAAGAAATAAAAACATTTAGCAGATAGAAAACGACATTATCAGCATGAATTATCACACAAAGCTATTTATACGTGTGGGATCAGTTTTGCTGGAGAGAACACTTTCTAATTTAATTAAGTTAAAATTTTATGTGTACACTATTCTCTTCCCAGTAACTGTAACTCACTGTGCATCTGAATTGTGGTGAGGGTCTGAACAGCTCTGATATATCACTGTATGCTCTATAAACCATTCTTATCTGATAAATAGCAGAAAGTTTTAAGGGAAGAAATAACAATAGCAAAAAAAAAATTTACAAGCCCTGCAGTTGGCTGCTTTAAACACATATATATTTATTGCCCTGGGTGACATATTTTTGCTTTCAAGTCTCTAGAAACTCAGTGCTAATCCCAATATTTGTAAAATGTATGGACAGAAGTTCCATAAGGCTTTTATGAAATCATCGATGGAACTCTAAGGTGACTTACAGTACAACATTTCCTATAATACACACGTTTCAATGACACCATGTGACATTAAGCACCATTTATAAATAATGACCTCACTTTTGTAAGGGTATATTTTACAGCTTATCCATGGATCCTGGCTATTATATCCTTAATAAAGAAACTGCAGAAAACAGAAGATCAAACCAGTTTAGTTGCTTATAAATATCTCAATCTATATACATCATACCAAAGGAATTAGTATATACATTATACTAAAGGGCCATTATAGGGCCTATTAATGTGCCTTATATGCTAAAATTAGGAACAAGTTTGAAATCTGTGGATATCTGTGGATATCGCAATTTGTTTTTTACATACAACCCAATATTCTTTTAAAATGCTAAAGCATTTTATATGCACCCCACAATTATACTCCCCCCTGTAATTTTGCCCATAGTGCCTATAAGCATTCTCTGAAATTTATTGGATGTGCACCATATTTTTGTTGGGTATGCACAGGGCAGCCATCAGGGGGGGACAGGGGGGAGAGTTGTAGGGGGCCCTGAGGGTAAGGGGGCCCGGCCACACCACACTTACTTGATTAGCCAGGCCCCCCATCTTTCTGAGAGCTGCTGACTTCGGGAAGGCATGGACGTTTAAGGGGCTCTGGCCACCAATTTTCTCATAATGGGGGGGGGGCCCTGGCCACCAATTTTTTTTTCTCATGTGGGGTCCTAGCCACCAATATTTTGTAATGGGGGGGGCTGGCCACAAATGTTTTTTTATGGGGGGCCCTGACCACCAATATCTTTTTATTTTTTATTAACATGTGGGAACCCTAGCCACCAATATTTTTTTTGTTTTTTTTTGCTGTGTGGTGGGGGGCTGACCTGTGGGGTGGGGAGGGCAGACCTGTAGGTGGGGCTTGCAGTGGGTGCAGCCCAGGGGGCCCAGGTAATGTTGTCGTATGGGGCCCTGCGATTTCTGATGGCGGCCCTGGGTATGCAAGTGCAGAAGTCAAATTGACCCCATACTTAACAGATGCAGATATGAAATATTGCAGTTTTAAACTTTAATGCATCCTAAACTAGTGATGGGACCTTTTCTAGAAAAAAATGTCAACCCTCTTATACCTTCTTATTCATTCCTTATGACTAACTATAGCATCATTTTTAGTGCTTTCCACCACAGAAGAGTGCAGAACAAAACACAGCCTGCATTTCTCTATAGTGCCATACTCACACAGGCGGCTCCAAGCACCGAATATAGATGAACGCTTCATGTTTCGTTCCACCTGCATTTGGAGCTTGGATGTGCTTGTGTTAGTAAGGTTGCTTTTCATTCTGTGCTCCCCTGCGGTGGAACAAAGGAAAACTGGCGGCAGAGGAACTTAGGCGAAAACGCCTGTCAGTACGAGCCCTTAATATGTCAGAATAAGGTTGATGATTGTTTTCTTTTTTTTTTGTAACTTATATTTTTATTTCACACAAAAAAGAAAATACAAGGTAGTAGTATGGTCGGTACAGTCATTTCAGAAGAAGCATAATGAACAGTTGAAGGTCACAAAAATAAGTTCACAGCCACTGCTCGTTATCACAGACCACATTAGATATGGTAAACAGTATCTGTACCGATTAACATTAATGCCATTGTACAAAATAATACAGTAGAAAAGAAAAGGAAGAGAAGACAAAAAGAGACCAACTAGAAAAAGAGGGGCAGAGGTCAGTAGGGGGGAAGGGGGGGTCCTAGTTCTCTAAATGCCAGTGATATTTCTAAACAGTTTGCGAGTTAAGTTCCAGGCTGAGTGGAATTCGAGAACAGCTCCCATGGGGACCAAATCTTAAGATAGAGAGGGACACTATTGCGCAGTCTAGCCAAGTTATATTCATATTGCTTGACGGTATTAACCCGGCGTTTGACTTCTTGTAGGGAGGGAATAGAGGAGGTCCTCCATTTGGCCGCAATGGAGATGCGAGCCGCTGAAAGTATCTGGTTAGCCAATTTTTGAGTGTGTTTCGGTAGACGTTTATAAGGCTTCCCTAAGAGTACATGCAGTATGCATTTATCCAATGTATGGCGGGTCACCTGATTTAACAGGATTATAACTTCATCCCAGAATGACAAAATATGAGGACAAAACCAGAAAATGTGGGGCAAGGTCCCCCGGTGCCCGCATTCCCTCCAGCAGTTGTTGATGATTGTTTTCTAATCCCCAGTTGCAGTTGAAACCACGTACATTTCTTGTCTTGCTTCCTAATTCCCTTCCTAATTCTGTACCATTAAGTACAAAACAAAAGTGTTCATGTTGTGCAACTTTTGGTGCCCATGACTTACATTGTCATATAAAGTTCCCTGCAACTTTGTTGCAGCTTCCAAAAAGAGATATACCAGTATATGCAGAAATTCTAACATGTTGTAGGACCTTCAGAAACCCAAGAAGGCTAAAACAAAACACCAGGGAAATTCTCGGTTGTAATAAAATTATTAGATCGTTGGTACATGTGGTATCGCTGTGGAAAAAGTACACAAAAGCACTTCCTGTGGCTGCAACTCAAATGAAAAATGTCTGCAGCAATAAATTCTGGCTGTTAAATCCATCAATGCATGTGCGGACATTTTTTGCTGAAAAGTATATAGTAGCTAAGGCTCATGGCACACATTCCATTTTCATTGTCAGAAAACACTGATATAGAAAACACAACCCCCTCCACTCTATATCTGTGCGCATTAACAGGACTGGATCCACGTATCACAAAGCAAATTTTAGCCAGATCTTGCACACCTGAGCATATTATGGCTGACTTGCACTCCTTGGGGAGTGTGACTAACCCTAGCGACAATTCACTAGCGTGAGCACCCGCAGGACATCGGCAATTTACTAACAGGCACAGGTGCCAATTCGCTAGTGAAACAGACCGTTGCTAGCGGTCGTTCGCACTCTATCGTCAGACCAGGCTTGATCTTCCTCGATCTTCTGTCACATACATCATATCCTGTGAGCCGAAAATGCATCAAAGTTTAAAAAACGCTGGCAACTTTTTTTGAGTAAGTGGTTTTCTCAACACATTTTATAACATATGAAACACTAATTTTACAGTGGGCTCATGTGTAGGGCATTATATTAACTCTATTGTCTCTATTAAGGTTCCCTGAACATGTGCAATATAAACCGGTAACTTAAACCATTTGCAAAAACATTTATAATAAAGAAGTCCATACAACTTTAAATTTCCCACCGTATGCAAACTGACCTAAGCTCAATATCACTAGCGAAGTTTTGCTAGGCACAAATGGATGCTAGCGTATCTTCGCTACGAAATGCTTGCACAGCTGAATTAATGATAGCGAAAAGTCGCCATCGTTCGACGCTAGGGATGAAACTTTGCATTTTAGTAAATTAGCGTATTTGTAGCATATTTGTAGTATATTTGCGCCTGGTGAAGTAGTGCAATGGGTGTGAAGCTGATGCTGGTGAAAATTCACCCGTTAGTGAATCTGCCCCCTTGTGCACACAGACAGGTGGAAAAGAAAAAGAAAAGAAAGATCAGAAATAAGCTTTATTTGCGTATCAAGCAAGGTCCAACACTTGCACATTCAGAAAATGTTTTTTTAAGTAGATAAAGGAATGGTCAAACTTGAAAAGCTGTTTAGTTGCTTCTTTATACCTTCAGGAAATAATATTTCACTATTGCTCTGTTTTGTTGATTCTGCTGATTCTGTGATAACATATTTATAATAAACACATTAAAAACTATGTTGACAACACTTATCCTAATCCTATACAAGCGCAGAAGCAAAGAGAATTGGATGTGAAGGCAGCCTTAAGCTAAGCATTTCCTCCCCAGTGCATTATGGGATGTACAACTCTGGGCAAAAAAAGTGCCTTTTGTATTTACAAAGCAAACTATCTTTTTTTTATTATTTTACTGTTGTTTTAGTCCATAGGGAATAATATTTAATGTATATGGGACCAATATATGGCTACAGATTCTTCCATACTGTGTTTATGTACGAAAGAGTATTAGGGAGAAACACTAGGGAGAAAAAAACCCATATGGAACATAAACTATACACTCAGCTCATGTGTAGGGCAACTCTATTTTCTTTATTTAGGTTCCCTTAAATGTAATGTATCTGCTGCAACATATAACAACTTTAAATTTCCCGCTGTATGCAAATTAACCTGAGCGCAAGACCTCTAGCCAATCTGTGCTAGACAGAATTAAACGCTAGCGCATCTTCGCTTTGAATTACTTGCATTACCGAAGTAACACTAGCGAAAAGTCGCCATCTTTCGGTGCCCATGATGAAACTCCGCATTTTAGTGAATTAGCATTGTCTGAAAGAATTTTTGCCTGGCGAAGTGTAGCAATGAGTGTGAAGCGGTCGCTGGTGACTTTTCGCCGGTTAGTGAATCTGCCCCCATAAGTGAAGCCCTTTTGAGCCCACTGCATTATGGGATGCACAGTTCTGTAAACCACAGACCATTTTGTTTTTACACAGAATTAAAGATTTAGAATCATTTTATTTTATTTTAATCTTTATTTCACCGGCCTTCAACAATGTGTCTCCAAAACTTTTCATCTGAACCAGTTGTCTTACAGCTCTTTGAACTGTCCGAGGAAATATTATGTGGAAGTGTTCGTAGGCCAGCTGACGGCTAGTTAGAATTCTGTATCAGATGATGGCTGTGTGCTGTGGTGATGGCACTTATTTGCTCTTCTGGGCAATCAGTGATGAAAAAGGAGCCCAGGCAGCATCATTATTTTTGCCTCCTGTCATAAAAGTATACATTTACTGAAAAATATATGTACTCATTAGTTTTTTATCCTTGATTCTGCTCTCCCAAAGCTAAAAACCACTGAACTTAAAAAAGATGTTACTTTTAGAAGGAAGCTTTGATATATTAGTTATATTTAAATATGCTTACATTCTATCTTTAAGTTCTACCAAAAGAATCTTTTTCACAGTATATACATATATATTGGAATTTTGGACCTACAGTGTTCCACAAATGGTATTTTATATGTGTCATAAAAAAAGCTTTGATGATTTTATCAGGAACAATAGAGGTAAGTAAAATGTGTACAGTATTAATAGGCAGATTAACAGAAGGTGTAGCTCTTTCCCTTTCCCAGTTTGGAGTACAAAGGGGTTTTTCTTTTATAGTGATTTTTTTTTTCTACATTTACAAAAAGTATGCTAAAATGTTTTTTTGTAATCTTTTTGGTTAATGTTTTTATGGTATAGATACAATAACGTTGTATTTTCCAACAAAATATTCAATCATAAATAGGTTAAAAAAAACTGCATTACAGCTATGTTTTTGAAAACCTAAATAAAAGTTTCAAAAAGGAAAGAAAAAAAGCAAAAAGAAACTAAAATTCTGCTCATACACAAGGCATACACAAGCAGATATTACGGCACATATATTTCCATAATACATTGTCACAAATAAGACGCAATCAGCAACGGGCCAAGCCAACAGTGCAACCTAGGCGACCCGGCCCCTGACCGCAAACCGTGCATGTGCTGTAGGTAAGGGATGCACAGTGGAGGGAGAGGAGAGTTACACAGGGAAGAGTGACGGAGGGAAGGAACGGAGAAGCGTGACCAAGGCATGGTAGCAAACACGTGACTATGTGTAGGCAGAAGTGAGGTACATGCCCAGCGCCCCCCTATCTTTGCGCCCTAGGCAGGTGCTTTTGCCTACCCCTAGTTCCGGCCCTGGACGCAATAGCAAGGTAGTCTCGCTGGCTAGGGGCACCTCAAACAAATTTTTAGGCACATGTTTGCTGGGCTGAGTGCAAAAGGGAACCATAGTGCCAGTACCTGGTAAGAAAGTGGCAGTAGCAACAAACATAGCAGGACTCAATTTTGAATAATAGGTAGGAAGGACTAAGTGCAACTTTACTGAAGTGTGTTTTGACCCAAGAATCTTTAATTAAATTGGTTCTAGGCAAAACTGACTGCTGGAAAATTGAAGGGACCACAACACCATTTGTAAACATAATTCCTATTGGCTACTAATTTGGCTTTGTGCCAACTGCAAGCAAACAATTGATAGGCCCAAAACATAACAAATAATATTGGAAAGTACTTGTTAATATATTAAATAAGGTGGCAGAAAACTCAGCCAGCAGTGTACTGCATGGATATATGAATGAGATCTCCATCCAATCGCATAGCACTGACTCCCAGTGCAATATGACTGTTGATTCCAGGTCATCCTGGTCAAACAAGCATATATTTGCATGCGTGTCCAGCTAAAGAGTAGTCTTAATTAACACCAGTATACAAACAGATATTGTAATACAAGTGTAATCTTTTCTGGTCTGGTTTAGCAAATGGATAGCTGAGTTGTATAAAGTATTCCTGGGGATCATATGACACTACAGGGGCCGATTCACTAAGCTCGAGTGAAGGATTCGAATGAAAAATACTTCGAATTTCGAAGTATTTTTTTGGTACTTCGACCGTCGAATTGGTTAAATTCGTTCGAATTCGAACGAAATCGAACGAATCGAACGAAAAATCGTTCGACTATTCGACCATTCGATAGTCGAAGTACTTGCCCTTTAAAAAAAACTTTGACCCCCTACTTCGGCAGGTAAAACCTACCGAAGTCAATGTTAGCCTATGGGGAAGGTCCCCATAGGTTTGCTAATCTTTTTTTGATCGAAGGATTTTCCTTCGATCGTTGAATTAAAATCGTTCGAATCGTTCGATTCGAACGATTTAATCGTTCGATCGAACGAAAAATCCTTCGATCGATCGATCGCAGGATTAGCGCTAAATCCTTCGTCTTCGATATTCGAAGTCGAAGGATTTCAATTCGAGGGTCGAATTTCGAAGTATTTTTAACTTCGAAATTCGACCCTTAGTGAATCTGCCCCTATAGTGTTTTATAGCCCTTCATAGCTCACTGCACAATTCACACTATTGCTGGGCTGCTTTCTGGAGAAAACTCAAGGCAACAAAGTACAAAACAGCATCAAAAGTTATTTGTGGGAACAAAATTGCACTTCCAATAAAACAAATCATGGAAGGTTAATTCAAAAATAGATGGTGGTGAATGGCAATGCATACATTATATGTAATTATAATAAAAAAGAACAACAAAGGTTTTCTCATGGTTCCCTTAAGGCCCTCATAAACGGGCCAATAAAAGCTGATGACAGACGGCAGCTAACTTTATTGGACCATGTGTGTCGCCCTCCGACAGGCTTCCCTGATCGATATCTGTCCAAAAGTTGGCCAGATGTTGACCGGGCAGGGTTAAAAATCCCGTTGGATCACAGCCGCATCTGTTCGTTGATGCGGTCCCCCGATTCGACCGACTGTATTGGATGCATTATGATCCGATCAGTGGGCCCTAGGGTGCACGATCGGATCAGCCCGATATTGCCCACCCCAATGTGGGCATGTCAGGGAGAGATCAGCTTGTTTGGCAACATCGCCAAATGAGCGGATCTCACTGTGTATGGCCACATTTAGGAAGACTAGTAGGCTTATTAAAGATAAAACAGCTGATAAAAGATGGTAAAATTTAGCTTTTTCCTATTGATCATTTTTATTGTTTCCCAAATATACTGAAAACTTTTTATCACAATCAAATTCTTCAGGCTTTGGGAAACCTATCAAAGTACAGGTGAGGGAAATTCCCAATATCTCCAAAAGAAAGGTGTCACGGCCGGCACCCAATACCAGAACAAGTGCCAAGCACCCTGGTCTCGGCTCGGCTTCACCAGTACTGTGACCACCGTTCAGCTTACTTGGGTCTCACCTGGACTTAACGAGGGGTACAAGGCGAGATGTTCTGGCTGGCAAAGGGGCACGGCTGGAAGCAAAGTCTTTTGGGCCGAAGGTCACAGTACAAGAGGATTAGGCAAGTGGATGGTCAGACAGGCTGGGTCAAGGCAGGCGGATATCGGAATCATCAGGCAGGCAAGGGTCAAACCGGGTAGTCAATCAAGGGGTTAAGCAGGAGAGTTGTCGTAGGCAGGCAAGGGTCAGGATACAGATTGGAGAGTAGTCAGGAAACGGCAGGGTCAAACATGGATAATCAGATCAGAATTTTCAAGACAAATGCACAAGGCTCAGGAAAACCACTAGAACAAGTTCTATCACGGGCAAAGGGCTGTACACAGAATGGCCCTTAAATAGTTTGCAGATGGCGCGCAGAGGAGGCTGACACAAGCCTGGACCCACAAAGTAATAGAGCCTCAGATTGTAGAAGGTAAAAAGGGATACATTTTATTCTCCATAATTAAAAACCAAGGCCTGACGCATTTCGTATCTTCCAGGGACAATAAAATGTAAGCCTTTTTACCTTGTACAATCCGACTCCGGCTCTACTACTTTGTGGGTCTATGCTTGTGCCAGGTGTTTGCTCCCTTTGCTGAAGGTCTGGGGCGTGTTTCCTAAAATAAGTACATAAGACTTATTTTAAAATATACAGTAAGTTTAAATTCACAATGTGCTTGCATTTATGTACCCTCATCTTTACTGGTACTATGAGCCAATTTGCAGTTTCACCTACTTTGGGGCAGAATGCAATGTTCATTTACCTAAACTAGGTGGCTCCTTTTGTGTGATGCACGAAAAGAATCACTTTTAAATGAAAACATGAAAATACACACTTGTGTTCGGTATCTGATTTCAATTTTTTTTTAGGTACAATTATAAAAGGTAGATAGATAGATAAATGATGATAGATAGATAGATAGATAGATAGTAAACCTGCATTGATTTTTTGCATTTACTGGGTAAATAAACCCTGTAGTTGTTAATTATCATTCAGCAACAAATAAAAAAATGTGTGTACATTGTGCGCTCTCATTTCCTGCACTCCAGGAATTCAGCATGGACTTGCCAAGTACATTATTGAGTTATTTTTTTACTTTAGATTTTTCTGACTGTTGTAACAGAGCAAACGATAGACCTTCATGTTGCAAAGCGAATGAATGGAAAAGGAAGAAGTTCATGTGACATATTTAATATGTGAAATTCATCAGTAAAGTCCAAAGTACTGCTTGGATTGTAAGGGCTTCCGTGCTCCGCTGTTATTATTTTAATCAAATGTCAATCTTTATTATAAATGAGATACAATATGGTCTGGCGCCTCAGACCAAAAGGTGGATTTTATGGAAACATTATATTGCACAGTGCTGTGTTGTGGACATCGTATTTCAAAAAACATTTTTGGCAGACCGCTCTCTGTGCTTACTAAGAATTAGACCAGTTACTCTGAATCTTTGGTTCCTCAGATGGTAAATTAGAGCTTTTTAGGAGCTTAAAGAGACAGCCACACATTAGTGTGAGCAACTGGAAAGTGCTACTCCAATTTTGTTGCCAGTTAGCAAGATGTAAAAAAAATGATGAGTGTGAAATGACACTTCCTTAGAAAACCAGTATATGAAAGTATTACCCTTCAGCTTGTTTGTATACTGTATAAGATCTAAGGCCCTCATTTCCGTAGTTCTTTCCAATAAAGTTATTTATTAAAAGGCTGTTTCCCTTTCTGCTGAAAGCAAAAAACTATTTCAGATTTTTATCATATAGAAGTAGTAATTGGTCAAATGACTTTACTCTCTTCACTCTCTAAATGTTGGGTGCAGTGCCAATGCCAGGGTACATCTTGCTCTGATTGTGGACGATTGAGCAAAATACAGGGCTTACAGACCTAAGGAATAGTGAGGAGCGAAATTTTTTGCTGCGTTTCACCTCAACAATGATGCCCATAGACTTCAATTGTTGCTTGACGAAACAAAATTGACGTACCACATTATGCAACAAAAAAATTTGATGCTTAGCTCAACAAAGAAGGACCACTCAAGGTTCACTCTGCCTTTTTGCTGCTCCAGTCGGGTGCTCTGTCCGCAGCATCCCCACTGCTGAAATCCAATTAGACACGAAGAAAAAGGACGGCATTCCGGTGCAAAGGAATATAGTTTTATTCCATACTCCTGTAAGGCTCCAATGCCCTACGCGTTTCAGGAATCTTGGCAAATTTTTGACATTTCGTAATTTTTGCCGAAGCAAAACGGGTCAGATTCGCCCATCACTACTAAGGAAGCCCTAAAATGATAACTTGCCATCAAGAGGTATTACTTCAAGGGTTCTCTTAGTATTGTGTGCCTATTGACATGACTGACCTGACCCTCTTTCTCTGGGAAATAATACAACAGATGTATTTATCAGTTAAAGTTTATGAGTTCAGTAAACTGCTGTGGCAGCAAACAAAAATATCTGCAGTGCTGGATTTAATGTGAAACTGTATGTAAGATTGGAAATTGGACGTTGTTCTTCAGGGATAAAATTCTTAGCATAATCCTCATATTCATGAAAACTGGATTTTGTGAATGAGAATGAAGCCCCGGAGCATTGCTGTGAGTGACATTTCCCTGTTACTACTACGCAGAGAAGCAGGTGTGAAAATTCACATGAAGATGTGCATAACTTTACATATTTTCTGAACCACAGTTTAGAAAAGCCAGTAGAACAGGGGGAAAAAATCCTGAACAAATTGCTGTAAATTTACAAAAGTGAAGCACAATGTAATATTTACGAAACAACAGCACTGGATTTTTAACATATTGGCGCCAGTGCAAATAAGGCTAAGGTACTGTGTTGCTCAATTTCATTTTCCTTTCTGCCTGTTTCTCAGAATTCATTAAGCACTTGGATTTCTCCAGAAGATACTAAACATGTACCCGAGGAAGGGATATCTTAGAGTACGATGCCGGTTCTAGTAGCAATGCAAGGGTTCAGCACGTGTGGATCATTATTCTGCTGTTTCCTTTGCTGCATTTCCCAAGTGCATTTAGTCTCATTACTGGATAATTATGCGACAATGCACTGGACCCAAGAGAATGTGGATGTCCTTAAACTAGGCTTTGGACAAATCCTATGTACAGTATATTCCTATTTCATACACACTAAAGTGTTTATATAAATATATACTGTATGTATGTATATACAGATGCAGCCACTTTGGTTTGTCTGTTTGACACAGAATAACTAAACACAGATATCCCATTTATCTCATTTAACACAGAAAACTGCGTCACAACATCCCATCTAATTAAAGCATTCACCATTGTTCACAATGGTGCTTTGGTATGCTAATGGAAAGGTTAAATGCATTAAATGAGTTAAGATGACTTTAGATAACGCAGTTTCTTCAATTAACCATGAGTCATGACGCATTTATCTCACAAATCCAAGTGGCTTCATCTGTATATATATATATATATATATATATCTACATAAATGACTGCAATACACATGACCAAGGCATCAACACTCAACTAAACAATTCACATCAACACTCAACTAAACATTCAAGTAGTATAAATATACATAAGTGACACAACATTATAAACACAATTAAAACAAAAACATTGCCCCCTGTCAGTTTGCCCTTCCAAATATCCCTAAACTGAATCTGTGGGACAGCCTAAATCTTATATTAATATATCTTTTTTTAGCCTAATTTCTTTATTCACTATGGTTTCTAAAAAATCGTTATTCTTATTTTGGTGGTCTGAGAACACCCTTTTGTTAAAAGATATTGTATCCCAATTAAACCATCTTTGCTGGCAAAAAGTAATGAGCGTTAAAACAGCAGAAACCCAATTAAGGGGTCCGTTTACTAAAGTGCGGTAAATCTGACTTTAAGTTTCCGCATGTTATCGCTGAGAATATTTTTACGCCAGAATATTCGTAGCGACTAAGTTTACTAAACAGCGATGCGCTCAGAAGTCATTGCGATCACTTGCGGTAACTACGTTAAGAAACAAGCTTACGTTAGCGGTAA
The DNA here is from genome assembly GCF_017654675.1 of Xenopus laevis. Taxonomy (NCBI): domain Eukaryota; kingdom Metazoa; phylum Chordata; class Amphibia; order Anura; family Pipidae; genus Xenopus; species Xenopus laevis. The sequence continues at coordinate 102,629,352 of NC_054376.1, forward strand.
TTTTATCAAGTTGCGAATTTTCTGGCAAAAAATTACGTTTTTGCGAATATTTATGCTACAAAATAGTCTTGTTTTATGGCGGTTATTATGGCAATTTTTACTGTGACATTTATGGCCAGAAATGCATCTTCAAAACTCATAAACTTTATTAGCTGATGATTATACCATCCAACAACATCACCAGAGTAACACCAATCAAACATGTCTGCATCATATAAACCCTTCTGCCAATAGAATCATAGGAACAAGAAATCATACCAGTCAATCTCTTTGCTTTATAGAAATGCACAGTTTAATGTAGCCAATCACAATGAAACCAAAAAAGCGTAGAGGCTGACGAATCCTTGGACTGTGATGCCGCTGCCAATAATACGACTCTGAGCTGAAACTGCTGCTGTTGCAACAGATAGAAGCAGAAGCCAAAACATCCTGTCAGCAATAGCTACAGATCTCTCTCCTGTCAGCAAAGAATGATGGGTAAAAAAAAAAGTATTATGGGATATTTGCTGCCCCTTGAGAATTTTCTGGTGAAAAAAATACTTTTACGCCACTACATAGGTGGCGGTAAAAGTTTGCGAATATTCTGGCGTTAATTTTGTCTTTAGCACATTTCGCTGTTTAGTAAACCGGGCGTTAATGTGTATGTAGCGTTATTTTCAGCGAATGCGATAACTGGCAAACAATTATTCTTGCGCAAGAAATTTTGCAAATTTATATTTACCGCAGGTTAGTAAACTGGCGATAACATATTTGGCGAAAATTCTGTCTATATTTTGTACGCACTTTAGTAAACGGACCCCTAAAGCTTGTTTTTATAGACACTGGGAGGCACATTTGTCAAGGGCCGAATTTTGAATTCATGTTTTTTTTCTGTTTTACTCGAAATTTGAATATTCCACTATTTATTAATAAAATTGAATATGTAAAACTCAGTTGAATTTTACAGACTCGAAAACTCGAATCGAATTCAACTGAACTTGATTCGAGTTTTTTTTTCTCCGAAAAAAACTTGGATATCAGGAAGGCTAGAAACAACTCCAAATTGGTCACTGCACCTCTCCCATTGACTGATACAGTCATTCGGCCGGTTTTAGGTGGTGAATAGTTGAATTCAAATTCTTAAAGGGCCAGAATATGATAAATCGAGTTTGGGTAATTTCCTAGTCAAATTTGACAGTTTTGACCATAAAGAAAAATTTGAAAATTCAAATTTGAATTTTCAATTCGACCCTTAATAAATCTGCCCCTTGGTCTCTTTTTTACTGAGACCAAATTGATTCTAGATAGAAATCTTGAATTCTTGGTTTGATACAGATATAACTTAACCTGTAATGGTTGAACCCACATGTTCACTAAATTTTCTTTCATGTTTTTTCATTGCATGTTTGATGACTATTGCCTTTATAATTCACTGAGCGATGTTGTGTTTTGCTATTGTTTTATGCACGTCAGTGTCGTCAACTGTATCCTTATATTGCTTCTAATGAATTTCCAACAGTATTTAGCAGTATTCAGTTCTTTTTACTTTGCCTACTAATATTAAGCTTTATACTTTTGTTCCTCATTCATGCATCAGTTATGCATGTTTTAGTGAAAAACATACAAAACAAGTTTGCAAAGAAATATCCTAATCTAATTGCAGAATCATTACTGGCAGGTACCTGTAAACCAACCATCTTGATGGCTCAACAGCACTTTGAAAGCACACATGTCTAGCACTCCTTCCATATAAATGGTCCCCCATCTTGATATACTTTGGCAAACCAGCACAAATCCCCCCAACAAACTGACAAGGACCTGACAGTTGTGACAACTACACATTGATAACAAAAATACATTTACCTGACTTGCCCTGCAAATTAAAAACGAATGAACTAATAGGTAGTGTACCCCTACCCTCCAAGGCCACAAGTGAAAACTACAAAGTAACATAATAATTTAGGATGAAAAAAGACACACGTCCATAAAGTTCAACCTTTGTATTCTATTTTAACCTGCCTAACTGCCAGTTGATCCAGAGGAAGGTAAAAAACCCCATCTGAAGCCTCTCCAATTTGCCAATTTGGGGAAAAATTCCTTCCTGACTCCAAAACTAGTCCCCGGATCAACTTATACTATGAGCGATCTTCCATAACCCTGTATTCCCTCTCTTGCTAAAAGGCCATCCAACCACTTCTTAAAGCTATCTAATGTATCAGCCTGTACCACTGATTCAGGGAGAGAATTCCACATCTTCACAGCTCTCACTGTAAAAAACCCCTTCCAAATATGTAGGCAGAACCTCTTTTCTTCTAATCAGAATGGGTGACCTCGTGTCAGCTGGAAAGACCTACTGGTAAATAAAGCATTAGAGAGATTATTATATGATCCCCTTATATATTTATATATAGTTATCATATCACCCCTTAAGCGCCTCTTCTCCAGTGTAAACGAACCCAATTTAGCCAGTCTTTCCTCCTAAGATTTTCTATACATTTTACCAACTTAGTTGCCCTTCCCTGGACCAATAATTACCCCTTCAATAATGTCCTGTTTGAGCACTGGAGACTAAAACTGTACGGCATATTCTAGATTGAGCTTTACAAGTGCTCTATACAGTGGAAGAATAACACTCTCCTCCCGTGAATCTATGCCCCTTTTAATACAGCTCAAGACCTTATTTGCCCTTGATGCTGCTGACTGGCATTGCTTGCTACAGCCAAGTTTATCATCTACAAGGACTCCAAGGTCCTTTTCCATAATGGATTTGCCTAGTGCAGTCCCATTAATAGTATAAGTAGCTTGGATATTTTTACATCCCAGGTGCAAAACAATAAGCTAAAACAATACACCTTACACCCCACTTACTAGGGAGGGTGGAACCTTGCAATGTAAAATACGATTCCTTAACCCAGGGATACGCAACCTTTTTTTACCCATGAGCAACATTCAGATGTAAAAAGAGTTGGGGAGCAACGCAAGATATTTAAGGACCTTTGCATGCTTTCATTTTGAAAAAAGGAAGACGCCAGTGTTTTTTGGAAAAAATTTTCCACTTAAAATTGAAGTCCTATGCACTTCACCTGGTCTGAGGTGGCGAAGTGAAAGAGATATAACGTTCAGCAAAATCCGCATCTTAGTGAATTTGCAGAGTTAGGTGCATTTGCCAGAGCTTTAATTTGCCTGGTGATAGAGTGTGAATGATCGCTAGCATCTGTCTCTTTTGCTAGCGAAGTTATGCCTGTGCCCATTAGTAAATCGGCAAAGTGCCCGCATGACGTCACACTGACGAATTTTGTCACTTCGCCCTTTAGCAAATCTCTGGTATTTATAACTAAATCTTGCCTCCAAGCCTGGAATTCAAAAATAAGCGCCTGTTAAGAGGCCACTGGGAGCAACATCCAAGGGGTTGTTGAGCAACCTGTTACTTACAAGCAACTGGTTGGGGATCACTGCCTTGACCAAAACCCAGTTCTTGTCCCACTTAAACTTCAAACTGACCTATGGTCACTATGAGCCCTTGGTGCTACTCAATGCTCACAGGCATCTTTGAATTTGATGTAATTTATATTAGGGAGAGTGACCTGCTTATAAATGTGGAGATGATTAATAAACCATTGTTTAGCATATTAGTACTGCAGGATTGGGGTTTTAAAGAACCTTATGTAATATCCATATGAAATTTGTGCATGATATATTTTTTATGTAATGATATTTTTTGCTAGAAATTTTAGACAAATACCAAGTCATTTGTTTCTAATTTAATGTAGCACATTACAGGTAGGAAATGTTATAGTGGCTCATGTTGCTGCTGGCAGGCTGCTAGACCTAAAGAATGCTACTGTGTGTCTTAGTTACAGGAATTAAAGATCTTAATCATAAGGATATATTTTGTGGTCTGTGTAAATCACATGCATCCTGACATGCTTTCCGTGTTTGCTAGCACATTGCGTAATCGTAAGCAACTGTTGATTTGAGATTCATTTGCATACCAAAAAGTTTCTCTTTTTTTAGGTATTTAAAAACTGAAATGACTTAAAAAATGTATGCATGTCTGGATCAGGCGATGGTACAAAATGATATGTAGCTAACATTTCTTGTTTGTCTAATTAATGAGCATTACTTGTCTGAGAACATAGAATTAATTCATTTTGCGTAGAATGCAGAACTAAAAAGTTCATTGTTGCAAAGTGATACAAATGTAGGGATTTGGATGGTAATGTAAAAGATGTTACTGCCTGTCTACAGTATAAGGATGCATTGATCATGATGCATTTGTTACAGGTGCTGACGTTAGTGTACCCACACCAGAACTTCAGGCCTATGCTTCCCTTTCCTGTCTGATGTCACTGTGATAAGGACAATCATTTTGGCACCAGACCTATGATTTAAAGCCCTGCATTGTTTGGTACCATTACCCATTGAAGTTACTTGTTGCTTTAATTATATTCTACTTCTGCTTTTGGCCTGTTTCCAAGTATTCCTCCTCACTGGCTGGTGTTCTGTGTCTGATATTTGGGGTAAAAATCTGTTTGGCCCTTCTTGTACCACTCATCAGTTTCTCCCTTCCTCCTCAGGCTGCTCTTCCTGATCCTGACATACTTTGGGCCCTGAAATTGCCTCAACCAGGAGTAATCAAAAGCCCTATACAAACTTAGAGGGCCCAACATTTTGGGCTAGATGGACAATAAGGCTTTAGGGGGTAAGTATGGCCTAGATGGCCCCTGAGCATTGAAACAGTTATATAAATTGGTGTAGATCTTCTCCACTTGCTTTTCACTTTTGCAACAGAAATCTAATATTCTGTAAATGTTGTAGAAAATAATGTACATTTTTTATACTCGAGATATGTCCAAACACAAGGGGGCCGATTCACTAAGAGTCGAATGTTGAGGGTTAATTAACCCTCGATATTCGACTAGGAATTAAAATCCTTCGACTTCGAATATCGAAGTCGAAGGATTTAGCGCAGATAGTTCGATTGAACGATCGAAGGATATTTCCTTCGATCGAACGATTAAATCCTTCGATCGAACGATTAAATCCTTCGAATCAAAGGATTTAAATCCAACGATCGAAGGAATATCCTTCGATCAAAAAAAGTTAGCCAAGCCTATGGGGACCTTCCCTACATTGACTTCGGTAGCTTTTAGATGGCGAACTAGGGGGTTGAAGTTTTTTTTAAAGAGACAGTACTTCGACTATCGAATGGTCGAATAGTCGAACGATTTTTACTTCGAATCCTTCGATTCGTAGTCATGGTCGAAGGTCGAAGTAGCCCATTCGATGGTCGAAATAGCCCAAAAAAACTTAGAAATTCAAAGTTTTTTAACTTCGAATCCTTCACTCGAAGTTAGTGAATCGGCCCCTAGGCGTCCAGTTGTTAATTAGCTATATCTTAAAAGATCCCATCACAATTTAGAAAGTGCATTGCTCCATGTGTCAACAACAAAGTCAACTGCCAGATGAAAATCCATTAGACACATAGGGGGTTATTTATTAAAGTTTGTTTTTTTCAGGACAGAGTAATTCATGATTTATTAAACCCCGATGCTGCTAAAAGTCAGAATAAAAAAGTACTCCATCTCAAACCTGCCTCAAGTCGATGGCAGATGATCATAATCTGAAGAATTTGTGGTGGGAGGGCATCAAATGAGAAACAATTGTACATTTTTTTTTTTATGACAATAATCTGAAGAATTTGTGGTGGGAGGGCATCAAATGAGAAACAATTGTACATTTTTTTTTTTTTTTTTAGAAAATTTTGATAAATGGATGGTAAAGATGTGCATGGGAGTTTGGTCAAAGTGGTTTTAAGAAAATAGTGAGAAATTTTCAGATTTTAGTAAATAACCCCCATATTGTTCAGTTGTAAAACTTCATTTGGCCAAGAACTACACCGGCCTGTTAGAATATAATAATAGATGAGAAAGATAGCTTTACTTCTAAGAATCCATAGCAACCAATCAGCAAGTATAATTCACTGTTGTTCTGTTTGAATGCAATCATCTAATTGGTTGAAATAGTTGAATTCAATCTGTGCTTATCAACCCCATCAACCTATCATACAGAAGGGAAATGATATCACATGGCTCCATGGCAAATTCATTTCAATGGAGACAAAATGGCATTATAATGATCTATTTAATTAGGGTAACTTGTTTAGACTTAGCTGGCTTAACATTTTGTGTACAAGAAAACAACACATACTACAACATCAGCAACTTTTATATGGGAACACTCTGCAATTAGACCGCACAATGCTAGCGTTATATTAGTCATTTGTGCTGTACCTAGTCCAGAAAATGTTCATTTCTATAATAGAATTTGTCCACTTTTAGTTATAATGCATTTCATTATCATTTTAATGGTATGAATTTAGGCAAAGATGCAAAAGAATAAGAGAGCAACAGAACTCAATGCCCAGAAACTGCTGCCATGGCTATAAAGTATTTTCACTGACAAGGAGGAATAGTGAAAAGGCAAACAACAGGGTGCCAATGTAAAAATCGTTTATTAGGCCAAACCTTGAATATGGGAACAGTTTCAGACCCCTGTCTATAAAAAATAAAACAGAGGAACTGCAAAAAAAATTCTCAAATGCTTTGAAGCTTGAGAAAATCCAAGGGACAGATGATATATACTTAGGGGCAGATTTATCAAGGGTAGAATTGAAAATTAGAATTTTTAAATTCTGGTGGCAGAAATTATCAAGGGTCCAATTTCGAAGTGGAAAATACTTCGAAATTCGACCATTGAATAGAATCCTCCTCCGATCAAATTCAAATTCAGAGGATTTTATTCATCATACGATCATACTATGATCGTACTTTGAATCGTACAATTCGACCGATTTTATCATACGATTTTCCTTCGAAACCCAAAAACTTTGAAATATGCTCTGACAGGTCCCCATTGGCTAACATAGCACTTCGGCAAGTTTAAGTTGGCGAAGTATTGAAGTCGAAGTTTTTTAAAAGAGACAGTACTTTGATTATCGAATAGTCGAACGATTTTTACTTCGAATCAAAGTCGAAGTAAATTCGAAGTCGTAGTATCCAAAAAATTACTTCAAATTTTTTTTACTTCGAAAATTCCCTTGAATTCACTTTGACCCTTGATAAATCTGCCCTTAGTGTAATTCGACTAGGGAATAGTCCAAATTCGATTTGAGTTTAAAAAAAATTTGAATTTGAAATTTATCATGGACTGTCTCTTTAGGAATTCAAATTGGCCAATTGGAAACCAATTAGAAACCTTTCTTAAAGGCATTAACTGAATCAGCCATCACAACATCACCCGGCAGTGTATTCCACAACCTCACTGTCCTGATTGTGAAGAACCCCCTACGTTGCTTCAAATGAAAGTTCTTTTCTTCTAGTCTAAAGGGGTGGCCTCTGGTACGGTGATCCTCTTTATGGGTAAAAAGGTCCCCTGCTATTTGTCTATAATGTCCTCTAATGTACTTGTAAAGTGTAATCATGTCCCCTCGCAAGCGCCTTTTTTCCAGAGAAAACAACCCCAAACTTGACAGTCTCCCCTCATAATTTAAGTCTTCCGTCCCTCTAACCAGTTTAGTTTCACTTAGTCTCTGCACTCTCTCCAACTCATTTATATCCCTCTTAAGGACTGGAGTCCAAAACTGAACTGCATACTCCAGATGAGGCCTCACCAGGGACCTATAAAGAGGCATAATTATGTTTTCATCCCTTGAGTTAATGCCCTTTTTTATGCAAGACAGAACTTTATTTGCTTTAGTAGCCACAGAATGACACTGCCCAGAATTAGACAACGTGTTATCTACAAAAACCCAACGGTCCTTCTCATTTAAAAAACTCCCAACACAATGGCATTTAGTGTATAACTTGCATTTATATTATTTTTGTCAAAGTGCATAGCCTGCATTTATCAACATTGAACCTCATTTTCCAGTTTGCTGCCCAGTTTCCCAACTCAGACAAATCACTTGGCAAAGTGATACCACCCTATGGCACAATGTAATAATCCTCAAAGTTTCCCCTATGTCAACAGCTGTCCAAAAACATCTGATTTGTTGCTATTGAATACTAGCCCTGATGCAAACTTTTACTTGTACCTGTATTATATTACCCTAAAAGACTGGTAGAGAAATACTCAGTACACGTTAACTTGGTTGATGGTGGCTGCAATAATCTGCTGTCATTATCAGGGACACTTTCATGAATATTTCACCTCTGTACCTGGCAGTTAATGAAATAATGGCATGTTTAAACAAGGATTTTCTGGCAGGGTTAAATAATAGAACTCATGTTTGACAGGTGCTTCTTTCAAATGTTTTTGTTCAGCAAAGCCAAAGGATTAGGACACTGCTTTCCATAGTACTTTGGCTTCTAATGGAATTCATTTTACTTTGAATAGGAGGCAGTATTGCATTTCCGATTCATATAAACAGTTGCAATGTATTTAGCAAGTCTCTCTGGGTTCCTTGGGCACAAATAATTTGAATGGAGTTATATAACGGTACAATCCCTTTAACATTACACTAGCAAGTAAATACATTGGCATATTCCAAAAGTTCAGAGCTGACTGCTAAGACTGCCTTTTATAAAGTAGATAATCTCTGGTTTCATTACTATTAAATTCCAGCAGAAAAATAACCCAGACTTTTACCCACAGATGAATCCTTCTTAGTATTAAGATTAAATCACAGTGCCTCAATCACACACCATGGCCCAGATATACTGTACTGTAGAACACGAGAGAAACTGGATGTTTTTAGCTGCTCTGAGGAATGTATCACTCCAGCTCAATGCAAAGGGAGGCATAGGGGAAGATTTTCTAAAGGGTGAAGTGACTAACGCTGGCAAAAATTCGTCATTCAGGCACTGAGCGATTTACTAACGGCACAGTCGTAACTTTGCTAGTGAAAGAGGCTCTAGCAATAATTCGCACTCTATCGACAGGCAAATTTTCGCTCTGGCAAATGGACGTTACTCTGCAAATTCACTAGGATGCTGATTATACTGAACGTTACCTTTTTCGCCAGACTTGCCTTCGCCAGCTCAGACCAGGCGAAGTGCAATGGAGTGCATAGGAGTCCCTCAATTTTTAGTGGAAAAATTTTCTAAATCCCAAAAAACACTGGAGTCTTTTCCTTTTTTCAGAGTAACGGCCTGCAAAAGTCCTTAAGATTTTTTTTTGGGGTAACCGTGTTCCCCCATACATATGGAACACAAACTATAGTGAATTTTCGCAGGTTAGGGAATTAGCCCAATAGTCTCTAGTGGAATTCATAGTACAAGGGATTTCAGAGCAGCAAGTTTTTTTCCTGTTTAATCAATGGCCGCTCAAGGAGAAACATACAGTAATGCTTAAATAGATTTTTATATTGTGCAGCAGAAATAGGAGTCAAGCAGTCCTGTAAGAGTAGTTTAAAATACAGTAAATTAAATGGAACAAATAATTATGTGAATCATCTTGTACAATGTGTGTACAGTAGTAATTTGACCCGTTTCGCCAAAAATTCGCCGCCGGCGAAATGTTGCAGACAAAATGTCGCCGACGCCCATTAAAATCTATGGGCGTCAAAAAAATGTTGTCGCCTCCATACAAGTCTATGGGCGTCAATTCCGTGGCGAAACAAGGCGGAAAAATTCGCCCATCCCTAGAACTTCTGTAAAAAAAAAAAAAAAAAGTAAAAACACAGTGGGGGTCATTTATCAACACTGGGCAAATTTGCCCATGGGCAGTAACCCATGGCAACCAATCAGATTGCTGAATTCATTGTTCTACTTACAGCTGGCTTCAAAAAGCTAAGCACTGATTGGTTGCTATAGGTACTGCCCACGGGCAAAATTGCCCAGTGTTGATAAATGAGCCCCATTAACTTGCATAAATACCATGGTTCATTGGTGTGACCTACTAGAAATTGTGGAGACAAAGTATGTGTCAGGGAATTGGTCTCTTTGAAGATGGTATCATTCTACCTACTATTTAAATTGACTCCATCGTCAGCATAGGTTTATAAATATATGTATGTCTACAGTATTACTGCGTGAGCTTAATTGATTCCAAAATCCATGAATTTCAAAATGGATGGATTTCAGGAAAAAAAATTTAATTTGCCAAATATTGTTATAACAAAAAACTATAATCTGTCCATGCCATCCAAGTGATTACCATCCCAGGCCAGACAGAACTGTATTGCTTTCTTTTTGCAAGACTGTCTACGTTCCTGAAAATTCAAACTAGAAAAATTTCCTCTGCTGCCATTTCCCTGTCGATCATATTGCCCGGGATGTCTGCTATCGTTACTCCTGGCTTCTTTCTCAATGTGTTATTTATTTACAGGAGCTTGGTAGAGAATGAGCATTCAAATCACCCTGACTACACACAGCTCACATGAGGTTGAGGGAGAGGCCAATAGCTCACTATGGGGCAGTAGAGATGCTTTTAAGGAAACAATGCAGACAGGGGGTAAATCATTTCTGGGCAGGTCCTATTTTTTTTATGGTGGTGGTCAATAATTTACGATGCCTATGATTAAATACCAGAGGGTATGAAACGCGTAAGGCGGAATACCGGGTGGTCCGTATGCCTATTCTTTTAATATGAATAAAAATTATTATTAATTATGGAGTTATGGGATATTTTTAGTTTTTTTGACACATGTGCCCTTGGAACTAGAGGTTGTATCCCAGTATCTATGGCCTTTTGAATGGCCACTTATATTCACTCCATTGCAAGGCTCCATTATTTCGATTAATAATTTATGCACACCTTAATAAATACCGAGACCCTGTTTTTTATAAGTGAGTGCAGGTATAGTAATGCACAGCACTCGATAACTTTTTATTCTGGTCATTTATTCAACTTTAAAAAAAAATAGGCCCCATAATGCTGTGTATGTTTCCCCCATATATGGACTATCAAGGTTCTATGACTTTTGCCTAAGGCTAGAGCCACACCATACAGATCTCGGCCTGCAGAGAAACACAAGCTGAGAATATGCTTCCCCACTGCTCCTCCTTTGCTTCCAGTACCCAGAAACATTACCCTGCATGGGTGCAGGTCCTGTATTCCTGAATGTGAGCAGAGGTAAAGTTTCAAGGTGCACATCAGAAGAGGCTTTACAGAAACAGAATTTAAAAATAGGACATATATTTAATAATAGAATTTAAAGCAAACTAGGTAAGGGTACGAACATGCCAAGGTTGAAAAAACAAACTGTAAGCAGTTTATTTTAAACAATGTGCTTATTTAAACTTAACCTTATGTCTACATACATGCTTTATTTGTACAAGGAAAAAAAAAACACTTTCACTTCCATTACTTTATCATAAAACAACTGGGTTTGTTTGTTTCCTGCAGCTACTTAAATAAAGGATCACAAAGACTTCTTTGTTTTGACCCTTAATATATTTATGCAATGTAAGTATATCCTTGTATTGGCATCCTTTCTTTCTAAAGTTTTTTTAGGCTACTTTTTAACATTTTTAACATATAACAATAAGTAGCATTTCACACATGGATCCATACTCCTTTATATGATCTGACCACAAACTATAGGGCCAGACCTCCAAGGATACCCGACAGTAGAATCGGGCCTAGACTGAGGACAGCTATGAATAAGGTAGAACATCTTGTTAGCCTTGCATGACTTGGGCAATAAATAGGGACTTGGAATCCTCTCTGGCACTTCCTATGTGAGTATTTGCACCTCTGTAGCACTACCCATGCAGAAGTACTAATGACATTGCACCCCAGAAGGAGTGGTGCCAAAATATATATATTTGAACCATATTCCTGCCAATTACATATGTATGACATTTTTGGCACTGAAAGTCATACACTGCAGTGATGTGGTTCCTACATTATAGTCCCTGCACTATTTGCAACTTTGTTCTTCATCCCACACATAAAACATATATAAAGTTAATTTGTGTGTGCTGTTCCAATGCACCAGTTCTATAGAATGTTCATGTACCCTTAAGGATTTATAACCCTCTACACATTTTTTAAGCAAATGCCCTTATAGAGGTGTAGCTACATAGGGAGCAGGGGATATGACTGCATTGTTTGCCCAGGAGCAGTAACTCATAGCAACCAATCAGCAGGCAGAATTTACTGGTCATCTGTTAAAAAGCAATCATCTTATTGGTTGGTATGGGTTACTGCTACTGGGCAAACTTAGTGCCTTTTATTACTGCTCAGTGTCAAGGAGACAAATGGATGGAGGACCCTGCCCTGTAGGGCTTACAGTCTAAATGTATTTAGACTGAAAGCAGGAATTTATCAGTTTGGCTCCGTTTTCAGTAACTACTCTCACTCCCTCTATCTTCATATGAAACAATAGTGCGTGACGAAGCACATACCTGTCTGGCTCAGTATGGTTTATGGCCAAATGCAGGGAAAAAGTGAGGGAGCAGGTGACAATGGCTAATTAAAGTGTTGGAAGCATTAACCTGCATGCTGTTCTTTAATGTCACCTTCAGAAAGAGGGGCTGATAACACTGACAGATGACTGGTATATAAAAATATATTTTCTATTACCTCAAACAGAAGCCATATTTTGCCTGTTCATTGACAGTGCATGGACTGGGTTTCAAAAGTGTGAAGAGTTTTATCCAGTAGTTTGGAATAGAACCTGCTTTAATGAGACAATCAAACTACCACTAGGATATTGGGCTGTAGTAACGTCTCCGTTAAAGAATTTCCACCACATATTCTACAACAATCTGCCTGGAATCAAAATATATCTACATTTAGGGGGTTATTTATCAAGGTCCGAATTTATCTCAATATTTTCAGAAAAAAACTTCTGCAAAACTTAGGGGTATTGCACGAAACCCAGCGCACATGAAATAATCATTGGGTCTTCTCCCACTGACTTAAATGCAACCTTGACAGGTCTGAGATGCCGGATTTTCTGCTTCTGACTTTTCCATCCTATTGGTTTAATAAATTCCGAAAAATTTGTGTTTTTTTTTTTTAAAAGTCCGATTTTATATTAAAAAATCACAAATGTTTCATGATTTTTCCACTCAGAGTTTAGTAAATAACCCCCTTAAACACCCATGGGATAACCGTAGGCACATTTTGACAAAACCCGTAAGATTTGGGTGAAACACGCATCAGGCGCTCTATTGATTTTAAAATTGGTTAGGCAGGGCCCCGGAACGGACGAGAATAAGGGGCTGACACCGCTTACTGGGAGGGCATGGTGTGGTGGGTGAAGTGGTTGGTATGGAAGTGGTTTTTACAGGTATTTCCCACTAATTTCGCATAGCAGTACGCAACCTGCAACTACAACTCTCTGCATAACAGCATGCAACCTGCAACTATAACTCTCTGCAACCACCACCTTCTCGCAATTTAAGGCAGCTTTTGCCAATTGTAACTTAAGGCAACTTTGCCAATTGGGGGGGCTACACTGTGGGTGAAGGGGTTGGTTTACAAGGTACTGCTTTAGGTGGAAGCTTCAACGCTCATATCAGAGCAGATATCTGCCAATTGGGAGGGTTGTGCTGTGGGTGAAGGGGTTGGCTGACCAAGGGCTGCACAACGGGGGTTGTCCCAATAGAGACGCAAGCTCTGGCATTTACCAAGCCTGCCTCTCCAACGATTAGCAGCACCTCTACCCATACTAATGTTGTACAGATCGGAGGTGCTAACTAAGTGAGTGACTTACACAACCCCACCGATTTCGGCCCCACTGACCCTTTGGGTTATGTGCTTCTAAGGGGGCGATTTGTGTTGTATAACATTGCATGTAGTCTACTACCCCGATTACCCCCATTTTTATTACTGAATAGTGTTTATACAGAGTTTTTTTGGGATGACCTCCACTAGCATACATTTACCACTTATCCGTACCACCAGCCCACTACCCCAAGTTAATCCGTCTCCCCGGTCCTAACCATGTTTTAATTATCACTGGATTTTTTTTTAATCTTATTTATCAGTAATAAAAGTTAAGTTTTAATGGTGTATTAATACAAGCTTGGGGACATGCTTTAATGGGAGGGTGAGAATACATGGGTCAGTTCTTTCTCTTTCTTGTTCTCTTTTGAATTACCACTTGACCCTGCACACCATCTTCTGTTTTTCTCATTTGATGGGAGGTGCTCCCCATGTTCTTTTCTACATTTTGCATACACAAACACACATTGGAGCAGCACTCTCATTCAGGGCCGGATTTACATAGTGGGCGCCCCTAGGCCCACTACCGGTAGCCGCCCCTGTCCCCTCCAGGGGGACTGGAGCAATGGGGATTGGCACATGGGAAATTTAAAAAATTATTGTATCTCCAGCGCATCCCCAGTGTTTTTGAACCAATGTGGGTGTGGTTGGGCAGCATGCCGCCCCCCTAAAATCCTGCTGCCCTAGGCCCGGGCCTAGGTGGCCTTTCCACAAATCCAGGCCTGCTCTCATTCACAGAAATGCAAGGGCAGAGGAAAATGATTTCTCTTGGTTTCGGAGCAGCTCACTGAAAACTTTAACTGGGTTCTGCAAGCATTAACTAGGGCTAAATATTTGGGGGTCCTCTGGCCGATTCAAATAATGTATTCATTTTAGCATAGTTCAGTGCTCTGCTTCCCTTTGACATTGAGGTGTTAATGTTCAGTAAAGCTCTGCATTTGATGGACCTATTTTTACAAGGGTGACTGAAGAAGCAGCTGTGTCCTCCTCACTGTGAATCCAGCCCTGTGTATTGCAGCTGAGCTTAGTTCTGTTGTAGAGGGAACATTGCCGTTATCATGTCTCAGCTGCTTGTACTAACACGATTACAAAAAATAATACAATTATTTGTTTAGGTCTATCTAGGAAAGCTCTTTATATTTATCTTGGATTCTTAAGAGAGACTTATTTATGAGTGTTAACATTCTCTTAGTTTTGTATTAGAATCATGTCAACAAAAGACCTGAGACAGGTCGCCACGTTCCACGCTGATGTCATGTTTATTTCTGGCAGTGATGTCATCAGCAAGGCAATGTGGCGCTAAAGGGAGCCTGGGGCAGAAAAAAATGGTAATCTTTACTTACAGACCCTTGTACAGTATTTATTGGAACTAAACGGTAATAATACTTCATAGAAACGGACAAAGCAAATAATTGTGATGCATTTGTGGGTGAATAGGAAACCAGAGTCAAGGGTGAGTAAATTACTTGCTACAAAAGGGTCAACTGTACCTATTGCTCTCGTCCTTCAATATTTAAATCATCTAGCGTTACCTTGACTACCGACATAAATACGGAGCAAGAAACCCCATTATTCTTTACTTGGCTTTTATTCCTTATTACAGACTCACTGTCTCGTGTTTTGCTGGCCGATTTTTTAAAAAGGCAGAGAGATCTGTAAAAGCTGTTGCAACCCTTTCTTGATGTGTTGCTCCCAGGTAGAACACCACTGAACACTGTTACACTTCTTAGGTGAGCCCTTCGCAACGCAGAAAAAGTCAGATGCTGTTAAACTGTAACTCCCAAACTGTTAGACTTGATGAGAAAAGTGAGTGCTAGTGATGGTCGAATTTATTCATCAGGCGTGAATTGGCGGTGAATTTCCGCATTTCTGCTTCCATACTTGCTCTCAGCTTAAACAGGAAGCAGAAAACAGGAACAGATGAGTCAAAAACAAAATGTTCACACAAGCAGAGTTTGTTACAATCACAACAACACGCCAAGTTCACTTGGGTTATTACTCACACACCACAGGTACTTGCTTCCAGTATTTCGGGAGCTATGGCACATATTTCCCTGAGTCCTACATGAACACTAGAACAATTTACTCTACCTCTGGCATAGACTACAGCTATTGGGAGTTCCTGAGTCAGTAGGGGAATAACCCCATGTGTACCTTACACTATATTACACTGTCATTTAGGGAACATCAAGTTTAACACCTTTTCCTTAAAGGTAAACGGTAACACCAAAAAATGAGTGTCCTTAAGTAATGAAAATATAATGTATCATTGTGCTGCACTGGTAAAAGCTGTGTGTTTGCTTCAAAAACACAACTGTAGTTTATGTAAACAAGCTGCTGTGTAGCCATGAGGGCAGCCATTCAAAGTTGAAAAAGGAGAAAAAGCACAGGATACACAACAGATAAGCTCTGTAGTATACAATGGGATTCTTCAGAATTTATCTGTTATATAGCCTGTGCTTGAATGGATGCCCCCATGTCTACACTGCAACTTGTGTATATGAACTGTAGTAGTGTTTATGCAGGGCAACAGTACATTATGGGGCACATTTACTTAGCTCGAGTGAAGGATTAGAATAAAAAATACTATGAATTTTGAATGTTTTTTTTGGCTACTTCGACCATCGAATTAGCTACTTCGACCGTCGACTACGACTTCGACTACGAATCGAACGATTCAAACTAAAAATCATTCGACTATTCAACCATTCGATAGTCGAAGTACTGTCTATTTAAAAAAAACTTCGACCCCCTACTTCGCCAACTAAAACCTACCGAACATCAATGTTAGCCTATGGGGAAGGTCCCCATAGGCTTTCCTACCAAATTGGGATTGAAGGAATTTCATTCGATCGATAGATTAACATCCTTCGAATCATTCGATCGAACGAATAGCGCTAAATCCTTTGACTTCGATATTCGAAGTCGAAGGATTTAACTTCGACAGTCAAATATCGAGGTTTAATTAACCCTCGATATTCGACCATTAATAAATGTGCCCCAAAATATTCATTTAAGATACTTTCATTTTTTGGTGTTACTGTTCCTTTAATTATAGGCTTAAAAGGTTTGGCCTAGTGATCCAGCACTTTCTGTTTTTATGAATATTCAATAAAGACTGATGTCCAGAGTACTGCTTATGTTCTCACCTTATAATTTTAGTGCATGACTGCAATTTGTATTATGCAAAACAGTTCAGGGCACATTAACACACAGCTAGGGCAATAAGGCATACTTTGTACTATAACTGAGAGCACAGCATTTATCTCAAAACTCTACTGATAAGACAGGTCAGATGGCAGGCAGTTAACATAACATATTCTATGATGTTGCATATAACTGGCATCTGGATGGTCCCTTATGCCATTGCATCTAAAACCACATTCTGGGATGCCAGCAGACTTCAACCATTAAGCTTAACAGAGTCTCAATGTAATGTACCTGTGGATGTAATCACTCAGAGCTATAACCTTTATGTGCAAGCATTCGGGAAGAACTCTTCTTGCCCCTTACAAGATGCCTGCATGCATCATACAATAAATAACAAATAGAATCTTTAGTAAAGTGTTTTCCATGGGTAACGGAGCAGGAGACTGTTTCTTGTCAACCTTTTCCAAGCCCATTTAGAAAGGCTAAGAAATGGCACTAAATGTTACAAATCACTGACATCAGGCTGCAGAATAGCATAACAGAGTGCTGGGTATTTTTAGCCTATTTAATCATAATATAAACTACAGGGACTAGGGGCTGCAGATGCTGTCTCTCGAGTCATTGTACGAATCGAGGATTCGTACGAATTTCGGATCGTGTGTGGAGAGTCCCGGCAAGGAGATCGATTGTTTGGTCGATCGGACAGGTTAGAAAATTTCTGACGGCTGCGGGTAATATCTCTGCGTGTATTGCCGATCGTACGATTTTCAGTGGGAGACTGTCACTAGCTTTGTCTATCGTACGATTGCTGTCAGGGGCAGAACATCGGCTGATCTGTTCTTTTACTACTTTATTTGGTCGGAATGGTAAGACTTTGATCTGAATGGTTAGTGACAGGTCGGGAGATGGGAAAGTCTGATCGTACATTGATTCGTATGATCGGATCTTTGCGTCTGTGGCCAGCTTTTAAAAAAAATATCCAAGTTGCTCAGGCGATAAATCCTCCAGATAATTTTGACCAAAACTCACTATTTAAATGTCAATTTATTATGCACTGTAGTTAATTTTGTTTTTTTTCTCTGTAGTGTGTAAGTAGTTTGCTGCTGGCAAAACTGAGAATTTTGCCTCTAAACCATATTTTTATATTGTAAGAGGTGTCTATGAAAAGATAGTGGTTATATGGTTCTCATGTCTGCACATACTTTATAGTGTTGAGTCATCCAGTTGTATCATTGCAACCTGCCTGCTGTTCATTGAATTCAGAGCTTCACGCTTATTTTATAAAGCTCTGTACAAGATAGTGCTCTTTATATATAGTCCTGTTTACACATAGCAAGCCAGACCAATAGCCAAGTACATAGACCAACAGCAGATGGACAAATATGTATGAATTTGCACTTTTTTTCAGTTCCTAAGCATTTAAAAATAAATTTTAGACTTGGATTAGATATTTCTAGACATGATCAACAATTAAAATATTTATTTTCTGATTTAACAATTCTTGTGGGAGATTGATTTTACAGCTATAATACTATATGCATTTATATTCACAGATATACAGATAAGACAGATAGAAATACACTGACAGAGGCAGGTGATAGATAGATGATGATAGATAGATAGATAGATAGATAGATAGATAGATAGATAGATAGATAGATAGATAGATAGATAGATAGATAGATAGATAGATAGATAGATAGATAGATATTATGGTAAATAGAGAGATAGATAGATAGATAGATAGATAGATAGATAGATAGATAGATAGATAGATAGATAGATAGATAGATAGATAGATAGATAGATAGATAGATACAGTGTTGGGCTGGCCCATCGGGATACCAGGAAAAGTCCCGGTGGGCCAAGGTGTCAGTGGGCCCTCATGCTGCAAAACATTTGGACTATTACATGGTCATTCCATATTTCTATGACAAAAAGAGGCTAAATAGATGGAATAATAGATTATAGTATTTAAAGAAAAGAGAATAGGAGAATAGAGGCTGAGTGAGGAGAGGAAGAATAATAGTACTAAGAGTGGGCCCCTGGTCTAAGATTAACTGGTGGGCCCCTAGTCAAAGGTTTTTTGGTGGGCCCCTGGTGTCTCAGTCCGACACTGGATAGATAGATAGATAGATAGATAGATAGATAGATGATAGATAGATAGATAGATAGATAGATAGATAGATAGATAGATAGATAGATAGATATTTAGATATAATAATAGATAAATATTTAGATATAATAATAGATAGATAGATAGATAGATAGATAGATAGATAGATAGATAGATAGATGATAGATAGATAGATAGATATTTAGATATAATAATAGATAAATATTTAGATATAATAATAGATAGATAGATAGATAGATAGATAGATGATAGATAGATAGATAGATAGATAGATAGATAGATAGATATAATGGTAGATAGATAGATAGATAGATAGATAGATAGATAGATAGATAGATAGATAGATAGATAGATAGATAGATAGATATTATGGTAGATCAGGGGCGTAACAATAGAGGAAGCAGATCCTGCGGCTGCAAGGGGGCCCAGAAGGTATAGGGGCCCCACGAGACTCTAATTCATTTACAAATTCAATAAAACTTGGTAAAACAGGTCAATCTCTAGACATTTTTGGGGCCTATAAAATTATTTGCTGTTGGGCCCAGTGATATTTAGTTACACCACTGTGGTAGATAGATAGATGATGGATGGATAGATAGATAGATAGATAGATAGATAGATAGATAGATAGATAGATAGATAGATATTATGGTAGATAGGCAGATGATAGATAGATAAATAATAGATATTATGGTAAATAGGTAGATGATAGATGGATAGATAGATAGATATAGATAGATACGTAGATAGATATTATGGTAGATAGATGATGGATAGATAGATCTAAATGATTCTAATGGATTCATTACAGGGACTAAGAGAGAACAAGGGACATGTCTGTATTGGGAAACAGCGGTCACTGTGGATGAAACAAGCTTTTCAGCGCAAGTCTTATACGTTCTACTGCATTTCTACCAATCCAGATAGTTGGAAAGCATGAAGGGAAAGACAAAATAAAAAAATAAATAAAAAGTCACTGCCCCTCCTGAATTCAAAGTCACAGTTCCCCTTCAATATAACCAATAATAATGTAGAATGTTATAATTCTAAGTGAGTTTTGTGCCAGACTTTCTGTTTTTGGTCGGTTTTCTTTTGGGAATATATTACTTTTAGTTCTGCAGTTGTTCTGTGTCCTCCACCATCGGGTTGCTAAGGTCCCACCATAACAATGGTCTGAACGACTGAAGTATGAAAAGGAGAGGATCTGAATAATCAATAAATATTTATATGCTAGATAAATATCTGTTTTCTAGGCCCATATGGTGTGTGGGAAAACTGGATATGGATAGGGTTAACAGGCCTGATATTCAAGTGACCAATAATCTCCTGGAAATTGAAGGTTGATGACTTGGGAATAGGTTTGTAAAAAACACTGAAAAATATAACCATGGACAGAAGAGTAGTGTGCATTCTTTTAATAAATAATGACAACATTAATGGAAAAAACATTTGGACCACAGTTCCAAGAATATTTCTTAATCAAAACAAACCTCACCTAACAGGCCTACAAGCTGATCCTTCAAGAAGATCTAGGGGAGTGAGTTGGCATTCCTCCAAATCTTAATATATTTTGCCTCTAGGCTGAGCCCCCCCCAACCACTGGTTCCCAGGTGGTGGAGCCAGACTCAAAGTTTGGGAACCACTTTTTTTAGCTCTTCAGTTGCAAACCTTCATCTCTGACACAGCCTATAAGAATAGCCAGGCTTGTGAATTGTTCATATAGCCTTTAAAATCACATCTTTGAACTTCCCACATTGAGATATACAGCAGAGAATGATTCGTGTAATCACAAAATCAGCATCACTTCACTTTCCTGTTTGCCCACTTTCACCTCAAAGTCACAAAATATATATATATTTGTATGCAACAGAGCTACTGTGAGATGTGAAACTGACGGTGGCTAACAGCAGCGTTTATTACAATGAATTTCACTTGTGCTTGTGTATGTGTTGCTTTTGGCTATAGCAGTGCTTATGTGTGCTTATGTGAAGTACTTTCTGCCTGTTTATTTTTTAAATCAGCCAGGGCAAATTGAGATTCTGTCATTTAAAACAAGTTTTTAGGGATGGGCGATTTTTTCGCCTTGTTTCGCCAAGAAAATGACGCCCATAGACTTGTATGGCATTGTGCTTCAAAACAAAATGACACGTGTGCTGCGCATCCAAAAATATTCGACACCTGTAGACTTTAATGGGCCTCTGCGACATTTCGCTGGTGGTGAATTTTTGGCGAAGCGAAACGGGTCAAATTCGCCCAAGCCTACAAGTTTTCCTTAATGAAGATAAAGGCACAAAACCTTTCCTCCTTCTGAGTTTTCAGATTTGGGGTATAAATGTAGATTTTTGATGCCATCATAAGTGCATGTTTTAACAAAGATATTCTTAGTACCCTCTTGGGCTGTTATGGGGGTCTGTGTGTGAGTTATAGTTGTCCAATAATAGGAGAGCCACAGGTTGCAGCTTTTTAATGTTTATTAGTAGCTGTCTAGAAACATCCTTTCTTGTTTTCTATTGGGCATGTTGGCATTTTAACCCAGAGGGACGAATTGTTTAAAATTTTAAGGCTAACTAGGGATGGGTGAGTTTATTTGTCAGGCACAAATTCACTGCAAATTTCCGTGTTTCGCCGATGGCGAATACATTTTCGAAACTGCCGAAAGAATTCGCAGCGTCAAAAAAATTTTGATGCCGGCGACCGTTTAAATGCGCTCATTGACTTTAATGCAATTAGACAAAACAGGCTTGCATCAAAATTTCACTGGAAATTCACAAATTTTTCAGCGAAGCGAAACGGGACAAATTCGTCCATCGCTAGCAGCAACAAGTGTCAGCTACCAGTCTCCTTGAGTTTTGTATGAGCTACTGTAGATACCATTAGCAACTTTGTAGCTTTGATGCCTGTGACCAAACTATAGCTGCTGTTTAATGGTTTTTGGTAGATACAAGATTAAGCAATTCTTCCCAATACAGGTATGGGACCTGTTATCCAGAATATTCGGGACCTGGAGTTTTTTTGGATTTGAACCTTTTCAGTCCACTAGAAAATTATGTAAATATTAAATAAACCCAATAGGCTGGTGTTGCTTCCAATAAGGGTTACTATCCTAGTTTGGATCAAGGACTTGTTTTATTTTTACAAAGAAAAAATAAATCATTTTTGAAATTTGGATCATTTTATTATAGTGGAGTCTATGGGAGACAGCCTTTCCACAATTCGGAGCTTTCTGGATAACGGATCCAATACCTATTTCAAAGAGAGGAATTGGAATGTAAATGTTCCCATTAGCGGTTGTCCGACCATAAAACTGCAGCAATAAAGGGGTAGTTAGCCGTGCTATAAATGTTAACATGTGTACGTAGTTGTATTCTAAGTTTTTTGAAATATTATTTATTTATTTTGTTGCTTTACATGTTGACAGCTCTCTGGTTGTGTTGGCTTTATCAACCCAGCAAAAGAGACGGCTTGGAATGGAAGCTGAATAGTAGCAGATCACAACAGAAAGATACTAATTATAGATTTTCCTCTTTCTAGTCAACATGCTTTCTGGTTGCTGGGGAAAGCGACCCTGACAACCACAAAGCATTTTCAAACAATAAAAAGTTAAATTACAAGTGCACTTCCCATTTGAGTCACCTTCAGCAGCTGCTAATGCCAAAAATCCCGTAGACTTCAATGAAAGCTTTTTTATTAGTATCAGCAAAACATTTGCCAGCCACTTATATTGAAATTCCTGCTGAAGACGGACAATGACACTTCCTCCAGATGGCACACGGTAATCAACCTGTCTAATCAAACACAGTTATTTTTATAGTTTCTAATTGATTATTTGAAAAGAAATGCCAAACATAAATTTCCTGCAACTCATGATTGGCCACCAGGGTCAGCCTTAAGGTACTGACGGAACAATCCCTTCTTTAACATATCCAAACATTCCATCAGGCTTAATATGTCTCTAGTGTAATATAAATGCTACTGTACAGAGGCATATGTTAAGTTCATAGGTTTGATATATATATATACACACATTCCTAATATCAGTTAGGCCACTGCAATGTAGAATGAAGTTGATTTTCTCATGTTCTTTCTCAGATTACTGAGCTCCTGATTCTGAACTATTGTTTCTGCCTTGAGACACAGTCCCTAGGACCAGGCGCCTTTTGAGCTTGGAGTAAAACGTTAATTCGCAGTGCAGTAAAAGACGTAATGATTCTTGCATCTGATCTGTCATTTTCTTGGAGTGTTGACACAAGCCATTAGTGCTTAATATTCCCCCAACTATAAGCATTAAGCTCTGCTATTAAACTGCATATGGATAATAGTTGACTTTTCTCTTCCCCTGGATTTGTCCTCAGAGTGGTATTTTAATCTCCGCTGAACCAATACACCAAAAAAAAAAAAACCAAAACATTAGAATATCATTGAAATATAATTAAATTTGGCTTTTCTACCTCCTTGGCAGATTTGAGAAAACTTTTCAAAACACACGAATATCTCTATAAGCACATTATATAACCAGTAACTAGAATTCTGCCACCTGTTAGACATTGCAACCCCCCATTCTGCTCACACACAGACTATACGTGGAATTTCCTAGTTATAAATCGGGATGGCAGAATGAATAAATAATAGAAAGGGGGTGTCCTTACCATTGTAGTGAGTCTGCACAGAGGCCCCCCAAATGCATGTTAGCACTTGCTGGTCCTCGTCCGCATCCTTAGGTAGATTCCCTGGTGACAAGCGCAAGGGGGAGAATTTTTCCAGAAGCCAAAGAGCACAAAATTCCTTGGCGAGAAGAAAGTCACATGTCTCTTGTTCCATGGAACCCCTTGCCTCCTGTATATCGTTGTTTCTTTTTGTCCTTCTGTGAGTCTTACTCGCTTCTGTCAGCGAAGTTTAGACTTTGGCTGTAGAGCAAACTGAGCTACCTGTGTGCTCCGCAAGCTGCTCTGCTCACTGAAACACTTGCTTAACACACACACACGGCTTCTGCTCTTGCTGCTAAGCTCTGCCCTGTATACACATTCATTCAGACACTAAGCCAATCACACACACAGGAAGCTCAGCATTGCTACCTCCAGCCTCGCTGCTCAATCCACAAGCACTCTGCTGTTGCTAAAGAGAAAGCAGCTCACCATCAAATCGGGCTTCACTCTTTTGCGTTCTGTTGCAAAGCCAATCACAGAGCCACTTGCTTTATACACATCTTTCATTGAATTTAGCTGCTGGAGGCTCATGCTTATAGTACAAAATGAGGGTTAAAGAGGGTCATGACTTGTACACTACTTGAGTTATAAGTTATACGACTATGTATCCTTCCCTTCTTGTTTTGTGTATCTCCCTCATTTATTTTTGTTCATTTCAAAAACTGAAAATAAAGAATTAAAAAAAAAAAGAAAAGAGGGTTAAATAATAAGGGATATATTCATAAAGTTGTGTAAAAGATTTTACCCCAGGAAAGGGGCATACAATGTTGTGTAAAATACTGTACAAACCATCACATCATAGGAAAAATCCATAACCAAAGGTTAACTGATGTATTTATAAAGGTTTGTATTATTTTTTTTTTTTTTACAGCCGACCACTGTTAATTTACATTGTTTCAGACCTCTCATAATCCTTTAAAGTCAACTGGACAAACACAAACTTGGTTTTAGAGGCGCAACAAATTTTGTTTTTTTATGGGATTTCCTTCCTTTGAACATCAGATTTTACAGTCAGCTACATATACAATGTATACAATATATATTTATATATATATATATATATATATATATATATATATATATATATATATATATATATATATATATATATATTTATATATGTATATATAGTCCCATGACTAGCACCAGCATCAGACTGGGCCAGCAGGATACTGGGGAAAAAAACTCGGTGGGCCCCACCGACCCAGGCCCCCGCTCCAGGAACTTCGAGTGCACCTCCTCATTCCAAGCTGCAAGTAAGATGAATTGATGTTTATGGAGTATGATGGTTATTGGATCGGATCGGTAGCTTCATGTGGCCCCGACACTGTTCATTAATGGAGTTGCTGCTGCTACTGCGCAATAACTTGTCAGAGTTCAGTGTAAAACTACGAATCTGATACTGGGAGTGGGAGCCTATGAGGTGAAAGCCCCGGTGGGCCCTGAACACCCCAGTCCGACACCGTACAGCACACAATAATAAAAACTTGTTTTTTTGCACAAAAATATATTTGGACAAATTCAAAGGCCTTGCCAGACTTTGCACCACTTCACCAGGAGAAAATTCACTACCACTATGCTAATTTACTAAAATGTGAAGTTGAATCTCGGCAAAGTTTTGCTAGAGTTAATTCGGCAGCACAAGCATTTCATAGTGAAGTTTTGCTAACATTAGTTTCTGCCTAGCTAACTTCATTAGTACTCTTACACTTAGGTCAATTTGAATAGAGCGGGTACATACTGTATATGTAGTACAGACGTGTTTTATTAGAGATGTTGGTGCAAATGCTTGATTGCATTAGCGATGGTCTCTTTCGCTAGCGAATTGTCCACTACACCTGTTGAGGGTGTCCCTGAGGATGAGATTTCTGGCGAATTTTAGCTAGCGACAGCCACTTTCACTTCACCCTTTAGTAAATCTGCTCCATTGAGTGCTTTACTTTGCAGGACTATTACACTATTTGTTACCAGCACCAGCAGGCAATATATCTCTCTCTCTCTCTCTCTCTCTCTCTCTCTCTCTCTCTCTCTCTCTCTCTCTCTCTCTCTCTCTCTCTCTCTCTCTCTCTCTCTGTCTCTCTGTGTCTCAATTGCCTCTGTCGTAGGTACCGGAACAAGACGTGGCAGAAATATTGGCGATCTTATTAAAACTAGATCTGTAGATCGGCGAAAATGCCAGGCTCTGACCACCTCTAACGGAACTTTTCCCTGCAGAAACTGTGGCCACTGTAATGGAATAATATCTGGTAACATGGTCACACACCCCCTACATGGTTCTAAACACACCATAAAAGGATTTTTCACATGTGACACCAGTGATGTAGTTTACTGTATTAAATGCCCATGTGGGTTGGCATACATGGGACAAACCTCTAGACCCATAAAAGTGAGATTAAATGAACATAAATCTTGGAAAAAGTGATGGTAACACAAGGTCAGGACAAAAAATGTCGACTTCATCAACGGGAGTGTTTTTGGATTTGGCTACTCCAATCTACTGTAGGTGTCCTAAAGGTCTCAATGAGGAATATAACTTATCTTGCTTTTTATAAAATTATTCTGTAAATTATTCCTATTAATATTTATCTGCTAGCTAATTATGCTTTTTTCCTTTTTAACAGATAAGAAAACCTTTTCTGAGTACCACCCAGGGCTAGATAATTATTCCCTTTCCCATACATGCAGGGTGAGTTATTTTGCAACTTTTCGTAACCACTAATTGCCATTTTGTTTCTAGTTCTACTGACTGCTACTTTGTGAGTTCTTTCTTCTCAAGAAATTGTTACTGCGTCAAAACGTTGCACTGTATGTTTATACTATTGCTTTTGCAAACAGACTTCATCACATTTTTTATGGCTTTCTAATTTTTTATTGGAATCCGGATCTTTTCACTAATTATGGACATTATCTGGTTTTATCACCACGTGCACAGGAAAGGCGAGATGTGGACTGCTACTGTTTTAATGTGTATGCACTTTTGTATTTCGATTCACTTTTAAAAGAAAACATTTTTTCTAATTATGTAAATCTAATTATGATGCAAATTTTTTAATTGTTTTACCTATATATACCTTGTTCACTAATGATTCCGTATGCTTGAGAAAGGGGCGTGTCCCCGAAACGTTGCACTTCCGCACTTTTGAATTAAAGCAAGGGTTTCCCTGCAAGCAAGCCTTGTGTGCCGGTATCTTTGTTTCTAGTCTCTGTCGTAGGTATACATGTGAACAAAGAAGTGACATCATATGATACCATTGTTTCTTCTGCCTCTAGTGTAACGCAGTGAATCTTGGTTACAAACTCTTTGGCATTCTGGATATGATGCACTGTATTGCCTACCAACGGGGCTAAGATGTTAGCCAAGAATTTTGCAATGTTGTATGTCACTGAATTTATGCTGCTGACAATGGTTCTTAGTGGGGCTCCTTCTTTGTGTATCTTGGGGAGTCCGTATAAACATGGTGTGGCTTCTCTGGGGTACAGGCGGTGGTATAAAACTCGATCAATGGCTTTCTCCTGTTCAAGCAGCTGACACTTTTAGCCGGAGTAGCTTCTTCCCTGTTCAAGTGATTATTTTTGACAGCAGATTCTGTGGCTGTGATGAGTTCAACTACTGGGATGTGCTGTGGTGTCACTGCATAGTTTAACCCCTTGGCTAGCACGTCCTTTTCCAGCTGAGTTAGTACCCTATCTGATAGGTTCCTAACCCACGTGTCTTTGGTGTTCTTTGGTGTCTCATCTTTCTGCCTCCAGGTTAGTTCTTCAGTCCTTTTCCAACAGCTGTTCCCTTTGTGAAAATTTATTGGCATTGCAGACACATTTTCTGTTTACTTTGCACCTCACGCAACAGTAAGATAATTCCGAATTATAGTTTGCACCAGCAAAATAATAAAACTTCAATAAGAAGTTGTTACGTTTGATCTAAAAGTTTACGCCACCTTCAAGCAGGTCTAAAAGGTTAGCAATGTGCAATTAAGATTCGTAATGCAATAAAAAATATGTAGAAAATCCATGCTTGTGAACAATAATTATATAAAACAAATAATTACTTAATTAGTCAGGTGCACAGGTTTAAAATGAATTCACATCCATCAATCAAAATGTGTGCTGCTGCAAACCAAGAGTAACTGCAACAGAGGAGAAGTTGTGAGATAGAGCAACTCGTGTAAGGGCTGAAATACACAGTGCGCCGTTGTCACCGAACGGGAAATCTCACGCACAAACTACATGTATCCGATGCATCGTGCAGCGTCTTCATCCGACAGTTGGATACATGTAGTTTGTAGAGCGATCTGACACATCGCACAGGGCCGGGGAATTGAGTGCGAATTGCCTGAAGGCAGCAAACATGGCACCCTCACAGCCACCTTGTGCTCCATCTCAGCTCTGCTCCTCTCTCTACCAGGGTCCCACTACTTATCAGTTGCTTTTGCCACTAACTGGGTGATTACTGATTGCCAGTTAATCCTGAACAGACCAAAAATGGGAGAACAACTAGGAGGGTTGTAGGAACGTGTTTTTGTTTTTTATTTTGAGCAATGCAATAAAAGCCTATTGAAGAATATTATATTGCGACATGCACATTTTTATTTTCAAATTTGTTCTCTTTGCAAAATGTATTACTTTTTCCCCCCTGGTGTTCTCAACAAATTCACTGTTTCTTGCAAAGGTCTGCAATCTGACAGAACAGAGACATAACTGAAGTCCTGTCTTCATAATGAATTTATAGAAAAATTGGCCAGAAAATTAGTCTGGTAAAATCTACCTGGCATTCATGTAAGGCATGACTTTTTGCATAATGACTTCTTATGGTATCTCTAGTATAAATAATGATAGGAGTTAACAAATTGAAAAAAGAATGGTGCATGCCGTGCCACTGGAGAATGTTTGCACTGTGAGATAATTAATTTACAATACATCGTGCACCATCTGTGCTGTGAATGGCTGGGCCGCTGAAAACACTAACAATTATTCATCTAAAGGAAAAACTTTCACTGGCCTTAAAATAATAATAACAGTTAAACACTGTTCTTTAGATCTCAGCTTGAACTCAGTCCATGATGCTCAAATGTCAAACTTATTCATTCCACATACTGCTCTCGAATAGTGAAGTGTATTATAAACTCCACCTTCCAGCTTTGGGTAAAATCAGCCTTCAGGTCAGACTTCTTAAGCCTTTTCATCTTGCCATGTATGTTGCCAGTAAACCTGCAGAAGACACAAATCATGTACAAGACCCATAAGTGTAAAATATCGGCATCGCCATACATGTACTTTTTTGACAGTGCTGTCAAATTGTTGATCCCTGGCTCTTTGGGGCACTTCGAGGGTTTAGGACACCTCTTCAAGTACATACTATTTTATTCTCTCCTACTAAGGACTTATCACAACCTGGTTCCCTCCAGTCAAGTTACCCTTAGCAAAAGTTTCCTCTTATAATTCTGTCTGTATTTAGAAGTATCTACATTTGAAACCTCAGGGCTGGTATTACAGAACAATGTGAAAAGACATTTGAGGTGGGATGAAACATAAATAATTGGTGTCTAGCTAGTCGCTCTTCAGGTCAGACCTGGAAAATCAGGATTTAATGCACTCCTCTCACTAAAGCCAAGTTCTATACTTGGCGATTTCTAAAAGTATAACTCAAAATGCTTTGAAGAACATTGTTTCTGTTTAACTACTTTCTCTATTATGTAAATGAACAGAACGTTCCATACTGGTAAAGGTTTCAGGGTAAACTATCAGACTCGTTATTGATGCATCCAATTAGTTATAGCATTCCTCTTCTCGATTAGAGAATGCAAATGAAGTATGTATTCTCTTATCTGAAATGATTAATAACTATTTCAGGAACATTATGATTTGCATGAAAATTTTGAACATACTGATAAATGACAAGGATTGTGGAGATTTCAGATCTACCGCCTTCTCCTGTTATTAGCCAGAACATCATTATCCCAAAAGCGTTTCTTACTATCTGCCTGCCCATCTTGTATTTAATGATCTTCTTAAAGTGGAATAGAATGACATGAAAAATGTTTTCAGCTAAAAGAAAGATGACCCAAGCCAGCCTACAATAACAAGACAAGGCACATATTCAAATGGTCTGCCTTTCTGTTACAAGATAGTGGTGCTAAAAATCAGGGCTATATATTTATATTAACTAAGGTCAAATCCACTAAAATAAACAGGATAATTGTGCAGGTATGGGAACTGTTGTATGCTGGGGACGTGGATAAGGGGTCTTTCCATAATTTCCATACCTTAAGTCTACTAAAAAAAAAACATTGAAACTAAATTAAACCCAATTTTAATTCAGACCTTTCTGGATAACGGGTTTCCAGATAACGGATCCCATACCTGATCTAAATTCTCCAGGAGACTGTACACTATCTAACTTCCAATGCTTATAAGATGAGTAAGCACCTATACAAATATTACCCAAAAACTGTAATGACTCTGGACTCACAGCTTAATGTAGTTCTCAGGGAGAATCACAGAAACAGCAGAACAACAAAATATCAGGAAATTCAATGACTAAACTTGAGGAAATATAAGAAAATGACCAGAAAAGGGGCATATTTCAAATATCCATATACAAATACTGCCAGCAATACCTCAGAAACAGTGGCCTTCAAAAACTTCT
The DNA here is from genome assembly GCF_017654675.1 of Xenopus laevis. Classification (NCBI taxonomy): domain Eukaryota; kingdom Metazoa; phylum Chordata; class Amphibia; order Anura; family Pipidae; genus Xenopus; species Xenopus laevis. The sequence goes on from NC_054376.1 coordinate 102,659,644, forward strand.
AAAGATGGGGGACTAAAGAATAGGTTCCAAACAGTCAATCTCTTTCATCCTCATAATTAGGGATGTAGCGAACTGCCGATTTGGTGTTCGCGAACGCCGTTCGCGAACACCGGCAAAAAATGTGAACGTTCGCGAACTTCGAACACCCGCTAAAATCGTTCGATTCGAACGATCGAAGGATTTTAATCGTTCGATCGAAGGATTTTCATTCGAATCGAATGATCGAAGCCATTCGATCGAATGCTTTTCATTCGATCGAATGCTTACAATCGTTCGAACGAATGGAAATTGTTCGATTTTTAGCGGTCGAAGGAATTCGAATGGTCGAATGGTCGAACGATCGAACGCGAACTCAAAATGCGAACGTTCCCAAACGTTTGCGAACATTCGGCGGACGCGAACGGTCGAAGTTCGCGCGAACTAGTTCACGGGCGAACAGTTCGCTACATCCCTACTCATAATTAATTTGATGTTCTGGACCCAGAAAGAGTTTTAATCCCGAAACTGTTGAGCCAGTTTCCAAAGGTCTAAAAGCTGGTAACTTTCTAAATACTGCCAACTTATTGGCTTGTGTGGTGCCAGCCAACAGGCCTGAACAAATGATATCTGGCCACAAATCAGACAGATATTAATCAGGCAGATCTGATTTTGCTCTTGGAAGCAGTCTTCATCATGACTGTCTGATAAATGATTGGATCCGCTTGATAGTGGGAATATTGGTGAAAGAAAACGAGCCTGTGTGGCGACTTCACTTTTCATCTTTACATGTAAAGCCAACTTAGGAAAATAAGATCCAACGGTACACACGTGTTGATAGTAGTAATATATAAATAGAAAATTCTCAGGTTTCAATAAAACTCACCAGTTGTGAGAAGAGGTCCAGGTGCACCGCTCTGAACCCTCAGCTTAGGGTGTGGACCACCGTATAAAGAAAAAGAGCAGGCACTTGCAAAGACCAATCTTCCAGGCAGACTTGTCAAATCATAAGTAGTTGTTTTCCGGTACACAAGGATACAGCCTTACGCGTTTCATATCACTCAATAGGCCTGATTAAGTATCTGAGTAACATGAAATGTGTAAGGCTGTATCCTTGTGTACTGGAATAAAACTACTTGTGATTTGACAAGTCTGCCTGGAAGATTGGTCTTTGTAAGTGCCTGCTCTTTTCCTTTATTAGGAAAATAAGACCCCAAGTCGAAGTCCATAAAATCAGTGATTTCTTTGGTCTGACATTCATCAGTTTGCAGAAAGGAAAGCCCTGGAGGGCAGATTATACTGGTCTAGGTGAGAGATGGGCAGAATCACCTGTAGCTGTAGAGAATCTTCACAAACACATGTAGTTGTATTTAGGTGAGAAGGAATAAATTAAAGCAGGAGATGGGTGGGCCCAGGGGAATCAGAGAGGGATGTCATGTCAGGTAAAGAAGCAGTTCACTTCCTTATCATCTGAGCAGGTATAAACATCCCACCCACCCACCCACCTCCATTTTGCATATTTTGCGAAATGTCAGGAGTTTTCTTCTTTATGTTTTCATATTATCTATTAATAACGTAATATGGACTTTTCTTCCTGAATGTGCTGTTACTTTGTGGTTTCTGTATCTTTATACAGTATAATGGTGAGAGTCTGTATTAATTTATGTCAAATGAACATACGATCGCCATTGGGGTCAGGAAGGATTTTTTTCCCTTTTGAGGCATAATTGAATTGGCACTGGCTTCAGGCTGGGTTTTTTGCCTTCCTCTGGATCAAAACAATGCACATATGATATTATATTTTAAGTTTTATTTGTCACAGCAGCGCTAGGGCCTTGCCAGAGTACTGCACAGGTAAGTTTAGAAGAGGGAGAAAGGAGGTTCTCTCCTGTGACTGCATGGTGGATTGATACAGATGTTACTGTGCTGGTGACAGCTGCTTGGATTTCCTATCAAGACACTGGAGATGTAGGTCCGGCAGCAGGGCTGCTAAACTTCTCTCATGTTGGCGGCAGAGCATAGTCGCAATCTATTGTTCAATTCTGGCTTTAGAATATTGCTTTGGGTTAAGCTGGCAAGGTCCTATTTATTTGATAAAATGTGAATAAATGCTGTTGCCATTTTACACCCATCTCTGTCTCCTGGTTTCATTAAGGTGTATAATAATGGGGCTAAGTGGGATAGCTCAAAGCGAAAGGTCGAATTGAGGCGTTCCCTTGTCATGCATTTATCATTCCCATCTGAAGTGCAACCACAGATTTAGCTCAGGAAAAGATCACAACCAACAAAGGACACTAATGTAAAGGGAAGAAAGTACATTTTCTCTGAAAGTACATTTGGAAACAAAAAGTGAGATCATTAAAATAACAAGATAATAATAATTGTATAATTATAATTTCATAATTACATGTCGTGAACAATTAAATACAATCTTGTTTCATTAGCTGAATAAATGTTATTTTCTTTCTGAACCTTTTTTTAGAATGTGTTATTTATAAAGCAATCAACTGATTCTCTGCAGTGTTTTACAGATAATAAACATTATTCCCTGCCCTGGTGGAGCTTACAACATAAGTTTCCTATCACATTCACACACAATTGTTATCAGAAGCCAATTAACCTGCCGGTAGGTGTTTGAAATGTGGGAGGAAACCCACGCAGACTCAAAGCCAGAATCAAACTCAAGACCCCAGAGATGCACAGCAGATGTACTACCCACTCAACCACCATTCTACATTGCCTGACTAACTACCTGTATGTATTATTATGGTACACAAAGCATTAAAGTTTCTCTGACCACATGCATTTGAATATTTAATTCTATTTAATACAGACAGGTCAGAGAAGCAAGGGTCAATAACAGTGTTATTTATTTCCTGATATTCACTGATGCATTTCCATAGCAATATACAGAAATATAGATTAACAAACTGCCATTGGTGACAGTGGGACTTTTAATCACAAATGTCGTGACACCAAGCAGCCCATTTGCAAACAATGACGTTTGTTTTTCCACAAATCTCAAAAACATTGTGGTTTTCCTATGTTTCTAAAAAGCTCTAAAAATGTTAGATTTGTAAAAAACACAAAAACCACTAAACCTCTAAGGCAGAGTAAAAGTTGTTGAGGTGCTATAGAAGTGAATGGGAGCTGCTCTGATCCTATTGGACCATTTTTAAACCATTCAGAATAATAGAGGTTTTCAATTTTTTTTTGTATGCATTGCCTGAAAAACACACATTTTTAGCCTTTTTAGAGGTATTCATATCTTTTCCGGATCGTTCAGCAAATTTATTTGTTCATACTATAATCTGAACTTTTATTAAATCCAATGACTTTCGTGGTTTCAGAGTTTGTGAGTTTAGTTGTGGTTTCCAAAACCTCTAAAACCACTAAAAGCCAACCTTTAATAAAGAAGCCTCCACAGGACTAATTTATCAACATTCAAATTTGGCTTTTTACCACAATTTGAGTTTTTCTGCACTAAAACTCACAAACCCAAATAACTTCAAATCAAGTATTTATGATGTTAAAACAACTCGAAAAACTGGAATGTAAAACTTCAGCATCTAAAACCTTGCAAAGTCATGTAGCAGTCAATGGGAGTTTTCCTGTGCAAAATGTAAGCTATTTACTGTATTCAGCTTGAGTTCTTAAAATTTTTCAAGGTTTTTTTTAAAAGCTTGTAAACTCAGTTTTTTTAGGTATTCAAGGTTTTATTCATTCAAGTTTTTTATATTCAGATTTTTTCATAAATAAGGTAACTAGTTTTATTTAATTGTGAGTTTATTTGAAGTAGAGTTCTTAAAGCTTGTACTTTATTTGATCGGAATGGTTAGTGGCAGGTCGGGGGGCTTGTTTCACCTGCATGGAGAGCTCCTTTGACCGCATGTTGTCTGTTCACAGCAAAATCTTCCATATCCAAGCACCCCCCTCAAATCAACTCCAGGGCTTTTATCTGCTTCATTGATAATGACATAATGAAGGAATTGCCCACACCTGCCCACAAAATAGTCTTTGAGTCAATTGTCCAATTACTTTTGAACCCCTGGTTCAATTACTTTTGAGCCCCTGAAATTAAGTGATTGTGTTAAAAAAAGGCTTTAGTTCCTCAGATTTTTATGCAATCTTTATGTTCAACCTACTGAATTAAAGCTGGAAGTCTGCAAAAGATGCTAAGTTCATGTAGCAGTCAATGCAAAATTTAAGAACATTTTCTGTATGTGAGTTCTTTGCATGAAAGTTTTTTCTCACCTTTTTATTTGATCAAGTTGGAATTTTGTTTATAATACGTACACATTTGAGTTTGGTGAGTTTTTGAGTTTACTGAATGAAAACTGAAAAAAACACTAACATTCACAGTAATCACAAATTCCGATGACTAGACCTCTCCACAAAGTAATTGTCACATCCTGAATTCACTTCCAAAGCCCTGGGGGTTATTGGGTGTGCACCATTTCTCAGTGCAGACACACGACCATCACCAAATTGCTCTAACATCAATGCCACCTATCGGAGAAGCTCGACCACGACACTGATGAAACAATGGGGCAGATTTACTAAAGGGTGAAGTGGCCGTCGCTAGTGAAAATTCACCAGAAATCTCAACCGCAGGGACATCTTACTAACAGAGGAGCTAGCGAAAGAGACCGTCGCTATCGCAGTTTCGCACCCTATTGCCAGGTGCATTTTCGCTCAGGCAAGTGATCGTTACTCCGCAAATTCACTAAAGTGAGAATTTTACGGAACATTACCCCAGGGGCGCGCCGCCAATGAGGCGGGCTGAGCCGCTCGCCTCAGGCGGCAGCGCCTGAAAGGATTCCAGGGGTGGCAAAAAGCCGCTCCTGCACCTTTAAGAGCCGAATTTCTGGTTTTTGAACCGGAAATTCGGCTGTACTATTGCGAGAGAGCGCAATTGCGCTCTCCGCAATAGTGTTTCTGCCTCCCCTCCCGACGCGTAAGTTAGTGAGGGGGGGCGGCATTGCAGGAGCCGCCTCAGGTGGCTCCTTAGTCAGAATCGCCGCTGCATTACCCCTTTCACAAGAGTTTCCTTCGCCACTTTACACCAGGTGAACTGATAAGATGAAGCTACATCCTCCCCAATCTTATGTCAGTGACATCATATCCTGTATGCCGGGAAGTCATAAAAGTTGTAAAAAAAACAATGGCGTATTTGGATAAAATGGAGTCTATGGGAGAGAGCCATTCCGTAATTCGGAGCTTTCTGGATATCGGGTTTCCAGATAAGGGATCCTATACCTGTATTTATTATAGATCCGATGCTGATCATGAACAGTTTTCTTATGCAATAGTTACCAATCAGCCTTGGATGAGGCTACGACAATTTAGAACTGGCAACTATACTTGTGCAATTCACTGTAAAGCACTGAATTCCTCTACCCTATCCTGTTTTCTTTTTGTGCAAAATGTACTCAGTGTGGCTTATTTTCTAACATAGATGTTAAATAGCATCACTGCAGTTACCAATAGCAATTGGTTGGACAAAGACTGCTAGGTGGAAAATGAAAGCAAAGATCTGGTGCCATTTATCAGCTGTGTCAGTAAATCAGCCCCACTGACCGGATGAAATTTTGCTTGCATTCAATTTACTGCCATTCAGAACTTGACTAGATGGACGGCAAAATAAACCAAATTTCTTTGTAAATTAGCAGAATCAGCTTAATTAAGTCATGGTAATTGCGGTCTTCATTTAAAATCTTTTCAGACAGGGAAGTCCAGGCACATTTTTCAGCATAACTTTAGACCAAATTTCATCTCTTTTATTTACATTTGGCAATAGTCTTTTCATATTTCCTTTCATATGGGAGAGGCAACAGCATAAACTTCAATTTATATCCGCTAATGGGAAATCATTGGAAAGATAATAAAATAAAATGACAGCACCTTTTTAAGTGCCCAATGTATACAAATGATCAAAGTTTGCAGATTTTCCCAATAATTAATTCTGCTACTAGGGATGTAGCGAACTGTTCGCCGGCGAACTAGTTCGCGCGAACTTCGACTGTTCGCGTCCGCCGCAAGTTCGCGAACGTCGCGCGACGTTCGCCAATAGGCGTTCGCGTCAAAATTGTTCGACCATTCGACCATTCGATCGCTAAAATCGAACGATTTTCGTTCGATTCGAACGAAAATCGTTCGATCGAACGATTAAAATCCTTCGATCGTTCGAATCGAACGATTTTCGGATGTTCGAAGTTCGCGAACAGTTCGCGAACTGTTCGCATTTTTTGCCGGTGTTCGCGAACGGCGTTCGCGAACACATACTCGGCGGTTCGCTACATCCCTTTCTGCTACTACCATTACCATTCTCTCATATTCATATATAAATACATATATAGTAATGGTATTCAGTTCACCAGCTCGCTCATGGCAAAATCCCATTATGTCCTGTGGCAGGATGAAAGCGTGGAAGAAATAACAGATTTTTATGCCTGGCAATAATCTGATGAAGATAATGGAAATGCCTTTGTAATAATGTTCTATCAATACAGTTTTACTAATTCAATGACATTTCCATTTTATTGCTTCATTGGCTACTTAACTTTGCTGCATATGACAGCACTGATATAAGACAAGATATTATGATTATTACATTGTCATAATAATAAGTCATCCAAAGTAATGTTCTCTTCAAGTCCCACCCATCAGAAATCATGCCGCAATATCCGACACAGATAAGATCAAGCAAGGCTGAAACGGGTTTTCTACAAGTGCGGGGTTTATGGTCCTTAATTAATAGGCTGTATCAGTGGTATTAAATAGGGATGTAGCGAACTGCCGATTTGGTGTTCGCGAACGCCGTTTGTGAACACCGGCAAAAAATGCGAACGTTCGCGAACAGTTCGCGAACTTCGAACACCCGCTAAAATCATTCGAATCGAACGATCGAAGCATTCGATCGAATGCTTTTCATTCATTCGAATGCTTACAATCGTTCGAACGAATGGAAATCGTTCGATTTTTAGCGGTCGAAGGAATTCGAATGGTCGAACGATCGAACGCGAACTCAAAATGCGACGTTCGCGAACATTCGGCGGACGCGAACGGTCGAAGTTCGCCGGCGAACAGTTCGCTACATCCCTAGTATTAAACCAGCAGATGCCTTATTTTTTATACAGGGACAAGAAGGAGAAATTTGCATGTGCCACCAAATATTCCTTAAATGGGGCAATATACCGCCTCTTTCAACACAACTTCAATAAATATGGCACATGCTGGACTGTCCCCTGTTGTTTTAATAAAAATAAAATCTTGAACTAAACGAGCAATCAGGAAAATTTGAGCTACTTTTTGTTTGGTTCCTGTGAGGTCGGTATGTGCGAATTCGACTTTAAAGTGTTGAAATAATATTGGAGTGTACAATAATGGTGGCTGGTGCCTCAAATTAAAGGGAATGTCATGCCTAATAAAAGATAACATAAGCAACCTTGCAATATACATTCACTACAAAATATCGATAGTTTTTTTTTAGTTATTTGTGTATGTATTGCTTTGTCTGTCCCTTTCTATTCTTTGCCCTGCTGGCTCAGACTATTGAAATAATGTATAAAATAATAAGGCAGCGGATTAACACACCTGTCTTTGCTGGGGAACTAAGCAACATTGTTTATAAAGTAACAAACAGGAGTTAAGCAAATGCTGCTTTCAATAGAAAGTTTACAAATAACTTTAAAAGTACTGAGAATTTTTTAGTAAATGTATATTGGAAAGTTGCTTAGAATTATGTTTTCTTTTATTAGGCACATTTTCATTTTGAGGTTGACTTGCCCTTTAAAATACTACTTTACAAATAAATGGCTTGCTTCATGGGCATCTCCGGGCATCTGTGCACTCAGGACCAAACATGGAGTAGCTTAAGTTTCCTGATTGCTTGCTCAGCTCCAGAAAACTTTTCTCGAAGAAAACAATTAGCACAATTTAAATGAGCATTAAAGCCTCTCAATTGTTTATTAACGGTAATGTTAACTCTGCAACAAGAGGCAAGTGAACAGGGGCGATTATATACAGAATGGGTTTTTAGCTCTTGTTGGCCATTTTCACAAGCACCCTGCTGATTTTTTTCTGGGTTTTTTTTGCCACTTTATAAATAGGGTGTTTTAATTTGGTGGCTAGCTATTACAGGAATATTAATTTGTCTGTTTGGGCTAAATGGGGATAATTTAACTGCACCTGTGTCTGAGTTACTAAACCTAAGCCTGATTGGGTTCAGGCTTAGAGTTATATTAACAGGTTCAGTCTGCTCCCTACAGATGGCAGCTCCTGGCCTCCTGTGCCCCTTTCTGACCCCCAGCCCCACCGATCACATTTAAAAATGACATGTAAGAAGGGACACGCAAAAAGGGACCTGCTGGCGGTGTGGGAGGGCTTTTGTTGAATGGGGTGGCTGGTGTGGAGCGCTTGGGGCGCTGATTTGGCAGCCGTGGTGAGCCCAGACTCCCCAGCTCCGACATTGTATATTGACACATAACGATCAAAAATAGGACATCTGACAATATGCATACAAAGAACTCAACCATAAACCAATTCCACCAAAGCCCCAGCTAATGTACTAACTTTGCAAATACAGTATTAGTCTGCCACTCTCAGCTGGTAAATTGGTCTTTTGAACACTTCTGTAATTTGCATTTTGCATACATTTGTTTTCTTTTCGTTTTCACGTTATTATATATCATGAATTTGTAATGGGAGCCATCCAGACATCCATGCGTGATCCTTTTATGCTTACTCAGTTCTCCATTTACAAACAAAACCAAACTGTTCATTGATCACAGTCTTGTTACTCATTAGAATCACAAAATTATCAGGAAAAACCTAGCTAATTCTGCACTGTGAAGGTGAAAAATAGAAAACGGATTTCAAATCACTATATTGTGTTGAAGCTTATTGAACTAGGAAGACAACCAGTCATCTTTTAAATGAACATGCACAGTCACACTCACCTGAGTAATTTCTTCATTCGACTCGGTTTCAGACAACACACAACAAGGCAATTATCTACAGAGATGGCTAAATACATGTACAATACTTGTACTGGCATTAATCAGAAAATAAAATGAATTATAGCTGCATCCCAGAGAGCACACCCATTTCACTGGGAACATTAAAGGCTTCTCGAACTGATCGTTAGCAAATTGGCTTCAGAATGTTCTAGCAAAGAAATGGCATTGACGTACTGTTTCATGTGAAATCATTCCACCCTACACTGAATATATGATAAAGATGGAAAGTGTATATTGTTCTAGCCCTGGCAGAACTGGAAAAAACAAGCAGGCTCTCCTATAGACAATGAAAACATAATTAAAAGGAATGAATTGTTATTCACAGCCCCTACTGTTAAGCGTACAAGTTCAATTAGGCAATGTCATTTCCACCACTGGTTTAATATAACACTGTCGATTAAACCCCTACCCTCAAGAAGATGACATAAACATTTTATCTACATGCTAAAGATTTAATCGGAAATTGACATCAGGATAATTGTCTGCTTAAGGTAGGCACATCCACAGATGGAGCTCATTTTATTGGTGCACTATGTTTGAGGCTGCTGTCAAGGCCACTCAGCCCATTCTGAGTCCCCTTACTGAGGCCTTCCAGATATTGGAGAAGCATCAGGCAGATGTAAGAGTTGGACCTCCAAAACTTGCCCTATGTGAGCTTGCTGACCTACCTAGGCCTCTATGCAAGATACCATGCTGCATAGAGTCTTTTCTAGGTCAGACAGAGCTTCCTCAGTAGGGTCCATGGCACGATTATACAGTCAAGGGCATTCAGCCCTTACTGGAGTCAGGACCAAGGAGGAAGCAGAGTTCAAACAAGCTGATAAAGTCCAATATCACAGTATCCAAGGGTATGGCAAAGTTATAATCATGAAACCAGGCATTGGTCAAGGCAGGCAGCTTAGGAACAGCCAAGGAGTCAAGAAATGGTAAAATCAGCAATAATTAGCACCCAAAAATTATTTAGGGAAGAACTATAATTAGGCATTGAACCCAGATCCTCATCATCATTTTATTTTGAATTTCACAGCAATCTGCCGCCTGATGAGGTCATAGGAAGAAGCATCACCACACCAGCCCTGACATTTGCCATACAGATTTGCCATTGTGGAGATGGGTATTGCCATCTTGGATTTGCTGCTGGGGAGGTATGAACACAGCAGTCCCTTGTTGCACATAAACATTGTTCACTAAAATCAATACGTCTCTTCTCCATCTGTAACTGAAAAAAACTGATAAAAAAAATTACAAGCAGGGATTTTTTTTCCATTGTTCAAATAAGATGAAGGTATTTCAAAAGAAAATGGAGGAACCTGAAGAGATGTATCAGGCACAGAAATCACTAAGCAAAGAATTATTTAACACTGGCAAACGAACGTCTTACCTTTAAAAAAATACAGGCGCTCCTTAATGGTAATGGTTAATCTTGCTCTTCTTATGGGTTAAGTAAATCAAGCACATTTATTACAGAAAACAATTCTCCTCTATTTCATTACTAATTTTATACAGATTGGTCAGTTATAAGTGCTGGTGATATGGACCATTTTTTCATGTTTCAATGTATGGACCTGATGACAGCCTGGGTACTGAGTAGCAACTACTAAAGTAACAGTACATTCCATTTTCTCAAACCGACTATCCTGTTGCATTATTTCTACTTCTTTCTGATATATGTTGGCATCTGAGTTATAGTTCTGTTACAAAGGGTTGAACTTGATGGATGTGCAACTTTTTACTTGTTTAGTAAAAACGTTTGCTGGGGAAATATTTATCTAAACGATTCCCCCGTTATTTTCAATTTCCATTTATTGGTTGTCTAGACCTTTTTGTATATGTGTCCATAGGTGGATATAAAATGGATGTGTGTTGGTTTGGACTCTAGAAACCAAAGGCCAAACAAGACTAAATAGTAACCAATAAAGGTTACACCACAGTTTCTGCAACACTTAAAGCTGCCATAAAATCGATTTGACTTGGTCTGCAAGTACCCAAATATCTTCCTGGCTTTACCATTAGGTGCAGTTTTTTCTTTCTTCCATGGCCCTTTATATCCAATCGAATATGTCCAACTAACCTTAAAAATTCTATTATATACTAATTGCTCTGATAGTTAGATGCTTTCTACTTCAATTACATGTTTGCATGTCTTTTATCATAACTTTCTTTTCATATATTGCAGTTTGTTCCAATTCCGTAACTACAAGCTTGCTCCTTAGCATATATTTGTCTCTGCCATTTCTTTATTCTTTACATATTTTCTCTCATCAAATCTCATTGCCTTTATCTAAATAACATTGTGAAAAATGTACCCTACTTACTACAGATGCCTCCAAGTCAAGCCAATATCACACCTCACCTATCTGGCCTTCCATTCTACGGACTCTACTTGCTATAGTTGATAATGAATAATGAATTAGTTAAGCTGTGGCAGACAGGTTTTTTTGCTCCAAAATCTTGATTTATGCTTTCCATCATTTGTCAATAATATCAGCTCTCATTATAGTTTTTTCTTATAGAGTTCTCTTTAAGGGCTCCTACTGGAGAGCAGTTGAAGCTGCGCTCCCCTGCGTTCTGTTTTTCTGCGTTCAGCCGCAGGGGAGCGCAGGAATAGATGCATTTAGCTTTTTTCAATGGGGCTGTACTCACACAGGTGCGTGTAGGCGCCGAACGCAGGAAAAATGCAGCATGTTGCATCTCAACCTGGGTTTGGCGCCTACACGCGGCTGTGTGAGTACAGCCCCATTGAAAAAAGCTAAATGCGTCTATTCCTGCGCTCCCCTGCGGCTGAACGCAGAAAAATCCTTCACTCGAGCTAAGTAAATGTGCCCCTTAATGTCTGGGCTCTGCCTGTGAGGACTATTAATGTGCCTCACTCCCATTTAGCAAACGATTAAATATTACTTTAAAACTGGCTTTACATTCCCTGAATCGTTTATCAAAACCTTGTTGTTCTAGTGAAATCACAAATCAAACTCATGTCACAGTGTGGTTTTCTTCGGAACACAATAACATGATATCTAATAGTTATATATAAATAAATGCGCTGAACACTTTCATAGATCTGTTTTTTGGAGCATCACATTGATTAATGGGAAGATGAGAATTACTTGACGTGCTGGAAATGAGTGTAGTGAAGATGTGAGCATTCTTTTGTTCTCAGGCAGAATTGTAAAGATTCATGTAAATGAAGAAGGGCCATGGATCATTCTTCTATACACACAGTCGTGTAGAAAAAAAAAAACTTTTCCACTTCATGAAAAAAGCAGCGCAGGCAACTCGTATTATTTGAATGAATTAAAGTCTTGAGTCTCTCTTAAATCTCACTAGTCAGAACAGAGAACAATGAGAGGTCCATGTTCGCTGAAACTTAGGTTTCTACCAGAACTGAATGTATGCCTCATACATTATATAATTATACTTTTCTTTGCTGTGCTAGAATTCCGCTTTTGAGGCTGGTGAATAAAGTGCTTCACAGTAAATGTTACAATATGAAAGAAAGTACAGTTTTATACAGTATTCTCTTTTTTTCCCATCTCCAGAAGTAGTGTATGGTAGCACACAAATCCCTTACCTATCTTTACATGTTCTATCCCACGATTTGTGGAGTCTTTTTAAATTAAATGCAAAGTGAAAATTTAATGTACAGGTATTTATCTAGCACTAACACATTTCTGCAGCACTTTACAAAGATTATCTACCAAGGTGAGACTTACAGTTTAAGGTCCCTGTCACATTCAAATGTAAAAAAAAAAAGGTATCCCATAGCACTACGTCCTTAAAAAGTCATAAACTGATTTAAAATTCCATTAAAAAAGAAAAATACTTACAGAACCCATGGTAACTGGCCTGACACTTTTCATACCCTCTGGTACTTAATTATAGGCAATGAGTAAGTACTGGAGGGTATGAAATGTTTAAGGTGAAGTACCATGGGGTCTGTTTGTATTTTGCTTTTTTAACGAAATTTTGATATTTTTGTCTTTTTAAAGAATAAGTAGGGTTATGGGATACCTTTTTTGACATATGGTGTGCTCTCTGGTTTTGGGCCTATATTCCATTACCCCTGGCCCTGGGATTTCCCCATTCTGTAGAAATAAAGTTTCAAGTTAGTTTTTAGCTAGATATTTGTTGGTGAGGAAGCGGGGGAGGGCCAAAACACTGGCAGGTACTCTGACAACTTGTTCTGAAGGGGCCAAATAAGCCCTTGTCTAGCCAGAACTTAGCTCAGAACCAACAGGTACACTGACATTTTAAAATGCATAAAAATACTTTAATGGGATACAAATAGCAGAGCAAAATTAAAGGTAACATATACAGTATGGGATTGAAGAGGAGGGGGCAATCAACTACAGTGAAGAGACTCCAGTGCCCCTTAAAGGGGAACTAAAGTCTAAAATAGAATAAGGCTAGAAATGCTGTATTTTGTCTACTAAACATAAACATGAACTTACTGCACCAGAAGCCTAATTAAACAAATTATTTTTGCTTTCAAAGTTGGCCACAGGGGGCTGTCATCTTGTAACTTTGTTAAACATCATTGCAAGACCAAGACCATGCACATGCTCAGTGTGGTCTAGGCTTCAGTTGGGAGGTTAAGCTTAGGGATTGTCGTTAATTATCAAAACAGCACAAGTCAAACAATATCTGCCATAGAAGATGATACAGCAAGACTGATTAATAATCAGAATATGCAGACTGCACTGGGTATGTGGATACAAATCTCTACACAGTCACCGGCTGCTCTACAGGGAAACAAACAAAGCTGCTCAAGCACTGGGAAGTAAGGTGGGGACGGTTCCCACCTGCTGTTTGAAAGTATGATTGTTTCCCTGCAGAGCAGTTAGAGACCGTTTACCTTTTCCTATCCACAGCTGTCAGAGTAAGTAAAACGGATGGGGAATTTCACTGCATAAAATCAGGTTTATTATTAAAAACAGTACATATTTTTTTATTAAAATATATTGAAGATAGATTTATTTTTCATTAAATAAAGTAGAAATGGGATTTTAGTTGTTTGCCTTTACACCCCCTTTAATATGCCTGAAACTTGTGGAAGAAAAAAAGAAAGAAAGAAAGAAAAAATATTATTACTTGCAGCAAAACACGTTAAACTGATTAGTGCAATGCCTTCAACTAATTTTCATGGTCTTTACTGAGTACTCCAATCATTTACTGCACTGCTGTATAATTCCAGCTACTCTATATATTGCCTGTTTTAGCGCTGTGTAACCGTCTTTCAGACATTAAACAGTCTATTCTTAGTATTTTCAGTAAAATAAGAGAAAAAAAGTAAAAATACTCCAACCTGAACACAGATGTCTTAGCAAACTATGTATGTAGTCTACCGTATTAAAATTGGGGATATCCTGAAAAGCTGCTCTACATGGGATTTCTGTAATCATAACATCATTATATTCAATGAGCGTTTTTAGGATTTAAGAAATTTGTGTAGAAACAACACTGAAGAGAATTTAACGGAATGGACCCTGAATTGCATGCAGCTTTAATTGCTGCCAATTGTTGACAAAGGGGACTGAATTCTTATGCAATCAACATATTTCAGAGCATTTTTTGAAGATATTTTGCTGACTTTTAGATTATTTCACTCCTAACGGTGTTCTTTCATAGCAGAACCAGTCTATAATCTTATAAATAGTGAACTGGTCTACACAGAAGGTTGGACAGGCCCGGCGGGACACAAGGAAAAAACACGGTGGGCCCGACCCTCATGGGCCCCTGAAGAGCCAGCCCCCCTCTCCGGATCTCCTGGACCTGACAAAAAAAAATTTGCAAAGCCCTGCATGTGCGGCATCGAGTATGGAGGCCAGGGGGTCCAGAGGGGGGCCCTGGACAGCAGTCCCGGTGGGCCCCTCCTCTCCGACCCTGTCTACACGGCTGTATAATAGGTTGTATATTTACAGTATGTACAGGAATAGCACAGATTAGACATAAGGGCTCATTTACATTTGCAAGTGCAATGAACAAAGTGCAATTTTCAAGCACAATTGCCATGTTTTTACCCCACAATTAGGATTGGGCGAATATGACCCGTTTTGTTTCAAAAAAAATTTGCCGCCGGTGAAAATACAAGTCTATGGCGTCATTTCAGCTGTGAAACAAGGTGAAAAAATTTGCCCATCCCTACCCACAATGCAGTGTTTTCCCCAGCCTCAGCATGCATATGAATTTCATTGCAAATAGGGTACAACTGAACAGAAGTCCATCTGGTGTAAAGAGGCGTGTGCCTAGGGAACCAGGCACATACCTCTTCTACTGCATTACAAATACGCTCTTCCGCACATGTGCATACTAGGAGGAGGCTTGTTGTCTAGGGTGCCCGCCTGACTTTGCAAGTACATTGTCTATTGACCACAGATTGAGTGGTGTGGACTATGGGATGTAAAAATTGTAGTAGCAGCCCAGTCTGGAAGGGTCGAGATGGTAAGTTACGCTCCTTAGCAACATTTAAGGCCCTCTATGCCATATGGAACAGCACATAACAAGTCCCATGAGCCAAGGGTGGTGCACTGTTTATGTACTAAGCAGCATCAGGGGTAGAGCAAAAAGGCAACCCTGTCCTTGCTGCCTGACACAACTATTGATTAAATAAATAACATATGGGGGAATGTATTATGTGTCAGCGCAAAAAAAAACTATGGCAGACACCTTGCGAACATTTCTGTTCTTTTTGACTGATAACAGACTTAGAGGAACAGTAACACCAAAAATGTAAAGTCTTTTGAAGTAGTGCAAATACAAGGTACTGTTGTGCTGCACTGTTAAAACTGGTGTGTTTGTTTCAGAAACTTTACAATAGTTTATATAAACAAGCTGCTTTGTGGCCATGTGGGCAGCCATTCAAATCTGAAATAGGAGAAAAGGCACAGGATAGACTGAAGATCACAGATATGCTCTATTGTACACAATGGGATTTTTGGAACTTATCTGTTATCTTTTGTGCATCCTGTGCTTGAATGGCTGTCCCCATGGCTACACAACAGTTTTTTTATATAAACTATAGTTTCTGAAGCAAATGCACAGCTTTTACCAGTGCCACAGTATATTACAGTATATTGTCCTTCCTTTAAGACTCTTTCAGTTTTTGGTGTTACTGTTCTTTCAAACAACTTTGCGACCAAATGTTGCGGACATTCGCAGTATATGTAATTACATTTCACAATTACAAAGTGTTTTTTTTGCAACAAAATATTTAACGAAACTCCAGAGCAGTTGTTAAAGCTAACCTTTGCTTAACAAAAAGATGTAGAAGCACATTTATCATGGGTAGAATTTCGAATTCATGGGAGTTTTTTAAAACTCCCTTAAATTCGATTGAATTCGAAATTCGACTTAGGGAAATTTATTGATCAAATCAAATTGTAAAAACTCGGATAAATTTAAAGAACCTGAAAACACGAATCAAATTTGATTCGAATTTAGATCAAACTCGATTTGTGTTTTTTTCTCCGAATGTCAG
Source organism: Xenopus laevis (assembly GCF_017654675.1). Classification (NCBI taxonomy): domain Eukaryota; kingdom Metazoa; phylum Chordata; class Amphibia; order Anura; family Pipidae; genus Xenopus; species Xenopus laevis. The sequence goes on from NC_054376.1 coordinate 102,676,114, forward strand.
GAAGGCTGCAAACATCTCCATAATTGCTCACTGGACCTCTCCCATTGACTTGTACAGCAATTTGTCAAATTTTAATTCTTAAAGGGCCAGAGTATGATAAATCTCGAAAATCGAATTTGTTTTTTTTTTTTGACCATCAAAAAAATTCATAAATTGGGATTCAAATTTTTTATTCGACCCTTAAGAAATCTTAATGTAAAATATTCGCTAGTGAATGTTTTTTCATTGCGAGTAGCACAACAACATTTTAAGTAAAGCATGCGATTTAAATTACATTTCTTCCATTGAGTCTCCATGTTTTACACAGTGAAAAAAACACACATTGCCGCTGTCATTTTACAAATCCTTGGTTGGTCAGCATGAAAATCAATTATGAATGCATCATTATATATGCAGATAAAATGATCAAAGCAGGCATTAGGCAGGATTCAAAGTTTTAGGCATTATGTGTTATTATTTGTGATATTTTTACTGATTCAAATTTTATAAACACAGTGTTTGATGGTTTGAAAATTCAGACAAAAGTCAAAAGCCAAAACCAGGATTTATAGAATAAAAAGGGCACGTTGACAGAAAAAAAAAACTTTCCTCGCAGCACTTTAGGGATAAACATAATTCCTAGCCAACCAGTGTATTGGGCATGAAATACATTCCTAGCCAGTGTCCCACTAGGGAAAGAACTCTTTCCCATTAAATCAAAGGATTTTTCAAGAATTTTGCAATCGAACGATCAAAGTAAAATCGTTCGAATTGAACAATTTTAGCGTACGATCGAACGATTTTACTTCGATGTGTAAAGACTTAGAAAATGATTGTAGAAGGTCTACATAGGCTAACATAGCACTTCGGCAGGTTTAATTTGGCGAAGTATTGAAGTCAAAGTATTTTTAAAGAGACAGTACTTCGATTATCGAATATTCAAACTATTTTTACTTCGAATCGAAGTAAATTCGAAGTCGTAGTACCTATTCGATGGTCGAAGTATCCAAAAAATTACTTCGAATTTTGAATTTTTTTTACTTCGAAAATTCCCTCGAATTCACTTCCACCCTTGATAAATCTGCCCCTTAAAGTGCGCAATTACCTTCAAGCGCTTCTAAAAAGTGGGAAATGCGCAGTTAAAGTTCGCAATGCAATAAAAGTTTAGGGAAGAGTATTACATTGCAAAATGCAAATTCTTATTCTTATTTGTGCACATTTTTGCTCTTTGTGACTTTTATTATATTTCCAGTTATTTCTTATACCTTCCACAATATGAGTGATGTAATTAACCTTCTAAGCATTATGAATGCCTCAAATCCAAATGAGGTCTTTAGTTATGATAATAGAGCAGTGGTGCAGCACATCCTTTGATCTGAAGTACATTGTAAGAGACTGTATAAAACAGGCCGTCTCAAAGCAGCCATGACCAACCACTTGACTACAGCTAGTGTGAGAGGCTCAAGCTCTTTTATTATACAATTAAGCCTTCCTTTGCTCTGTGCAACTCTACAACACTGACATTAGTTTATATTGTGGCTTATATTCCCAAATAGTCATGGCTCTATCAAACCAACAGTATGTCTGTAGAATAACATTTAACTCTACATCAAGGACTATGGACCAAAATTCTTTTTTCTCACGCTAGTGTAATCAATACTGTTGCCTGTGCCTCTTTTACTAAATTATCCTACTGTGCAAAATATGTAATATTTTGGCTGGTTGTCCCACTCACTACTGCACATATACACACACATGACATTTGTTGTTTTAGCATTGGGAAATAAATAATTAGTTTAAACCTACCTACAGTAGATGCAGACTTGATTTGGTTTTATCCTTTGAATAACTGTTCACAAAGGTCAACCCCAATGCTAAAATATCAAAGAAATTATTCTCATTTGCTTTACACTTTGCGACTTTTATTCGATTTCCCTACAAGGGCTGGATTTATAAACTGTTGTTATGTGTTGATGATGATTACCACTCTGTTAAAAAAAAAAACCAGTAGGTTGAGATTTAGCAAGCTCCTTTCCATAAAGCTTGTCCAAACCACTTATTCCCCCCCTCCCCGTCCCCAATAATTTGTCTTGAGGATTTATGATTGGGTGTTAAGGAATAATGTTGAAGCTTTTGTCTGTGTTGTGATCAATCTATAAATATCATGATTTGGGGAATGGCCATGCTCAAAACTGTTGAAGTATATAATGAAATGGTGTCCTGAGTGACATTGTACATAATGGGGCTCATTTACTTAGCTCGAGTGAAGGCATAGAGGAAAAAAATGTTGAATTTCGAATGTTGTTTTGGCTACTTCGACCATTGAATGGGCTACTTCGACCTTTGACCTTGGAATCGAACGTTTCGAACTAAAAATTGTTCGACTATTCGACCATTCGATAGTCGAAGTACTGTCTCTTTAAGAAAAAACTTCGAACCCCTAGTTCACCACCTAAAAGCTACCGAAGTCAATGTTAGCCTATGGGGAAGGTCCCCATAGGCTTTGGCAGCTTTTTTGGTTGAAAAAAAATCGTTCGATCGATTAAAATCGTTCGATCGAACTATTTGCACTAAATCCTTTGTCTTCGATATTCGACTAAGTCAAAGGATTTAACTTCGATGGTCGAATATTGAGGGTTAATAAACCCTCGATATTCGACCCTTTGTAAATCTGCCCTTATGTATCTAAACTGTACATTATGTACTCCATTATAATCAAATGATCCAAATTTTTAAAAATGATTTTCTTTTTCTCTGTAATAATAAAACAGTACCTTGTACTTGATCCAAACTAAAATATAATAAATCTTTATTGGAAGAAAACCCAGTTTATTGGGTTTATTTAACGTTTCCATCATTTTCTAGTAGACATAAGGTATTAAAGGAGAAGGAAAGCTACGGAGGTATTTTATTACCAATAGATTAGTTGCAATAGTGCAAGCTAGAATGCTATATTTATTCTGTTGAATGTTTTAACATTTAACAGAAGTTCTAGAAGTTCTCTGTTTGTTTAGCATCTGCAGTATTAGCTTAGTGTGACATCACTTCCTGCCTGAGTCTTTCCCTGCTCACTTATAGCTCTGGGCTCAGTTTACAACAGAGAAGGGGGGGGAGAGAAGCAAACTGAGCATGCTTACGCCCGGGGCAAGGAGGTTTAAGCTGAAGGCAGGAAGTCTGATACAGAAGCCCATGTACACACAATAAAAGGAAAGAAATGCAGTGTTTATTTTGACAGAGGACCCAGAGCAGCATTACTTTTGAGGGTTTACTGGTATATTTAGATGGACCTTTCTAATAAGGCTTACTTAGTTTTAACCTTTCCTTCTCCTTTAAAGATCTGTTATCAGAAAACCCCAGGTCCAGAGCATTCTGGATAACAAGTCCCATATCTGTATCTTGTTTTTGTTTCATTGCTGTTTCTAACTATAACCTCAGGCCCAATGGCAGGTGATAAGGACAGGACTGACTGGCACACAGAGGTGAATTAAGGCACAGGCTACCCTAGGTTATAGCCTAGGGGACCAGTGTGATCAGGGACCAACTTGCCTTTTTCTAAATTAGTGTTATTTTTTTATTTATTTTGATTTGTGCTGCTGGCTCCGGGCAGGTGCACCTGCAGTGAGAAAAAGGCACGAAGCACGGAACTCCATGGGGGCAAATTCACTAAGGCGCGAAGCACCGAACGCTAGCGTTATTTCGCTAGCGTTTGGCATTTTCGCTACTGCGCATATTCACTAACGAACGCTGGCGTAGTTTCGCTAGTGTTACTTCGCAACCTTACGCCAGGCGAATTTTCGCTAGCGACGAAACTACGCAAATTCACTAACTTGCGCAGTGTACTGAACGCTACCTTTTACGCTAGACTTCCTTCGCCACCTCAGACCTGGCGAAGCGCAATAGAGTAGATAGGGATTTTTTCAAAAAAAGTCAAAATTTTTTCTAAGTCCCAAAAAACGCTGGCGTGTTTTCTACATGATGGCTGATAGGCTGAAAAAGATCAAAAATTTTTTGGGGCTCCCCTTCCTCCCCCCTACATTTCCTGACTCATGGCAACTTACCTAGACAGTGGGCACATGTGTAGGGCAAAATATAATTTTTATTTGCTGATTTGAAGGTTTTCTAGGCATTTGTAGTGCAGATACGTGTTCCTCCATTGAAATTTGAATTTCGCACCGTATGCAAATTAGCCTTCGCTAGCGCAACTTCGCTTTATATAGCGAATCAATGCTAGCGCAACTTCACAAACTTACGCTACCCCTGTGCGCAACTTCGGATTTTAGTGAATTTGCGGAGCGCTGGCGAAAATTCGCCTGGCGAAGAGCGGCGAAGTTGCGCCTGGCGCAACTTCGATTCTTAGTGAATTTGCCCCATGGTGTCTGGACCCAGCAGTATCCTAGAAGGGAGACCTGTGTAGATGTAGACTATGGCCCCCATAAATCTGCCATTTCCTGCAAGGTGCAGTCATTCCCACAGGCAAAAGTGCTTCATGGATAATTACTAGGGCCGTAAAATATAGTTGTCTTGCAAAAAAGTTCTTAGTTATCGGAAGACTATTCCATGGAAATATGAGTAATGTGCCTAACATTTATATAGTTTATATGGTAAACAAGGTAACCAAAACAATCTTTGGAATCAAATAAATATGGATAGTTGAAGCAAACAAGGAAGAGCAAGTAGTATATACTAATTACAGGTCAGAGTTCAATTAGTTTCATCTTGCATGAGAATGCAGAAATAACCTATGACTGTAGTAAATTAAACCATAACTACAGGTGAGGTGTCACAATCACTAGTAAAGCCAGTTGCAACAATACATTTAGGAACCTGCACAAAGGTTAATTTTACAGTAGGTGCTTTGCATTTTTTAATAGTTTTCCTTCTCCTTTACAAAAAATCTTGATTTTTAAAATATTTGCTTTCAGAGTCTGTTTCCCCGATTTGCGTTCAGAAAATATGTAGTGCAAGTAACCTGCCAAGGAATGCACCTGAGACTGCACTTTCTAGCTGCAATTTCAGACAGACCTGGTAAACAGTCTGAAAGCTTTCATTGAAGCCTAAACCTCAATAAATCCCCATGATTTTCAGCATGTTAATTAAAAACATGTATTTTTAGCTTACTGTCTCCTGAAAGATTTACAAATTTATTTCACCAATGATTGATCCAAGATTATGCCACAGTCACCCCAAGTGTTATAAATTCACTAGACTACCCAGAAACACCCAGTCCTATTTATGTTTTGACAATATCTGTTACATTTTGTCTTGGAACACATAAGCTAAATGTAACTATTTTGGATACATGGATTATATCAGATATTCAAATGAGATTACTTAGCTATTAGGAAGTGCATAAAGTCTTGGCAGCACTGTACAATACTCATGAAGAAATTCTATCAATTACGTTTCTTGGCATAATGGGAAAATTGTGACTAAAGAGATTAAACTTGCTACTGTTTGTCAGAAAACCAAAGCTTCGTATGAACTATGATTCTAGGAAACGTTATACAATAGCTAAAACATTAGCCACAAACTGTAGTGGAAACTTAAATAACATAATACAACATAATGCCGCTGTCTGAGAGAGCTCACCATGCCACTGTAAAGAGACAGTGTAAGTACTTTGTTGGCCAATATAACAACCAATAACAAAAGCACTATTAAAGTCCCTTTGATTGCTTCAATACTTAATAATTTAATAATTTAATATTATAAGAAATCAAAGAGACTGACTGATGACTGGTCAAAGATGACACCTTTATAATGTCTAAATCTTAGATCGGATTCCAATTCATTGTTTTTAAAAGTCCAAATAGGCTCATTGTGGGCAAAGCCTCCACTTTTCATCCTTGCTTCCCATGTAGAGTTGGCGATAAATGATCAGTTGTGGCCTCACCAAACTAGCAGAACTTGCTGTTTCACCAATCTGTGCTAGAATTTCTCCATGTGATCTGTTTCACTGGATAAAAAAACAACCCAGATGTCATTATTATCTGCCCCTTGCCTTCCACATAATCCAATGGTTTCAGAGCCTCACATGGAGAATTTCTGGCCTGTGCAACTGGCAGAAAGGATATCTATATGGTGGTCTCCACAATGTTTGGAAGAGAAAGTTGTGGCATAGTGGGAAGGAACTTCTCAAACAATGAAGGACAATGTATATGTTGCCACTGCAGAGTTATAGACACCTTAAAAGGGAAGAAAAAGCCTAAAATAGAATAAGGCTATAAATTCTGTATTTTGTATACTCAACATAAACATGAACTTACTGCGTCACAAGTCTAATCAAACAAATAATTTATGCTTTCAAAGTTGGCCACAGGGGGTCACCATCTTGTAACTTTGTTAAACATCTTTGCAAGACCAAGACTGTGGACATGCTCAGTGTGGTCTGGGCTGCTTAGGGATCATCAAATAATATCTGCCAGAAGCCGATTAATAATCAGAATATGCAGACTGCACTGGGTCCTGTGTTGTCATGTAATCTAATGTGGATTTTATAATTTTTGTATTGTTTAATACAAACTTTCTCCAACTCTGCAGAACCAGTGGCTGCAGCAAAACAATCCTCCAAATAGAATCCCAGTTTATCAGTTTAAATCTGGCTCCATGATCTTTTTCCCCTGCAGCTGGAGTTGGAAACAGTAAAGGAGATGTAAAGGCAAAAATAAAATCCAATACAAATCTCTACACAGTTGCCCACTGCTGTGCAGGGAAACAAAGAAAGCTGCTTGAGTTCTGCATGGCTGGGAAGTAAAGCAGGGCTCCCCCTGCTGTTCATAAGTATGATTGTTTCCCTGCAGAGCCATTGGGGATCATCTGGCAATTCCTATCCACAGCAGTAAATGAAGGGGGAATTTCACTGCATACAGTCAGGTATATTATAAAAAACAGTACACATTTTTTAATTAAAGTATATTGGAGATAGGTTTCTTTGTAATTTTGTTTTCCAATGCATTTCAAGGACATTTATTGGTTTGACAAACCTTTCTGTGGTTTTCGTTAACTTTTGTGTGAAGCAAATCACCTCCAGTTTATGAGTTTCCATACGAGGACCAGAAAAGAAATTGAAAGCAGCATCTCTGGGAAAATATGCTAGAGATGCACAGAATACACCATTTCCAGATTTTATGAAAACAATATTTTTCACAAAGGATTTGGATGAATTCTAAATGGAAACCAAATTTGCATGTGCAAATGAGTATAACTGGGGTAGGGACACATTCAATTAAAGAGCAATTTAGGTAATCGCATGATCTAAAGTTACTTGATTCTAAGGGTTCCAATTTGGTTCAGCCAGACACTTAGGGGCAGATTTACATAGGGTCGAATATTCGAATATTCGACTGCCGAATGTAAGTCCTTCGACATCGAAGTTGAAGGAGTTACTGCAAATAGTTTGATCAAACGATCGAACAAAAAATCGTTTGATCAAACGATTCAATCCATCGATCGAAAGATTTTTCTTCGATCAAAAAATTGCCAGGAAGCCTATGGGGACCTTCCCCATAGGCTAACATTGCACCTCAGTAGGTTTTAGGTGGCGAAGTAGGGGGTCGAAGTTTTTTTTTAAAGAAACAGTACTTCGATTATCGTCGAATAGTCAAACGATTTTTAGTTTGAATCAAAGTTGTAGTCGAAGGTCGAAGTAGCCAATTCGATGGTCAAAGTAGCCAAAAAAAACATTCGAAAGTCAAAGTTTTTTTTTATTCTATTCCTTTACTCGAGCTAAATAAATGGGCCCCTTAAATTAGGCAGAAAAAAAGGGTAGGATTTCTTGCCTGAAATATGCACAAAACAAATTTATTTTGAAGATAAAAGTAAAAAATATCTAGTTGTGGTCTTGAGTGGTACAGGTTTAAATGGGGAGTGGTAGAACAGTGGTAGTGAGTTGTACACTTTTTTGCAAGTGTTAAACATACTCACTCCTTCCTGTGTGTGTCCCCCAATTTCGCTTTCAGTTTCAATTCTGGTAACGTAATTCTATTGTAAGTTCTACATCAATGTTTAGTTTACTTCAATCAATTCTAACCATTGGCGTAAAACACGGGTTGTCCCCCACGGGTGCTCCAGGGGCTGTTGCTGCCGCCCCACAGAAATTGACAGTTACAATGAAAATAATACAGCAATTATTATAGCTTAAGTTAGGCTCTGAAATCCATATTTTGCACAACGTTGCAATGACTATAATACAGCGTTTATTATACCATCTAGGTAGGTTCCAAAGCTAATAGTAATAAACCTTTAGAAACAATAAACACACAAGATGCCAGACAGTGATGATACAGTGCCTGAATTGTACAAAATCAATCTGCTTAGATGCATGCCTACAAGCAGTGCTCAGTCAGTTCTACCTATGTAATGCTGGAATTCTCAGCACTAGCTATAAGAGTTTAGTACAGATTAATTGCTAGTGACGCACTGGATCATTGCCGCATGCTCTAACAGATTCTATGCTGCTGTTAGGTAGATGAAGCTAAGCCTCTCTTTAAAGGAAATTTATCAGAGAAAAAGTATTTGTCTAAAGTCAATGTTTTATTAAGCTAGCCTTGCATATGTCAGGGCTCTTTGTGCTAATTAGGCAGGTAGGGCAAATGCATAAAAATGTAACATTACAAGTAAGTCAAGCAGTACAAAGGGTCAAAGAGCGGCTCAAAAGAGGTTACAAGAGGAACTGTTATAAATCAGGGCACGGTTACCTGTTTGTGTTTACAATAAAAGATTCCAAGGTTATGATTATAGAAGCTGAAGCTATTCTGTGCAATCTGTGTTTGTGTGAGAAGGCAAGCACAAGGGCTGAAACAAAGCCTAGCATTTCAAATGCTGGAGGAAACAAAGAGGGTTTGTAGGCATAAATCTGATATTGGAGGCAAAATGAATTCTAGGTCTCATTTATCAACATGTTATCAACTTGTTTTTTCACTTCCTGTTGATGGTTAATGAACTCTACCAACACACAAATCCCTATAGATTCTGACGTTTAGTTTGCAGTCTAGGCATACCACGGGTAACATACTTTAGATTTTTAACAATAAATGGAGGGCCACTTCTTGATCCATAATGTCGGTAATAACAGCAAAGTAGCGTTGAATTATTCAGATATGACTAAGCCCAATAAGTAATGATCTGTCTGCAATAGCATCAAAGCAGTTGATCACAGTTTTTTTTATCTCTGTATAAGAGCTTTATCTCTGTGAGAGATATAGGGGCACATTTACTAAAGGGTGATGTGATTAACGCTGGCGATGATTCGCTAGTGTGACGTAATTTTGCAGATTTACTAACGGACGCAGGTGTCATTTCGCTAACGAAGGAGAAAGATGCTAGCGTTGCTTTGCACTCTAATGCAATTTTCACTCTGGCAAATCGACGTAACTCTGCAAATTCACTAAGATGCGGATATTACTGAACGTTACCTCTTTCGCCAGACTTGCCTTCGACAGCTCAAACCAGGTGAAGAGCATTGGAGTGCAAAGGACTTCCTCAATTTTTAGTCCCAAAAAACGCTGGTGTCTTTTCCTTTTTTCACAGTGATAGCCTACAAAAGTCCTTAAAAATGTTTTTTGGGTAACCAGGGTTCCCCATACATTTCCTAACATATGGAACATAAACTATACAGTGGGCTCATGTGTAGGGCATTATAACAACTCTATTTTCTGGTTCATGTTTCAGGTTCCCTGGACTTGTGTAATGTATTTGCTGCAACATATACGTCCATTAAACGTTATAATTTCCCGTCGTATGCAAATTAGCCTGAGCGAAGACCTTTAACGTTAGGCATAATTGAATGCTAGCGTATCTTCTCTTTGATTGCCGATGTAACAATAGCAAAAATTCGCCAGCATTCGGCTTCCTGGACTCAATTTTGCATTTTAGTAAATTAGCGTTGTCTGAGCAAATTTTCACCTGGCGAAGTGTAGCGATTGGTGCGAAGCCGTCACTGGCGAATGTTTGCAGGTTAGTAAATTTCTCCCATAGTGTGATGGTGTATACTAGTGATGGGCGAATTTTTTCGCCAGGCATGGTTTTGCCGCCCGTGAATGTTTTCGCAAAATTGCAGAGAAAATTCACCATGGAAAAATTCATTGCGTCAAAATTATTCAGACGCCCATTGACTTAAATGCATTTGGGCAAAAGAGTCGTGCATATATACATTTTCTTGCAGTTTCAATTTTCCAAAATATTCGTGAAACGAAGAAAAACATTTTCGGCGAAGTGAAACAGGACAGAATTCGCCCATCACTACAAATACACAATTCCATTTTAAACAATGACAAGAGAAACATTTGCTTTGTCCGTGGCCATCTTTGAAAAGCTGGTCTAACTGAGAGAACTACAGTACCTATGCATAACATGAAGGGCACCTGTATAGAAGCAATGGAAGTCAGAGGGTGGTAACGTAAAGCTATTAGAGGAAGCAAGAGGCATGAAAAGAAGCTTGGCATGTGAATGCATCATGTTGCTGTGGCAATAACGTTCACTGTAGGCAACCTTGAGGAGCAATTAATAGAGGAAGGCTGGGAGTTACTCCAAACAAAATGAATGCAACCATGTAAATGTAAATATGCCAAGTATAAGGATGATAATAAAACCAAGTCCTTCTCTTATTTGCAGGCTATTCACAGCTTCAAATGTTCAAGGCATCTGTACAGTATGAGGATTATAAAAGTTTTATCCTGAATATCCCTACATTGAACTAAAGGAAGCATTGCTTTCAGTCACATTCTTGGCTCCATCATTATACGGACCACGGTTGGATCTGTAAATGGTAATTCTGAATTCTCATGCACAATGCTACAGAGTTCATCTGATTCCAGTTAGACTGACATATCATCATTCTTGATTATAATGCAACTGTATTTGCTTTTGACGTGTCCCATGATGACTATGTAACACACAAGCAGCAACACAGTGGTGAAAGATGATGCACAAAACATATTCAAATTCCATCCAATAGTTGATGTTCATGGCCAGTTGTGGGCACACAAGGAATGAACTGAACTGCTCTGATTTCACTAGAGAGCCTGATTTATATATCTGTTGGGTCAAAACCTGTTAAGATAAGAATATGTATTAGGCCTTAGCCATTGCTCTGTTGTGTTGTGCCTATACACAGAAAGAATGAATTGCAGAGATCAGATACATATTCAGGGAGCGATTGCTCTCAGAGATTCAGAATATCTTTGCTCTGTGCAGATGGTGCACTTCAGGTCTTCCAGTCAACTTCTGGAATGTTAAAATCCTCCTTGCTGACCACTTAATTCATCACTGACAACAGTTTTCAGCTTTATGCACTTTGGCTGTGCTCTTTTCATTATGTACCTGCCTTTTACTCCAAGGTCTGAATCAGACATCCCCGTGTTAAGAATGGTATATTTATCAGATAACTGTCTGAACTGTTTGCCAGAAGTGACATGGTTCAGAAAAATAGCACTCATTTAACAGTCTAATATGCCAGCTCCCTGTGGCTGCAGATTAATCACAAATGCAATTATTTGTAGGTTTGTTTTTGTCCTAAATATAATATTTGCCTTCATGTTCCAGTGATGAAAGAGAATTAATCTAATACAAATACTCATCCTTTTAGCCAGTAATAAAAATCAGCCATAGGGGTATGTATACGAAAGCTCCCCATAGACACGACGATTCTTCTTGCCGAACGACCGATTTTAGGGAAGTCCGACCGATCCTTCGAAATTATCGTGCGGTTAGTGGGATTCGAACGATCGTACATCTTACGATTTTTTTGGCCGACATCTCTCAGGAAATTGATCGGCCAGGTCAAAAAATCTGTGTCGGTCCCAGTGCAATCTATCTATGTTTGCAGGGCCAAGCAGGCAGCTCCCCTTTGTTTTCCTGCCGAATTGGTCTTTTTAGTTGATGGTAAATTCGTACGATCGTTCCGAGAAGATCGTGGTCTCACGATGAGGATCTGATCTTTTAAAAATCTCAACATCTATGGCCAGCTTAAGGGAATCAAAGACTGTAGTCAAAAACAGATAATAAAGTTGCAATTTGGCTTAATGCAGCTTTTTGTGTTGCCTGGCATCTTTTCCAAAGTACAAACAAATAACCTAAAAATGTTGCCCATTATACCATAGGGGAGATTTACTAAAGGGTGAAGTGAGTAACACTGGCGACGATTCGCCATCATTACCGTTTTCAGGCACCTCGCCGATTTACTAATGGGCGCAGAGACAGACAGACGCTAGCGATCATTTGCGCACTATCGCTAGTCGAATTTGTGAATGATTTCACTAAGATGCGGATTTTATTGAACGTTACCTCTTTGGCCAGACTTGCCTTCTCCAGCTCAGACCAGGCGAAGTGCATTGGAGTGCATAGATCTTCCTCAATCTTCTGTTCGTTACATCATATTTTTAGTGGAAAAAGTTCCTAAGTCCCAAAAAATGCCGGTGTCTTTTTCTTTTTTCAAAAGTCATTAAAATTATTTTTGGGTAACCTGGTTCCCCCATACTAATTCGCGCGAACATCGACTGTTCGCGTCCGCCAAATGTTCGCGAACGTCGCTCGACGTTCGCCAATTTGGGTTTGCCTTAGCTGGCGCTTATTTTTGACCTCTCACCCCAGACCAGCAGATACATGGCAGCCAATCAGGAAGCTCTCCCTCCTGGACCACCCCCACACCCCCTGGACCACTCCCCTTCCATATATAAACTGAAGCCCTGCAGCGTTTTTTCATTCTGCCTGTGTGTGCTTGGAAGAGCTAGTGTAGGGAGAGAGCTGTTGAGTGATTTGAGGGACAGTTGATAGTAACTTTGCTGGCTAGTAATCTACTTGATACTGCTCTGTATTGTAGGGACAGAACTCTGCAGGGATTTGAGGGACATTTTAGGTTAGGTAGCTTTGCTGGCTAGTAATCTACCTTCTACTACAGTGCTCTGTATGTAGCTGCTGTGGGCAGCTGTCCTGCTGCTGATCTCTCATCTGCTGACTGCTGCCTGTAACCCAATAGTCCTTGTAAGGACTGCTTTTATTTTATTTTTTTACTTTGCTACTATAAGAGCCCAGTGCTATTAGTCTAGCTGTGTTGGGGAGTGGGACTGGTGTGCTGCTCCTAGTAGTTCAGCACCAACCAGAGTAATTTTTTTTTTTAATATACATATATATATTATTTTATTTTACTTATCTTACTGTTCTTTAACGTGTCCAGTGCTGTTTGCTGTTCTTCATAGTAGTGCACCAATAGTAGTGCACTTGCAGGCATTGTTTGCCCAGTGTGTTCTTCAAACAACTGCCACCTAGCTGTGTGAGCTTGTTCACATTCTGTCTAAATATCAATAATAATACCGTCTCCAGAAACACCACCTGAGTGACGTTTTCCAAGCAGCAATAATATATTCCGTATCCACTGCTGTAGTGTATATGTTGACTTTGCAGACATTGTTTGCCCAGTGTGTTCTTCAAACAACTGCCGCCTAGCTGTGTGAGCTTTTTCACATTCTGTCTAAATATCAATAATAATACCGTCTCCAGAAACACCACCTGAGTGACGTTTTTCAAGCAGCAATAATATATTCCGTATCCACTGCTGTAGTGTATACGTTGACCTTGCAGACATTGTTTGCCCAGTGTGTTCTTCAAACAACTGCCGCCTAGCTGTGTGAGCTTTTTCACATTCTGTCTAAATATCAATAATAATACCGTCTCCAGAAACACCACCTGAGTGACGTTTTCCAAGCAGCAATAATATATTCCGTATCCACTGCTGTAGTGTATACGTTGACCTTGCAGACATTGTTTGCCCAGTGTGTTCTTCAAACAACTGCCGCCTAGCTGTGTGAGCTTGTTCACATTCTGTCTAAATATCAATAATAATACCGTCTCCAGAAACACCACCTGAGTGACGTTTTCCAAGCAGCAATAATATATTCCGTATCCACTGCTGTAGTGTATACGTTGACCTTGCAGACATTGTTTGCCCAGTGTGTTCTTCAAACAACTGCCGCCTAGCTGTGTGAGCTTTTTCACATTCTGTCTAAATATCAATAATAATACCGTCTCCAGAAACACCACCTGAGTGACGTTTTTCAAGCAGCAATAATATATTCCATATCCACTGCTGTAGTGTATACGTTGACCTTGCAGACATTGTTTGCCCAGTGTGTTCTTCAAACAACTGCCGCCTAGCTGTGTGAGCTTTTTCAGATTCTGTCTAAATATCAATAATAATACCGTCTCCAGAAACACCACCTGAGTGACGTTTTTCAAGCAGCAATAATATATTCCGTATCCACTGCTGTAGTGTATACGTTGACCTTGCAGACATTGTTTGCCCAGTGTGTTCTTCAAACAACTGCCGCCTAGCTGTGTGAGCTTTTTCACATTCTGTCTAAATATCAATAATAATACCGTCTCCAGAAACACCACCTGAGTGACGTTTTTCAAGCAGCAATAATATATTCCGTATCCACTGCTGTAGTGTATACGTTGACCTTGCAGACATTGTTTGCCCAGTGTGTTCTTCAAACAACTGCCGCCTAGCTGTGTGAGCTTGTTCACATTCTGTCTAAATATCAATAATAATACCGTCTCCAGAAACACCACCTGAGTGACGTTTTTCAAGCAGCAATAATATATTCCGTATCCATTGCTGTAGTGTATACGTTGACCTTGCAGACATTGTTTGCCCAGTGTGTTCTTCAAACAACTGCCGCCTAGCTGTGTGAGCTTTTTCACATTCTGTCTAAATATCAATAATTATACCGTCTCCAGAAACTACACCTGAGTGACGTTTTTCAAGCAGCAATAATATATTCCGTATCCACTGCTGTAGTGTATACGTTGACCTTGCAGACATTGTTTGCCCAGTGTGTTCTTCAAACAACTGCCGCCTAGCTGTGTGAGCTTGTTCACATTCTGTCTAAATATCAATAATAATACCGTCTCCAGAAACACCACCTGAGTTGTTGTTGTTGTTTTAAAAAAAATGCCAGGCAAAGGCAGGCCGCCACGCAGAGGCACTAGGGGCCGTGCTGCTATGCTATCCTGTGGCCCTAGGAAATTGCCCAGTTTAACAAAGGCAATTACCCTGAACTCCCAAAATGCTGAAGAGGTAGTTGACTGGCTTACACAGCACACCCCATCCTCTACCGTTTCTAACTTTGCCACAACATCCTCATCCTCCTCTGCTATGGGCACCCCACGTAACACTTCCTCCACCACCGGCGCCCCTTCTTCACTGGAGTCAGAGGAGTTATTTACACATGAGTTTCTTGAACTGAGTGATGCGCAACCATTATTGGCAGAAGAAGAGGAAGGAGATGAGGACGTTACACCAGATATAATTCTGGCAGACAACACAACAGAGATGGACATAATGAGTGATGAGGAGGTCCCCGCTGCTGCTTCCTTCTGTGAGCTGTTAGAAGAAATTGATGCATCTGAGGAGAATGATGATGAGGAGATTGATGTTTTGTGGGTGCCCAGTAGAAGAGAGCAAGAGGAGGATAGTTCAGATGGAGAGACGGAGAGTCAGAGAGGCAGGAGGAGAATAAGACTTAGAAGAAGCAGGGAGGACAGCTCGCAGGGAACAGTAGGGCAACAACATGTATCGGCACCTGTGGTCAGCCGGCCAACGCACCCGCCATTGCCGCCAACTTCTACTGTTACCGCCAGATTGCCAGCTTCAAAAAGCTCAGCAGTGTGGGATTTTTTTAATGTGTGTGCCTCTGACAAAAGCGTTGTAATTTGCAATGAGTGCAGTCAGAAACTGAGTCTTGGGAAGCCCAACACCCACATAGGTACAACTTCTATGCGAAGGCACATGAACGGCAAGCACAAAGCACTATGGGAGCAACACCTCAAAAGCAGCAGACAAACTAAAAGCCACCCTCCTTCTGGTCCAGCATCTTACTGCTCTACCTCTGCTGTCCTTGACCCGTCTGAACCACCCTCCACTCCGCCTTCCACCTTGACCACCAGTTCCCAGTCATCTGCCCCCAGCCAAGTTTCTGTGAGGGCCATGTTTGAGCGTAAGAAGCTAATGTCTGCGAGTCACCCCCTTGCCCGGCGTCTGACAGCTGGCTTGTCTGCACTCTTAGCCCGCCAGCTTTTACCATACCAGCTGGTGGACTCTGAGGCCTTCCGCAAATTTGTAGCAATTGGGACACCGCAGTGGAAGGTACCCAGCCGCAATTTTTTCTCCAAGAAGGGAATACCACACCTGTACCACCATGTGCAGAGCCAAGTCACCGCATCTCTGTCACTTAGTGTTGGGGCAAAGGTCCATATGACTACTGACGCATGGTCCTCCAAGCATGGTCAGGGCAGGTATGTCACCTACACTGCCCACTGGGTGAACTTGCTTATGGCTGGGAAGCAGGGAATGCGTGGCTCAACAACAACAGTGGAGTTGGTGTCACCGCCACGGATTGCACGCGGTTCTGCCACCACCTCTACTCCTCCTTCGCTCTCTACCTCGTCTTCTTCCTCTGCTTCCTCCTCCTCTGCTGCTGGGTCCTCCTCCTCCACACCTGTGCACCCCCAGCTCCCCCTAGGCTATTCGACGTGCCAGGTACGCCGTTGTCATGCTGTCTTGGGGATGACGTGCCTGGAAAGCAGAAAACATACCGGATCTGTACTCCTGTCATCTCTGCAGTCACAGGCCGATCGGTGGCTGACCCCACACCAACTGAAGATCGGAAAAGTGGTGTTTGACAACGGAAGCAATCTGTTGGCAGCACTGAGACTGGGCAATTTAACACATGTGCCCTGCATGGCACATGTTCTGAATTTAATAGTCCAACGTTTTGTCTCGAAGTACCCAGGATTCCAGGACATTCTCAGGCAGTCCAGGAAGGTGTCGGCCCATTTCAGACGTTCCTACACAGCCATGGCACGCCTTGCTGACATTCAGCAGCGGTACAACATGCCAGTCAGGCGTTTAATTTGCGACAGCCAGACTCGCTGGAATTCAACGCTCCTCATGTTTGAACGTCTGCTGCAACAACAAAGAGCCGTCAATGAATACCTGTTTGAACTGGGTGGTAGGACTGGATCTGCAGAGCTGGGGATTTTTTCCCCCATTACTGGGTGCTTATGCGCGATGCCTGCAGGCTCATGCGCCCTTTTGAAGAGGTTACAAACATGGTCAGTCGCACCAAAGGCACCATCAGCGACCTAATACCCTTTGATTTCTTCCTGGAGCGTGCCGTGCGACGAGTGACAGATGAGGCTGTAGACCAGCGTGACGAGGAGCAGGAAGCGAACGATTTCTGGTCGGAATCACCAGAACGAGCCCAGGCACCTGCTGCAACGCAGGGAGAGGTGTCAGAAGTGGAGTCAGAGGAGGAAGGTGGCTTTGTGGAGGAGGAGGACCACAGGAGCAGGCTTCCCAGGGGGCTTGTGGTGACCTTTTGGGGACCCCTGGTCTTGTACGTGGCTGGGGGGAGGAGACCGTGGATGATATAGTCCTTGATAACGAGGAAGCGGAGATGGATACCTCTGCATCCAACCTTGTGAGAATGGGGTCTTTCATGCTGTCATGCCTGTTGAAGGACCCCCGTATCAAGAGGCTTAAGGAGAAGGACCTGTACTGGGTCGCAACGCTACTAGACCCTCGGTACAAGCATAAAGTGGCAGAAATCTTACCAATGTACCACAAGTCCGAAAGGATGCTGCATTTACAAACCAGCCTACAAAACATATTGTACAATGCTTTTAAGGGTGATGTCACTTCAGGAACTCATCAACATTCCAGGGGCAGAGGTGCCAGTAATCCTGCCACGAGCGCACCTGCAAGGACAATGCACTTTGGCCACTCTGTAACGTCAGACATGCAAAGGTTTTTCAGTCCAAGGCAGCGCCAGAACCCTTCTGGATCCACCCTCAAAGAACGCCTCGACCGGCAGGTAGCGGACTACCTGGCATTAACTGCAGATATCGACACTCTGAGGAGCGATGAACCCCTGGACTACTGGGTGCGCAGGCTTGATCTGTGGCCAGAGCTGTCACAATTTGCCATGAACCTCTTGTCTTGCCCCGCCTCAAGTGTCCTCTCAGAAAGGACCTTCAGTGCAGCAGAAGGGATTGTAACTGAGAAGAGAACTCGCCTAGGTCACAAAAGTGTGGATTACCTGACCTTTATTAAAATGAATGAGGCATGGATCTCGGAGGGTTACTGCACGCCGGAAGACTTGTTCTGACTCCCCATGCAGCTGTCCTTCTCTGCACGCCGCATGACTCCACACACAGCTGTCCTTTAGCGTCCTCCTCCCTCCGCCACCATTACAAACTAGGGTGCAAACCCTACTGGTTTCATTTTAATCAAAACTTTTTGGACAGGTAAATCCTGAGTTTTTCTGGCCTCTGTGCTTCAGTGGCTGCAACCAAAAAAATTCATATTTTCAGCATTTATATGGCATATTTTTTCTGGCCTCTGTGCTTCAGTGGCTGCGACAAAAAAAAAATTCATATTTTCAGCAGTTATATGGCATATTTTTTCTGGCCTCTGTGCTTCAGTGGCTGCGACAAAAAAATTCATATTTTCAGCATTTATATGGCATATTTTTTCTGGCCTCTGTGCTTCAGTGGCTGCGACAAATTTTTTTTATATTTTTAGCATTCATATGGCATATTTTTTCTGGCCTCTGTGCTTCAGTGGCTGCGACAAAAAAAACATAATTTTTCAGGAAAGTACACATGCCCAATTTTTCAGGGTTCTGCAACAGTGGCAAAATCGCATCTTTTATGGTCACCGCAGGTGATCAATAAAGTAGACCAAAACTGGGCCCACACTGCAGAATCAGTGTTTTTTGGTTCACTTCACTGTACATTGAATTACCTCTGCCTGACCGTGCACGTGCGCACAAGCACGGTGACTGCTAAACACACCACTACAGAAATATTGCCACCAACAGGACGAACATCCTGGAGGTGACAAGCAACTAGTAATTAAAAACTATTATTTGCTCACTTGACGGTATCATTCATGAAAGCTCTTTGCGTTTTTTTGCGTTGCAGTAAGCGCCGCGTTTTGTCTTTGCGTGTGAACAGGCTGTAACCTTTACACGACTTGATTGGCATGTAGACGCAGGACGTTTTAAAGCAGTTTATTACACAAGTTTAGAAATGTAGTGTGATTTCTGCCCTTTACAGCACAAAACGCAGCGCTGTGTCAACAATGTATTTTTCAGATACATTTTTGCCCTTGATCCCCCTCTGGCATGCCACTGTCCAGGTCGTTGCACCCTTTAAACAACTTTAAAATCATTTTTCTGGCCAGAAATGTCTTTTCTAGCTTTTAAAATTCGCCTTCCCATTGAAGTCTATGGGGTTCGCGACGTTCGCGAACCGTTCGCATTTTTGACGCAAGTTCGCGAATATGTTCGCGAACATTTTTTCCACCGTTCGCTACATCCCTATGCAACATATACGTCCATTAAACATTATAATTTCCCGCCATATCCAAATTAGCCTGAGCGAAGACTTCAGGAATAATTGAACCTTATCGCATCTTTTTGTGATGGTCTGTGTGCTGCCTCAGAGATCACCTGACCAGAAATACTACAGCTCTAACTGTAACAGGAAGAAGTGTGGGAGTAAAATACACATCCAGTAACTTTGTCCTTTAAGTGGCTTATGTGACCTAACATGTGTGCCTTTGGTTTGTTTCTGTGCACAGTAAATTGTATGATCCCAGGGGGCTGCCATTAGTACTTAAAATTGCATTTTTTTTTACCCAATGGCATATATTACAAAAAGTATATGTTTATTTAAATGGTTTATTTAGATGAAGCAGGAGTTTATATATATACTGTTTTATGTAATATATTGATATAGAGACCTACACTGTGCAGGATTATAGTTTTCCTTTAACCATAAGGGTGCCTTGTGACTTTGTAAATTTTATTTAATTTTTTTTTAAGGTCCTGGGAATAACATGACCCCATACAACTGTGCCCATCTGTTGAGCTGTTTGGAAGTTGTAGTTGCTGAACTTTCTTGTATATCATTACTTCTGTATCAGTTCAGTAGCAGCCCATTTATTCCCTTGAGAAAAACTTATTTTAGAAGTGCTTTAGTTTGCTGTCAGTCCAATTATAATTAACTGCCTAAGGGCTCTTACAGACGAGCATTTGAAGCTGCGCTCCCCTGCGTTCCGTTTTTATGCGTTCAGCCGCAGGAGTAGACGCATTCAGTTTTTTTCAATGGGGCTGTAATCACACAGGCGCTTGTAGGCGCTGAATGCAAGTTGAGACGCAACATGCTGCATTTTTCCTGTGCTCGGCGCCTACATGCGCCTGTGTGAGTACAGCCCCATTGAAAAAAACTGAATGCGTCTACTCCTGCGGCTGAACACATAAAAACGGAATGCAGGGGAGCGCAGCTTCAAACGCTCATCTGTAAGAGCCCTTAATCAACACAATCCTGATTAACAACTGAATACATGTGAAGGAATGGCTTATTTAAGCAACTGACAAGGGGTGTAACTAAGCAAATCTAATGATAGTGGTATAGAGAAGAAACTTATTTAATTTAATCTAACACTAGAAGATCTAGTAACACAGATCATATTTGTTAGGATTTATCGATTATGCATTTGTGGGTTCTGTTACTATCTTGATGGGTTACAAAAATAGAAAAATAAATTTAAGCCAAAAATCAAAAATAGTTTAGTGACTGCAAAAATTTTTAAACAAACTTATGAAAGGATAAATCACTTCTACAAGCAGGTGCTATAATGTAAATCCTTTTTTGCTTAGGGGGTGGGGAGGATTAGGCTGTCCCCAACTGGGTACAGTATGGTAGGTTACCTGCAGGGGGCTGTCCAGGGCAAGAAGTCCTGTAACTGCCACCAACCTTAAAAGGAGTTGAGCACATTTTGACATTCTATACAGAGAAAAATAAGAATATGTCACAAAGTGGGTTAAAATTAGGTAAAAAAGAATGTGAGGTCGTATCATAAGATTTTAGTTGTTACTAATTCTTATTGGTACCAGTTGGCATTCTATGCTTATAAGAGACAAGGTTCAAGGGAATACCATAAAGAACATTAGGAGCAAAGTTTGAGGAAGGGGCAGAGAAAAAGGATATATATACTGTATACTGTATAGTATATTGCTATTTTTTCAAATCCTGAGAGTGCAGCAGCTTTGTTCGTTATATATGCACACATACATAAACTATATATGTGGAATAAGTTATAAAGAAACCCATCATCCAGAAAGCTCCAAATTATGGAAAGGCTGTCTCCCATATACTACATTTTATCCAAATACCGTATATACTTGAGTATAAGCCGAGTTTTTCAGCACAAAATAAGCTGAAAAAGTCTACATCGGCTTATACTCGAGTCAGTTAAAAATTACCTACAGTAGCTGATCATGCGACGCGGCGACAGGCCTCTTCCCTGAAAATAGCTGCACTTCTGGCCTGCACCTGCGGCCAGGCTCGGACATATGCAGCACATATGCAGCATGCAGGTGGGGTGTGGGCGGCAGGCCTCACCCAAAATCGGAATTACACCGCTCCGGTGAATCATGGCAGTGGGCCCACCGCTTCCTGCATCCATCGGTAGCAGCCAGCTAGTGTCCCTCACTAGTAGTTTCACTTCCACCCATAGTGCCTGCAAGACTGCCAGTACTGGGTTGGAGCCGATGCTGAGTGCTGAGGACGCCGATGCTGTTGTCACGTGACGTGCGTCATGCGGTGTCATCCAGGCTGGATGTGAAGCCCTCGCTGTCGATTTTTTGCCGCTTAGTAAATTTACCCGAAAGTATGAAGATCCAAATTATGGAAAGATCTGTTATCTAGAATACCCCAGGTTCCAAGCATTCTGGAAAACAGGTCCCATACCTGTATGAAGAACGTGGCTTGCTTATGGAATTACAAGAGAGATGTTACTGCTGTTCTACGTCCCATATTAACAAGCACGCTTTGTGCTAGTACCATTTTAATAAATGATAGCTCCTGAATTTGCTGTACTTGCTAAGGTTTTATAGACTAATGAAATGTAGTTTATATGTAGAATACCACATACTGTTCTGTGTAATGTGTTTCATTCATTTGGAAAACGTTCTTCGTGTTTGTGGCCGCTAAACTTCCCCTCTACCTGGTGGGAGAGAAAGGTCTCTGTTAGGGACAATACCAGAGTAGGCTCCGGCAGCAACGGACAATTCCTTTGAACTGAGGTTTTCTTTCCATTTGAATAGATCAAAATATGGTTATGACTAGAGAAGCTTTTTAGAATATCTGTCCCTCCATGCTGGGCTGTCGCCATGGTTACCTTCCAAAGGCCTTTCTGACTAGTTTTATCTTATCAGTGATATAGTGCTGCAGTTGGGTGATCCATGGCAGTTTTATTTTATTGCTGTGAGTTTGCCAGATATATTTAATTGTACAGAGCTCTGTGGGAAGTGATAGCAGCTTTATACAAGATATAGAAACTAACTTACACGTAAATGTAAATGATGATCCATGACTAAACTCCTCTCACCGGAAAATAGGGGAAAAAGCTTTTACAGTGGAAATTACAGCTGTCAAGGTCCTGTATAAATTTTTGCGAAAAACTCTGAACAATTCGGAGTGTTCCGGGAAATCACCGAAGTTTTCAGAGTTTTGCCCGACCCTATTTTTTCAGGCTTTTTTCTTCATAAATTAGGTCCATTCGGGAATTTGGAGTTGCTCGGAGATGGATATTAGAAATACTGAGATAAATTCGGACCTTGATAAATAACCCCCTAACTGTTGAACATCCCTACATTTCCATTCACTGCTTCTTGTAGGTACTAACATTCATTTTGTTGTGTATTCAGACCAAGGGTGTTCACCAAAGTAAAAATGCTGCCAGTTTATAAACCATTATCTTAAGTACTATTAGGTTTACATTTATTTCTATAGCCAAAATTAAATCAGGTGCCGTGAGCTCTGTATGCCTCCCAGTCTGCCTTAGCACAACAGATGTAATTGCTGTACTACAATGGACGTAAAACAAATGAATAATTCTGCCACCTTAAGACTCTGTGCCTACAGATATTTTATCTACAGTATCATGCTCACTCATTTATCTCATCAGCATCTGAGAGATTGCCAGGTTCAATATTTGGGCACCTGGATTTTCTGTAAGAGGATAAAAATAGTAGGAACTCCTATTGTGAAACATTCTGCATGATGTAGGGTGAAGTACAGCTCAGGGATGTAATAACCACAAACAATGTCTTCATTCTTCTCCATTTCAATTCAGAAAAAAAGAAATGCATTAAAAAGATAGCAAACTGGCACATTCAAGGACTTATGCAAATGACCCCACAAAGCACATGGTTCATATTTAGCAAAGTACCTAATATACATCTGTTTAGTATTTTCTGCATGTTGGCCAAATAATTAAAATGCATTCCTGGCATCTCTGTTTCTTTCAGGCACCTGTAACAATGAGACAGAATCATTCTATGAAGCACATTAGTTCTTCTTCACGTATATAAGGGCTTTGAATAACAAGCTTCCCTGGTGCTTATTGTGTTCCATTCACAGTCTCTAACATTTCAGCAAATATTTTCCAGGTGAAATGATCTGAGATATTCTGCAGAGTAAATCTGGAATGGAAGACATGGAGTGTAAAATGACTTGGAACAGGCTACAGTATTAGATAGCCGGATGCGGTGCCAACTGCTGATATGCAGTGGCTTCTAACACATGTTGCACAGTTATGGAAGCAGAACACATTCTTCCACACATCACCGAGGAAAGGAAAATCGATGAATGAAATTAAGCTCTGGAAAATACTTGATTTCTGCTAGCTCGTAAGGAAAAAAAAACATACAGGAAGATGACCGCAAGCTATACATGTGTCTGGGGCTTGTAGCATAGTTTTTCAGGCATGTTAAGGTCTTTTATAGTACTTGCCTGTAAGCGGGTGAAATACATTTTATTTTCAAATGTAAATAGTTGGACAATATTCCATTTAACAAGCAGCTTCCACTAACCCTTAAAAGGAGAACTATCGCAAAAATAAAAATGTAATATAAGCTTCAGCATATTGAAATAAGAATTGAATACAATCAATACAATCAATTAAATATTCTGTACTGTTTCTGAAATAATCAAGTCTATGTTCACTATTCCTTTCTCAGCATTTTCTCACCATGCAACAGTTGGGTGTCAGCCAGGTAGTCATTGACCTTTAGATCCAATATATCTTATAGGGGGGCTCCTTTTGCCTAGAAGATGTATTAGAGCTCACTCTATTAAAATTACCAGAAATCCTGTCTCTCTACATGCAGAATTTGAGCAAAAGTTAGATTTTGTTTGTACTGGAATCAGTTATTTGAATGAGCTCTTATTCATCTGCTAGGAAAGGAGACCCCCTATAAGATATATCGGATGTAACTGTCAAGTGCCGCATCAAGACAGAATGAAAAGAAACAGATGCTGAGAGCAGAGTAGTGAACATAAACTTGATTATTTCAGAAACAATGCAGAAAATTTAATTGATTGTATTCAGAAAGTTTCTTATTTCAGTATGCTGAAGCTTATATTAAATTTTCATTTTCGCAATAGTTCCCCTTTAAGGGGTATCAGAGGGATACATTTCCCTATAGGGACCTATATAGAAAGTACTTTATATTTGGCCTACGAACATCAGCGGGCAGGACAGAAGACCACAGAGCTAAACCAGGTGGGAGGCTGCACCCTGTTGGATTAGTTGAGTTGAGAGGTTGGTTTAGCTTACTTCAGGAGTGAAAGATAGCAATGCTAGTCAGTAAGGGCAGCTCGTGAGAAGTCATGAGAAGTCAGTGTTTGGGGTAGAGCAGTTAGGGAACTGGAGCATTTAGGAGTCAGTTGGTGAGAACCTATGGGAGCTGCAGCAAGACAACTCGGGAGAAGCTTGTGCACTGTATGCTGTACATGACATGACGAGTGGTAGGGGGGAAGCCTTATTGGGAGAGGAGGCCCCCTCAATGGTTTACAGTACTCGAGTACTAGAGTGCTAGATTTGGCAGATATGATGAACCCCATTTAGCATGTACAGGAATGGGATTATAATAATACCTCTGGTATTATTAATAATAAAACAGAACCTTGTACCAGCTAAAATATAATTAACCTTAATGGTGTCAAAACAGTTATATTGGGATTATTTAATGTTTCAATAAATTTTTGTAGTATATGGAGATTTAATTATGGAAATTATGGAAAGAGCCCTTATTCAGAAAACCCCAGGTCCTGAGAATTCAGGATAACAAGTCCCATACCTGCATTACATTTTCTATCATTTAAATGACCTTATTGTGTTCCATTTATAAAGCTTTGGCTGAACTTGACTCGATACAGCAGGTGATTTCTTGCCCCTTTGCCTCCCAGCATGTTCTTATCATTGAGTCTTGTAGTGACACTTGGAAGACAATAACAATCACAGTGAGATATTATATTCACACCACCTTGGAGGCTGATAGGAAATAAATGGGAGTGCTATATACAACATACATTTTTCTCATACACTGTGATATGAGCTGGGTTTTCATATGGTTTTCATATTATGACACATTGCATGTTGTGGGCATGATTACAGCTGTTATTGACATACAAGCTGTCGAGATGTTGAGGTTCCGCAGCAGCTGGGGAGATGCAGACTTAAGAAAATGTAAGGTTCCTGGAATTACTGCATGATGTCATTTTCAATGGTGAGACAAATTTTCAGAGCAGGAAAAGGGGTGTTTTTTTGCACCTGGGGGAACCCCCTGTGATTCTTTCATTTTCTTAGGAGAAGTGGTAATTTCCTATTTAACCCTTTCTTATCTAAACATTTCTGCATTCAGATAGGTGGCAGATCTCAGTCCTGTTGCTGATCTGTGCTGAGCTTATGGAAAGGAATGGTGTTTGACTGCTCAAAGTGTGAATTGACACAGGTATCGTTGTTTAGGTATAACATTTTCCTACTCTCATTTCCTAGAAATCAGGAGCAGTTTTAATAAATGAGGAACAAATTCTTCAGAATTCTCCAGTTAAATATTTGATAAAGCTGCCCCCCTAGTGTTGATGTTTCTAACATATTAATTTTTACAGCTGTTATGAGGTTATAACTCCCTGCATCGTTAACCAGGCAGCAGAGGATCCTGGAACTTGTAGTTATATGGCTAAAGGAGGTTGAAGAATGCCATAGTATCCTAGATAGTGTTTGTTACATTGCTCTCTGTTTGAAAAGGAACAGTAAATACAGTACATGTACAGTTTTTTGCTTTAGAAAGGACATGTAATCCTAATTTCCTGGAAGACAAATGTTGGCACAACCTGCTGATTTGATTAAAGGTTTTAAATTAGGTGGGAGTAGCTTCGCCACCTTTTCTGGAAAAAAATACCGGCCTTCCTATATATTTATCTTTTTTTCCCTATTAATAACAGTGGGATCAACCATCATCAATACCGGCTAGGTGGCAACCGTAGGTGGGAGCCATAGTGAAAGTGACATATTATGTGAGACAAAAGAAAATAAGCACCACTAGCAAAATAGACAACAAATACTGTTGGAACAAGGGCACGTATTTTGGTCTTTGGTACCTCCCAATTCATAGCATCTACTATATTATATTATATTTTGCATATATAAGATTGGCATATTCTACAGAAATCGTTCACTTCAGTCCCTGCCCCAGTGGAGATCACAATTTAAGGTCCGTATCACATTCACATACTCACTATGGTTAGTATACCAGGGACAGTGTCGGACTGGCCCACCGGGATACCAGGAAAAGTCCCGGTGGGCCCAGGTGTCAGTGGCCCTAATGCTGCTAAATATTTAGCCTATTTCATGGCCATTCCCTATTTTAATGAGAACTAAGTGACTTAATAGGTGGAATAATAGATTATAGTATGTAAAGAAAAGAGACTAAGAGAATAGTAGTTGAGTGAGGAGAGGAAGAATAATAGTACTGAGAGTGGGCCCCTGGTCAAAGGTTTTTGGGTGGGCCCCTGGTGTCCCAGTCTGACACTGACCAGGCACACCATGGTCAGACTTGCCCACAGAGATTTGGGGTAAAATTTCAGTGGGCCCCAATCCTTGTGGGCCCCGGACTCATGACCACAGTGAAACAACATTGCAGAATAAACACTTTGGAATAAAGTTAAGTTTTAAGATGTAGGCTGAAGTTACAATCCTAAGGGGCCGATTCACAAAGGGTCAAATATCGAGGGTTAATTAACCCTCAATATTCGAATTATAATCTTTCGACTTCGAATATTCCTTCGATCGAACGATAAAACCCTTTTAATCGAACAATTTGAAGGATTTTAATCCAATGATCGAAGGAATATCCTTCGATCAACAAAAGTTAGCCAAGCCTATGGGGACCTTCCCCATAGGCTAACATTGAGTTCGGTAGCTTTTAGATGGCGAACTAGGGGGTCGAAGTTTTTTCTTAAAGAGACAGTACTTCGACTATCGAATGGTCGAACGATTTTTAGTTCGAATAGTTCGTTTCGAAGTCGTAGTCGAAGGTCGTAGTAGCCCATTCGATGGTCGAAGTAGCCCAAAAAACACTTCGAAATTCGAAGTTTTTTTACTTCGAATCCTTCACTCGAAGTTAGTGAATCAGCCCCTAAGTATTTAATCTGCCTGTTTTCTAATAACAAGAAGTTGGCAAAAAGGTTACTGATTAAACGAAGGCCCAGGAAGTGAGAGCAAGCTGGCAGTTGGAGGAGGGGGGCGGGGTCAAAAGGTGCTGCAACATGTCGGGTTGAAGATAAGGAGCACATAAGATAAAGAGTCAGTATGAAAAGAATAAGAAAAGAAGTCATAAGAAAAGTACCAGAAGAGAAGAGAAAAGACACTGTAACAATAGAAAAACTAAATAGATAAGTGAATACATTTGCAGAATAAAATGACAGAGATTTAAAAAAATTGGAAAAGAAAGAGGGGGGGGCAGAAAACCCAGAATGCAAGCTTGGAGAACAGAATAGATAGTCAGGAAAATCAAGGGAGGTTGGTAATTATGTAATGCTGGCAGGGTGCGTGTCTGGGAAAGAATTTGCTCAGTGTAAATGAGGGAGCTAATGCATTAGATGGGACGCAACCCAATACTTCTCAGTCGCTGAACTGTTTACGATTGGCCTGTTTTTTGCCCACTACCTGTCTGTCTGTCTGTGTCTGCTGTCCTCTGCATCTGTCTGTATCCACTGCCCTGTATTCTCACACAGCCAACAAACAACACAGCCAGTGCCAGAACTAGGGTTAGGCAGAAGAGGCATATGCCTAGGGCGCAAAGTTTGGGGATGGAGTGATTACCCCTAGTCTGGGCCCTTGTCCCTACACCATATGTGCATGCGGGGGGTTTGGTGGCTGATCAGGTCGCCTAGTACTTTCAGACAGCTTGGCTTGGTGCTGCGCATAGCTGCCCACAGTTACATTGCACTTGAACATCTCTTTGCGGAAGCTGTCACACTGATTGCTGATTGATATCTCTATATATGAAATCTTTCCCATAGGCCTCAATGAGATGAAGCGTCTTGTAGTCTAAAAGGCAAATCGTTTTGAAAAGCAATGCCTACTGAACTTTATATTATATACAGTATTAACCAGTAAAATGTTGGCAATTGACCTCTCAATCACAGGTACACTAAGCAAGAAAAAAATGTTTTAAAGGGTCACTAATGAAGGTTGGGCCCCTCATATCAGGTTCTCTAGTCCCAGTCACACAAGAATTGTAAAAATTCCTTGTGGATAGTGCATAGAACCCCAATAGTGATGGGCGAATAAATTTACCTGGCACAAATTTGCGACGAATTCCTGCATTTCGCCGCCGGCGAATACATTCCCGAATTTCCGGTGAAAACGTTTGAATCTTTCATAAAAACGTTGGAATTGCTTAATTTTTTTCTTGAAAGGGTTCGAATTGCTTGATTTTTTTGTGAAAACTTTCGAATTGCTCGATTTTAGTGAAAATGTTCGAATTGCTTGATTTTATTGTGAAAACTTTAGATTTGTTTGAATTTTTAGTGAATACTTTCGAATTTCACGATTTCACTGGGGGTGGGCAGATGAAAGGGTGCCCTTGCCTTAGTTGCTGCTGTTTATGTTCCAAAGTCATTGTGAGTCCATCTAGTTGTTTTCCATTTATTGGAAAACATGGTCAAACATCTGTATCAATGTAATCTGTGTTGACAGTATATAATGAGTGACTCAAGATCAATCTCACTGTTTGGTGGAACTGTAATCATTTACTTTTGCGGTGCTTGACAAGAGCCCTGCTATAAGGATTTCCTTTGCTTTTATTAAAAGGGGATCCCCCCCATCCCAAAACCATGCAAATGTAATTATAATACAATACATATTAACATTTTTAGTATCTATTGCAAATGTAATTGCTATTAAAAGCATATATGTCTTACTGCTTTAGATCTTTACACTGCTGATTGTGACTCCTGAAACAAGCTTCAGAAGGTTCATGTGAATCATATTAATTTCTCAATTCTCATCCAATTAACATGTAAAAACTGTTTTTTTTTCACAGCACCAGCACTATCTATATATTATAGTACCATCTATAACATCATAACAATAACATCAGTTGCCCTTCCTTTTCTATTTTGTGTATCTTTTAATAATGTGCCTTTCTATTCTTCCTCTACTCTGGCTAAATTGCCTTTTAAAATTTAGTGCTACTGTCTCATTTCTTGAATGGAGTTAAAGGGATACTGTCATGGGAAAAACGTGTTTTTTCCCCAAAATGCATCAGTTAAAAGTGCTGCTCCAGCAGATTTCTGCACCGAAATCTATTTTTCAAAATAGCAAACTCATTTTTTTATATTTTATTTTGAAATCTGACATGGGGCTAGACATTTTGTCCGTTTCCCAGGTGCCCCCAGTCATGTGACTTGCGCTCTGATAAACTTCAGTCACTCTTTACTGCTGCACTGCAAGTTGGAGTGATATCATCCCCCCTCCCCCCTGCAGCCCACCAACAGAACAATGGGAAGGTAACCAGATAACAGCTGCTTGGTTGATATAAGAACTGCACTCAATAGTAAAAATCCAGGTCCCACTTAGACACCGTCATTTACATTGAGTAGAAGAAATACTAGCCCGTCAGAAAGCAGTTCCATAGTGCAGCACTGGCTCTTTCTGAAAGCACATGACCAAAATACACTTGCTGCTTCAGGAATTCAATTTTACATAATAGCGTGAATTGAATGCAGTGTAAAAAGTGTGTAATTTAGAAACGAAAACTACACCATAAAAATCATGACAGAGTCCCTTTATAGAGTGTTAGGCATTACTTTCAGCTAACTTGCATTTAATCTCAATGAATTCATTATAGCCACTATGCCAGACTGTTCTGCTTTTGATTCCAAGTAAAAAAAAAAACCTAAAAGACATTAAAAAGTCTAGTTCAAAATAAAAAGGGTAAATGAATTGAAGAAGACTGTTTTGTAAATTTGTTTGATATGTAACCCGAATGCAACATTTCATTAATGCTGAAAATGTGAGTTTCTATAGAGCTTCCCTGCCCCCTAGTGGCGCCTCTGCATTAGAGCACAGTAGGTCACTTGCAATTTCAAGACATTTTCTGAAGCTTATAAAACACTTAAAGGGGGAAGTAATATGTTTCACTAGTGCAAAAAAAAAAACATTTGCAAAGATGCTTGCAAGCGTTAGCGAACATGTTTGCACAATTTTTGACTGAATAAAAGTCCTCAACGACTTCCTTGCAAAGTTTGTGGCCAAATTGCATTTGCGGACGATCGCAGTGTAAGTAATTACATTTCGCAATCGCAAACCATTTTTTGCAACAAAATATTTAACGAAACTGCTAAAGGTTCACAATGCGCAATAAAGATTCGACAAGGTGAATTTTTATTTGAAAAGTTTTACTCTTTGCAAAGTCCGATTTTAATTTAATTAATTTAAAATCTTAATTGAAAGATTTATTAAACCCCGTTAGTGTTAAAAGTCTGAATAAAAAATCACTCCGGCGTGGCCTGGTCATGGTGGTGTGAAGACGTGTGTTCCTGAGCTCCGTTCCTTAAGCCATTCTAAAGCTATTATTTTAGCTCGACTACCTATTATTTTGATATGGGGAAACAGAAGAAAGGCAAGAAAAGCCCGGAGAAAAATGAACAGCAGAAAACGCAGCTAGCAAAGTTTTTTCAGCGCCGTTCCACCTCTTGTTCATATGTGCAACGGGAAGCGCAGCAGCGGGCGCCATCTTGCAGCTCCCCTTCTCCTACGAAACATGCGACAACCCAATCTCCTGCTGGTCGCGGAACGACTGTGGAGGTACTGCAACAACAAAAGCACGCTTCGAAAGTGAGTAAGCATTTATTCCCACAACCAGAACCCTTACTTCACGAAACTTCGCCGAGTTGGGACAGTGGCGACGACTGGCAATTGATGTCTGCGTCACTCCCGCATTCAGATATGCACGATGCTGGCGGTGCAGAAGAGATCCTCCACCCAACCGCAAGTATACCTTCACTTACTAACTCTCCTTCCGATGGTATTGTGAGTGGCCCTGTTTGTGTCGCACCTGGAGTACAATGCACTTTGTCCTCTGACCCTGCTGCCCATACTAATGCTACCGGGCCGCACCCATTAGTGGATATGGAGTTGAGATCTCATATACTCTCACTGCCTTCTAGGCAGGACATTGTGGCTCTCATTTCTCATACGGAATTGACTCTGAAATCTGAAATTACGGCTGTTCATACTGAACTACTCCAATTGGGCGAACGATATGGTGTGTTGGAAAAGTCGGTCTCAGCCAATACAATTGGCATTAAACATGTGGCAAAAGACGTTGCTCATTTTGAATCACGGCTTACTCACTTACAAAACATGCTGGACGATCAAGAAAATCGTTCCAGGAGGAATAATGTCAGGATCAAGGGTTTACCCGAAACGGTCCTGACCCAGGACCTGTCTAGATCCGCCACGCTCTGTTTAACTCATTGTTGGGTGATCCTCTTGACGCACCTATTGAAATCGACAGGATACATAGAGAACTGAGAGACACAACTTCTGAATCTCCCAGAGATGTAATTTGCAGAATTCATTTCTATAAGATAAAAGAGGCGATTATGATTAAAGCTAGAGATTGTGGGGATTTGGAGTATGAAGGTGCCACGGTCAGATTTTACCAGGATCTCTCCAGAAATACCCTCCGTCAACGACGACTTCTGAAACCCATTCTGGATTTACTCAAAGAACGCTCTATACGCTATAAATGGGGGTATCCTTTTGCTTTGATCGTCGTTAGCAATGGTAAATCATACTCAGTGAGATCCCCTAGAGATATCCCTCATTTCCTGGTCGGTCTGGATTTACCCCACATTGATGTTCCGGACTGTGATTCCTGGGACTGGATTCCATCTACAAGGGCCCCTCAAAAAAGTCAGAACTCTTTACAAAGGTCTACGAAAAGCAACATCCCGAGAAGTGGTCAGTCCACTCCGACGAAAAAGCGTTTCCTGAATACCTGACTTGCTCCTTGACATTAGGTTACAACACCTAGTTGGTTTGTCCAGACTTTGGTATCGCGTGTTATTTGTTTTTTGTAGTCGAACTTCATGGAAAGGTTTCCCATAGCTATATGGCTTAGTTTAAGGTTACGGAGTGACGATGACTCCTTTTTTTTTCTTAGTATTTTTTCTATTCCTTTTTGACTTTCACAAAATGCACTCCATATTGATCCAGCTACGGCCCCCCCATAGGCCCCAGAATCTGAGTCAGGAATGCTTAGACCATTATTGTTCTATTGTATGTTTCTGCACAGATTTCTCAACTGCTTGCAGTTGTGTTCACAACCAGTTTTGTTCTATTTTAGAAACATTGTTGTTAATGTTTTTTGCTCTTTTCTCTTTCTTTCTGCTCAGTCGTTCCCATTTTATTTTGCTTGCATTAAGAGACAAACATGGCTGAACTGAAGATATGCTCCTACAACGTCCGCGGTTTCAACTCTCCGATGAAAAGGGCAAATGTAATTGCTATTAAAAGCATATATGTCTTACTGCTTTAGATCTTTACACTGCTGATTGTGACTCCTGAAACAAGCTTCAGAAGGTTCATGTGAATCATATTAATTTCTCAATTCTCATCCAATTAACATGTAAAAACTGGTTTTTTTTCACAGCACCAGCACTATCTATATATTATAGTACCATCTATAACATCATAACAATAACATCAGTTGCCCTTCCTTTTCTATTTTGTGTATCTTTTAATAATGTGCCTTTCTATTCTTCCTCTACTCTGGCTAAATTGCCTTTTAAAATTTAGTGCTACTGTCTCATTTCTTGAATGGAGTTAAAGGGATACTGTCATGGGAAAAA
This sequence comes from Xenopus laevis, assembly GCF_017654675.1. Classification (NCBI taxonomy): domain Eukaryota; kingdom Metazoa; phylum Chordata; class Amphibia; order Anura; family Pipidae; genus Xenopus; species Xenopus laevis. The sequence goes on from NC_054376.1 coordinate 102,709,372, forward strand.
CGTGTTTTTTCCCCAAAATGCATCAGTTAAAAGTGCTGCTCCAGCAGATTTCTGCACCGAAATCTATTTTTCAAAATAGCAAACTCATTTTTTTATATTTTATTTTGAAATCTGACATGGGGCTAGACATTTTGTCCGTTTCCCAGGTGCCCCCAGTCATGTGACTTGCGCTCTGATAAACTTCAGTCACTCTTTACTGCTGCACTGCAAGTTGGAGTGATATCATCCCCCCTCCCTTCTCCCCCTCCCCCCTGCAGCCCACCAACAGAACAATGGGAAGGTAACCAGATAACAGCTGCTTGGTTGATATAAGAACTGCACTCAATAGTAAAAATCCAGGTCCCACTTAGACACCGTCATTTACATTGAGTAGAAGAAATACTAGCCCGTCAGAAAGCAGTTCCATAGTGCAGCACTGGCTCTTTCTGAAAGCACATGACCAAAATACACTTGCTGCTTCAGGAATTCAATTTTACATAATAGCGTGAATTGAATGCAGTGTAAAAAGTGTGTAATTTAGAAACGAAAACTACACCATAAAAATCATGACAGAGTCCCTTTATAGAGTGTTAGGCATTACTTTCAGCTAACTTGCATTTAATCTCAATGAATTCATTATAGCCACTATGCCAGACTGTTCTGCTTTTGATTCCAAGTAAAAAAAAAACCTAAATGACATTAAAAAGTCTAGTTCAAAATAAAAAGGGTAAATGAATTGAAGAAGACTGTTTTGTAAATTTGTTTGATATGTAACCCGAATGCAACATTTCATTAATGCTGAAAATGTGAGTTTCTATAGAGCTTCCCTGCCCCCTAGTGGCGCCTCTGCATTAGAGCACAGTAGGTCACTTGCAATTTCAAGACATTTTCTGAAGCTTATAAAACACTTAAAGGGGGAAGTAATATGTTTCACTAGTGCAAAAAAAAAAACATTTGCAAAGATGCTTGCAAGCGTTAGCGAACATGTTTGCACAATTTTTGACTGAATAAAAGTCCTCAACGACTTCCTTGCAAAGTTTGTGGCCAAATTGCATTTGCGGACGATCGCAGTGTAAGTAATTACATTTCGCAATCGCAAACCATTTTTTGCAACAAAATATTTAACGAAACTGCTAAAGGTTCACAATGCGCAATAAAGATTCGACAAGGTGAATTTTTATTTGAAAAGTTTTACTCTTTGCAAAGTCCGATTTTAATTTAATTAATTTAAAATCTTAATTGAAAGATTTATTAAACCCCGTTAGTGTTAAAAGTCTGAATAAAAAATCACTCCGGCGTGGCCTGGTCATGGTGGTGTGAAGACGTGTGTTCCTGAGCTCCGTTCCTTAAGCCATTCTAAAGCTATTATTTTAGCTCGACTACCTATTATTTTGATATGGGGAAACAGAAGAAAGGCAAGAAAAGCCCGGAGAAAAATGAACAGCAGAAAACGCAGCTAGCAAAGTTTTTTCAGCGCCGTTCCACCTCTTGTTCATATGTGCAACGGGAAGCGCAGCAGCGGGCGCCATCTTGCAGCTCCCCTTCTCCTACGAAACATGCGACAACCCAATCTCCTGCTGGTCGCGGAACGACTGTGGAGGTACTGCAACAACAAAAGCACGCTTCGAAAGTGAGTAAGCATTTATTCCCACAACCAGAACCCTTACTTCACGAAACTTCGCCGAGTTGGGACAGTGGCGACGACTGGCAATTGATGTCTGCGTCACTCCCGCATTCAGATATGCACGATGCTGGCGGTGCAGAAGAGATCCTCCACCCAACCGCAAGTATACCTTCACTTACTAACTCTCCTTCCGATGGTATTGTGAGTGGCCCTGTTTGTGTCGCACCTGGAGTACAATGCACTTTGTCCTCTGACCCTGCTGCCCATACTAATGCTACCGGGCCGCACCCATTAGTGGATATGGAGTTGAGATCTCATATACTCTCACTGCCTTCTAGGCAGGACATTGTGGCTCTCATTTCTCATACGGAATTGACTCTGAAATCTGAAATTACGGCTGTTCATACTGAACTACTCCAATTGGGCGAACGATATGGTGTGTTGGAAAAGTCGGTCTCAGCCAATACAATTGGCATTAAACATGTGGCAAAAGACGTTGCTCATTTTGAATCACGGCTTACTCACTTACAAAACATGCTGGACGATCAAGAAAATCGTTCCAGGAGGAATAATGTCAGGATCAAGGGTTTACCCGAAACGGTCCTGACCCAGGACCTGTCTAGATCCGCCACGCTCTGTTTAACTCATTGTTGGGTGATCCTCTTGACGCACCTATTGAAATCGACAGGATACATAGAGAACTGAGAGACACAACTTCTGAATCTCCCAGAGATGTAATTTGCAGAATTCATTTCTATAAGATAAAAGAGGCGATTATGATTAAAGCTAGAGATTGTGGGGATTTGGAGTATGAAGGTGCCACGGTCAGATTTTACCAGGATCTCTCCAGAAATACCCTCCGTCAACGACGACTTCTGAAACCCATTCTGGATTTACTCAAAGAACGCTCTATACGCTATAAATGGGGGTATCCTTTTGCTTTGATCGTCGTTAGCAATGGTAAATCATACTCAGTGAGATCCCCTAGAGATATCCCTCATTTCCTGGTCGGTCTGGATTTACCCCACATTGATGTTCCGGACTGTGATTCCTGGGACTGGATTCCATCTACAAGGGCCCCTCAAAAAAGTCAGAACTCTTTACAAAGGTCTACGAAAAGCAACATCCCGAGAAGTGGTCAGTCCACTCCGACGAAAAAGCGTTTCCTGAATACCTGACTTGCTCCTTGACATTAGGTTACAACACCTAGTTGGTTTGTCCAGACTTTGGTATCGCGTGTTATTTGTTTTTTGTAGTCGAACTTCATGGAAAGGTTTCCCATAGCTATATGGCTTAGTTTAAGGTTACGGAGTGACGATGACTCCTTTTTTTTTCTTAGTATTTTTTCTATTCCTTTTTGACTTTCACAAAATGCACTCCATATTGATCCAGCTACGGCCCCCCCATAGGCCCCAGAATCTGAGTCAGGAATGCTTAGACCATTATTGTTCTATTGTCTGTTTCTGCACAGATTTCTCAACTGCTTGCAGTTGTGTTCACAACCAGTTTTGTTCTATTTTAGAAACATTGTTGTTAATGTTTTTTGCTCTTTTCTCTTTCTTTCTGCTCAGTCGTTCCCATTTTATTTTGCTTGCATTAAGAGACAAACATGGCTGAACTGAAGATATGCTCCTACAACGTCCGCGGTTTCAACTCTCCGATGAAAAGGTCGCAAATCCTTACAGGTTTACATAAACAGCATGCTATGGTGGTATTTTTGCAGGAAACACATTTTAAGCTTGGTCACAGACCTAATTTTAGACATAGATATTATCACGATTGGTATTTTGGCGACAATCCTGAATCTAAATGTAAAGGTGTTGCAATAGCTTTTCACAAAAATTTTCAATATACTTTAATTGATACCTTTATTGATCCCCATGGACGATATCTCTTGTTAAAGATTAACTCCACAGGGCAAGTGTTTACATTGGCTAACTGCTATGCACCGAACCAAAATCAATGTACTTTCCTTGAAAAGGTTGTGACCAGGCTTGAAAGTTTCTCCCAAGGAATACTTATTTTAGGAGGTGATCTGAACCTTGCTTTGGACCCGAAACTAGATTCATCCTCGGGTAAAACTAACTTATCTTATAAGTTTTTGAAACGCATAAAAATGTTGCTTCACAATAATCAATTAATGGACAGTTGGAGAGTTTGCCACCCTTCTGATAAGGATTATTCATATTTCTCCCATGTACACCAATCTTACAGCCGAATTGACTATTTATTTCTCTCTCATTTTGCTTTGCAATGGATGACGACTTGCTCTATTGGATTGCAAATTCTGTCAGATCATGCCCCTCTATTCTTAACGTTATCTATCCCATCTGCTGAACGTAAATCATGGACTTGGAGGCTTAATGAATCACTTTTGAGGGATAAAGAGTGTCTCGCGGAAATTATAAGGGAAACACAATTTTTTGTAAAAATACACCAATTGGATCAATCTCACCCGGTCATAAAATGGGAAGCCCTAAAAACGGTTCTTAGGGGTGTATTTATTAAGCATGGGTCTAGACTTAAAAAAGCTTTCTCTCAATGCCTCACAGACCTTTTCAACAAGGCATCCACCTTGGAACAAAAGCATAAAAATACGCTTGGTGGTGAGACGCTGACGGAACTTACAGCCACGCGTGAATTGATAAAAGGAGAACTAAATAAAAAATCTATTTCAGCTTTAATGAAATGTAAGTGCCTTTATTATGAACATAGCAACAACGCAGGTAAACTCTTGGCCAGAACAATTAAACAAAAACAAGGGCTCTCGTTTATTTCTGCTATAAAAACTCAAAAGGACTTCGTAGTTCATAAAACCCAAGAAATTGCTAAGGCGATGCATACATATTATACGGGTCTATACAATATTAACTCCCATACACCTAGTTCGGAGGGGGCTTTTGTAGAAAAGCTCAGAGCTTATGTATCTCGGACAGCCCTGCCTGGTCTTCAACCAGAAGACGTAGATTTCTTAGAAACTCCTCTAACTAAGGAGGAACTGAGTTTTTCCATCAGAAATACTCCTTCAGGGAAAGCACCTGGCCCTGATGGGTTTCCTGCATCCTTTTATAAAGCCTTACACTCAGAATTATCAGACACACTTCTGCATGCATTTAACAATTTAGATACAAATCCCAGCTCCCCTTCGGCAATGTTAGAAGCACATATTTCTTTGATCCCTAAACAGGGTAAAGACCCTTTGTCTTGTGCCAGCTACAGACCCATATCCTTATTAAATGTTGATATTAAATTGTATGCAAAAATCTTAGCGGAAAGACTCAAAATATATTTACCACACTTGATTGATTCTGATCAGGTGGGCTTTGTCCCATATAGGGAGGCAAAGGATAATACCCTTAAGGCGATCTCGATTATTGACTATGCCGGACGTTCTCATCTCCCCATGTTGGCCGGCAGGGTCAACTGGACCTTTCTAAGAGAGTCTTTACTCCAAATAGGTATGGGCCCAAAGGCCATTCTCCATATTATGGCTCTTTATAACCGACCTCAGGCTAGGATCAGAGTTAATGGGCAACTCTCTGACCCTTTTTCTATAGGTAATGGGACTAGGCAGGGCTGCCCTCTCTCCCCTCTCTTATATGCTATTGTGATGGAACACCTAGCTATTGCTATTCGTAATGACAAGAATATTACAGGCGTCAGCATCAAGGGAGTTGACCATAAAATTGCATTGTATGCAGATGACCTCCTAGTATTTGTTACTCGACCTCTCACCTCTCTTCCCTCCTTGATGCAAAAATTTCAGGAATATGGGCGATTTAGCAATTATAAAATCAATTTTGATAAATCTGAAGCTCTTAATGTCTCCCTTCCTGCTCACTTACAACAAGTTCTACAAGCTAATTACCCTTTTAAATGGAATCGCACTTCTTTGCGATACCTAGGTATCCATATCCCGGCAGACTTCACTACCCTCTCATCTATAATCTATTTGCCTTTATTGTCTCAAATTTTGATAGATCTGAAGCGCTGGCAAACTCTCCCACTGTCCTGGTTCGGCCGCATTAACTTACTTAAAATGAACGTTTTTCCCAGAATCTTGTATCATTTTCAAACGATACCTGATGCACCCCCCAAACGTTTTCTAGACACTCTCCAGGCCGCATTTGGAACTTTTATTTGGAAAGGTACCAAACCTAGGATCCCTAGAACCACACTAATTAAACCTAAATCATTAGGGGGTGTAACTCTTCCACATCTTGCTGGTTATCTAAGAGCGGTTACATTGAGTAGAATAGTGGAATGGTTTTACTACCCTATGCATAAACGATGGATTCAATTTGAGCAACTCATAACTAATAGACCATTACAAGCATTATGGTGGCTTCACCCCTCTCTTAGACCCTCCTTTACCACTCTACCCAAAGTCTGCAGAGAGACTTTAACTCGAGCCGACAAATATCTTCTTAAGTTGCCTTCCCTGATTTCTCGAGAGGGTCCTCTTACCCCCATTATTGGCAATCCACATTTTGCTCCTGGTATGCTGAGTGCCGGCTTTCTGGGGAGAAGGTATAACGAAAGCTTTACCTGCGCGCAGGTCTTGGATAAGGAGGGTTTGTTACCATTACCACACATTTGTCCTGGAGAACCAGACTCTTTTCTGCTCAGGTTTAGATATAACCAGCTACGTCATTGGCTAATGGCTCCTCAAAGGAGAGTGCTGCGACGATCATCTCCTTCTCCTTTCGAATCACTCTGTATGCTTAAATCCCCAGTTAGACATTTGATTTCTAGATTATATCATCTTACAGATCAGACGGAAGTGCATCCTTTGCCTACATATACAATTAAATGGGAGAAAGAATTACATTCTGAATATACGTCAGAACAATGGAACACCTGTTTCTCTTTAACACATAAGTTTTCCATTGCTTGCAAATCGCAAGAAACTAATTATAAGATTTTATCCAGATGGTATAAATGTCCTGAAATTTTACATAAAATATATCCATCTGTATCAAATTTATGTTGAAGATGTGGTTCTGAGATTGGCTCTCCATCACATGTTTGGTGGTTTTGTCCAGCCCTCCAGCCTTTTTGGACGACTATTTTTCGAACTATCAATACCCTTACTGGTGCAGACATGTGCACCGACCCAGCTATAGGCCTTTTATCCATGCTGCCTGGATCTCCTTCCAAATATAAAAAATCACTTATTGGTTTCTGTCTTAGTGCAGCTAGAACTGTGATTCCTCGCCATTGGCGTTCTACTTCTCCTCCTACAGTTGAAGAATGGTGGACAGAAGTGGGGTCGGTCATGCGCATGGAGGAGTTATTAAGCTTTGCACAAGGTTCACAAGATCTTTTTGTTAAGACCTGGTCTCCTTGGGTACTGTATATGGAAACTGAGGCCCAGCCTCATTGATAGATGGACGTGGAGCTCTTCTCTTACCCTTTACTGTTGCCCTTTTGTTTGTCATATATGTTGGGAACGACTGAGCACACTTACCTCTTCTTCTTCTCTTTCTCTTTTGCTCATTTGGCGTCTATGCTGCTTTACTTTTTTGATTTATCCTTTTTTTTTTCCTTTTTATGACTTTTTCCTTATTTTTCATCAGGTTAAACTCTTTTATTTGAAGGGAAAGGTGTTAATGCTCAAGGTTACATGCTCATTGCCATGGTTATTATGCTGTAATTCGATTGTTTATCTCTCTATTACCGGAATCATTCTTTTGTACTTTATTACATATTTGCTGAGACGTTCTTTTCATGACTTTGTATTTGCTAACATGAATATTGTGATAACCTGTTCCAAATGTGAGCTTATATGTAATTTTATTGTTGACCTTGTCTCAGTATCTGTCATGCTTGTTTTATATTGCCTTTCTCTTGTAATAAAAACAGATTAAACAAAAAAAAAAAAGCACTACAACTCAGACCTGCGGAGTTCATGTAGAAGTCAATGGCAGATATCCCGTTGACATTTTGAAGATATTCAGATATTCTGATCTGCGCTGGGTTTCGTTCAATAATCTGAAAATTCACGATTTTGTCGAGTCTTTTTCCCGCACAAGAAATTTTTGTGAAAATGTATTGATAAATACACCTTTCAAAATCCAATAGAAATTAATTTAGAGTGGTGGAAATTCACTCTAGCGGACTGTGACCATCTCTAACTTTAGTCATTGATAAATATACCCCAATATGTTTTAAAAGATGTGGTTCTCTAGAGCATACCTCCCAACTGTCCCATTTTGAGCGGGACAGTCCCGATTTCTCTGCACTGAACAGCAAAAAAAGATGTTTTTTACTTAATTGGCTCTTGGCAGAGAGCCCAGAGTAGATACTTAAGATACATTTGTAACAGTTTTGTCCCTTGGGAGAAGTTACTCACAGCTTAAAGGGCAACTGACCTTCATTAGTAAAACTGTAATAAAACATAAAAACTACAGGAAATGTGTTCAAACTTTCATAACCTGGCAAATTTTGTAAAATAGGCATGGTAATTAGGGGGTGTGGCTGCATAAAGGGTGTGGTCAACAAAAATCCTGCCACGCTCCGCACGCCAAATGTTTTTGTCCCACTTTCCTTGTTCTCTGTAATAATAAAACAGTAGCTTGTACTTGTTTCCAACTAAAATATAATTGATACTTATTGGAAGCAAACCCAGCTTATTGGGTTTATTTTATGTTTCCATGATTTTGTACTAGACGTACGGTATAAAGATCCAAATTATGGACAGAACCGTTATCTGGAAATCCCGAGGTCTCAAGCATTCTGGATAAGTGGTTCCACACCTGTATATCCAATTAAATGTACAAGTAGTTCAAGTAGTTATACTGCTGAGTTAGAATGAGGTTAAAAACAAGCCATTAATAAACCATACATCTTCTACTAATTAACTGCTGCCACAGAAGGTCTGGATTTAATTGGTAATAATACCAAACCAGTTATAAAGGTTAAAACTGGACACCAGACTCAGCACACAATAATAGATATCTGACAACAATCCTTATTTTAATCAGGTAACGTTATAAGTATTGTTTAACACTTACTTACTCTTAGGGCTCTTACTGACGAGCGGTTGTAGCTGCGCTCCCCTGCGTTCCGTTTTTCTGCGCAGGAATAGACGCATTAAGTTTTTTCCAATGGGACTGTACTCCCACAGGCGCGTGTAGGAGCCAAACGCAGGTTGGGACGCAACATGTTGCATTTTTCCTGCGTTCGGCGCCTACACGCGCCTGTGTGAGTACAGCCCCATTGGAAAAAACGTAATGCGTCTATTCCTGCGCTCCCCTGCGGCTGAACACAGAAAAACAGAACGCAGGGGAGAGCACCTACAACAGCTCATCAGTAAGAGCCCATAACAAAGTATTGTATTTTACATATGTTATGTTTGGATAAAACAAAATGGTTATCCATTAAATAGTTAATGTATTCATTTATTAATATTAATTTATTAAATGTATAATATTTATCTATGTATGGAGTCTATAACCATTAGTAAGTAAGAAACAACATTTCTTTTATAATTTTAGAACCAATGATAGTTGTGTGATAGTTGTGTGGCCTCTGCCCCCCCAAGCATTCCTTAATAAACATTTTTTTGGAAACCCGGCACAACCCAGAAAATCTTCCAATTATTAACAGGACATCGGCCATTGACTTTTACATGTTCTCAGCAGGAGTTGGAGTACTTTTTTCATCTGCCTTATAACACCATCGAACTTTAATAAATCCCGAAAAAATCAAGGTTATTTTTCTCTGAAAATATGGTATTTTCCCTTTTAAAAATGGTAAGAAAAATGTGGAGTTTAATAAATAACCCCCTAAGTGTCCGTGCAGAAGTAGTGAGCTTTGTTCATACCTAATGACTATATCCATTACATAAAAGGATTGAAGATTATTTTTATATTTCAGATCTTTATATTAAAATATGGCCTTATGTAAAACTAGTTGGTGATAAAACTTAGAATTTACATGACAGAAGTATAACCAAATAAAAACAAACTTCAGTCAGTAATTGTATAAATATAAATAACCTTGGGAGGCTCTTATAAATAAAAACCTTTAAGCATGTAAATATGAATCTCTGCATGCAGATGATTTTTGGCTGCTTGTTTGTTACCAATAATATAAAATGTAACACGATTTTCGGCTATACAGGCCAACAGGGTTAATCACTGGCTAGCAAACTAGAGCATGGGTTACACTTGACTCTAACACTGAAGGTAGGGCCTTCGCAAATTGGAAAAAGTTAAGGTGTGGTGTAGTGCTACTACAACTCCCACAGCCTACTGTGCTTTAACCAATAAAGAAATGGTAGCCAGGAGGTTCTTGCAAATCAAACAGAAAAAGATAACTTTACTTGTCAGAGACAAATGATCCACAGGTTACTTACGTCAATAAAAAGGCATTTGCAGAATATATATAGGCAAACAGCTCAGACAGTTTATCAGAGGTAGATACATTCCCTGAGGATGTAGTCAAGGCAGAAATACCTCACACGTGGTCTGGATCTCACCCAGTGGAGTAGTCAGGGAGGAGAACCTAAAGACTGACAACCTATCCACTGTGTCCCTTCACTGTAGGCAAATCTTACAGTATGGGAAGCTACACCTCCTTGATGGAGAACAAAGCTGCTTTTTCTATCTTCCCTCACTGTCTTACTCTCCTAGAGAGTCTATAACAATTATATTCCTGCCACTCACTAGCCTCATTCACAGGGTCCCTGCTCCCCGACTAGAGGTTCAGGTCCCTCTAGGGCAAACTGGCTTTACTGGGCCTTGGTGTACCCAGGCTCTCTGGAAACATCCAGCTGGATCAGCAACCAGAAGCCAAAGAAGAAGATCCACCCCTTCTCACTCACTATACCAAAGTGTGACAGGAAGTGGTCACAACACCTCTTGGCCAATAACTGAGATATGTAAATTACAACTAGCTACATGGGCATTTGCCCAGCAACTAGGGATAGGGTTGCCACCTTTCCATACATCTGAGACCGGGGTGGGGCCGTGACATCAGTGGACAGGACCATGATGTAGGTGGGAGTGGTTGTGATGTCAGGGGCGGCTATGACACAGCAATCGATGATTGGCCGATCATTATGTCAATCAAGGTAATCCTGCCTGGTTTTCCTTATTTAGAGAACTGGGCAGGACGTTTTGACCCGGGCAGCCCTTCAAAATTTTGGGCTGTCAAAACCGGACAGGTGGCAACCCTAACTAGGGAGATCAGGAAGTGTCGGGAATAAAAGCCATAGGGACACATTAACCCTATGGTCCCTAAAAAAATAATTACTGGGAAACCAGAGGAACAGAATGAATGTGTTGCTCTACAAGCCCTTTGTGATCACGAACTAGGCGGATCCTATTTCTCCTTTAAACTAAACATTTACTATTTAGTTGTTTTTTATAATATTTTTTGTTTTATTGCATAGGGAAAAGTGGAAATGTGGGTTGACATTTTACCAAAAAGTTTAGGACCTGCTGTCAATATTGTACCTCGCAAACCTAAGAAGTAAGTATTCTTGTATACACAAAGACTGAATCTTGAAGTTAATGTTATAAAGGCATAGCCAATGGTTCTACCTGACATATAACAGTGACAGGGGAGTTAATCATTTTTTTCCCTTTATTTCTAAATTCCATTTATTTTATTTTTATTAGATTTGTCCTACGACTGATTGTCTGGAACACCTAAGATGTCATCTTTGATGACGTAAATGCCATTGGAGAGAAAATGACTGATATTTATATCAAAGGGTAAGATGTCAGAGTATGTTTAACATTATTCTGTGTATCCACTTGAATAACAAATCAAACCAAAGGGACTTAAAGTATTAACCTAAATAAATGTTTAATCATTGTTCTTATATGGATTTTTAAGACAAATCGGACAAATTCATTTTGTTTCCAGACTTGACTTTATGCTTAGAAAAAGAAGAGATTTTGTCATGGCAGAATTGGGGGGGCACCAGGCACATACTTTCTCTGGCTCCTACTCCTAACCCGGTCCCCTCTCTGGACTGTCTGCCTCTGTGTGTGCCGAATCGCGCTTACGTCTATTTAAGCATGCGGACAAGTGTCTTTACGCACATACATGCCAATGTCTTTTCGCGCATGTGCGCCAGTGTTTTTTTGAGAGGATCTGCTTAGAGCAGCTGAGCCTATGCTCAGTGTGCCCACAGACTTATGAGTTCTTGTACACATAGGGGTAAATTCACTAACCTCCAAAAATTTGCCAGCGACGGCTTCACTCACAGTGCAACACTTCGCCAGGCGTAGATTAGCCAGGACAATGCTAATTCACTAAGATCCAAAATTGCGTCCAGGGCGCTGAACGTCGGCAAAGTTGCGCTAGCGGTACTGCACCAAAAGAGCAAAGCTAGAGTTGGCTAATTTGCATACGGCGGGAAGTTAAACTTCAATGGACGTATATGTTGCAGCAAATACATTACGCTACACAAGACCGGGAAACCTTAATAAAAGAAAATAGAGTTGTTATATTGCCCTACACCTGAGCCCAGTGTATAGTTTATGTGCCATATGTTAGGAAATGTAGGGGGGAAGCCGGTTACCCCCAAAAAAATCTATTTTGCCGACCGTGAATGTATTCGTGAAACTGCGGACACAATTCCCGTGGAAAAAAATCGACAAAAAAATTGTCGCGCGTCAAAATTATTCGGACACCCATTGAACTTAATGTATTTGGACAAAAGAGTCACGTGTATAAAAAGTGTCGCTCATGTCAAAAGTGTCGCGCATCAAAATTATTTTGGCGCCCATTGACTTCAATGCGTTTCAAATTGTTTGCTGTTTCGCAAATTTTTCGACTAAACTGGACAGATTCGCCCATCACTACTTACCAGCAGCAGGACATGTACACATTCTTACCTGAGAGGCTTAAGGTAGTATGCACATCATTGGGACTAGAAACATGCTGGGCCTTACTTTCTTTACATTTACCACTAATTTCTTTATCTATGGTGACTGCCCTATATTTATTTTACATTTTATTATGCACAATGCCTTTTATTTTAATAGGTCATGTGCACATTTGCATAATGAATTTAGGACACAAATGAAAGCACTGGCTAATTGTGTAGCTTGTCAGTTTTTTTTTTTTTAAACGTTTTTTTTTTTAGTTTTTTTCACATAGTAAAGTACGTTTATATTATGCAGTTTCATACAAAATAATAATAGTGAATATAGATTCTTAACAGTTTTTCAACAATATATAGTAACATTATGAAAATTTCAGCTCAAAGTTTAGTATTTGACCCTATGTAGAATTGAATGGGTATATTGCCAACAATCTATTTATTTGATGACTCCTGGGGGAGCAAAATCCTGTCTTCCTTGTTCCTGTTGCCACATGTCTAAGTATCAGGATGACTCCATTACAAGTGGGTGTGCTCTTTTAAGTCAGTTTTTATTCCCCAGGTAGGAACATAAAAAGCAAAAAAAAGCTGTAAAAATCAACAGGGACCTTTTTACCATTCCATAAATCCAGGTTGTTTATTTAACATTTTCACAAGATACATATACATAAGACACATACGATCCCTTCTTATATTAGGACTATGCTGAGGAATGTACTGCATACCTCCCAACATTTTGGAAGTATAAAGAGGGACAACAATTTTTTCGCACATAGTGCAGCGAAATATTTTGACCACACCCCTTTCTGTGGCCACACCCTGTAATTACTATGTTAATTTTACAAAATATTTCTCCTTATCTAAACTGTTATTTTGTATCTCAAAATTGTTAAAAAGTATCTTATTTGCACCTGTTAGCTTTTCTGGACTCACTGCTAAAAGCCAATTGAGTTAGAAACTTTGTTTCTTTTTCTGGCTGTTCAGTGCAGAGAAAATAGGGACTTTCCAGTACAAATGAGGGACTGCGGGTTGAGCTGTCAAAAGAGGAACTGTCCTTCTGAAAAAGGGACAGTTGGGAGATATGGTACTGTATAAGTGCAATAAGAAAGAAAATGCCAACATGAAAAACAAGATGGTAGTCTGAAGAATAACAGAAGCAAATAACAGACTCTGTAAAACAGCAGACCTACAGTAAATGTTGCATGAGTTGACTTATTTCACCTTAAACCATATATCTGGTTTAGTCTTTAAGATCATCACTAATAGCTTGATTAGGGTCAAAAGAGAAAGCAGCATCATTCATCTGAAGTTCCCTCTGCTTCTCTCTGTATTCCCTTTCTGCAAAGTTGACGGCATCATGCACACTATGAAAGATATGCAAATCAACGCCGCTACTTGCGTTGCTCATGTAACCTCCATTATTGAGCATGTTGCGCACTGAGGGATTGCAGTTTGCCAAAAACACTCGAACTCCAATCTCTTCATAATCGTTTCGGATCTCTTTCAGCACACTAAGGCCCACTGTGTCTATGAATTGCATGGCACCACAATCAATGATAAGGGAATGGATGTCAAGCTGAGGGGCAGAGTCTGAGGCAGAGGTATGCATCTTAATCTTAGCCAATGTTTTAATTATATTGAACCTAGCAATGAACCTATTTTTTGTTTCTCCAGCTGCAGCTTCCTCCTCTTTTTTGGCCTTCTTCTGTAATGCAGACACTAAAGAGGGATTGATCCCAGTTTTGCTATACAGGGTTGTCTTAAAATAATCTTTGTTGGCATAGTAGAGGGAAGCATCAAATCGATATATTTTAACGTTGGGTATATTGCTGAGCTCTTTATAAGCGAACTGGTCTTCATATATTTCTGTGCCAGTTACTTTAGCTAGAAGGGTAGCCCTTGGCCTCTGAGTGCGAAAGATAACACAGAGGATTGAAAAGCAGACAGCCACCAGCAGACCAATCTCTGTTGTGATCAGGGAAGATGCCAGCATGCTGACCCACCAAACAACTGTGTCAATTTTGCTTACTCGCCACATTTTTGGAGTATCTGCAAATTTTCTGAGTGCCCCTTTGAGACTGGTTATTGTAATTACCCCTAAAACACAGTTTTGCAGAGAATAGAAAAGAGGCGCAATGGCAAGCAGTACCAGCAATAGAACACAAGAGCTGATGATACCATTCAGTTGAGTATTTGCCCCAGTGCTCTCTCTCAACAGGCTCTTGGCCAAAGCAGCACAGCTCACAAATCCAGAAAAGAAAGATGTCATAAAATTGCAGGTACCAATGGCTATCATCTCCTGATTGCTGCTGACTGTGTATCCATGTTTTTTGGCGAATATTTCTGCAAGGGAGACGGTCATTGCAAAACCGATTATTGCAATTGGGACAGCATCAGCAGCAATGTTAGGGATAAGGCTCCAATCTGGAGCTTTGGGCATTTTGAAGCCTGTTGGGATGGCACCACAAATGGATGATTTATAGGTTTTATTAAAGTTAAAGTAATGGGAAACCAAAGTGGCCACTATAATCACTATGAGTTCTACTGGAAAAGGAATCTTCATCTTACTTTTGAACCTATCATTTATTTCTTTCACTGGCACAATCATAGCTATTGCGACAATACTGGTTACTAGATCACAGATATTAGTGCTTTGTATGTTTTGAAAGACGTCAATCCATGTCAGAATCAAGGACCCAGGACCATCACGACGAGGCAATTTTAAACCAAACAGATACTTCAGCTGTGAGGTGAGAATAGTGAGTGAAGACCCAGTAACAAATCCGCTCAACAGGGGCTCAGACAAGTACATGGAAATGAAGCCTAACTGGAAAACTCCCAGAAGGATCTGCAAAAATACAAAATTGAAACATTACTACTTATTACTACTACTTTTAGATGTATGCAATTATATTCTACAAGAAGCCTAACAAGTTTCAGGCACGAAACGTGTTTGGCTTCTTGTATGTTCTAATAAAGTCTTTTGGTTTTATTAAAAGCTACTGATTTACTAGCAAATGGACCTCACCCCACTTTGAATCCTACATTCTAAGGTACTCTACTTTTTTAACAATGTTGGAAATATTTTGGTCTGAAGCTTATCTGCTACCTGCTATTGGTATTGGTTTGAATGAAAAGGAGATAGCACCTCAGCAGGAGCAATTAAAAAAGATTATCATCTGAGACCAGATGGCCTAGAGCATTCATCACAGAACACGGACTAAAAAGAAACAAGGACTTTAACCTCTGATTAGTCAGAACCGAAGCCTTTGGAGACCCCCTTACAGGGGTATAAGGGCTGGGACACACTGGGCGATTTGGGGAGATTTAGTCGCCTGGCGACTAATCGCTGCGACTTTCCGTGACCAATCTTCCCCAAATGCCTTCCCTCGCTCTGCGCCTGGCTAAAATGAAAAATCGCCTGCGCTAATCATACGTGGCGATTCGTTTTCCGAAGTCGCCTGAAGTTTCCTCATGCGACTTTTCATTTTATCCAGGCGCAGAGTGAGGGGAGGCATTCGGGAAGAAAAGTCACGGTGATAAGTCGCCAGGCGACTAAATCTCCCCAAATCACCCAGTGTGTCCCAGCCCTAAAAGGATCAACACTGGAGGATTGTTTTTAGAATGCTTATGAACAACTTGTTTCGTACGTGAGTGTCATTCCCCACGCGAATAAACATTATCTGGTTTCTTTATCTCATAAGTCTAGGTGGCATTATTTTGTGGAGGAGTTTTCCTCAGTAAATAAAGAGACTGGTTGCCTGACACTTCTTAATCCTAATATAATTCAGGCCATATATAATAATATAATAAAATAATATAATTTAGGCCATATATATACTGAATGGGTCACTGGAAGATTTTGCACTCTGTTGAAAAAGATTCAGATTTTTCCATTCAGTCAACAATATACTTGGTAATAATTATGTTATCAGGAGAGACTATGCACTGTAGAACCTAGTATTCCAGAATGCTTTCTGGAAAAGGAATCTTTTTTGTAATTTGGATCTCCGTGAAACAGTAAATAAACCCCAAATAATTGTTTTGCATGGATTTATGCAGATTAGTTACCATTAAGTACAATGTATGGTTATATTATTACAGAGAAAAAGGAAATGATTTGCTTATAATGGAATCTATGTGAGATGGAACTTTCTGGATAACAGGTTTCCAGATAATGGTTCCCATACATGCATATAAAAAAACATCAAATCTGACAGCGATGTCATTTTGAATTAAGATAGTCACTTTACTTCTCACTTTTTACCAGTTCATATTTGTAATCCCTTTAGCAAAAAGTGTTACAGACTCAGCGCAGATCAAAAAGATGAATGCATTTGTAGTACAATGTCACAACGCAATACTCATTTCTCCATGCTATCAAGCAACATCGTATTGATTAGGAATTGGAGAAACTGTTCCAGCATCCATCTTGTACACTTTTGCTTAAAAAAATGTATGTGTTTTTATAAGACTTTCTTTTAGAATTTAACATCAATGAATGCCTGTGTATGACAGTGAATTAATATTTAACAATTCTAGATTGTTAAAGTTTTAAAAGAGTAACAGTGGAGTGGCCAAGGACAACTTATGCTCATTTTCATTTTTAAAATCTTATATTTACTAATGTATATACTTTTGCTCCATCATGCGTATATACAGTATTTACAGTATTTATAGAGCTTTTAAGAAAAATGCATCTACAGGCATTCACTTTCCTTTCTGACAATGGACCTATATATAATTACTAACATACGTTTTATACACAGTCAGCAAGATTTGTCCAGTACCATTTCCTTATTTAAACCACCATTGCTATATATTTCCCATATGACCTGTTGAAATTGAATATAATTTGAGACTATTGTATTTGTTGTTAATCCTGTATTAAATAAATGTATGTATCGGGGTCGCACTGTACCTGGTAAACTCCAACAATGAAGGTAAGTGATGTAGCCACAGTGATTGCATAGCAGCTTCTGTCACACACAGTCGCGTTAGTCGCGTTAGTTAGAGTTGAATTTATTGCTGTTGTGGTTGTTCCAACAGTATCATACCCAGCAGCCTTTAACTGTTTGCTGACCGACTCCCCTATCATGAGACAGAGAACTCCGAATGTGCCAACACAATTATGACGAGAAGTTGCCATGAAGAAGTAGATGATGCAACAGAAGAAGTTTGTGTAAAGGCCATAGATTGGGTCTTGGTTTGCTAAGAGTGAGTAAGCTATTGACTGAGGAATGGTAACAATACCGACTATGAGCCCTGAGGTAATGTCTCCAGGCAGGTACTTCTTAATTTTGTAGCGTGGAAACCATTGAAGCACAGGAAAGAGTCTGAAAAGAATGTTGACTAGAAGTTTTGGACCACGAGTACAGTATTCTCTGGTCTTCCCCATGATTATTTCTTTGGCGCTTTGTTCCAGATGGGCATGCTCCTCCAACTTTACGTGCATATAGTTAAATGTAAGAAAAGAGGACTGCTCATTTTCCTCAGGCAGCTCATTTTTGTTTGTATCTTCCGAGTCCTGAAATATTCAATCACACCATCAAATAAAATTAGTTTTAACAGAATAATATGATGCGATCTACACTATGCCTAAAATATGACACTGTTTTCAAATGCATGATAGTTTCCTGGGTGAACAAGTGTATGTGTGAATAAATACATACAAATGTTATATCCTTCTGTAATTATTTTTTTGAAAAATGAAAGGCAAGGTGGAAGGGAATAGGTAATTGGAGTTTTTTCTAAATAGTCTCTTACAAAGCAGTAAAAAACAATGTCTAGAAACAAATGGAAGATGTTAATGTAAGGGGAGCCCTTGGGTACATATGTATCAACAATTTTGACCGTGATCAAATTATTTAATCTTCCTGATCCTTAGAAGTTCTGTTGGGTTAAAGGCCCCTATACACTGGCCGATAAAAGCTGCTGACAGACCGAGTCGGCAGCTCATTGACCCGTGTGTTGGGCTTCCCCAATTAATATCTGGCTGAAAGTCAGCCGATGTCAATCGGGCAGGGTAAAAAATCCTGTTGGAGCACGGCCGCATCTGTATGTTGATGCGGTTCCGCGATCCACCCGCCCTTATTGCCTCCATTCTGATCCGATTGTTGGGCCCTAGGGCTTACGGTCGGATCAGCCCAATATCGCCCACCTCAATGTGGGAAGATTGGGGATAGATCCGCTCATATGGCGACATCACCGAACAAGCGGATCTTCCTGTTTATGGTCACTTTTAGACTAACTGGCCTGAATAAATCTCTATATCAATGATTATAAAATAGCTAAAACAATTAGCACAACTTTTAGCATGCCCCCCATTCCCACTATGAGCTCATGTTTTATTCTAGCATATGTGATAGCCTTGGGGGAAGGATCACAAGGTGAACAATATATAGTGAATATAATGTACACCCCATTTTTAAATATAAGGATAGTATAAGTCACTAAAGATTTCTGTGAAGGCCAAGTGCATTTATACAGGTCATAGAACTGTGAGGTGACTTCTAAAATCCTCATATTTTATAACAGGGAGTACATTTTTATTATAATACACAAGTTTCCGGGATTCATTTGCAAATAAGCATAGTGAAAGCTCAATAAACTTTGCTATGGAGGTGGGGTCTACAACAACATGGTCGTTATAGCCTATATAAGTTATTTTCTAGTCTTTTTAGTAATAAAAATGGAAGGCAGAAGATGATTTACATGAGAGCACTGCACTGGTGAAGTTTAGCAGTAATTTCTTTCTGTTTTCAACTAATTGCATAATTCATAGGTGTGCAATTGCTGGTTGTTAACATGACTGGGGGTCTTCTCGTTCAGTTAATGCTGTACAATCTATCGTACACATAGCACAGACTCTAGTAGGTGTTTTAAAAGAGGAGTAAACTTTCACTGCATTACTGTACTCTGGGAGGAAGGAGATAGCCAAGCTTCCGTAGATATTGGAATGCGTTGGCGACTGGCAATACAAACTGCCTGATTTTTGTTGAGCAGCCAGGCATATGACAACTGATTTTGGAATAGAAAAAAATTGAAAATAACTTTTAAATTGGAGTTCATTGTCTGTTTACTTTGAATGAAAGTACTGATAACTGACATGTTTTTGTAAACAAACCCTGATAGCTCTGCCTGAGAACAAAGGGATTTTAAATGCTTAGTGACCTTGAATGGAACCTAAATGTCAGTCTCTTAGCCCTTGACTTTTTAGCATCTTCTCTTTCCTTCTGCCACCACTAGTTCATGAGTTTCAATTAACCCACCTGTCAAATAACTGTGCAGACCTTTCCTAAACTAATAATAGCACGCCAGTTATGGAATACTTTTAGCAATAACTGCTGTACCACCAAAAAACAAACAGATAGGGTACATACCCAATCTGTTTCAGTGATTCAGTACATACCACTATCAGGTGTATGCTCCATTTTATGTTACAGCCCACCAGTATAACCTATGTATGGGTTCTGCAAGTTGACCATGTAGGGTTAAGATCAAAGCTAACAACTCAGGGGAGTAGAAAATAACACTAATACTTCTCCCTCTTCACAATTGGAGCAAGTCAAGGGGAAATTAAGTACACAATGCATCAAAATAGAACGGTAAAGTAGGTTTTGGTAGTAACATGGGCATAATTTAACAAAATGTTGTAAATAATACAATTCAAAAAATGTATAAACTCTAATTGGTGGTTCTTGGTTAATTTACTGGACCAAATGTTGTCATATTATGATTAATCCCCTTTAAATCTGTGCTGCAAAATGTTTATCAGAACCAAGGTGAGATACTGTGTATCACTCCTCTCCAACTCCCCTTTCTTCTTTAAATGTTTGTCTTACAACATTCCATGTAACAATTTTGTGCAGGATATATCATTTATCTTTGGCCCAATCATTAAACTACATAATGTTACTGATCATATAACATTCTATGAACTAAAAAAAAGTAACAGGATCCTAGCATACTTTTTAAATGCAAATTACATTTTAAAAAGGATGCTTGTTACATTCTAGATTCCCATTATATATTAAAAAAAACTTAATTTAGTAACTAGCAAAATAGTAAACCAGCAAACCTGGCTCGTGATAGGTGAGTCCATCCTCTGGTCCAGTACTGTACCTCAGTCTAAGCCATTCTTGTTTTATAGTTTTCCAAAGAAAAAAGGAATATCTCAGGGCACCAATCAGATTTTACCTTTTGGGAAACATAAACAATCAAGCTTAAATGTCCCTTTTTCAAAGTGATTTGCAGAAGAATTGTTTTGACAACAATGTATATGATGAAAATCAGAGATTCCACCTTACGTGTGTACTAAACAAAGCAGTTACTATTGGTAAAACTCATGCCACCCTCTATAGACGGCAGAATTCCCCTTTAAAACTCAACCAGTTGGTGTACCTGCTGTTAGCATTTGACAGTTCTGCATTTGTTGACTCTGAACTATCATATATGCTGATGTTTAGGATACCTGCTAATTAAATTGTACATTTTAGTAGCAGCTTTGCCCTTCATGGTCCATAAGATTACGTTCACTTATACTTTTAGAGACAAACGCTTTTCAATTTGTGTAGTCAAAACAGAATGCTAGCTATTTTACAATGTTTTGGGACTAATATTTACCAACACTCTATTTCATCAAGCGCTTTTGTAGAAAAGAAGAACCCATTGACCTGAAGATTCATCTATGAACTCGATAGAATGACAGATTGCATACCTGCTTCGCAGAATGTTTTGCCATAACTGAATCTTCAGTTTCCACTACATCAGATCTTTTATTTCATTTATAAACAATTATCAGGAAAAGGTGAAGTCAGTTCTTTTCAATAAGGGATAATAAATAAACTCAATGTAATGAAGACTCACCCTGGTGGTCCAGTGGGCCGGCGGGGACGCCTGCTGCGCCTGCGGCTGGGACGACCGCCGCGTGGTGCTTCCTCCTCAGCTGTCCGCAAATGAATTTACTAAGGGCGCGGGCATACTTCCACCTTTTCTCTGCGCATTGACGCTGGCATGTTTGCGCCAGCGCGCAATGGCGCAAAATTCAAAGGGTATTTAAAGGGACTTCAGTACTGTGTTTATTGCCCTTATTTGGTTTGTCCTAGTGAGTTCCTGGGTGCTAATCTGTATTCCTGTTATCTCATTCCTGTTTGACCCCTGCCTGATTGACTATTCTGACTTCTGTAATCCGACCTGTGCCTGCTTGAATCTTCTGATTGATCTCCTGGTTTTGACCTTTGCCTGTCTGACTCCGCTTGAATTCTGGCTGCACTGACCTGGCCTGTTTGAATACGCCTTTGTCCATTGTGACCTTCTGCCCAAAAGACTTTGCTAACGATCGTGCCCCTCTGCTCACCCAGAACCCTCGCTTAGCTACTCTCTTATTAAGACCTGGCGCCATCCGATTAGCCGAGGGCTCCTCCTGAGGTGAAAGGCGGCTGTTAAAGGTGGAAGCAAGAGCCGAGACCAGAGAGCCTAGCTTTGGTTTTGGATTTTGGGTGCCGATTCGTTACACTCAGATGAACGTGATTTTTTTTCCAGTCACCAAAAGGTTCTGGAAGGCTTTTTAGCAAGTAAGGAGATATAAAGCTACTGAAAGTACAAAGTTGGTCAAGGGACTGGTCTGATTGTCATCTTTGTGTTAGGAAGAATCTTTCCCTTCTGAAGCAAATTGGAGAAGGGTTTTTTTGCCTTCCTCTGGATCAACTAGCAGATAGGCAGGTTATATAAAGGTGTCCATTTGCTGTTACTACTTTAGTACAGATTTCCTGGTGTGATTGAAAGGGGGACAGCTTGGCAGTTTTGCTAAGTGAAAAATTTACAGAACTGTACTTTACTAGTCTGGTTAGTGGATGTAATAGCATTCCTTATTGGAACTTGGGAGGTAGTGACTATTTCTTGTTCATATTTAATAATAGGAGAGTACATAGCCTTTCTCTTTTGGTCTTCACTGCAGAAAAGGGAAGATGCTGCTGGGAAGCCTGGGACACAAGAACCAGTACTAGTGCTGGGCCAAGCCGGCTGGGAACCCAAGGCAACCTGGCCAACTACGTCACCCCCTCTCAGTTGTGTGCGTGAACAAGCGTGTGCCCTTCCACTTTTGCACCCTAGGCATGTGTTTCTTCTGCCTACCACAAGTAATGATGCTGCCCATATACAGGGTTGGACTGGGCCAGCGGGACACCGGGAAAAACCTGGTGGGCCCTGGCTGGGCCAGACCCTCTACTCTGATCTGCTGACCCCCACTCCGCAGATGCACGTTGCACAATGAAGTTAGTTTGTGCATGCGCGCTGGGTGACGAAGTTCTCCCATACGCGCCGCACGATGAAGTTCGCGCATGCACCCCTGGACTACGGAACGCGGTGGGCCCCCAATCCGACCCTGCCTGTATATTAGAATGCCCAAATGGAACAATCTCTTTAGCAATGGTGAGGTAATCTGCGAGAAAATGCATTTTATTACTTTAATTTTATTCCCCAATTCAGAAGCCAGGGGTTGGAAGGGGTCACGTGCATTAATGAATGCTCCTGTATGTTACTGACCACTTCAAGCAAGGGCAAAAGACTCTGATGAAGAGGGTATGGGCAGAATGACCTAAAGTACCCAATACATATTTATCACCTTTACCTAAGTTTTTGTTTACATATTCATCTGAGATGCACAACAATGAAAATGACGGGAAATGACTTTTCATCATTTGAATGATCTCACTTGCTTTAACAACTGTTCATTATAATGTTTATCTCGTTATCATCTTTTGTATTTTTACCATTTCTGGTTCCGTTATACAGTATATTGATACTATATGCAAAGGTGCATATTAACTGGATCTCTACTTAAAAACCTTTTTGCCAAATGAAAATGTAATTCTAAGCAACTTACATTCACAAAAAGTTCTTTTAAGGTAAATAGTAGGGGTGTTTATATTACCTGCACAATTAGTGCTTCCTGAATAGTCTTACCTGTTGCCGATCTCTGCATTTTTAGTGAAGGGGGCATTATATGCTCTTCTTTAGTCTGGCTTTCAGTTGAGCACATAGTGGGATTTACCAAGCTTTGCCAATATTGTTTGCTTTGCTGCAGTAAAAATATATATTATCCATTTTTTTCTGAATGAGCATGTAATAAACTGCATATGCTGCTTTAATCACTGCCACTGTCTTGACTGTCCTTCAAAGAAGAGCCCTGTTTACTCATAATAAATCTATTACGCTCTCTTAAACTGTAACTTAGCCTACTGTAAATAAACTCAGACACCCCACAAAATAAAATACTGATCAATAAAAAGAATTTCAGGCATAACAGGTTGTGATTCTAAGTAGGGATGCTCCGAATCCACTATTTTGGATTGGGCCGAACCCCCGAATCCTTCACGAAAGATTCGGACGAATACTGAACTGAATCTGAACCCTAATTTGCATATGTAAATTAGGGGAAGGGGAAAACATTTTTTACTTCCTTGTTTTGTGACAAAAATTCACTCGGTTTCCCTCCCCGCCCCTAATTTGCATACGTAAATTAGGATTTGGTTCAGCGGGAAGAATTAGCCTTAAATATTATTATATTAGATTATATCTTATTATTATCTTTAGATGTTATTATATATTTGTCCTTCGTGGCAGCTATAATCAAGATTGAATGCAAATATTGTGACTGGAAATCGGGGAATCTCTGTGGTTGGTTTGATTCAGCTCCATGTCCACGAATATCTATCTTATATTCATCCTATCTGGACTGTACATAAAGACATGATCAAATAGAAACTTGCTTTTATTCTGCTGCAAGGAAAAAAACAAAACAAAAATATTAAAACAAATAAAGTTTTTATTCCACAAAGTAGAAGTGACACCAGATACATATAAACGATTTACAGAACATTGCTTCCAGAGTGTCTGACACACTGTACTACAACTCTCTACAAAAATCATAAAAATAGATTGCAATTTGTTTCTACAAAAACATACAATTTCACACCAACAAATAAAAAAACAAATCTATATGGTCTGATGTGGAATGTTATCTGACAATACTTTCCGTAATTCTTTTCATATTCACCGGTAACCCCTATAATTGACCTTGCCTATGAAGAAAGGCATAAATTAGCTTTTTCTATATTGAAGCTGCTGCACTTGGCATCAGTCCTTGTATAAGTATATAGAAAATATGGCGTTGCATGTATGTAACCCCTTCTTTATATAATGACTGAAGACTCTTCTATTTGTCAGCATGTTCATGTTGATTCGAGAAATGGTGCTCAATCACTTGCTTTGACCCAAATATATAAGGGGCAGTTTTTTCAAAGGTTGAGTTCAATTTTCGAATTAAAAAAATTTGAATTTCATGCTATTTTTGTGTACCTCGACTAGGGAATATTACAAATTCAAGTCGAAAAAAATTAGAATATTGAAATTTATCATGTACTGTCTCGACCATTCGCCATCTAAAACCTGCCAAATTGCTGTTTTAGACTATGGGGGACCTCCTAGAACCTATTTGGAGTCAATTGGAAATTCGATCGAATGCGCTATTACTTCGATTCGTACGATACAATTGAATATGGACCTCTTCGATTGAAAACGGACCTATTCGACAAAAAAAAACCTTATTTCGGTTGGTCTTTTTGAATTCAAATTTTCGAATTTCGAATCTGCCCTTAAGTGCTACTTATTAATAATTTCCACAGCATCTCAAGCTTAATTTTTGTTGACTATAAATAACACACATAAGTTGCTGTGGGATCTATCATTCAGAAATCCAGAAAAAAAATAGGCAGTTGCCAGCAATATACTGGCTAAATAATTCACAAAATTTCACAGCTCCACAAAAATAAAATATATAAATAAAATATACTCTTGGGGCACATTTATCAAAAATTGCACAATTGTGTAAAAAGACCACTCCTAATTGTGACTAAGCCTCATTAAAACTTTTCAGGCAGTCTTTCTACAAACGTATTGAAAATCAAATTACGGTAATCAACAAATGGGTTCATCATAATTACGTAATGTTTAGGGAAAAGCAAATAAAAATCACAGTTATAGTCATGCCATTTGACTAAGCCCCTTGAAACTAACTCATCTATACTGACAACTATATGTTTTTAACAGTTTTATATTTTTCCCTAATTATTGAAACCGAATTGACTGTCAAGTATATGATGAGTACCAGTAATGAACTGGAAGCGTTTATCAAAGAAGGTGAAGGAGTCAATTAATCAGAACATTATACTGCTTTATAGGGTATTACAGCTCAACAGCTGAGCTTAAACAACCATCTGAATCTTTAGCAAATTGCACACGGGGATTAGTGATTCGTATGACTCTACATTCCAATTCTGAAAAGAAACTATTAAAGGAACAGTAACATCAAAAAAGTGTTTTACAGTAATAAAAATAAAATGCAGTGCTGTCTTGCACTGGTAGAACTGCTTCAGACACACTATTATTTATATAAATAAGCTGCTGTGTAGCAATGGGGGCAGCCATTCAAGGGAGAAAAGGCTCAGGTTACACAGCAGATAATCTCACAATGGTGGTATCTGTTATCCACTATTTAACCTGTGCCATATAGCCTTTTTTCAATTTCTGCCACTGTTACACATCAGCATGTTTATATATATATATAAACTATAGTAGTGTTTCTGAAGCAAACAGATCAGTTTAAACAGTATAGGGCAACATTATATGATATTTTCATTACTTTAAAACACTTTAATTTTTTGGTGTTACTGTTCCTTTAAACAAGGTGGGTTCATTTATAAAATCTGCACATGGGCAGTAACCCATAGCAACCAATCAGTGACTGTTTTTTTGCCAGCTGCAGGTTGAACAATAAAAGCAAACATTTGATTGGCTGGCATTCCCAGGTGCAAATTTGCCCAGTGTTTATAAATGAACCCCGGTGTTTTCTAAACTTTGCTGAGCAGTAGTTATCATTACTACATTGTTACAAAAACACAGAGCCTTCATAAATGTATTCACTCTTCTACATGAACAGCATATAAGGTTACACAGAGCTTAACTATAAATTAACTCAAGCGAGTGATTGCATCCTTCCCAAGGCCAAATATAGTGTATGTAATTGTATATAACATATTATGGTTTACATGAACCTTACATTTTCCTCTAATAGAATTACAATTAGCATTGTTAACTAGGTGAGTGCAAAATGTCGCCGCCACACATCAAATCAATGTTCCCTTCTTCATCTAATCTAATCTGTAACAAAGTTTATAAAATATACTGTCCTTTGTATAAATATTATGCTATATATATACTTTTTATAAAGATAAAGTCTTTGGAAATGAATTCAGTTAATACGTTTGAACACATATATTAAAGAGATGTACAGTATAACCCCTACTACATAATAATCTGGCCCCAACAATCACTTCTTTTATACGGATGTATACGGATATATATATATATATATATATATATATATATATATATATATATATATATAAAATTGTAGAAAGGACCAGCACTACGTTTTCCAAAAAAATTCAATGGTTTATTCAAAACTCACAGTGTCTCCAACGTTTCGACCCTCTTTGGGGCCTTTGTTATTATTTGTGCTGCCTACACAAATGACTAAAAGCAGTAAGAGCTACAAACAAGTAATAATATAGTTAACTTTAAACATATTTTTACTCTAAAAATATTCCATGTTAAAAATCTGTAAACATGTATAATTGTATACTAGTGATGTACAGATCGGGATTTCCTGCAACCGACCCTAACCCGCCCTCCGTTGGCCTGCACCCGCCCGCATCTGCACTTCCGGGTTCCTTTTATAGACCCGTGCCGACCTGTCGATGACGTCACAAAAGGGGCTGGGCAAGCAGGCGCAGCGTCTATGACGAACCCGAAAGTCGGCATTTGACAGTGGCCACCCGCAACGAAGCGTGCGAGGTCGATCCAAACCCGCCCGACCTGTGGGTATCGGGACGGCCCGCACAACACTAATGTATACTATTGTATGGGAACACTGCACTGTTAACTCCAGTATGAGCAAATGTATACGGCTGGAGCAATATAAGTAAATAGGATAGTTAAGATGAGCAGGTGTCTAAAAATAAATGCTTTATTCCATGCACAGTCTCTGTGAATAAACCATGCTGATTCCAAAAGATGTCTCATCTATAGCTATAATTCCATTATATCTCCAAGCAACCCTGGCAGCCTTCACCTCTCATGGGATGGAAGTAGTTGGTCCCTCTACTGCAGTGATCCCCAACCAGTAGCTTGCAAGCAACATGTTGCTCACCAACCCCTTGGATGTTGCTCCCAGTGGCATCAAAGTAGGTGCTTATTTTTGAATTCCAGACTTAAAGTTTTGGTTGTATAAAAACCAGATGTACTGCCAAGCAGAGCCTCCTGTAGGCTGCCAGTCCACATAGGGGCTACCAAACAGCCCTTATTTGACATCCCCATGGACTTTTCCATGCTTGTGTTGCTCTCCAACTCTTTTTTACATTTAAATGTGGCTCGCGAGTAAAAAAGGTTGGGGACCTCTGCTCTACTGTATGTCCTTTCAGCTTTGTTAGGATTCTGTATCAAATGGATCTGCGTATCGGTAAAGATCTGGTCATCACCAACTCAGCAAATCGTCACCTCATTCATCCATTCACATGGAGGCTAAAGTGAGCTGATACAATCAGGGACGCCATCAGGGGTAAGGGGGGCCCGACCACGCCACACTTACTTGATTAGCCGGGCCCCCCATCCACAGCCCAGGAGGCCCAGGAAATTTTGTCGTATGGGGCCCTGTTATTTCTGATGGCGGTCCTGGATACAATCACATTAAAGAAGGTTGCTACAGCCCTTTTTTAAGATGCAGGGAAACAGAGTGCGTTTCTTTTGCATCTCACAAAGGCAATGCATTTTTACCCAACTAACAACAAAGAGCTCATTTACAAGTAGGAAAAGTCACCGCGGTTTTTAAACTTTGCTCCCTGCAATGTATCACAAGAGCTTTCCTGATGAATACAGCACTGCTTGCTTTCAGCAGCACTCTTTTTATGAAGGGCAGGCAGGAAAATGCACATAGGCAATCACTAATCTGCCCCTCGCTTGCACAGACACGCAGATATGCCATAGACGACACCTATATGCGCTAAAGTGCTTAATACCACTGCATTTCTAACCTTACTGACTGACAAATATCTGTGCACTGAAAAACAACCATGAGAATGCACCCTAAAAGTTAAAAGGCCAAAAGCTCCAACCAAGTTGTCTTCCTTGACATTTTCACATATATATATGGACTGCATTTAAAGGAGAAGGAAATGCTAAAATGAAGTAAGCTTTATCAGAAAGTTCTATAAAAAATACACCAGTAAACCCTCAAAATAATGCAGCTCTGAGTCCTCTGTCAAAAGAAACACAGCATTTCTTCCCTTCTATTGTGTACACATGGGCTTCTGTATCAGACTTCCTGTTTTAAGCATAAACCTCCAGGGCTTGGGCTTGAGCATGCTCAGTTTGATCCTCTCTCCCTCTCCATTTTCCCCCTCCCCTCCCTGCTGTAATCTGAGCCCAGAGCTATGAGTAAGCAGAGAGAAACCCAGGCAGGTGATGTCACACCAAGCTAATATGGCAGCTGCCATCCTAAACAAACAGAGCTTATAGATCTGGTTATTCAGGTATCATAAAGCATTCTGCAGAATAAATATAGTGTTATACTGTAGCTTGTACTATTGTGGCTAATCTATTGACAAATAAACTGCTTGATAAACTGTTTCTGTAGCTTTCCTTCGTCCCTTTAAGTATCTAAATGAGCACATCATTCATTAGAACTAAACAGTGATCTTACAAATAAATGTGAAGTATTTTATAGCTTACAACCTTATAACATGGAGACAGGAACAAACCTCTGACCTTAGTATGGCACAATCCAATCAAAACCGGTTACGTTGCCTGTTTTCCTTTAAATGCCCTTTTCTGCTCCATCGCCTATATGACATCTAGAGCTTTATTTGATGTACATACTATGCTCTTATATTTACATAAACTTGACTTCTTTTTAGAGTTCAAGCACTTTGACTGGAATGTATCGATGAAGACTGCAAGACATTCCAACATGGTGTTTGATAATTGTACAGAAAGCAAACCAACGCAGGGTTTGAGCAAACTTAGGTAAACAGCACTAGATTAGTATTCGCCTTTGCCCGGCCTAGACAAACCTCCTTGCTGCCTCTCCTGCTCAATTCACTCATGTCCGAGAGGTGTGTTACCCCTTTCCCTTAGCTACGCTTACAGATTTTGCAGCAGGTATTTGGCAGCAGGCTGAGGGGTTGAAAGAGAAATGGAATTTGAGGGCCACCACCAGGTCCACTAGCTATACTAAGTAAGCAGTTTGTAGTGTTTCTACTGCTTAGTGCCTATGAATTTCTAATGAAGCCAAAGGTGGAATTTTTTTATAGTAAATACAGTGTATTGCACTGTTTGATATAGCCAATCTTTTTGTGTTTCTACTGTGTATATATATATATATCTATATATATATTTATATACATATATATATATATTATTTCTAAATGCCTCCATTTTAGCGCAGATCTATAATTAGAAAAAAAAGCTGTGAACATAGAACTGTACAGGTAAATTAAATTATACTCTATTATGGTTAGACTGCTCTGGCTAATGAGATGGGGTGCCTGGAACGCTGAATGTCTTTGCACCCCACATTGTTCTAGGTGAAACTGAAATAAATGATCTTTCCTGCAGATAATGCTTAATATCAGACGTGAAATGGATACACTACAAAGGCACTGCGGCTTAAAAGTTGCATTGGGCTTAGAAACAAGTCATATAGAAAGATAAAAAAAAGCTGAGTTTTCAATGCAAGTCTAGACTGAGATGAAAGATCTGAATGTCAGAATTATCAGAATGAGATGACTGACTGAAACTGAAATATAAAATAATAGGCTGCTAATTTTACCTATTTACATTGTATTCTCTCCACCTCTTTCTAATTGGATCTCTGGGTACTTCTGCATGAAGATTAAGCTCCCTATCTCTGCTTCTTGCCCTAGCACATTTTAGCAATCTGCTATCCTTTTCATGTGCTACTCTATGCATTCCAAGTATGTGCAAACTAAAAAGTGTAGCTGTTTCTTAGACATGCTTAATGGCTGCTATAGCTGCTCTAAAGACCCAGCTTTATTAGAAAATTCACCTAAAATCGGCATTTTGCTTAATAGTGGTACAAAGGGTCAAAGCTGGTACTTTTTATGCCACGAGTCCTCAGTGGCACAGAACTGCCCACATTTCCAAGCAGTCAGTTCTTCCACAAAGAGTGCAGACAACAAATGAAAATACATCTATATAAACTAGTATTTCCACAGATTTAAAAAAAAAACTATGGATTTTCACATATTCATTTCATTACTTTGGCAAGATTTCCAGATCTCGCCTTTATATAATTTACGGCAGAGCTAATGTTTGTAAGAAACACGGCTGTAACTGTAAGAGCGACAAGATATCTCGTTCTAAAAGGCACATTTACAAAAACACAATAACAGTTTTATACTGAAGAAAAGCACAATTATAAAATACTATTACATGTATTTTAAGCGTCTCACACAAACAATTGATAAAAAATATTAATGCTCTTAATATGTCTGTACTAAGGGCAAAATAACTTATTAAAATATTTAGAATGAATATCCAAAATGCAAAGGGATAGAAATGTTATTTTATATGCACTATTACTGTAAAGTCATATTCTACTTCAAAAAAACTATGTTCTTTTGTCCTTTTGACTTAATTTCTGACTTGTACCCATTGGTGTACACCTGATATATCCTACTGTCTTCCATATTTCCACATTTCTATTGTTTGTGAGACGAAGGCAGTGTGCAATCGATTAGGATACATATAATTATGTAAAGATAAGAGAATCACTTCTGGCCTCTATCCCAAAATTGCTTAAGGAAACAATGGAAAACTTCAGGTTGGGTGTAAATGCTGCACAGGCAGGATCACAGAAACTTGCTTTTTTCCAGCTGTTCTGCAACTGCATCTTTTTGAATGACTATTTGAATTTTTTCCCCAAATGAATCCTTCAAAACCACAGGATAAGTATATAATCCTTGTTAGACTAAAAATGTTAAAACAATTGTATGGTAATACAGGTATAGGATCCCTTATCCGGAAACCTGATATCCAGAAAGCTCCGAATTACGGAATGGCTGTCTCCCATAGACTGCATTATATCCAAATAATCCGAATTTTTTAAAATGATTTCCTTTTTCTCTGTAATAATAAAACAGTAGCTTGTACTTGATCCCAACTAAGATATAATTAATCCTTATTGGAAGCAAAACCAGCCTATTGGGTTTATGTAATGTTTAAATGAATTTCTAGTAGACTTAAGGCATGAAGACCCAAATTACAGAAAGATCCGTTATCCGGAAAACCCCAGGTCCCGAGCATTCTGGATAACAGGTCCCATACCTGTACCAAAAATTAGCACTCACATGCTGGCGAATTTTGATTATACCCGGAAGGTACATATTACTTATTATCTCTACTTTATAGGTAAAATTAACCTTTTATAAGGACCCTTTCTTCAGTCTAAACGCTATCCATAATTTTTCCCCAGACAGTCCCTTCTTTTCCAATGTCCCGCAAACATATAATGGCAAATGGTAAAGGGGGGAAAGAGTGTCCACTGTGATTGAAGATTGTACAACAATTTTTTTGCACCTTTTTGGAATGTGCTGCAGGTTGTATCCACATATTAAACAAATTACGTGGCCTACAACCCCTAAGGAACACAGAAGTTTTCTGAATTTTGCTTGAATCATCTCTACAAATATGTGCTACATTATGTTACTATACGGCAGAGCCATTTAAACAGGCATTGCTTTGCTCCTGGACATGAAGTGCAAATTGGACAGCTTGGTGTACGCTGTGGAACATCACTGTACTTTCCTCCTGTTTAAAGAAGTCCCCATTCCGAAGGGAATCTTTTACTGTCACGTTGCACTGAGCAAGCAACAGCTGAACACCAATATCATTATAGTCTTTAAGAACCTCTTTCAAGGTGTTCATTCCTGCTGTGTCTATGAACTGAATGGCACCACAGTCAATGATTAGGGTATGCATTGATTGTTGCTCTTTGTAGAGACACTCTGTAGTTTCTTCCGGAGTTTTTATCTCCACACTACCATCTTGTCTTTTTAATTTCTCTATCTTCTTAGCTTTATTTCTTTCAGCTGTTGCCAGTGACACTGGGTCAACACCAGAATATTTGTACAAGGTCATCTTAAAGCGCTGCTTGTTTACATAATATATAGGGGCTTCAAAACGAAAGATTTTAATTCCCTGTGGGATTTTAAGGTTTTTGTAGGCTTTAATTGATTCATAGGCCTCTGTACTGTCCACCTGACCAAGCAGAGTTGCCACAGGCCTCTGAGATCTTACAATGACGCAAAACATGGAAAATGCAATACCTATCAGTAGACCAAGCTCCGTGCTGATCAGAGCTGAAGAAAACATGGTAACTAGCCAGATCGTTGTATCTAATTTATTAACCTTCCACATTTTGGGTAAATCTAGAAACTTTCTAAGTGCGCCTCTTAAATTTACGATGGTTATAACACCAAGGACGCATTTTTGTAGTGAAAAAAACAGAGGTGCAATGACCAGAAGTACTAGTAAAAGGACTAAGGATGTCATGATCCCTGAAACCTGGGTTTTACATCCTGTAGACTCTTTCACAAGTGTTTTTGCCAGAGCTGCACTTGTTGTGAAGCAGTGGAAAAAGGCTGGGATGATGTTGCAAAATCCAATGGCATACATCTCTTGATTGGCCTTGACTTCATACCCATGTTTCTTGGCAAACATCTCGGACAGAGAGACCGTGATTGCAAACCCAATTATAGCAATTGATAAAGCAGGTAAAGCAATATTTGGAATTAAGCTCCAGTCTGGTGATTTTGGCATTAAAAACCCAGTGGGTATAGTCCCTGCTATGCTGGAGCCGTAATTCTCTTTAAGGTGTCCAAAATGTGATGCAAGGGTTGCAACAACAACTACAAGAAGTTCAATGGGAATTGGAGCTTTGAGCTTAGATTTATAGCACTCGTTGAGTTCTTTGGCAGGAATGAGGACAAGAAGGCACAAAATGCTGGTGACTAGATCACAAATGTTGGTCAGGTGAATGTTCTGGAAGATGTAAATCCAGGTGTATATCAATGAGCAAATCCCATTGACACGAGGTATACTTATACCTAGGAGGTATTTCACTTGAGAAGTAAGGATGGTGAAAGATGCTCCTGTTGCAAATCCACTCAGCAACGAATCAGAAAGGTACACCGAAACAAAACCAACCTGAAGAAACCCCATTGCAAGCTGCAGAATAAAAAAAAGAGCACAAATGAAGCATGCTAAATATCCATATTCACTCTTATTTACACACTTACATAAAAGAAACTGTCATCAATAAACTCACATGTAATGAAAAAAGAGATGTAACATTAACAGATCCATTAAATACTGTATATATGCAAGTACAAAACACACACATATATATATATATTTAATAGGCTTCATAGAAAATGATACACACCGCAGTCAAGTGCTGGATGAAACTGTTGATGACCCTGCCCTGCCTCTGTGGGTCCCTGTCCCTGTCAAGTCTCTATTTGGCTTGTTCTGTCACTATGGAATTCTTGAAATGCAGTCTGTGCAGTTGATGGTCAAGTACATATGTAAAATAGGAGGCCCTGAAATCCTTTAGAACATAATGCATGTACTGCAGAGATGCATCGCATAACCTTAAAACGAATGGGGTATTATGTGCCATCTACTATAAAATATAAAGATATAATTGGTGACATGGCCATATAAAGTTGCTTTCATAATATAGAGCTCCAACTTGAATATTACATTATTTTTTATAATACACAAGAGATATGTGACACAAATCACTCTGTACTGATTATAACATATTACATCACTAAGCACCATTTATAAGGATATATTTTACAGGCTGTTCATAGCTCTTGTATGCAGTATTCCTAAGCAGTTATTATTAGTGTTAGGACTAGTGTCATGGAACTCATGAAAATGTTGGTATTATATTATAATATAATCTGTGTAAAACTTGTAAAGGTGGCCATAGACACACAGATCGGCGTGTGCCGACATCTTCCGTCCGGCAGATATCGATCGTTTGGTCGATCGGTCAGAGTTGATTTTGACCCTACCGATCCCGCCGGAGCCAATTGCACATCGTAATCGGATCGTTTGGCCATACGGCCGAACAATCATATTACCCCCGATATGCCATTAACGAGCGGATCTTTGCGTCTATGTCCACCTTAAGTCGCTTATAAAACTATTAGAAACTTGGCCTGCAACTTTTATATGGTCATAGAACTCCTTGGTGAATTCCTACATTTTTCTAAATTTTAAAAGCAAATATGTTATTTGCTATTGCATTCCCACTTAGAGAACAATTACAAAACATAAGCACATTTAAAACCCCTGCGACAAGATTAAATTATCCAAAACATTTTTACAACATATACATACTTGTCTTCACCTTGTGGTCTGAAACGGTATTACAACAAGAACTAATGGACTTAAAGGGATACTGTCATGGGAAAAAAATTTTTTTTCAAAATTAATCAGTTAATAGTGCTGCTCCAGCAGAATTCTGCACTGAAATCCATTTCAGTGCAGAGCAAACAGATTTTTTTATATTCAATTTTGAAATCTCACATGGGGCTAGACATTTTGTCAATTTCCCAGCTGCCCCTGGTCATGTGACTTGTGCCTGCACTTTAGGAGAAAAATGCTTTTTGGCAGGCTGTTGTTTTTCCTTCTCAATGTAACTGAATGTGTCTCAGTGCGACATGGGTTTTCACTATTAAGTGTTGTTCTTAGATCTACCAGGCAGCTGTTATCTTGTGTTAAGGAGCTGTTATCTGGTTACCTTCCCATTGTTCTTTTGTTTGGCTGCTGGGGGAAAAAGGGAGGGGGGTGATAACACTCCAACTTGCAGTACAGCAGTAAAGAGTAATTGAAGTTTATCAGAGCACAAGTCACATGACTTGGGGCAGCTGGGAAATTGACAATATGTCTAGCCCCATGTCAGATTTAAAAATTGAATATAAAAAAATCTGTTTGTTCTTTTGAGAAATGGATTTCAGTGCAGAATTCTGCTGAAGCAGCACTATTAATGGATTCATTTTGAAAAAAATGTTTTTTCCCATGACAGTATCCCTTTAACTATGCCAATATTAGTGGAAAGTGTTCCTTTACAAGCTGAAAATGGAAATGAGAGCATTATAAGCCTGTAATTGATATTATATAACAGAGCTGTTTTTAGGAGAAACACTGAGTCACGATGAGCAACTAATTCTTTTTTATTTTCTGGGACACTGTAATTGGTGATAAATTCCTCTTATTTCCAGCACAGTTCCAGCACTAACCTGGTGCTTGTACTTGGAGTGTGGTGGAAATGGCACACTAATTATTAAATTGGGGTTTTAGGATGATTCACCTGGTTTGTGGAAAACTGAATTCAAATCCACAGATATACATACAAATATATATCCAGTCCAACCCCATGTACGTGTTTCTAGGCCTCACAGGTCCTCCTTTGCAGGGTACAGGATCCCACTTTATTTTTTGTCTTTATGGGCAGTTTCCATGAAATGAACAGCAGTCCCTCAAGATACCTTACATGTGCTGAAAGTGATACCCACAGATAGATAAACAGAGAATAACATGCTCGGCCGCAGGCCGAGTGCTTTTATACAGGTCACATAACTCCGAGGTGACTATTAATATCTTTATAAATTTAAAGTAGGGGGTACATTATTCATTATAATCTAAAGTTTCTGAGTTCAGTTTTTACTTCCTGAAGATTTATGTGTTTGCTTTTTACATAATGCCAACTAGTCTATTTTGCTGGTGTCTCTCCTTGTTGATTTTTATCTTTCCCTGCAGCCATTTTAGGGGCCTAGGTACCTGTATTTCTTCTTCCGGTTGTTTTGAAGTAGCCATCAGAGATGGCTGAAGGCAAGGTTAGGAGGGGGAAGTTTCAGTGGCTGAACTAAAGTGGCATCCCTCAGAGGAAAAGATTTGTTTACCTCATGAGGGAAAACATCTGCTGTACAAAATAAAAGTTACCCTACACTAATTTTTCTTCTCATCTGTCCTTCTACAACAGAGTTTTCCAGAATGTAGTGGCAGCTCCCATAAAGGAGGAGGAGGAGGCATGGGGAGCTCAGTCTGACTGGAACTGGGTAGGCAGTTAAGAGCAGGGCCCATTGACTTCAGGCTTTGGATTGTTTATGCTTGTTCTGTTTTTCTGATGTTTACTTGTTTCTGGTACATTTTGATTAGTATTGCAATATAGCTATACGCTTAAGAATAGAAAGAAAATCCCATGAGGTGAAAATTGAAGTTCAGCAACAACTAATGCAGCCCTTTTCTGCTAAAAGCAAGTTCCTGTTGCTGTACTATTAGTCAATATCTAATGCTCATTCAATTATGAACTAACAGGCTTACAGTTATAAGAAAACATGGGACATTATACCCAGCTGCATCCAAGGTTTATATGCCCCAGAAATCATGTCGCATGAGCCACACAGTTTAGGGGCACATGTTGTAAGGCATCACTACACACAGCAGACATGCAGCACGTGCAATCTACTTGTTTTGTATAAGAACACTTAGAAGACTTTACCTCAGTACGGGCATCCACCAATTGATCTTATCCAGCTGCTCGCAAGCCACACCCACGTGATTAGCCATTGGCTTACCTGCCTATAAATATCCATAATTGCCCCGCCCTTACAAGCACAAGGTATGTAACTAAGGGATGTTGCTGTTTTGTAAGAGTTAAGCTCACGGGCTGCAGCATATGTCATTTTTGACAGGTTTTATTTTCAAGTGTGTGGGAGGGGCAGAGGGAGTGGTTGGAGGGGGAGCGGAAGAGGGAGAAAGACGTAACGCAGACTGAGCAAGATCAGAGGTGGAGGGGGGGACAGAAGAGTGAGAGAGACACTGACAAAGGAAACAGCAGAGGGAGAGAGAGGACGTGGGGAAGTGACAAGTGCGGCAGACAGGCAGGAAGATAAGCTGCAGGTAGCGTGCGGCAGTGTCCACTGCTGACGCATTAAGTTATAAACGGCGCGTTCTGACGCCAGAACGCGCTGTTTATAAGGTTATAATTTACAGTCTGGTCCCATAGGGAATTGACCAGACTGTAGATTATATA
Organism: Xenopus laevis; assembly: GCF_017654675.1. NCBI lineage: Eukaryota > Metazoa > Chordata > Amphibia > Anura > Pipidae > Xenopus > Xenopus laevis. The sequence goes on from NC_054376.1 coordinate 102,747,067, forward strand.
GTGAATAAAGTACCCCCTCTTGTAAAATATAAGGATATTATAAGTTACCGAGGAGTTTCATGACCATATAAAAACACGAGGCCGAAGGCCGAGTGTTTTTATACAGGTCATGGAACTCCGAGGTAACTTATAATATCCTCATATTTTACAACTGGGGGTACTTTATTAATTATAATACACAAATTTTAGTGAGTCATGTGACAGAAATTACATCACTACTCACCGTTTATAACTGATGACATCACTACTCACCGTTTATAAGGATATAATTTACAAGATATTCCTGGCTTTTGTGTATTATAAGGATATAAACGCTGATTTAGTGTTGCTGTAACTAATAAGCTAGGTTACCAGATAATGTGGAAATTCAGGGATGTTGCAGGGCTGCAGTAAACTGCAATCAGTACAGTCTTTCTATCTGGATATTCTAGAACTGTCCACGAATGTTTAAAGGGATTCTGTCATGATTTTTATGGTTTACTTTTTATTTCTAAATAACACTGTTTACACTGCAAATAATGCACTCTACCATTTAAAAATTTAAGCTGGCCATAGACGCAAAGATCCGATCAGTCCCGTCATTTTTCGTCCGGAGGAGATCGGCCGTTTGGTCGATCGGACAGGTTAAAAGATTTCTGTCGGATGACGATAATATCTCTGCATGTATTGCTGATCTGACAATTTTCAGTGGGAGACTGTCACTAGCTTTGTCGGACATAACTTTGGTACGATTGCTGTCAGGGGCAGAACATCGGCTGATCTGTTCTTTTCTACTTTATTTTATCTGAATGGTTAGTGGGAGGTCGGGAGATGGTGAAGTCCGATCGTTCGGATCATCTATGGCCGGCTTTATTCTTGAACCAATAAATGTATTTTCTTTAGCTGTAATATTGGTGTGGAGGCAGCCATCTTAATGCAGTGTGCCTGATTCTGAGCTTTGAGAGCACTTCTGGATGGAACTTCTTTGACACAGCTATTGTTTCACCCTTTCCCAATCTAGGTAGTGGTGCTATTCTCATGTCTATCACTAGGCTAGGGAGCACTTTTAGCAATGCAAACAAATCCTTCAGCAGAGGCGTCAGATAGCTGCTATCTGGTTAGCTGCCCATTGTTCTGTTAACATACCTCCCAACTGTTTTGAGTGGGTCAGTCCCGCTTTTGACAGCTCAACCCGCTGTCATGGATTTGTACTGAGTTTCTCTTTGATCTGCTGCACTGAACAGCCAGAAACAGATACAAAGTTTCTAACTTAATTGGGTCTTGGCAGACAGCCCAGAATAGATATTTAACATACTTTTGTAACAGTTTGATAAGATAAGAACAAAGACTCACAGCTTAAAGGGCAATTCACCTTCATTTGCAAAACTGTAATAACACATAAAAACCACAGAAATGTGTTCAAACTTTCATAACCTGCCAAATTATGTAAAATTAACATGGTAATTAGGGGGTGTGGTCACAAAAATGGTCGTGGTCAAAACATTTCACCGCGCTACACGCGCAGAATCTTTTTGTCCCTCTTTCTGTTTCCTAAATGTTGGGAGATATGTTTTAATAAGCTAAATATCAAATAACAAGTTTGAATCTCCCGAGCATTGAATTCTCAGTCCAGCAATCACTAGGGCTCTCCTAGATTGGATCAATGTATACCTCACAAACCGCAGACTATTGAGGGGAGAAAACAGAAAATACAAATAATATAGCGTAGTATTTTATAAAAAAAATTTATGACACCCTTGGTGCTTCTTATATATTTAATTTGTGCTTAGTCAGCTAAAAAATATCCTCCATAAGCTGACTAAGCACAAATTAAATATATAAGAAGCACCAAGGGTGTCACAATTTTTTTTTATAAAATACTACACTATATTATTTGTATTTTCTGTTTTCTCCCCTCAATAACCTGTGGTTTTTGAGGTATACAGCGATCCAATCTTGGATAATGTGTTAATAAGCTGCTGATGGACTGCTGGAAAGGGAAGGGAGGGGGTAAAATCCCTCCAGTTTGCAGTACAGCAGTAAACAGTTACTGAAGTGTATCAGAGCACAAGTCACATGACCCAAGGGCATGTGGGAAACTGGCAATATGTCTAGCCCCATGCCAAATTTCTAAATTAATATAAAATGGATTTCAGTGCAGAATTTAGCTGGAGTAGCACTGATGCGTTTTGAAAAAAACGTTTCAGTATCGCTTTAAAGGGCACTTGTTGGGTAAAAATGTTATCCCTGACCACAGGTGCGGGCTAATAGAGCCCGCATTCCAGTTGGGGATAACAGTAATTTTCTTTAAAAAAAAAATGCCCCCGCCAGCGCTACGCTACCTGCACCAGGAGGTGCGCATAACGAGCAATTCGGGGTACATTTTCATTATGCGCATGCGAGTGATTAGACATGGCTGTGGGTAGCGTAGTGCTGACGGGGGGCATTTTTAAAAAAACAAACAAACCACAACTGGAATGCGGGCTTGATTAGCGCGCACCTTTGGTTGGAGATAACATTTTTACCCAACAGGTGCCCTTTAAGTGATCTGGTAGCCCTATGGTAAACCCTAAAATGATTATCATAGAGACTCCGATTTTGCAAGAGGAATGCAATATATATTAGTGAATCAGAGCCCAGGTACAAGTATATGAAGTGTTGGCATTTAATCCCTTTTCTTTACTATCCTGTCTGTCCATAAAGTGCAGCTTTAGTTGGGTCTTATGTTGTCTTATTCAAATGAAATGTAATGCTCCTGTGAAAACGAATGACATTTTTGTGTTTGTCACTAGCACTTTAGTTTATTATTAGAGCCTGCAGGTAATAAGAAAATCCAAAGTTTGCTCAGCAGAGGGCAGTGTGCTGGCTCTCAATAAGTCACAAGTATGATACTTCATTGGTTTATTCAAACGTAAAACGACATTATAAGCACAACCAGACCAGGAGAATGGAAAGGAATAAACAAACATTCAATCAACTTAAATTATTCAACATTTACATACAACTTTAAAACTTTGAAAATGTTTAATTTATGTATATTGGAGAGTCACTTAGAATGACATATTTTTACTGTGCAAAATTATAATATCATTGGAAACACTGGGCTACAGATAAAGGGCTACAAATATTGCATCCTGTCAACTAGTTTTCTCGTGTACCGGTAACTGATATTTGTGGTTATACTTAGCTGTTAACTCCGACCCCCGCTTGCTGTCTAGTTGCTTTAGTTACTTATAGCAGACAAGGTGATTCTTAGTGTAGCACATTTCAGCTGGTGTCACCACCTGGAAAAACAGCTGAAACATCAGAAACAGGGGTTTTCTAGCCAGAAAGTGCTGAAAAGTACCAATATCGGGGTTCTCAGGCATTTTACATTATAAGTGGATGGGAACTATAGACGCTTTGTGGACCTTTTCGGCCGGCCAATATGTGCTGGTCTGAAGAACAGCATGTTTGCCATCAGCTGTGGACTGCTGCAATCTATGCGCTCTATTATTATTTATTATTCATACAGATCTAACAATCCTTAAACAATGTTTACCCAGCAATAGTTCTATATGCTCAGTAGCCAAGGGAGAAAATACTTTTTTCAGCTTCAGTGAAAACAAATCTAATAAACTTCAGTAGTATTGATATTTCCATTTCCATGTTCAATTTGTTTTTTTTTGTTTTTTAACCATTTTAACAAAGGGAGAAAAAGCCCCAAATTACTGGGGATGCCAATCTGTTAGATACCAATAATTACTCTATTCACTAACACCCTAACCCAGGTCAGCACTACTCTTCATTAGGGGGTTACAGTCACACATTTTAAGTCATTTTAAATGATGAAGTGCCGGACTGTACAAAACGCGTAAGGCTATGTATTGATCTACTTTTTGCCCTAAAATAAAGCTTTCAGGTTTTTTTACAAGCCTGTTTGTGGGATCTGTGAATGCCTGCCATTTTATGGTTAGATAACTCCACCTCGAGCTGTAGGTCTGAGGCATGAGCACCCAGACCCCACGTATTACTGGTGAGATATTATACTTTACATTAGGATTTTTTCTTTAAATGTTACAGTCACAATGCCCTATGGTAGGGGATAAGATTCCCTGGGGTGGTGCTTGACAAATTAGTAGTTTGATGGGCTGGGCATAAGGTCAAAACAAAAGGGGTTATTTCCAAAGCCAAACACATTTCGCAAAGTGCAGAAAAAGGCTGCTAACGGCCATTGGCACACTTTGTTCTGACGCATGTCTGTTTCTGAGTGCAGAGACCTGTGACTTTTCTCATGAATACAGTGCTGGTTGTATCAGTCAGTGGTGCATTGGTAAGGTGTAGGATGGGGAAAGCACATAGGCACCCCCCCGCCCCCTAACTTTTGTATAATTTAGATGTGCAAGGATATGCGAAGACTGCAACTGAGTCCTGTCCTTGCTACCTGCACCCTCTCCTCCTGTGCCAGAATGAAAGCAAATGAAGTGCAATATTTCCAAGGTTTCAAGTGGTCTTGCTCCCCTTAGTGCTCTAGCACTTTTGTCCCTGTAAAACATAAATGACCCCTGAAATGTCTATGGCCCCTATTATGATCTAATCATTGGAATGGGATCCAAACATCTGATTTGCCAAATTGGTCAAAGATCCACTCGTTTGGTGACCTCAACAAATAAGCATATCTTTCCAAGTATGACACGCTTTAGGCAGCATCACTAAAGGGATTACGTCATGATTTTTATGATGTAGTTTTTATTTCTAAATTACACTGTTTACACTGGAAATAATTCACTCTACAGTATAAAATTTTATTCCTGAACCTTAGAGTGTTTTTAAATTTTTTTTAGATGTAATATTGGCCTGTAGGCGCCATCTCAGGTCATTTTGTCTGGTCATGTGCTTTCAGAAAGAGCCAGCACTTTAAAATGGAACTGCTTTCTGGCAGGCTGTTGTTTCTCCTACTCAATGTAACTGAATGTGTTGCAGTGGGACCTGGATTTTACTATTGAGTGCTGTTTTTAGATCTACTAGGCAGCTGTTATTTTGTGTTAGGGAGCTGCCACCTGGTTACCTTCACAATGTTCTGTTGTTAGGCTGTTGGGGGGAAAGGGAGGGGGTGATATCACTCCAAGTTGCAGTACTGCAGTAAAGAGTGTATGAAATTTATCAGAGCACAAGTCACATGACTGAGGGCAGCTGGGAAATTGACAATATGTCTAGCCACATGTCAGATATTAAATATAAAAAATCAGTTTTTTTCAAGAAACAGATTTAAGTGCAGAATTCTGCTGGAGCAGCACTATTAACTGATGCGTTTTGACAGTATCTCTTTAATTCCAGATAAGATAAACACTTATCTTTCCTGAAGATAACGAATGATGTCTAACCTTCTTGCATGTTTAGTAGGCTGGCATAAAAAATAAAACAGTAGTGTGTCAGACTTCACCTACCTGATAGACTCCAGCCATAAAAGTAACAGTGGCTCCAACTGTGATTGCATAACAGCTTCTGTCACAGGTCATGGCCACTGTGTGATTCTGATCAAATAAGCCCTGTGTGATATTTTGATTTAGTGTGTCTAGCATCTGTCCTTTGTGGCTGTCCAGGCTGTCATATCCAGCAACTTGTAGTTCCTTGTCCACCACCTCACCCACCATCAAGCACAGCACTCCAAATATCCCAACATGGATATGTCTAGAGGTTCCCATTAGGAAATAAATAATGCAGGCAAAAAACGAAGTGTAGAGGCCAAAGATTGGCTCCTGTCCTGCTAAAAGGGAATAGGCGATTGACTGAGGCACCAATAGTATTGCCACAATGAGTCCAGACATCATGTCCCCCAGTAGGTATTCCTTCAGCTTGTAGGAGGGTAGCCACTCTAACACTGGGAAGAAGTTGAACAAGAACTCCTTGGCTTTCCCAGGAGAACAGCTGCACATCTTCATTACTTTCTCAGCTAAGCGGCTCTTTAACCTCATGGGTTTTTTCACCTTTTCTTCCAAAAATATAGTACCAGGGGGGTGGGAGCACCTGTAAACAGCTTTGGTGTCTTCATTGCTTTCTGTTTCCATTCTTACTGGCGGGGATTACCTGAAATTTTTTTTAAAAATATATAGCTTTATTAACTATTACAGGAAATACATTAAAACAATATAAAACAATATAGAAACTACAATATAAAATTTCATTCCTGAACCAGCAAGTGTATTTTTTTTTAGTTGTAATATTGGTGTGTAGGCATCTCAGGTCATTTTGCCTGGTCATGTGCTTTTAGAAAGAGCCAGCACTTTAGGGTGAAACTGCTTTCTGGCAGGCTGTTGTTTCTCCTACTGAATCTAACTAAATGTGTTGCAGTGGGACCTGGATTTTACTATTGAGTGCTGTTCTTATATCTACCAGGCAACTGTTATCTTGTGTTAGGGAGCTGCTGCTGGTTACCTTCCCACTGTTCTGTTGTTAGGCTGCTGCGGGGGAGAGGGAGGGGTGATATCACTCCAACTTGCATTACAGTAGTGTGTGAAATTTATCAGAGCACAAGTCACATGACTGGGGGCAGTTGGGAATATATCTAGCCCCATGTCAGATTTCAAAATTAAACATAAAAAATGCTCTTTTGAGAAAAATGGATTTCAGTGCAGAGTTCTGCTGGAGCAGCACTATTAACTGTGTTTTGATGACAGTATCCCTTTAAGCTGCACTTAAAGGACATGTTAAGCCTACATTTTCCTACTATGTATATACGTTGGGCATATCTCCCCCACCAAAATGGCATTATTTGTACTGCCAGCGCCATCACATTTTCCTAAAACAAATAGTAGCTTTCACCCGAGGGCAATTTTCCCTCTGACACATCATCAGTGGATTTAAATCTGCAAACAGCACATAAGTGATGTAAAGTTCAGGCAATTAAAGAATGCAGGCAAACACAGACAGAATTTACTATGATGACAAGTCCTGCTTGGAATGAGCACTGTAATGGCTACTTTGAGCTCAGGAGAAGGGGTTAGGATTTAAAAAAAGGAGCAGACAGCTAGAGCAGAGTTTCTATGGGAACCAGCAAAGCCATCTCTTCATTGGCTGATAGAATGGAGCGTGTGTTTATTAACCTGAGTTGAGAAGAAGTGAGCATGCTCAGTAGCCAACGGCCAGAGGAAATTCCCAAGGGAGGTGGCAGAGTGGGTCAGAGGAGCCGAAGGAATCCTAAGTGATTAAAGGGATGCTGCAGCCTTACTATTAACCCTAGAACAGAGTGGCAGGTATTTAGAGATTTCAAAGAGGCTCTTCAGTGATTACATTTTTATGTGAGGAGTTTACATGTCCTGTAAAGGGGATGTATAAGGCAAAGTTTGTCTGCACACCCTGGCCCTCCTTGATAGCTGTTGCTAGGTGCTCAGTCCTAGGGGGATACGGCTCTCCCCATGAGTATAGGATTCTCCAAACGAAGTACTGGCACACAATAGCATTGCAAACGTGTTTATTGAGTCAAACAAAAGGTTCACAACGTTTCGGGGGTTAAGTTATAACAGCAGTAAGCACTGTTATTTACAGGATATTTTTTGTTCTTAGGTAATATAGGGTTTTTAAACAGAGGAAGAGAGAGTAATATAAATAGTTCCAATGTTCCATATGACCAGGATGTATGAATGCCTGACTCTAAGGGGCAGATTTATCAAAGGTCGAATTTCGAAGTAATGTGAATTTTGTTGTAACTCTAATAAAATTTAATACACTCATAACTTGAATGGGAGGTTATTTATGAAAAACTTGAACGTCGAATTTGAATCGAGTTTGCCTCCGAAAAAAAAAAAACTCGAATGGCAGGAAGGCATTTAACATCTGCAAATGGTTCAACAGACCTCTGCCATTGACTTCTACATGAACTCGGCAGGTTTTAGGTGGTGAATATTCAAATTAGAATTGTTGCCAAGGTCAAGTTCTGATAAATCTCACATTCAAATTCAAATTTGAGTTGGTGATTTAAAATTCAGATTTTCGAGTTTTGACCAAAAAAATATTCGAACATTCGAATTTGAATTTACCATTTGGACCTTAATTAATCTGCCCCTAAGTGACAGAACGGCAGGCTGGTAATGAACATTACTACAAGCAGCCTGTATTACATGACATAACCACCTGTCTGATACAAGACATGTCACCACCTGTTACATACAAAACATAAACTCACCAGTTATAGCATAAACAACATGTTACCACCTGTAGTAACACCACACTCATACAGTACATAAACTAACCAAGATGTATAAACAATATTTTGGCACAGAGCACAATATTTACATCCAGATTGATACATGTATAATTATTTCCAGCCTGTATAAACACCACACTCATAGAAATCATAACAGCCTGTATGAATGGCACACTATCTGTCAGAATATTACCAGCCTGTATGAAGGGCACATTAATACTGATCTTAAAGGAGAAGTAAACCCTTAATTTAAAAAACCTTACCGGTATCGGTAATCTTTGTGAAGAGAGCAGCGTATTGGCGCATGCGCAGTTGGAGCAATCGGCTCCAAAAGTCACTGAAATTGCCGAAGCGCTGCAAGAAGACCGAAGATCACCGAAGAGAAGAAGATGGTGCCCGTGAACTCCGATGCCCTTTATCTGCACCGAGGGGTAAGTAAATAGTTAGGGGCATTTACCAAGGGTAACAGTTAGGCTGGGGGGGAGGGGGGTCTATGTAGGCTAGTGGGTTTTTTTTTAATTAAGGGTTTAGTTCTCCTTTAAAGGGTAGGCTGACCTTTAAGTTAACTTTTAACATGTTATAGAATGGCTTCTAAGCAACTTTTCAATCGGCCTTTATTTATTTTTTTATGGTTTTTGAATAATTAGCCTTCTTCTTCTGACTCTTTCCAGCTTTCAAATGGGGGTCACTGTCCCCATCTAAAAAAACAAATGCTCTGTGAGGTTACCAATTTATTGTCGTTGATATATATATATATAATTTTTTTATTACACATCTGTCTATTCAGGCCCTCTCCAGTCCCTTATTCAAATCAGTGCATGGTAGCTAGGGTAATCTGGACCCTAGCAACCAGACTGCTGAACCTGCAAACTGGAGAGCTGCTGAATAAGACGCTAAATAACTCAAAAACCACAAATAGTAAACAATGAAAACCAACTGCAACTTGTCTCTGAATATCACTCTCTACACCTACACCTACTAAAAGTTAATTTAAAGGTGAACAGTCCCATTAATAATAACAAGCTGTATGAATGGCACACAGATAGAGGACATCATATAAATAATACTGTATGAATGATACAGCTAGTGTTAGTTATGTTGCTGCACTAAAACTCCACCGATGAATCCAGTGTTCTTGCTGAACTGTCCAACTTTTTACCAGTCAGGGGATGCGGAGAGTTATAGTTCTGTCCCTACAGCTTCACTTTCAAGTTTAGTTTTCATCTTCCTCCCACCCTCGCCTGCCAGCAAAAGGCTCAGGATGTTGAAAGTTGAAGAGCAGCAGCAAGTAGTAGGTGACACCGGGCTATTTAAGGGAACACATTAGAAATGAACTGACCTGAGTCACGAATGAGACACCGTCCCTGCAACCACTGTGACACTTCTCTCCCAGCAGCTCCTCTTAGTAACCCAGTCAGTCAGTTCCTCGGTACTAGAGTTATAGCCACGCCCCCTCGCTCTCCGGCCTAAACTCACTGTCAGCGAGGGGAGGGGTCCTGAGCACAAACGTAACATTCATACACAGAAGGAAGGACCTGGGAAGTAGCTGAAACGACAGGGTTGCACATTTTTGTGTCACGTATCTTTGCCATCTATGGCCGCACCTCTGCTGTACTGGCAAGATCTGACCCACATTTCAAAATCAAAACGATTTCCCCCTAGAATTAGAAATGGAATGGGCTGTTCTGAAAACTATAAGAGCTTTCAGGAAACTTCAGCAGAGCTAAAGTGGCATGTTGCAAGGGAGAGAGGAGTCGAGCAAGGCCCGTGCTACAGAAGCCATTCCAGCTGGCGGGTTTTCAGCCAAATTGGACTACTAATTTAAATCCTAGGCTGGTTGTGAAAGTACAAACTAGCCAAGGTACCGATTTGGGCTATTGTTTTTGCCTTTTGTACATTGGAAACCACCCAAAGTTTTTTGTTGCCCTAATGTGCCAAGTAGTGTTGCCACCCTGCCGGTATTTTACCAGCCTAGCCGGTAAAACACCTGCCGGGGCCAGTATTAGACATTTACCGGCAATGTAGCTGCCGGTAAATTTGTAATACCCTTAAAAAGACCCCTTGGCCTGCCCCCAATCCCCTGTAAAAGATTTTATGACTTTGTCCCCATCTTGAAATGTCAGTGCAGTGGCCACGCCCCTTTTATGGCATGGCACCGCCCCCATTTGATGTCACATCCGCCCCTTTTTGTTCCTGCCCCCCATCAGGCCGGTAAAACATTTCGGAAAAGGTGGCAACCCTAATGCCAAGCCTAAGTACCATTGCATGTTGGGTAATGTTGTTTTTGTTTAAAGCAGGATTTTGGGTTCTGTACCCCCAGTCTCCCATCCCTATTAAGCATTCTCACATTTTCCAGTGACTTTCCTCAATTTCAGACAATTTTGGAGCGAAAATCTGCTGGCCACCAAAATGTCTAGAGGTTGAGCTGTTTTACCAATATTTAATAAAACTGTATATGTATTAGGGTCTTATGGGGCCCATATAATTCCTGGGCCCCACTCTGTAGTTATGCCCCTGGTGACAGGCGAATCTGTCCCATTTTGCTGCATGGAAAAAATTGCGAATAATCACATATATTCATTTATTTTTCACATATTGTGCTATTTACAGGCTACTTTTGAAATGCCTCTTGGCTAGTTGTGAAGTCCAAAGCACTGCAGCACACTGACAAGATGAATGTGTTTATATTCTTGGCTAGTTGTGGGCTGGTTTTGTAGCCGGCTTTGGCTGGTTTTGAAAATTAGACCTGGCAACCCTGATCTGGAAGGTTTCTCGTTCTAAAACATGTTTGTAAGTGGCTAAATGTAAGAGAAGCCGGCTTATCTTACTGCACGTGTGGTATTGCCTTGCGAGGGGAGGTTCTACTAAATTTACAGTCTGTCATCATCGTGTCCTCCGCATGCAAAGTGAGGCTGGGCTACTACAGCTCTTGTATGGTGGTCTCTCCTAGATATGATGCAACTGTAAGCCTCAGGCTGTTCCCGCAATAGATACAAGAACAGATAGACGGCATTTCTGGAAAAGATTTATTGGGGTTGCTGCTGTGAATCCTAACGCGTTTCGGGAGTAAATCCCTTAGTCATAGGTCAGGCTGTTCCCACCCAACATCGACATGGCTCTGTGAATCACTCCTAACTGTAATGTAATGGCAGTGTGCCAATATTGACCTAATTAGTATTAACTCAAACAAAACCTCTAGTAACTGGGTCATTAAAGTCAGCTAGAACAGTACATTTAGCATTTATGCTGACTTTATGACTTCAGCTCTTGTAAAGAGTCAGAATGCTATTTTTACTATAAAATCAGAATTTTTAGAGGAAAAAAATGATATTTTTCAAGATTTATTATACCCAGAGGCTTCAAAAAGTAAGAATCCGAAAATATTCTTCTTCAACCTGTCGAGGTCCTGTAGAAGTCAATGGCAGAGGTCCTATTTGCAATTTGAAGATATTACTGTCTGCACTGGGTTTTGTACAATAATCCAAACATTTTGGGCTTTTCTGACGATTTCACAAAAAAATGTGGAATTTTCTCTCGACAATCTGAAAAAGTCACAGTTTTTATCATTTTGTGTTTTATTGATAAATAAGGGTAAATCACGGAATATAAAGTCAGATAGAGAAATGACTGCTCTAGACTCGCCCCACCACGATCTGCCCCTCCAGTCAGCTCCACAATGCTCCATGTGCTCAGCCACCAGCGTCCCCACTGTGCTATAGATCCAATAGGCAATTGATTCAGATGGCACTCTGGATAAAAGTCAAAAGAAGTTTATTGCAGCAATAGGGTTAAAATCTTTGCGTTACATATTTCGGGAAAAACTCCCTTAATCATAGGCAATGATTAAGGGAGTGTTTCCTGAAACTTGCCCACTAGAAAATCTTAGACGGTGGGCCCACTTTCCAAACTATTATTCCTCCTCACTCAAATTCTTTATTCTCCTATTCTTTTATATCTACTTACTATATTCTTCAATTTTCCCCATAAAGAAGTAGGGAATGACCATGAAATTCACTAAATGGTTACAAGCAAGAGGTCCCACTGGGAGTTTTCCTGGTATCCCAGTGGGCCAGTCCGACACTGCTGCTGGCCCGGTCTGACCCTGTGTATTGATCTATAAAATATAGTGTAAAGCTGCCCATACACAGGCAGAGTTAAGCTGCCAATAAACCTCTGTCTGATGAAGTTGACACCTTTTCTATCTGTGTATGGGCCTCCATATGATTCATTTATTGGGGCCAAACAAACTGATCTGCCAGATTTGACCTAACTTGTAGGTGGCCAAACTGGGCAAATACCTGTTCATCTGACGACCAATGCCAAAAAGCATATGTTTATATGCATGGCCATCTTAGTGGTTTGACAAAGTTATTTACTACGGTCAGGGCCGCCATCAGGGGGGGACAGGGGGGACAAGCGTACCGGGCCCGGGCATGAAGGGGGGCCCGGCAGCGCTGCATTTTTTTGAAGATCCGGGCCCCCCTTACGAGCGCCCGAGCCGTACGCCTTGCCTCTTCAGTGCCGAATGCGGAAGTGCCGAAAAGCCGAAGCCGATGCGACGAAAAGACCCGAAGTCACGGAAAAAGCCGAAGTCCCGAAGTCACGAAGCGCCGAAAAGACCCGAAGTCACGAAAACAGCCGAAGCCGAAGTCCTGAAGCAGCGCAAAGACCCGAAGTCACGAAAACAGCCGAAGCCGAAGTCCTGAAGCGGTGAAAAGACCCGAAGTCACGAAAGGAGGCGAAGTTGAAGTACTGAAGCCATGAGTTCAATTCTACTGAACACCAGTTTGTGTTTTTGTTTTTTTTTAATCCCCTGGCCACCAATGTATTATTTTAATATTCTATAGGCCCCTGCCACCAATCTTTTTTTTAAAACTTTTGTTTTTGGGGCCCCAATTTTTTTTTAACTCGTAAGGGGCCCCTTGCCACCATTGTTTTTTTTGGGGGTTTTTTTTTAAAAAAAAAATTAATTTTCTTTTTGGTGGCCCCAAATTTTTTTAACTTGTAAGGGGGCCCCTGCCACCAGTTTTTTTTTTTTTTTCAAAAAAAAATTATTATTTTTTTTAAATTTTTTTTGGGGCCCCAATTTGTTTTTAACTTAGAAGGGGGCCCCTGCCACCAATGTTTGTTTATTTTTTAGTTTTTTTTACATTTTTTTTTGTTGGGGCCCCAAGTTTTTTTTAACAGGGGGCCCCTGCCACCAATGTTTTTAAAAAAAAAAAAAATTTAATTTTTTTTTTTTGGGGCCCCAATTTTTTTTATAAGGGGGCCCTGACCATCAATAGCTTTTTACAACTTGTGTGGGGGGGGGGTTACTTTTTTAGCGCTGATGTCTGTGTGGTCTTTTAACTGCGATGTGGGCGGGATATGGGGCGGAGCTTGGTCGTCAGTGTGGGCGGGGCCCAGGGGGCCCCAAAAATTTTGTTGTACGGGGCCCCGTGATTTCTAATGGCGGCCCTGACTACGGTTGTTGCGACCATCCCACTAGTTCACTGCCTTGGTCATAAAAATGATACTAGAGAAAAACTAAAATGTGGCTACCATAGGAGCAATCTACTCACAACCAGTAGTATATAGTAAGTAGGGTTGCCAACTGTCTGGTAAAAATGATGCTTGATGCCAATGTTAACAATAGGGAAGAAAGATCATAGGAAGGTCGGTATCTCAATCCTTATAGTAACAATCCTAATGCTTGAGATAATCCAAGGTCAGTCAAAGGACCAAAGTTAACAGACAATATGCCGGTTCCCAAGGCACACTTCGCAAGTATTTCAAAAGAATTCCCATAACTCAAAATTCTAATTATAAAAATTCCAATTTAATCAAGAATGTATATTAAAACATTTCAGCATACTGACCTCATGCTTCTCCACCTTACGCGTTTTGTACCCTCTGAATGATGAGTAAGTGCCGGAAACTAATTCTATTGAAATCCTAATATTAAACCCACAATTCCATTAGTAGATGTTCACAGATCTCCCACAAAATCAGTTGTTTTGTATTGAAGCCTTCAGCACAGTGGCTATCCCAATGAAGAATACCCCATTTATTTGCCTCATGTGGCATCTCATTTGACTTCCCCAAATTAGTATATTATTAACCTGGAGGTAAATACATATTTATACATTTTGTTTCAGAGATAAGCAGAATCAGCTTCTTCTATAGTTATTCTGCTAGGGAACAACAGCAATCCTGAATTAATTCAACAGTCTGATCATTTTTACCTGTCAGGTATAAACCACGCATTGTGTTGTTTTTTTAAAAAATGTTTACTTTTTTTGTTCTGCAGCTATTAAGCTTTTACTGTTATCTGGCTGCTGCGGCAGAAGTTTAATACGGGCCCTTTAAAGTGAAAGTTTACCTTAATATCAACCTTCAGTTTAACTAAGAATTAATATCTAAATCACGCCGAACAAAGAGCCTTTATTATATGATTACATGTGGTACAATTTGTAATGTTATATTCACCTTTTTGTTATTCTTTTATGGTCTCCGTCACTTTATGACATATTCATTTTGTATATGTTTTGGCATGTAGGTTGGGGAAGGGAGATGACAGTATATATAGCTGAGTTATTTTTCTTTATAATACCTCTCTATGTAGAGCAGGGAGTGTGAGGTATTGTCAAGCCTTTCAGGTTGAAGTATTGTATCAGGGGTTGTGCTCAGCCTTTGTATACAAAAACTAGTGACGTTAATTTCCGTGTTTACGTGGCAGTGATTTTGCAAAGAGAATGAACATTGGTGACCAGGGTTCATTAAGGTAAAATGACCCACAAGCAAACAACCAAATGTGTCCTTGTATAAAAATAAGTAACACATGTATTGATTGTCAGAAAGCGGAGCAATTCCTTCAGTGACCTTCACTGTGCCTCACAAATTCCAAGTAGAAAGACAAATGGAAGTAACGGAAAATATGGCAAATAGGTCTCTGTGTGGCAAAGCTTGAGATCAAGTGTGGACTTGGGCATTTGCTTGTGAGTTTAGCTAGTTCCACCTTTCAACTGTTTAATACTGTAAGGGTCTGGCCACAAGGGCAGATTCAGGGAGATTAGTCGCCAGGCGACACATCTCCTCTTCTTCGCGGCAACTAATCTCCCCGATCTGCCTTCCCCTGCCTTCCGCCAGCTAAAATGTAAATTGCCTGGGGGCAGGCACATGAAGCGCTTCATTTTCCGAAGTTGCCAGAAGTTTCCTCATGAGGCAATTACGGACAACTTCGGAAAACGAAGCACTCCGTGTGCCTGCCCCCAGGCAATTTTTCATTTTAGCCAGGGGAAGGCAGATTGGGGAGATTAGTCGCCGCGAAGAAGAGGAGATTTGTCGCCTAGCGACTAATCTCCCCAAATCTGCCGCGTGGCCAGACCCTAATTGGAATGCAAATATTATTGTCTTTGCACTGTAATAAAACAACAGAAATCACATTTGGAATTTTCCATGAAACTGCGTTGAAGCAGTTCCAGTCATGAGCATAGGGCCGGGAAGCCCTACATCTATCTACACTTGTTGTGGCCATGTGACAAAATGACTCCTTAGGGGCCTGTAAATAAAAAATGTGTATTTAAAGGGGAATTATTGCAAACATTTTAATTTAATATAAGCTTCAGCATACTGGAAAAAAAATTCTGTACTGTTTATGAAATAATCAAGTTTATGTTCACTATCCCTCTCTCAATATATCTTATAGGGGGGCTTCCTTTCCTAGCAGATGTAGCAGGTCACTCAAATAACTGAATCTAACAAAATAACTGCCTTTTGCACAAATCCTGCATGTAGAGAGACATAATGTCTGGTGATTTTAACAGAGTGAGCTCTAATACATATTCTAGGCAAAAGGAACCCCCTATAAGATATACTGGATCTACCTGTCAATGAAACCCAACTCCTGCATGAAGACAGAATGAAAAGAAACAGATGCTGAGGGAGGAATAGTGAAGATAAACTTGATTATTTCAGAAACAGTACAGATTTTTTAATTGTATTTAGAAAGTTTCTTATTTCAGTATGATTAAGCTTATATTAAATGTTCATTTTTGCAATAGTTCCCCTTTAATGATACACCAAAAAAGTGAAAGATGCCTATGTAATTGTAAAACTTCAATGTTTAAACAAATGATGAGATTCGCATTTGGCTTAAATTCCATATGCAAAGTCTGACGGATCTATTTATATAAGTGCATACATCAGTGTTAGCCAGAAATAGTTACAAAACCTTGCACTAGTGGAGTTGGCTAAGTCAGTTGAAGCATTTTGGAACTAGGTCACATAAATTTTTTAAGCATGTCAAATAGTGGCGTAGTTAGTGAAATTGAGCAAGTGCTTTTGTGCCTTGATCAATTTTATATCTTAGGCTGGCTTCCCTGCTAGTGCCAGTATTTACTTACTTAATACTTGCAGCTGCTTCTCAGTTTTAGAACTGCCGGCCTTTACGCTGCAGAGTGAGATGCAGCACTGTATATATGACGTCTCTGTGTAACATCCTGCCTGGAATTGAACCAGGGACCTGGTGTTCCTGTGCTGTTTGTTTTGCCACTGCTCTGTGTGCCTACAGCCCTGGTTCACTCCTATGATTATGCTTTGTAATTGCAAGTAAGCATGGCCTGTTTCACCTGTTGCCAATCTGGCCACAGATGATCAGTGTAAGCTGTTAGGGCTCTTACACATGGGCGGTTTTTCCTGCGCTCCCCTGCATTGCGATTTCTTCCATTCAGCCGCAGGGGAGTGCAGGAGTAGACACACTCAATTATCGTGAAGGGGGCTGTACTCACACAGACGCATGTAAGCACCAAACGCAGGTGGGACGCAGCATGTTTCGTCTCACCTGTGTTCGGCACATACTTGCGTCTGTGTGAGTTCAGCCCTCTTGCCAATAATTGAGTGCGTCTACTCCTGCGCTCCACTGCGGCTGAACGGAAGAAAGCACAACGCAGGGGATCAAAGGAAAAAACGCCTGTTTGTAAGAGCCCTAATTACTCTGGTTATAAAACCCCTACCTTGCACTGTCTCATTGCCCAATGTAGGTCTAATACAATATATATAGTCTGTTGCTTAAGTATTTATTTTGGGGATATAGTTTTCCTTTAATGCCTTCCATGTCGTGCCTAAATTTTGTTTGTAAAACAGCTCAAGAGCCTTGCTTAAGTCTAATTCAACCTTGCATTGCTATTCTCTCTAGCAAAACGTTGTCCATGGATAAATGAATAATTTCATCTTGTAGAATTTATCTTCTTAATTTAATCAAGCGTTCTTTGTAAAATACAATTAAGAGTTAAAGGGAGAAGAGCAATGCACCAAATCATATGCAGGTATGGGACCTGTTATCCAGAATGCTCTGGAGCTGGGGTTTTCCAGATAAGTGGTCTTTCGGTCCTCCATACATTTAGTCAACTAAAAATCATTTAAACATTAAATAGGATTGCTTTGCCTCCAAAAAGGATTCATTTTATTTTAGTTGGGATTAAGCACAAGGTACTGTTTTATTATTACAGAGAAAAAGGGGAAAAAGTTAACATTTTGAATTATATGTTTAAAATGTCTATGGGAGATTACCATCCCATAATTCTGAGCTTTCTGGATCCCACATCTGTATCCATCATAATACTAGGCATTTGTATATGGTTGCAGATTATATAAAACACGAAAGCAATTTAACAAACGAGGGAACAAGCAATTCCAGTAAGTCTGCAAAAAGGGACACCTACCAATTCACTTCTGTGACCTGTGTGACAGGACACATTAATCTTCTCTGAGTTCTCTGAGTTCTAGTATTTCCATATTAAAGGAACAGTTCAGTGTGAAAATAAATACTAGATAAATAGATAGGCTGTGAAAAATAAAAAATGTTTCTAATATAGTTAGTTAGCCAAAAAATTTAATGTATAAAGGCTGGAGTGACTGGATGTCTAACATAATAGCCAGAACACTACTTCCTGCTTTTCAGCTCTATAACTCTGAGCTAGGCAGCGACTTGAAGGGGGGCCACATGGGACATAAATGTTCAGTGAGTTTGCAATTGATCCTCAGCATTCAGCTCAGATTCAAAAGCAACAGATATGACCCATGTGGCCCACCCTCAAGTCTCTGATTGGTTACTGCCTGTTAACCAGGGTAACCAGTCAGTGTAAACCAAGAGAGCTGAAAAGCAGGAAGTAGTGTTCTGGCTATTATGTTACACATCCAGTCACTCCGGCCTTTATACATTTTTGGGTAATGAGGGGTGGGCATGTCCTAACAGTCGCTGCCAGAAGCATAGTAAGAGGGCGACAGCCAATCACAGCCCTGCAGTCACGCAAGCACAGACATTCCCTATCAGGTCCTGCTAGCTGCTGATTGGTTCCTGTCCTACAGTGCAGTGAGCTGAGAGCCGCTGGCAGCCTGGGAATACAGGGAGCCGGAAGTGGAATAGAAGGGAGATTTTTAGGGTTGTTGCAGAAATATTCAATAAATCAGCCTGAAACACTACTTTTTTAAGCACAATTCTTCTATATCTAAATAAGTATAACTCACTGGTACATTCTTATTTTTTACACAAAATGTCTCCTTTAAAGCCTAACTTGTTGATAAAGGAAACCAAAGACTGAGAAGTAAATGGAGTGCCTATCTATTGAAGTTGGGGCCTTTTTTTTGTTGCATAAGAGAGAGTATTCCAATCGACTTTTTCTAGTGATGCGATTCAAGCTGTATGTATAGCATAAAATTAGGCATGATCAGTGGTCAATATCTGAATTAATAAAGGCCACTGCTGAAAACAACTAAAAACAGAAGCCGACAAGAGCTTTTATCATTTTGATATGGCAAAAGGGATCTCCGGTAAGTGAAGTCTCATAAATGGAAAGTAAACTTGCTGTGAACAAGGATGTATTTTCACCTCCTGCTCATGTTAAACAAACAGATACATAACATTTAGCAAAGCCCAGATGAATAATTAACAGTTGGCAGTTTGTATTCACCTCTCTCAGCTACTGCACTATATTCTGTGTTTCCGTGTCAGACAGTGGCCTGTGCAATCCAGTTATCTACATTATCTTTATAGCAGGCCATCATGGGACCACACTGGTTGGATAGATAAGGTTAAGGATAGAAAAATTGTCAGTCAATATGAAAAAGCAGTTTTTCCATCCATCAGTCCAAAATAAATTGAAAAATATCATTGTAATTTGTCTCCTGGCTGTAATGGGTTCCAGCCTATGGCAAGTCCCCACATTTTCTAGGGGAGTAATGTCAATTTTGTTTTTATCACTGCTTTTGCCTTATTCTATAATTTCCATACAACACATAACATTATGTGCTTTTTTGTACCTGAGTGCACTTGAGCCAGATTACACTCTTTGAGTACCAGGTTTCAGACCAAAGTCATGGATTTAAGGGTGGTGGCAGACGAGGCTACTGGGGGAGATTAGTCGACAAGCGACAAATCGCCTCTTCTTCCCTAAATGCCTTCCCACCGGCTAGAATGTGAATCGCCGGCTAGAATGTGAATCGCCAACGGGATGGCACTCAGAACGTTTCGTTTTTCAAAGTCTTCAGTACCCGACGGGAAGGTATTTAGGGGAGATTAGTCGCCGAAGAAGAGCCGATTTGTCGATGGGTGACTAATCTTCCCCAGTAGCCTTGTCTGCCACCACCCTAAGGGCAGAGACACACACGAAGATTCGGGGAGATTAGTCGCCCGGCGACAAATCGCCTCTTCTTCTGGCTACTAAATCAAGAAAATAGTCGCCCGAAGAATAGGCGATTTGTTGCCGGGTGACTGAATCTCCCTGAATCTTTAGGAGGCTACTAGGGGAGCTTAGTCACCCATCAACAAATCACCTCTTCTTGGGGCGACTAATCTCCCCCAGTAGCCTTGTCTGCCACCACCCTAAGGGCAGAGACACACGCGAAGATTCAGGGAGATTAGTCACCCAGCGACAAATCAACCTCTACTTTCGGGCGACTAAATTGAAGAGATTAGTTGCCCAAAGAAGAGGCAATTTTTCGCCGGGAGACTAAACCTTCCTGAATCTTCGTGTGTCTCTGCACTAAGAGCTAATGCATACCTAAACAGTGCCAGATTCAATGTTTGCACATAACATTCAGTCTTAGTACAAGTGACTTCTGTGTTAAACATTAACATTGTGTGAAAGGCAATATCCCTTTGATTCTAATGCTTCCTAAGTGATTGCTACAATCCATCAATTAGATAAAAAGATGTTAAATGTGAAATATCCATTGTATATCCACATCTCTACCCTATATTGGGCCAGTGAGAAAAACACATGACTTGTGAAAACACATGGATGAGATTTTAATTTGAGATGCAATTCAGAAAAACGTATCTCATGAATAATCAGGTGAAAACTCTGTTGAAGTCTATGGAAAAAAATAAAACACGTGAATTATTCCTAGATTTGAATCTTGTCCATGAATTTTCAAGTGATAACCCATGAGATAACAAAGTATAAAAACCAAGTACCCTGCCCCACCACCAACACCTCACACAAGAACCTGCACCCCCATATTAATAAAGCGCTGCCTGCTTTTTGAATTAGCACTAAATGGCAGAATTTTGTGCCTCTTAGTATCTGGAGTCATACGGGAGGCTTTTGTTTACTCTGCTGAGTCCCACGCAGTGCCATGCTAGTAATGGGATTAACACTGCAGCACAGTCTATGTTCCTCCTAATTTTTTCTTTTCATTTTGTCCACTGCTTAATTTAATCTAATTTTCCCTCTGATTGACATGTAGGTTATAGAAAGGATTGCACACTCCCAAATATATTAAAAAGTTAATTTATTACCAACAATAATTACATTTATAAAAAGGCTCTGCTGGTTTTAACTTATATCGGTTTTCAAAGGGGAAGAAAATCCGAACAGGATTTCCCCTGAATTTGTGCCTCAAAATATGTATTCTGATGTAGGAATATCACAAATGTATTCTTTATTAAGGGCCTCCTGTGCAACCCTAGATTGTGTAACTGTGGCTAATGTTACCTTTTGGAATGCTTCCATAAAATGTTAGTATACATTTGACACACTCTATGTTGTGCATAAAGGATCATTGACAATTTAGGTCACAACTACAAAAAACAGTATTTTTCATTCGTAGAGCAACAAATAAAGTATCAGTTTCAAACATTCTGAAAATACATTTTATAAAAATTCACTACCCACAAAATATGAACTTAAGAAACGTCGCTGCTTTTCTCAACATGTTAGGGAGGGTGTGTTGTTTATGTTGGGCCTTGCACTTTAAGCAAATATTTGATATAGAAGAGCAGGCCCTGCTGTTTCTGTCAGACATAGAAGGGATTTGAACAAGTTTGCAAACTCTGGGCAGGTTTCCATTGGGTTCATTGCAGGAAAACCACAGCATGGCAAAAGGGACAAGGAAACAGTGTCTTGAAGTGGAGTTCCTATGTACTGTATTCTATGTAATCAATGATCCCCTGTAGCCTGAAAGGCCAAGCAAGGCATTGCTTTAGGTTTTTACAGTATTCATATGTGATTAATAGATTATTCTAGAATTGAGGTCGAGGGATGCTGCACAATAATGCTATAATCTTACATGGAACATCACATCTAAAAGTACTACAGACACTGCTTAGCCCCTTGTAACACAATAACTATTTGCTGTGTAGCCACAAGAGGGTGAAGCAGCTCACCAGTCATGTGGGGTCTGGGTGCACGTACCCCAGATCTACAGCTCGAGGAAAAAAAATCATACCATGAATGAACTGCAGGTGCTCAGATTCCAGGCAGGTGTAGTTAAAGAAATGCAGACTTTATTTTCAGCAAATATAAGACATACTGTAGTATAGCCGAGGGCAGGGCTGTCCATAGGACATAGGGCAGCCAGAGACACACACAGGGAGCATAGGGTAGGCAGAGTATGGCACACAGGTGACATAGGGAAGGCAGAGTATGGCACACATAGGTAGCATACAGAAGGCAGAGTATGGCACACACAGGGAGCACAGGGCAGGCAGAATATGGCACACACAGGAACATAAGAAAGGCAGAATAGATCAGGAGACAGGAAAACCTATCTGGACTTTCATACTGTGCTACATACAGTGACACAATGCTGTGATGTGACCTCGAGCAGTTTGTCTGATGTGTGAACAGGTGAACATTGTTCACCTGTTCACACATCAGACAAACTGCTCGAGGGTCACCAGCATTGTGTCACTGTATGTAGCACAGTATGAAGTCCAGATCTATTCTGCCTTCCCTATGTTCCTGTGTGTGCCATACTCTGCCTTCCGTATGCTACCTGTGTGTGCCATACTTTGCCTTCCCTATGTCCCCTGTGTGTGCCATACTCTGCCTTCCCTATGTCCCCTGTGTGTTTTATACTCTGCTTGCACTATGCTCAGTGTGTGTGCCATACTCTGCCTGCCCTATGCTCCCTGGGTGTGTCATATTCTGCCTGCTCTCTAGACAACTAAAGCTCAATAAAGAATGAAGTTGCTGTACCAGCCTTAAGACACACAGCCCTTTAGCAGTGCAGATCTATACCTCAAATTAGATGCCCATATTAGCTCCACTATTACTTTTCTGTTGAATCCCACCACATGCACTAGGCAACTGTCTGTTATTTGTACTTAGGGGCTGTCTCACAATATACTGTGTATATACAATACAAAGCTGTAACCTATAACAACCAATTAGCATGTAGCAAACATCTTATTGGTTGCTTTGGATTACTGCACCTAGGCAAACTTAGTGCCTTTATTACATTTGGGGGTTAGTATTCAGGTTAATAGAAAAACTGCGGATTCAGTGCATGCCTTTATCTCAGAAAAATGTAAATTAAATATCCTAGTGCTTTGTAAAAGTAGCTACTGCACTGCAACAGGAGGTAGGAGACCAACCTAGATTTTCAAGAGACCTTTGAGACTAACAGCACAGAGTGATTCCAATGGAGAATAAAAAGTGAATAGTAACATCCGTTTCAACAACAACAGTGGGCCAGATTCTATTCAGTAAGAAAAAGGTTTATCGTGTAAAAAGTCATGAGCAAGATTCAATTTGGGATGCAATTCAATTCAGAAAAACGTATGTTACGTGAAAATTATACTGAAGCCTTTAGGAAACTGAGTTAGGAGAAACGTTTTTTTTCTTTTCGAATCTCACCCAAGAGTTTTTACGTGATAAACCATGAGAAAACTTTTTCTCACTGAATTGAAGCCCAGTGTTTTAAATCTAGTATTTAGGATGACAAATAGGGATGAGTGAAATATTTTGCAGTGTTTCACCAATAAAAAATGCCCATTGGCTCTAATGGATAGTAAAAAAAAATGTTGCATAGTTCAAAAAGCAATTTCCCACAGCAAAGCTTCAGAAACATTCTGTCAATAAAAAATGAAACAGACATTTTTGTTGTTTAGACAAAGCCCTACAGTGGAACTTTGGAGAATAAATATTAACTGCCCTACCAGAAAATCTAAGTTTAGTATCAATGAAAAATGTCATTGTTTCTAAAAATGGTTTTCAAAAGTACAGACCAAGTGAACATTATGTAAATGTTTTTGTAGATATCAGGGTTTTAGGTTTAAGCCATACGTGGTTATTATCAAAGAACAAAGATCATACCATTATATTACTCTGTATTAATGTATACCTCAAATAAAGCTGTCTGGTTAATATCCTGAGTGAATCTGAATGGTTCAAGTCAGGGGGAACTTCGGGGCCAGGCTCGATTTGAGTAAGTATTTACTGTATTTAAATCCAAGAGAGACTTACTAATTGTGGGTGAGAATCATATATCCCTAGTGGAGAATCATATCGATAGACGAGCGACAATATATATTACATTATCCGTAAATTTGAATACGACATCTATCTGGCAGTTTTAACCTTCCGGTGCTACTGGTTTTTGGGTCCAGCCTACATTGCTCTGACCAGAATCCTACCAGCAGCTGGAGGACATGCCTTTTTACCTTTTACCACTTTATATTTGTACTCTAGTTAATTGCTCTCTACTCCCGTACAATTGTAAGCCAAAATCCAATATAAACAATAGCAATATAAAATCACAAAAAACAAAAACATACATTTGGTCCATGGAACAAATATATTTGTTTTCATAACGAAGGTCCTATTCATAGACATATAACTTAAATTATGTGAGATAACATGGACATGCAACCCACTAATCCTTAATCATAAAAACCTCATTATTAACTACAATTTGATATATATCCACGAAGTTATGATGTCAATCAAATGTGTTTCCACTCTGATTACCAAGAATGGGGCCAGTATATAAGTGAATGCATTTATCTTTGCATACTTTCTAAATGGGCTAAGTGAACCATGGTGAATAAAGCATCTAATTAAATGGAGCAGGAGCTGGATTTAAGACCGGAACTCTCCCAGGGTCACCAGTTTGCACAATTCCCCTTTTGTACTCCAATCTAGTTCCCTTCTCTAGACATATATAAGCTCTGTTTGCTCCCTGTGGCTTAATGGAGAACTTAAACCTAAAAAAAGGAATATGGATAGAAATGCCATATTTTATATATTGAACTAGCCTAAAGGTGCAGAATGTTTATAGTAGTAATGATCCAGGCCTTCACAGTTGTCGCAGGAGTTTCCCATTTTGGATATTGTTAAGAGTGTCTGCGACATGCAAATCCACAGTGTGCTTTGAGCAGCTGTTGAGAAGCTAAGCTTAGGGGTCATCACAAATCATCAAGCAGAAAATGAGGTTTGCTTAGTATATAAGCTGATGCTAATTATTAAATTCTGATGCTAATCGTGCTGGTTTCTGAGCTGCCATGTACCAAGATCTTAATGGCACTGTGTTAGAAAATCCTGCATACACCTACACAAGTTATGAATTCTGTGATATAATATTCAGTAATCACAGTTGCAATCAAAATATTTGCCATCATTAAGTAGCTCTTCTCAATAATTTTTTTTTACCTTACACAGGATTCTATTTGCTTGTGAATCCGCCGGACACCATGTCATGTAAATCAGTATCTTGGGTAGACATAAAATCCTACTGGCTGACGATTTGATTGTTACACAAACTTCAGCTATTTTTCAGCTGAATACCCCTGGCTTCTTTTTTATGTTATATTAATACATTAAGGGGCCCATTCATTAAGTTCGAGTGAAGGAATAGAAGAAAAAATACTTCGAATTTAGAAGTGTTTTTTTGGCTACTTCGACCATCGAATGGGCTACTTCGACCTTCGACTACGCCTTTGAATCGAACAATTTTTAGTTCAAATCGTTCGATTCGAAGTCGTAGTCGAAGGTCGAAGTAGCCCATTCGATGGTCGAAGTAGCCAAAAAAACACTATTCGACCATTCGATAGTTGAAGTACTGTCTCTTTAAGAAAAAACTTCAAC
This sequence comes from Xenopus laevis, assembly GCF_017654675.1. Classification (NCBI taxonomy): domain Eukaryota; kingdom Metazoa; phylum Chordata; class Amphibia; order Anura; family Pipidae; genus Xenopus; species Xenopus laevis. The sequence continues at coordinate 102,772,576 of NC_054376.1, forward strand.
CCCCTAGTTCGCCACCTAAAAGCTGCCGAAGTCAATGTTAGCCTATGAGGAAGGTCCCCATAGGCTTGGCTAACTTTTTTTGTTCGAAGGATAATCCTTCGATTGATGGATTAAAATCCTTCGATTGATGGATTAAAATCCTTCGAATTGCACGATTATTCCTTTGATCGTTCGATCGAACTATTTGTGCAAAATCCTTGCACTTCGATATTCGAAGTCGAAGGATTTTCATTCCCCAGTCGAATATCGAGGGTTAATTAAGCCTCAATATTCGACCCTTGGTACAATTGCCCCTAAATAAAACTCCTTTGATCATAAAGCAGTTACAACACTACATTTCTATTCATGTATTGTTGATTTCGCTGATGGCAACTAAACACGTTCAGAGACAGTCCTTCTCCTTTAGAACCTGTATTCACATTATAGAAATAAAATGTTTTTACCCAGCTGACTACACAGCTATGATCTTCGCTAATAAACGGCATTCTTTGATGTATTATACTTATTGCATAAGTAGCAACAAAAAAGCATCAAAGAGGCCTTTTACCCCAGTCCATCGAGTTATTTGACCATTAGGTCAAATAAAAATCAGTGATTGGATAAACATCCCGTTATATATATTGTTGACCTAATGTAATTTTGTACAATTCTGAAGAGTGATGGATATCACAACCAACTAAGCAAAAATAAATTGCACCTGAGCAGCTGTGCTTATTGAGTTACATTTTCCTTCAAAAAGGATATTTGATATTTATCTAATTAAGTGAAATTAAATGACAGGTATCACGTTGCTGGATATTATACAACAGTAGGCCTCAGCAGTGTTTTTTATATATAAATAGGCCATAGTGAGAATTTGCATCAATTCATCAGCTTGCTAAACTGTCCTGTCATATTATCAATAAAGAAAACCTTATACAGACCGTTATGTACTGCTCTGCCCATGCCAGGTAAAACTCATTCTGTGATGTCCAAATTCATCATAAAGGGACAGATCCAATCAGATAAATTTGTTTGACATTTAGGAGTTCACTATATAAAATATGTTAGTGCCATGAACATTAGGCAACATCTTAAACGCCTACACCCAAACAGTTCTAATGTTGCCAAATCTGATCATGGGTCATTCAGGCTTTTTTATTTTGGGTGATCAGCATTCATGTGATTCCAACAGGGTTAGATCTCCTAAATCGTTAGTTAGGGTCACACATAAACTGCCCATCATTTAATAAAAATACCACTATAACCCACACAGTACAGTATGGACACTCCATAAATTGTATCATATCTTTAGGCTCATGCTTTTTAAACAAATTACTCATATCAAGAGCTGTATGGTGCTCTTGCACGTCTCCTTAAATAAGCCCTATAAAATCTTAAATAACTTGATCTGGAGTTTTGCAATTCCTGAAGCATTATGTCAGCCTATGTATGAATTATATGTATAATTCAATTTTACATTAGCATATATTTTTATATGCAAAGAAGCAGTATAATATCTCCTAATCTAATGTAAAATGTGAAATGTATATACACAGGTATGGGATCTCTTATACAGAAGCACATTATCTAGAAAGCGCTAAAGCTGGCCATAGATGTTGAGATTTTTAAAAGATCCGATCCTCATCGTGAGACCACGATTTTCTTGGAACGATCGTACGATCATACGAATTGACCATCAACTAAAATGACCAATTTGCCAGGAAAACAAAGGGAGCTGCTTGCTTGGCCCGGCAAACATAGATAGATTGCACTGGGAACGACAAAGATTTTTTGACCTGGCCGATCATTTTCCTGACAGATGTCAGCGGAAAAATCATAAGATGTATGATCGTTCGAATCCCACTAACCGCACGATAATTTCGAAGGATTGGTCGGACATCTCTAAAATCGGGCGTTCGGCAAGAAGAATCATCGCGTCTATGGGGAGCTTAACTTACAGGAATGCAATTTTCCGTACAGTCCATTTTTTTAGCATTTAGATTCCATTTTTATTTGTAATAATAAAACAGTACCATGTACTTGATGGTAACTAAGCTGCATGATCAACATTGGTAGCAAAACAATGCTGGTTTATTAAATGGCAAAAGACAAAATCGGGAAACTGTTTAAAAGATATATTCACAGAAGTAGAGATAGAGGTTTGTGAATATGTAGGGGAATCCAAGCCAACATCTATCTCCACTTTTGTCTCAATATCACCGCTTTTGTGAATTATGTGGAGACCAGTTACAGTAATTCATATGTTGTTAAAATAACATTTTCCCTTGGATTTACTGTGTTTGCTTGACTTGATACCTGTAATTCTCATCTTCCTGGAATCTGTCATAATTACATTTGATTCTATCCTATTGCTGAGAAATATGAGAATTTATCTTACACTTGACAAACAACGGGGAGGACTAGAAACTGTTGTACTTACAAAAGGAGTGACATGGAGATGTTAACAACTTATGTTTCAACAACACAACAAACATTTTCCTCAAATAAGGTTTCCTAATACAGTTTTATGCATCAGTTGAAAGGTGGTGGCCTTTAATTTGGAACAATCTGAATAACAGGTTTTCAGAGATGCAGACTGGGGAAGAGCAGGGAGGGGGCAAATGTAGGGAAGTGAATGGGGCTTTTGGGGAAGTTTAATTCTCTTTTAATTTGGTTTGTTTGGGCTAGAAGTAAGGCACTTTGGCTAATTAGCCTCAGGTACAGTATGCATAGTCAATTTTTTAATTTGAGCAATATAAAGACCCTCTTGCGGAAGCCATGCAGGTTGTGTGTGTGTGAGCTTTGTGAGAAAAAGGGGATTGTAGGAAAACCTTGAGGGAAAGGGTGCTCTACAATGTTTGGTGTCCAAAATTACAACGAAAAACTGTCCTGCCCTACCTGATCTCACAATTTAAGCATGTTTTATTCCCAAACTGGAGAAGGTCTATCAATGTAATTCTGTGGTTCAGGGCTCAATGCTGTGAGTGAGGAGGAATCAGGTTCACAAAGTTGACCTGGCCTCCAGCCACTGGATTCTTTCCTCTGATGAGCTACAGTACATATATGAGCTTTGTCATCTTTCACAATGTGTAGAGGATAAACAGTAAGAGAGCCACAATATTTTCAGTCTCTCTTCTACAGCATTACATTTCAGGTGTTGATTGCAAACGTATACAGAGAAATCAGGAAAGATTGAGATATGTTGGTTTTTCATATTGTATAGTGTAGTGTCCTGCCTTCTGTGCTTTAGCTTCAGTCTGGTATTTATTGGTTGAAGGGGGCACGTGGGAGTTATGGTTTGGTGGGGACACTGTGAGCACACTCAATTATTACAATTAAAACATTGTAAGAAGGAGTCTTCTAAAGTGCTTTATGAGCCATTGCGCCACAAACTTTTCAACCTACTTGCCCCAACCCATTCTAGGGGGTATATTTATCAAAAAGTTAATAGTGAAGTTCCGCCACTAGAGTGAAATTCCGCCACTTCCCATTCATTTCTATGGGGTTTTTAAAGGCGTATTTATCAAAGGGTGAAATTTCACTTTCACCCATTGATGAATATGCCTTTCAAAATCCCATAGAAATCCCATAGAAATGAACTCTAGTGGCGGAACTTCACTCTTTGATAAATTTGCCCCTAGGACACCTAAAATGACACCCAGGATTGTCAGGACTATATTTTTGTGTGTCTGGTCTGGCCTGCAGCAGTTGTGTGGAGTCCTCCAGTTCCAATATACACCTTTCTGTATCCTTTGTTCTGTCCCCTATGTTGCTTAAGTATACATATATCCCCAGGAACTGGACTATTTCTTCTAAGGTAGCCTTAGGCATTTAAGCATGGTTTTGGTAGAGCAATTCAAAATATGGGGGGCCCGTAGAAGGAATGACTATGTCTGTAAACATGGGTCTAGCAAATTTGCTTAGATATTGTGAAGAAGCCTTGTTTTCAGCCATCTGCAGTGATTAGGCATGTCCAAGGGAGTCTCTGTTTGAAAGATCAACTTTTGGGGAAGTTAAGGAACACCAACCCACAGTTAACAGAGTTTATTGCAGAGTAAGTTGCAAAGTTTGCTTCCTACTAAATGATCATCCGGCAATGCCCCTCAAACTGAATTTTGTTAACTTTGAAAAAGACACTAAGGGGCACATTTACGATGGGTCGATTATCGAGGGTTAATTAACTCTCGATATTCGACCCTCAAAGTATAATCCTTCGACTTCGAATATCAAATGCTTTGATCGAACGATCGAAGGAAAAAAGTTCGAGAGAACGATTAAATCCTTCGAAAAGGATTTTAATCCATCGATCAAAGGATTTTCCTTCGATCAAAAAAAGCTTAGAAAGCTTATGGGGAAGGTCCCCATAGGCTAACATTGGTGCTTGGTAGGTTTTAGGTGGCGAAGTAGGCAGTCAAAGTTTTTTTAAAGAGACAGTACTTCGACTATCGAATGGTCGAATAGTCGAAGATTTTTAGTTTGAATCATTCGATTCGAAGTCGTAGTCGAAGGTCAAAGTAGCCAATTTGATGGTCGAAGTAGCCAAAAAAACTTCAAAATTCAAAGTATTTTTCATTCTAATCCTTCACTCGAGCTTAGTAAATGTGCCCCTACTTGTTACTAGATATTGACAAAAATCACCATGGTTTTTTACCCACAATGCAGAAGTTTCCTGTGGCATCATGACTCAGCTTTTTGTGGTTGACTGACCTTATGACTGTGCAGACTGTGCACATAACAAATGTTACATAGCTTGGTCTAGAAAGTTGTTTGATGCCAAAATAGTACATCTTGCCATGTGCACTGGGTAAAGTGAGCTGGACGGATTTACAAGAATGTTTTTATTAGTTCCTTAAAGTATGGCAACCTTGAAAAGACACCAAATAATAGTTTTAGTTTTTTCATATTTAGGAACTTTTTAGCCTGCCTCATTTAATTGTCTGGTATCTGAATATATCTTCATACATTTGCTTAAACATTGCATCTGTTATTTCAATATCCCATCATGTAGGACAGCACACACAGGTGTATGAGTTGGATAGCAACTTAGCCAGCCCACTCAGAGGAGTCTGGCCCAGGGTGCATTATATTTAAAGTTGTGTTCAGAATAATATCAGTCTGACATCACTAACGTGATCAATCACTGTTTCATTATATCTCTACATGGCAAATAATTTACTAGTAGGTGTAGTAGAGTAATAGAAAACCAACAGACCCAACAGTCATCACATGCATGCTGCTGATTCTGTGTAATTGAATCGTTAATTGAGGCTTGTTCCAAATAATAATAGCTTGTTCTAAATTATAGCAATGAAGAGTTCAATTAGTGAGGTCATTCATTCTGTGAAAAAAGCAAGTGCCAATTACAGCCCTGATTTAAAGGAACAGTTCAGTGTAAAAATAAAACCTGGGTTAATAAATAGACTGTGCAAAATAAAAAAAACATTTTCAATATAGTTAGTTAGCCAAAAATGTTAAGTATAAAGGCTGGAGAGACTGGAAGTCTAACATAATAGCCAGAACACTACTTCCTGCTTTGCAGCTCTCTTGGTTTCCACTGACTGGTTACCAGGCAGAATGCAGACATTGCTATTTTTTGAACAGCCTAATATTTCCTTATCTTCACTTACTGTAAAAGAATAACACGTTTTCTTCATGTTTTCATTTGGAATAGAATGTGCAGTGTTCCCAATGCATTGGCGTGTATGGAAATCAAAGCTATTATAAGGATTTTGATCTTCATATACACACACACACTGCTATTATTCTGAACACAACTGTATATACTGTACTGTACAGCCCTTGCAGTGTAATTTGTCCTAGCCACCGTTGATTGAGTTATAGCAAGTGACAATACATAAATGGAACAACATGCAAGGTCTGCATATTCTGTACATTTGTACATTTACACACAGTTCACAAAAGCAGGCTGTAGAGGCTCGCATGTATGGGAGACTTTTTCAAAGAGTATCCAACCACGCACAATTCTGCATCCATATTATTGCTTTGCGCGTAAGCTTTTCTTTACAATTGTGTTATCTGATCTGAAGTAATGTTTTTATTACAGCTACTATGATGGTTTTCCTTTAATGTAAGAAACACCTGGTATAATGAAAAAAAAATCTATTTGGGTCAGGAGTTTTACTAATGAGTTAAGCTGTTCTGTAGCCTAATATTTTCACCTTAATTAATGAAAGCCAGGCCCATTCAGCGGCACATCTAAAAAGGAAGCATTGCAAGGTCTGACATTTGGTTGATGGCATATTAAATGCAACATGTTCATATTTGTGAGCCTGTCGGGCAAATTCACTAACCTGCGGAGTTGCACTAGCGAAAGCTTCGCCGCACTTCGCCAGGCGAAGTTTCGCCAGGGCGCCGCTAATTCACTAAAATCCGAAGTTGCGCTCAGGGAGGCGAACGGTAGCGAAGTTGCGATATCGTTAATTCGTCAAGCAAAGCGAAGTTACGCTAGCAATGCCTAATTTGCATACGGCGCCAAGTTAAAGTACAATGGACGTATATGTAGCAACAAATACATTACACTACACAAGCCTGGGAAAGCTTCATAAGATAAAATAGAGTTGTTATATTGCCCTACACATGTGCCCACTGTATAGTTTATGTGCCATATGTTAGGATATGTAGTGGGGAAGGAGGATACCCCCAAAAAATGTATGATCTTTTTCAGCCTATCACCCTTAAAAAAGTAAAAGACGAGAGCGTTTTTTGGGACTTAGAAAAAATTTCAGCTTTTTTTGAAGCAATCCCTATCTACTCTATTGCACTTCACCTGGTCTGAGGTGGTGAAGGCAAGTCTGGCGCAAGAGGTAATGTTCAGTAAAATGCACAAGTTAGTGAATTAGCGTAGTTACGTCCCATTCGCCATAGTGCAACTTCGTCTGGCGTAAGGTAACGGAATGACGTCACGCTGGCGAATTTGCTCTAGCGTTAGCCACTTCGCACTAGTGAATTTGCCCCCGTATGTCTGACATACATTACCCCATTGCCTAAGATTAAACTCCTAGACCCCTTTCCTTGTATATACAGAAAGAAATTATTTTGTATTTGGGCTGTCATATACAGTATTTCATTTATGAGCAGCAGAGGAGGGGAGGCACGTAGACAACCCCCTCCTGTCCTCTAGCTAGGTGCAGAGCACAGCCAGACCCTGGACATAAGTGCTTTTAGAATGAGCACTAACAGACCTGGCCTTGTGCCTCTAAGTTCTCTAGCACTTGTATTCAAGGTCATATTAAATCACACTTTAGTCTATAGAGTGCAGTAAGGAAGGAAGCTTGTGCACTCACTTACATTTAGGCCAGTTATATAGGAGCAGTGTCCTTATGAGCAGGTAAATATATGTGTGTGTATTTTTTGTGTACTTCGACAAGTGAATAGTCCAAATTCGATTGGATTTTGAAAAAAAATTCAAATATAGAAATTTATCATGTACTGTCTCTTTAAAATTTTGACTTAGACCGTTCGCCATCTAAAACCTGCCGAATTGCTGTTTTAGCCTAGAACCTATTTGGAGTCAATTGGTGGACTTTGAAAAATCAAAGTTTTTGGGGGCAAATACTTTGATTAAAATTTGGTAAAACTTTGTTTCGAACTATTCGAATACAGCCTATTCACCCGAAGTTAAAAAATTTGATTTTTTTAAATAAATTGCGATTGGTCTTTTTTTATTCGAATTTTCCCATCACCTCAAAATTTGACCCTTGATAAATCTGTCCCTACGCAGAGGCAATTCTCAGTATTGTCTATAGAAGGGTTTTTTTGGTATTTGGTAGCCACAATAAGTAGCTGCTGCTAGAAACTCCATGTGCCTTCAGCCTATTGCAGGGTTCCCCAAACTTTTGAGCAACATTCAGATGTAAAAAGAGTTGGGGAGCAACAGAAGCATGAAAAAGTCCATGGGGTGCCAAATAAAGGATACAATTGGCTATACAGTTGACATGTGGACTGGCAGCCTACAGGAGGCTCTCTTTGGCCATAAACCTGGTTTTTATCCAACCAAAACTTGCCTCCGAGCCAGCAATTCAAAAATAAGTACCTGCTTGGAGGCCACAGGAAGCAACATCCAAGTCGTTGATGAGCATCATGTTGCCCGTGAGCCACTGGCTGGGGATCACTGCCCTAGGGGGGATCTTTGACCTAAATAGCATGGGGGCATAAGGCAACAAACTGAGACAAAATATAACATTTTAAGTGCATGCTAACAAAGGGTTTGGGTTGTAAAGCTGACCAGGCAGATTTTGGCTGCTACATTGTAACTTTGCAACCTTTTGCCCTGTACATGAGCCCAAAATGATCCCTAAATACAGATGTTGATCAGGCAGGGTGGAAAAATCACATAGGGAAAGGATCACATTGAGTCTTTGATGCCATCCTCAACCAGTCATGTGATCTGATCATTTTGGACAAACAATCGTTTGGATGAGCAGAGATCTCCTCGTTTGCTCATCTTACTGTGTTTAGTCAGTTTAGGATGAATGTAGTTACCAATTAGCAGGGAATGTGATATGTGTCAGGTAAGGGTCCACCACAGTGCTCCCCCTCCTGCCTATATATTCACAAACACAATGTTAAGAGTCGCCTTTCAAAAGACAATTTGATCCTTCAGTGCGTCCCATTCAATCGATGTGTAATGAAGAGGCGCGTAGCCTCACCAAATGCATTGGAAACCCGGAACAGTCAGCATTTTCACCTATGATCTTTTTACTGCTTGTACTTTTATCTATTTTATGAGTAGACATCTGTTTTTACGATTTATACATTATTAAAAGCTTTAATGCACAATTGTATCTTTTATTGTTTTTTTTCACACATCAATTATTGCAATAGTTTTGCAATAAAGAAATCAACTTTTGAAAAGGTTTACTACATGAAGCCACTGTACAAATGAAATAAAAAGAATTAATCATGCTACCTTAGTATTTTCTCATACAAAAGTATATATTGCTATAGTCATAAATATTCTGCAAGTTGGGGAATTAAAAATAAACTCCACGTACAAGATAAAATGGAAACATGTGCATGTCAAAAATCAGATCATGCTTTAAAATAAATTTGAAATTACTTCCCTTTTGTTATCAGTTAAATGTTGATGGTGTTGACCATTGGGTGGCACCAAAGAGTAACTGTATCAAACAGCACAATTTTTTGTTTTACAGTTGGCAAAGGTGGTTGAAGAGCTTCCTTCTCTGTTTCCTGTCTGAACTGTAAGGCTTGCATCTACACTGTATGAATAACTAGGTTTCTATGCATTGATAATGAGTTGTAATTTTTTACTTCACCACCTCAGACCGGGCGAAGTACTACAAAAAAGCTAGCTCTTCCTCAATCTTATGTCACTTACATCAAATTCTGTGTGCCAAAAATTAATTAAAGTTCCAAAAACGCTGTTTCCTTTTCTGAAGCAGAATTACTTGCAAAAGTCCTGACTTAAACTTTTTTGGGTAACCAGTTTTCTCCACACATTTCATAACATATGGAACATTCATTTTACAGTGGGCACATGTGTAGATCATTAAAATAACTCTCTTGTCTTTATTAAGGCTCCCTGGACATTTGCATTTGCACCAACATTTAAAATAAAGACGTCCATACAACTTTAAATTTACCTGCCGTATGCAAATTGACCTAAGCCCAAGATCACTAGCGAATTTATGCTAGACACAAACAAACGCTAGCACATCTTCAATATGAGATTCTCGCACCGCTCAGTGCGCAACTTCGCATATTAGCGAATTAGCGTAGTGGTAGCGAATTTGCGCCTGGCGAAGTGGTGCGATGTATTTAGTAAATCTGACCCATGGTTTCTTAGCAACCAATTACACACATTTTGGCGCTATATATATATATATATATATATATATATATATATATATATATATATATAGATGAAACCATGTGGCCACCCACACATCAAGCATGGGAGTCATGAAGAGGATGTTGAGAAGCTACTCACCATTTGCATCCAATATCGTGCTTGCCAACACAAAATTTACTCCAGCTTTCTCCAGGTTGTATCTTAAATGATACATATCCTAGATGTGGTTTACAGAAAGCTGGAGTGAAACGCGTGATGACAGGTAAGATATTGTTTTGAACGGAATGGTGATGGAGTAGCTGCTTGGCATTCGGTGACACTGCATTCACTTTGGGGAGTCTCCATATGAGGGATATTTGATTGATTAATTAATGAAGGCAGAAATTGGGTGCCCACAATGGCACAATAGGGCAGTGAACCTTGTTGGCAAGTGGACAATTAAAGTGATATAATGGTGAGGGTCCTTAACACCTGTACTATACTGTTTTAGCTTCTTATGAACTTTATTCACAAATGGAAGGAATGCTCCATATTCATATTGAGTGTAAAAGGCTAGTCGTGTCATTTATGCAGAGCAACAATCATTTTTTGGCTCACGGGTGTCATTATACATATACAGTTATAAATACTATCAGTAAACGTATGCCAGTAATATGTATGGAACACTATGTAAATGATTTTTGATCACAGTGATATTCTGCATTTTCCTAACTGATAAAATTTGTGTATTTGTTACATACTATACGTGAGCACTGGTCCTGTATGATACGATATCTGCATTTATGTGTATAAAACAGTGGCCACTTTTCTTCTCCTTAAGGATATCACAGGGCCAGAACTAGGAGTAGGCAGAAGAAGCATGTACCTAGGACATAATGCTTGGCACGTACCTCTTGCCAGCATACCCCTAGCCCTGTCCCTCAAGTCCCCTGGTCCTGTCTGCTCTCCTCCACTGGCCGATTCTATAAGCCCATACCTCTGTCATCACAATGTGCAGTCGTGTGGGGGGGGGGGAAGAGCAGCATTGCCGGCCAGGTTGCCTAGGATGCCTGGCCATGTTATGTTATGTATACTCATTTTTTATATGAGAGGGATCCATACACTTCCATTAATCAAGGCAGCAAACCGGTCCCTGAAATGAGAGTTTAATACCGTAAACAGACATAAAACACATGTGGAACTAGAAATTTTTGTTCTTTGAAGCAGAGCTTTTCTGATGATTACCTCCTCATTGATCAGTTGTGAATCTGTTGCTTAGTAAAGGGCATCAAGTTCTCTATCTCTTCCATTTGTTCTTTCATGGGCATCCTTTGGTTTATTAAGTGAATTTACAGATTACTAAAATAGTCAGCGACGAACTGCACAATAGCCTCAGATCTGGTTACAGCAACTGCAGGAAACAAGTGAAAAAAGAAAAGGTACACAGAGCATATAGAGGTCATTTATCTAAGGCAAGGGTGAAAGTGCTAGAGCACCTAAGGGGAGCAAAATAGCTCCCTTTAGTGCTGAGGTACAGAGCATTCACATCAATAAAATAACTGCACATTTTTCTATTGTAGGATGCAAAGCACAATGGAGGCCTGTATGTAACACGTGCTATATGCTATGCTGCTTATGGCCATAGGTGCTCCTTAGCTAGAGCATCTGTATGATGTGCAGGCTAGGAGACATCCAAGGAGTACCCACATGCTGCTCCTCATGAATACACAGCTGCCAGGCAGACAGCAGTGTATTCATGAGATTGTGCAAGCCCTATTCATTGAACTTATATTGCTCAAGGTGATATACTTGCCCTATAATGTATAAATATAATCTATGTGGATGGGCTGACCCATTTCCTTTGACCTATTACAGTGGAATAATAATTTTGTTATTTATCTTTGAATGTGGCAGGTTTGGTTTGCAGGACGAATGCAACTGTGCACGACGGGATGGGTAGCAGACCTCACTGAGATATTTTTCTTTTTCATTCAGTATTCTCTGTCCTCAGGGATTCAGATCTACAATGTATATTACTCAAAGAGGCCTACTTATTGATGTCAGTGATAAATAATATATGTTTGTGTAGGATAAAGGTTTTTAAAGCTCATAAAAGCTTCATATATAAATATTACTTCCATTCAGTATTTGCCGGCCAGAATATTTTTATGTATGATTGCATTTTAGCATTCCTTATTTTTATGTGAAGCAAAAACAGACCTTGTCAGTTGGCATGTTCAGTCGCATCTTACCTCTGAAAAGAAAAATATGATTAAAGGACAAGGAAAGGCAAAAAAATACAATCCCATTTTTACTTTCTTTAATAAAAAGGAAACCTATCTCCAATATACTTGAATTAAAAAATGTGTACCGTTTAAGAAACCTGACTGTATGCAGTGAAATTCTCCCTTCTTTTACTGCTGTGGATAGGAATTGTCAGATGGTCCCTAACTGCTGAGCAGGGAAACAATCATACTTATGAACAGCAGGGGGAGCCCCCGTCTTACTTCCCAGCCATGCAGAATTCAAGCAGCTATGTTTATGACAATCCCTAAGCAGCCCAGACCACACCGAGCATGTGCACAGTCTTAGTCTTGCAAAAATGTTTAACAAAGTTACAAGATGACAGCCCCTGTGGCCAACTTTGAAAGCATAAATCATTTGTTTGATTAGGCTTTGTGGTGCAATAAGTTCATGTTTATGTTTAAAAAAATACAGCATTTCTAGCCTTATTCTATTTTAGACTTTCCTTGTCCTTTAAGGCACTGAGCTTTCTAGGAGTGATCTTGATCAGTGTTAACTATAGGAAAAGTTCAATGGGTGCATTAATTTAGGATAGCAGGGATAGTGAATAGAAATATGTATCAAACAAGCAGCCTCCAGCTGTTGTTACACTAAAAATCCCAGCATCCAAAAAATAAAAAATCCCAGCATTCTCTGACAACCGAAGCCCAAGAGCTGCTGAAATGTTTTTTTTTTTTTTTTAAATTTGGTTAGTTTATTGAGAAAATAAAAGCAAGCAGTTTATAATGAAAAATCAAAATAGGGGAAAACAAAGTATTACATGTTACATGTCCAAGTAAAACAGAGTGAAAAAAGCATAGCATGCATCAAACATTTCGACATAGATACACATTGTCATGACCTTATTGGGGTCTCCCCTACGATTTAAACTGCTAGAGGTTGGCTGAAATGTTCTTTAATGACAGATGGAAATCCGCAGGTTGGATTACAACCAATTTTGCCCTGAGAAACTGTTAGGTCTAAAACCAAACTGGATATCAAAGTCAAAATGGATTGTTCCACCCATGTTTGGGTTTGAAAATGCCACAAAAATAAATCACAGTGCTGTTTTATTTGCCGCTTGCTAATGACCAGTTTTTCCCAACAAAAGCATAAACCGCAGCCCTCTAATTTAGAGAGAATTCATAAAGCCGCTTAGCTGAGTAACCTTAATCTGTGGATTTACTGCTTACAGGCATTATCACTCTGCTGGGATGTGTGAATACAGAGCTGGTTGGAAATGCCATGCCTCGTATAGTCTGCCAAACTATATGCACAAAAACGTTCCCACTGGAAAACATTTAATGCCATTAACTGCTCTAATACTACAGAGCCACTTTTTCCTGTTTGTGTTTGGGCCCTTTAGTTGCTTTGATGTGGCCTTGCCATCTCACTCCTTTGAAGCCCATAAGGAACCCTGATACTGAATTGCAAATTAACAATTAATTAAGAAGTACAAGGGCATAACTGTACACAAAGCAGTGCAACCACAGCAGGCATTCTAAAATAAAAGCCTTCAAGCAGGTCTTAAAAATGCATTTTTGCATAATTAAAAATCACAATGGAATAGCTATTTTATGAAGAATATTACAACTTTACATACATTACATTCCACTAGTATGTCACATGACTATAAAGCAGGTATTTCTAACCTTTATAACCCGTGAGCAACATTCAGAAATAAAAGGAGTTGGGGAGCAACACTAGCATGAAAAATGTTCCTTGGGTGCCAAATAAGGGCTGTGATTTGATTTAGTAGCTCCTATGTGGATTGTAAACCTACACTGAGGCTCTGTTTGGCAGTGCACCTGGTTTTTATGCAGCCAAAACTTGCCTCCAATCCAGAAATTCAAAAATAAGCACCTGCTTTGAGGCCACTGAGAGCAACATACAAGGGGTTGTTGCTCACAAGCTACTGGTTGGGAATCACTGCTCTAAAGGCTAAGACAACTGAAGTTGACAACAATTAAAGGGCCAGTGAATTTCCACAATTAACACATATTGCATAGGCTGCATCACAAAACAGAACACATTAACAGCCACTTGTGTGTGTATGCTCCCCTCAATGATGGTGTATTTATTTTAAGTCAAATTCATTTTTGTTGATTTCCATTTGGACAGGAAACTATTGGCCACGCTTTAATAGTATATGTACCATATATACTCGAGTATAAGCCGAATTTTTCAGCCCCCAAAATATGCTGAAAAACTCTACCTCGGCTTATACTCGGGTCAAGCGCAAAAACGGTCGCCGGCGTCCAAGAATAGTCGCCGGTGTCCAAGAATATTCGCCGGCGTCCAAGAATAGTCTCCAAGAATATTCGCTGGCGTCCAAAAACAAGACGCCAGCACCTCCAATGGGAGCAGAAACCCTCAATTTTTTGATTGAAAATTACCAGAAGCTGCTGCATTTCTCACCCTCGGCTTATACTCGGGTCAATCAGCTTTCCCAGTTTTTGGAGGTAAAATTAGGTACCTCGGCTTATACTCGGGACGGCTTATACTCGAGTATATACGGTACACATTTTAGCAAATAGCATTCATCAGTTTGGTGTAATAGAAATAAGGCATGCACTAAATCCAGGATTTGAACTTGGAATTCATCCTCATTCCAGCACATCAGACCTGTTTAATATACCTGCAGAAGTACCTGAGTGTCTAAGAGGAATCCATATGGTGGCAAAACAATCCTATTGGCACTTAAACATGGTGATCCAATTTTGGAATATCCCATTTTCCTGGAAAACTCCAGGCCTCAAACATTCTGGATAATAGATCCCATACTTCTGCTATTGATAAAAGACTTGATGAGGAGTTCCAAAAGTCTTTTTGAGTGCATGACTTATGTTCATACCAACCAGGGCAATGATTCTGGTGTCTTGGTCGTCCAGTGCAAGACTTAACACCCATTTCCTACAACTTCCCCATAGCCATCAATATTTGCTTTGTCTTATGTTGGGTGTCAGCATCTCTTGTTTCGTTTCACAACTGTTCAGAAAGATTTTAAGTATGCTTATTAAGATGAGAAAGAGGATATGTGTTTAGTTTTATATTATTCTTTACATATTCACATCTTAACAATCCCCTAATTGTAGCATCATCCATCGATATGACTCTGGATGCCAAAGACATGGTTATTCATCTCCTATATTAGTCTGGTTTCCTATATTGTCTATATGTCCCTTACTTTGTTTTTAGGGGATTACAAGTCTGAGGGCCTCACCTCTATAGCTCAGGACATGCAGTTTGATTTAAGGGTGTTGTAGAGGCAAGGTAGAGAGCAATATTTGATAGGCAGATCTGTGTTAAAGTTCTTGCATCTATGCATGGTTGTTAATAACTATAAATAAGGATGAACTAGGTAAGAAAATGCTTAAAAGCACCATCCATGATGGAATCTGTTTGAGGTTGACCAGTATTTAAATGTGCAATGCATACTTGCTTTAGTAGCTACACACAGATACATTTTGTGCCAATTAGAAATATAAAGTTAAATTGAGAAACATGTATCTTACATACAGATAACGTGTTTATGTTTATGCTGGACACACTGTGCTTTTCCTACTTAGCTTTGATATGAACTTTACATAGTGATAACAAAAGTATAATTACCTTTTAACCTAGGAAACACTTAGCTGCAGAATAGGCATGCAATTCACTTTCTGCAAACATTTACTGTACTTGAGGTAGGCCTAGCAACTCAACTATAAATGTAGGGTGCAAAGGTAGAGTTGCCAAGCAGCATGCTCAACTATCAAAGTGGAACTAATGCTTTTGCCTTCTAATTGTCCCCACTCTTGCTGGATGTCATTTGGAAAAAGTAAACATATTAAAGAGAGTTTTTTCAAGAGGTATAACAGCTTTATATGGAGCCATGACGTAAAAAAAAAAAAAAATCATTGAGTAAATAAATGTTAAAAGAGCTAAAGACCTATAATGAAAGACGAGGAGAGGAATTGGGTAAGAGCTTTCAAATGACAACTAATGCTGAATATAAACATCATCAGTGGCTTCATTTTTTCCCTTGAAGAAGGAAAGAAACACATTGACATTCACACGTTCAGTGAGCTGCATGAGATAGACAAATGTATTAAAGTGATATTTCAGGTAATGCAGCGTGGCATCTGCAGGATGGGTTTTATACAGTACACAAATGATTTACGCTGCCATTGTGAATTCTAAGTTGCCAGAATGACGAAAATATCAAGAAAGATTTAAATGAGCAAAAAGCATTCAAGGTATTCTGCATCAAGGTGCACCAGTTACTTTTTGCTTGACAGTTGTAGACCAAGAGACACTGGGGCTCATTTATGAACACTGGGCAAATCAGATTGCTGCATTCATTGTTCTAGTTGCAGCTAGTTTCAAAAAGCTAATCACTGATTGGTTGCTATAGGTAACTGCCCATGGGCAAATTTGCCCAGTGTTGATAAATGAGCCCCACTGACAACACTTCCCTTTGGAGACAAACTCTTCAGCGTTCAACATTTATAAAACCATGTATGCCCTTGATCCCCATTTATCCAACCCCATTTGCATTGGGCTGAGAAGTTAGTTAAAAAAAATAATATTTATTTGGGAGGTCATAATGTTATTTTAGGTGAATAATGTTAAAGTAGGTGAAGGGCTCCTTGTTCGTTCTGTTTTCTCCATTTCACTGGTTAAAAAAAAGGATATTAAAAACTTAGGCAATAAAGATACCCCGACTTCTACCTGGTGTCAACAATTAACAAGGGACTAAATGAGTCGGGATCCCAGCAAAACCACTCAACAAGAATCCTATTTTTCATGGTAAAAAAATAAGTATTTTTTGAGGTTTATTACGAAGCTTCTAAAAGTCCGAAACCAAAAATACTCCATATCAAACCTGCCAAAGTCATGTAGAAGTCAATGGCAGATGTCTCTTTTGTTCCTCATATCATCATCTGCACTGGGTTTTTGGTTTTCAGGTGATAATCCTGAAAAATGTGCGGAAAATTCCTCTGTTTCAAATTTTTTTCACGTTTTTATCACAGTTTTTGAGGTTTTTTTTAAGATAAAATAATGAGAACATTCCCCCTGATTGTTGGGACACTATGGGGAAAATTCACTATGTGACGAAAATGCGCTAGCGAGGGCTTCGCTGCATTTCGCTACACTTCGCCAGACGTAGTTTCGACAGGGCTGTGCAAATTCACGAAGATCCAAAGTTGCGCACAGGTTATCGAATGGTTGCGAAGTTGCGCTAGCGATAATACGATAAGCAGTCCGAAGTTACGCTAGCGATGCCTAATTAGCATACGGCGTGCATTGAAATTACAATGGACGTGTATGCTGCAGCAACTACATTACACTACACAAGGCCAGGGAACCTTAATAAAATGTAATAGAGGTCTTATATTGCCCTACATGTGGCCACTGTATAGTTAAGGTGCCAAATGTAAGGGGGAAGGAGGGTACCCCAAAAAACATTTTTGATCTTTTTCAGCCTGTCACCCAGTAAAAAGTAAAAAACGCCAGCGTTTTTTGGGACTTAGAAAAACGTTCAACTTTTTTTTGACAAACTCCTATTTACTCTATTGCACTTCACCTGGTCTTTAGCTGGCGAAGTAAAGTCTGGCGCAAGAGGTAACGTTCAGTAAAATCTGCGTAGTTACGTCCCTTCGCCAGAGCGCAGCTTCGTCTGGCGTAAGGGTGCGAAGTAGCTAGATTACGTCTATTTCGCTAGCGAATTTACGCCAGCACCCATTAGTAAATCTGCGAAGTGGCAAAATGATGTCACGCTGGTGAATTTTCACTAACGTTAGCCACTTCGCCCTTTAGTAAATTTTCCCCTATATGACTTTATACCTTCACCACAAATAAACTTCCATGCTGCATTTGTGGTGGTGAACACCAGAGGGCATCAGTTCAAAATAGCTTTGGGTACAAAAGCTTTAAAAAGGAATAAGTCCAGTGTCCCAGAAGAGAAGCTCTCGCAAGCACAGGCAGATCATAAAGAATCCTTGCAGATAAGTGTCCTGGCTGGAATTGACTTTAGGAAATACGGGGGTTATTTACTAAACTCCGAATGCAAAAATCCGAAAAATGTGTGATTTTTAGGGATGCACCGAATCCAGGATTCGGTTCGGGATTCGGCCAGGATTTGGCCTTTTTCAGCAGGATTCGGATTCGGCCGAATCCTTCTGCCTGGCCGAACCGAATCCGAATCCTAATTTGCATATGCAAATTAGGGGCGGGAGGGAAATTGCGTGACTTTTTGTCAGAAAACAAGGAAGTAAAAAATGTTTCCCCCTTCCCACCCCTAATTTGCATATGCAAATTAGGGTTCGGATTCGGTTCGGTATTCGGCCGAATCTTTCATGAAGGATTCGGGGGTTCGGCCGAATCCAAAAAAGTGGATTCGGTGCATCCCTACTGATTTTTTTTACAAAATCTGACTTTTAAAAAATTACTAATTTTTCGGAAATTATTAAACCCTGAGGATGGAAAAGTCCGAATTAGAAAATCCGTCATCTCAGACCTGTCGAGGTTGCATATAAGTCAAAGTGAGAAGTCCCAATGATTTTTTGATGTGCAATACCATGAAGTTTTCAGGCAAAAAAAAGCATAAGAAATCTGAGTTTTTGGGTGAAAAATCCCAAAAAAATTGTGAAATCTGATTTTTTCCAGCAATAATAAATTAGTGTACCCAAACTGATTAAATCCAACTCTGTAGCAGAAAATGTTGCAATAAAATTGGACTTTGATAAATAACCCCCATAGTGTATAAGTAATTATATCAGTATATAAAGTAGACATGCATATAAAAAAAATAGTGAATCTGTTCTGTTTCCCTCCGACGAAAAAATGTGTGAAACCACTGAAAAATTCGGAAAATGCAAGAATCGTTTCGCTGCATTTTCTCCTGTGCAAAATGCATTCAAGTCAATGGGTGTTCTTTAACCGCAACTTTTTTTGCTCAAAATACATTGTCGGCAATAGACATTTTTTAACTGCAGAAAAAATTGCAGATGGTGAAACACAGTATTTGTGAATCCATGCCTGGTGAAACACTTCTCTCATGACTAGTCTTATATCTAGTATTTTAGTTTAAGTAAGAAGATGGGTGCTAACAGCTCTTTATTAAGAGATAAGGCAGGTTGTGAAAATAATTCTGATCCTGAACTCTGATCTTTTATATTGTTGGTTATCTGGGAGCAAAGAGAACAACAAGCAGATATGAGGAGAAAAATAACACTTTACAAATGCAGCGTGAACCTTGTTACTACATGTGTAAACAGATAAAATAATGGATGATCCAAAAACAATCAATTAATCAGTTGTGTGATGAGTTTTGTGCTTACAGTACAGTATGAGCTCTGGGAAAGTTCTTCACTAAACACTGCCTCCACTCCCTCTATTATATACTGTACGTTCTCAGCACAATAGACTTATACTACTCCTTTGGTTAAGTTTTTTTTTTCCTGAGATCAAGGGGAGTTAGTATATTTGTAATTAAAGGCAAACTAAGGCATGGAATGTTCAAAAAAAGGAGGAACCTTTATATGGTCAGATTGATATGCTAAAAGCTCAAAAGTGGGTTTTAAATGTACAGTTACACCAAAACAGGCATGTTTGCTACAGTATAGTTTATATAAACATGCTGCTGTGTAGCCATGGGGGCAGCCATTCAAGCACATGATACACAGTAGATAACAGATATGTTTTGAAATGAAATGATTTTGAAAAATCCCATTGTATACTACAGAGCTTATCTGTTATCTGCTGTGTTTCCTTTTCTCCTTTCTTCAGCTTTGAATGGCTGCCCCCATGGCTTCACAGACGTTTTTTTTATATAAACTATAGTAGAGCTATAGTAGAGCTTCTAAAGCAAACATTCCCATTTTACTAGTGCAGCATAAAAGCACACAGGGCCGGCCTTAGGCCTATTGGACCAATTGGGCCCAATAGGGCCCCACACCTCTGGGGGCCCCGCACCACAGGGCAGCACAGATAATATTTCCCTCAGCACATGATGCTGCCTGGCCTGCCCCCAACTTTGAGAGTCCAGCCCATCCCCAAATCCATAGGTCCAGCCCACCCCCAACTCTGATAAGCCAGCCTATCCCCCAACTCCATAGGTCTAGCCTGCCCCCAACTCTCATAGGCC
This sequence comes from Xenopus laevis, assembly GCF_017654675.1. Lineage (NCBI taxonomy): Eukaryota > Metazoa > Chordata > Amphibia > Anura > Pipidae > Xenopus > Xenopus laevis. The sequence continues at coordinate 102,792,783 of NC_054376.1, forward strand.
CAGCTTTCCTGCCACCTTGATAGGCCCTGCCTGCCCCCAATCCAACCAAGCCTGCTCCCAAGCTGAATCGGCCCAGCCTGCCCCAAACTAACTGGCCCAGTCCACTCTCCTATTTCCTCCCTCTCTCTCTTACCCTGTGTGCCCCTATTATGTGCCCCTATTTCATCCCTCTCACTCTCTTACCTTGTCTGCCCCTTTCCTTTCTATTTTGTGCCTGTATGCCCTTATTTTCCTAAATACATGGTGTGTCAGTAGCCAGCAACACTTTGTCTAGGGGCCCCGCCAACATGGTCCCAATTGGGCCCCACATTTGATAGGATCAGTCCTGAAAGCACATTATATTTGTATTACTTTAAAACATTTTAATTTGTTGGTGTTACTGTTCTTTTAAGTGGTGCTAAATTATAACAGACACAGCAGAAAACAGGAGGGTAATGTATTTATAGAAATAAGACATAAGCTTAGCTTTGCTGCTATATTCTGTACTGAGCTACAGTATGTAATGATCTGTTGCGGATGAAATACTGGGTCTAAGTTCCAACCTTCTACTTCTCAAGATATAGGGGCTGATGGACTGGTTGTGCTGATCATTCTTGAACAAAATGGTTGTCTACTGGTGAAAGAACAAGACATTGATTTGTAAAATGGAAAAACGAGGAATGGAAAAATCCCATCTGCTGAGGACTGCATCAGTCCATGTATGAGTTTCATGGCCAAGAGGGTTTCAGAAGGGTTGAGGAGTAGAAAATTACCCCATAAGTACAACAGAGTTATCCAATCATTGTTTACATAACCATATAAATCCTTTCATCTATAACCATAATAAGATATCCAGTATATTTTAATGTAATCATATACAGTACCCTACACAAAATGCAGATGGTGGGGAGCTGTCCATGCACTGAAAGTATGCAGGTAGTTCTTGCTTTGGTCTCCCAGGTGGTGGGTCCATTTATGCTAACGCAATCATTTGGCACCAATGTATAAAATTGGATTACATTAACAGTCTATGAAGACTTCATTCAAACGGACTACATTTACATACCAGTGGAGTTTTTACACCTTTCCAAAAGATATCTATCTGCTCCCTGACTAGATATAATTCAGGTTACATGCACCATATACTGGCCAATAAGCTTCTAAATAAAGCTGGCCATACACAGGCCAATAAAAGTTATTGACTTGCCCACTCCAGACTGGGTTGGCAGTATACTTGATTGAGTATGGAGCCCTTCTGATAGGTTTAAAAAAATCCCACCATACAAGGACTTAATTGGTGAAATCTTGCCCAATGGATCTCTGTTGGCCCTACAGAATAATGTGAACGTTGGACCATGGACCGATGATCGGATGATGCTATTTTGGCCAACACATGAGTGACAAAATCAGGCAAATATCTATCTACTTGTATGGTGACCTTTCCACATAAGTGGATCTTAAAGTGTATGGCCAGCTTAAGTCATCAGCCAATGCGGGTCTGTGTATGGGCAGTTTAACACAATTACAAAGCTATTAATTTTGTACTTAAAATGCTGTGTTGCATTTATGCAGCCAAAGTTCAATAAAACTTACTACTACAAAGTTTCTACACGGTCAAAAAAAGAGATAATTTATCTAAGCTGTGAAAAAAGAAGAAAAAAGAAGAACTCAGTGCAGCATATTACCTCTTGGGCTAGCTAGCAATAATTCTTTGATAGCTGCTAAAATGAATCTGCCGCATTCACCTTGTAAAGTCTTCTGCCGTCTCAATAATTGTGAAGAGCGGATGAGTCATATAATCCTCTATGTCAGGAGAGGTATTAGACTAATGAGGAGTGATAGCTGGAGACCACTGCTGGAGACTAACCAGTGACCTGTTGTGTAGAATTACCTATGCACTGCTGGCTCATTCATTATGTATCAGTGCAGCTCCTCTACATGAATATAGGGACAGCTCAAAATGTATTAGTTGTTAAGGCACAAGGTACAAAACTGGTAATGATCGGAGATCAAACGTAACCCTTAGCATTAGATTATCTGATAAAATTCTCTTATACATACTGTATTAGCTTTTTTTTTTTTTTTTTTAAACAGAAGTGTAAGTTTTTTATACATTGTTCTTGTAGATTTTAGTCAGAAGGGAATTTATCAGTTTTTCACATATGACCAATTGTGATCTGTTCAGGAATAGCCAGTGTTATCTGAGTTCTGAAACTGTATCCAGTTAATTGTATATTGCAGGATTTCGATTTTCTTGCAAATAATGCCTGTATTTTATCTTCTCGCCACTGTCTGTAGTTTCTCTGATTTTGCATTCTCATGTAAAATAAATCCTTAAAAATGGTGGTCATCAAATATAATTTGTGCTTAGTGATGCCACTGGTGTCACATGACTCATTTAAATAGACACACATCCATCAAGTTCAACCTACCTAACTGCTAGTTATTTTAGAGGAAGGTGAAAAAAAACACCCACTGAAGTGTCTCCAATATGCCTCAAAGGGGATAAAAAAAAACATTCCCGATTCCAATATGGCAATTGGAGCAGCACCTGGATCAACTTTATACTAAGAGCTATTTTAAATAACCCTGTACTTTATCACTTACTAAAAAGCCATCCAACCCCTTTTTGAAGCTAATATACAGTATCTATCAATACAAATGATTCAGGGAGAGAATTCCACAGTTTGACAGCTCTCACTGTTAAAAAACCCCTTTCTGAATACTAAGAAATAGATCCCCTCATATCTGCTGGAAGGATCTACTAAATTAAGCTTTAGAGAGTTTATTAAATGGTCTCCTTATATTTTTTCTTTGACTTGGCCAGTCTTTCTTCATAACTGAGACTTTCCATACTCTTTATTAGCTTAGTTGCCCTTCTTTGGACCCTTCCTAATTCAATAATATTCCAAAATCGCACTGTATATTCTAGATGGGAGCTTTCCAGTTCTAGACCCTCTCCTCCAGTGAATCTATGCCCCTTTTAATAAAGCTCAAGACCTTATTTGCCCTTGCAATTGATGACTGGCATTGCTTGCTACAGCCAAGTTTGTTATCTACAAGGACTCCAAGGTCCTTTTCCATTATTGATTTGGCTAGTGCAGTCCCATTAATGGTATAAATGGCTTGGATATTTTTACATTCCCGGTGCATGATATTAGTTACTTAGAATAGGTTCAGATATACAATACTATATACAATACTAAAATGCTGTAATAATTGAGAAGGATTTAGGGATAACAAACTGTTACAAAACTCTAGGCAGTGTCATTCAGTGGGCACTTAATCAAATAAGTATTTTCTTGGATGACCCTGAGTCTGGATAAATGAGCAGGATGTTTTTGTAGCACCACACTTGTGAATATAATTAGCTAACCTGAATTTTATACACAAACAATAATTAAGATTCAGAGGACTGATTTGGTTGTTTTTGCGGTCCGCGATCCAAATGCCCATATTCTACTCGTTGTGAGTGTGATATTTAGTAATGATAAAATAAAATATAAGGGGAATATTTATATATATATATATATATATATATATATATATATATATATATATATATATATATATATATATATATATATATATATATATATATATATATATATATATATACACATATACAGTATATATCTATATATATATTTATGATATATATATATATATATATATATATATATATATATATATTATTGATTCCAGGTAGTCGGACTGTAGTCTCACTGGGAATAGACCTTTGTGTACACTTCCAGACACTCCAAAACAGAGGCACAGATGGTTCAATTGAGCATAGCTCTTTGGCCAGTTTATTTGAGGCTTTTGCAGAAAGAAAAGAAAAACAAAATACAGAAAACCAAAAACCGAAGCCTGTCCAGCACTAACTAATACACAGAAGCTTTCCCTTATTTACCCAGCACAAGAGCCTTGTGTCTCACTCCTTTACAAAGAAAAATGCACAAATACGTTTTCCACACTTCCATGGCAGTTAGATCACACAGGACAGCAGCTCCTGCTTTTCATCAAGGTTCACTGAAAAACCCAGCTCCTTTTCTTGGGGAGCCAACCCTTATGCAGCTGCAGCCTAATCACCATGCAGCTACCCGTACTGGAATGGAGGACTCACCCACTTTTGTCCATTGACTCAAGGGACTTTGTAACCCTTCTTTTACTTAAGCTGAACAATAGTAAAACAAAACATTTTATTTTTCCCCATTGCAAAACTAAGAAGTTACTACACACATGACAGGAATCTAGGGGAAACATACGTTGCATCCATCTGTTTCCCAGTGTTTCTCTTACAATATATCTATACACACACACACACATAATAGTGTAAGCTATCAAAAAGTGTGAAGAACTGCAAAGATGCAATGATGTGCATTTTCTTCAGCAGTAACAGATTGACTAATAAAATTAGTGAAAATAAGGTACTTGGAGAAGAGCTAACAAAAATCATTTTTGAAAATACCCTTAAGGGCAGTGTGTTTTCTCTGTTACTGAATCCAGTTTATGAACTATTTGCTCGTTATACCAACAGCATCCCTCTTGCTTCTCTGTTTCTTAAACTGCCATCTGTAGTGGCCTCTGCTTCATTGGCATTGACAGTGGTCTGCAGCCTTTAACTCGATTGGCTAGTGGATTATAGAGTTGTCATGTGACCATTTAAAATGATCAGGGTAATCCCCATTTCACCTTCACTATTAGCGGAATAATGCTAGCCTTGCTAAGAATCATCTTAAGTGTATTCTACCAAATCAGGCTTACAGCTCAGAGAAAGAAGATGGCATGACTCCGAGATCTCCTTTTGTCTCCTGAAGGAGAAACACCCAGGGGATACCTGGATTTCCCTGGGTTTAAATTTTTTTCCCCACCCTAAATTTTTGTGTTGATTGTTTTTGTTGCAGATTTTCTACCTTTGGATTCATAGGCATTTCTGTAAAGTTGCAGTCTGATTTCCTGTAAGATTTAAGCCACGGTTTACATCATGAGTTCTATAACACAGTCGGAAGTGGAGAAATTTCTGGATTCCAACCCATCCTTTGCCAAACAGTACTATGACCTTAAATTTAGACCCGGCATAATCTGTGATCTACTCAGCACCGAAAGGACCAATGTGGACTTCTCCCACGTTCATACTTTAAGCAGCGTGGAGGAGAGTGAGATTGTCTTTGACCTCATCAGAGTATTCCAGGAGAACCTCAATCTTGAAAGATGTGTTTTCAGTGTGCTCAAGATGATGTCTTTCATAATTCAGGCAGAGCGCATGAGTTTGTTCATGTACCGCATGAGGAATGGCACCGCTGAGCTTGCCACCAGACTTTTTAACGTTAATATAGATGCCACCTTGGATGAGTGTGTGGTGGTTCCAGATTCTGAGATTGTGTTTCCCCTGGATACTGGAGTGTTGGGCTTTGTGGCACAATCTAAGAAATTAGTGAATGTTGCAGATGTGACAAAGGTGAGTCCAACAATGTTATATGTAATAAAAAAGAACAAAGGAACTTGCGTCCTTCATAAAGAATACCTCTGTGTACTATTGATTTATTTGTTAGTTGAGGCAACAGTGCCATGTAAAGGAGCACTGCTTCAGCAATCTGAAAATTTGGGATATCATGTTACTTATAATTACGTGGGAGTTCAAACAGGGCACTTACAATACATATGGGTATCTAATCTGGGATTAAATCTTTCTTTTCATGTCTGTCAGATAAGCTCCATGCACTGAGCTCTGCGTCACATCTGAAGAATGAATATACTTTAGTCATGGAACCAAATACCTAGTATTTCAGCACTTATATACACGTATATCCAGCTCACATCTAAAATTATATCCGCTGATGCAAACACTATATGCCAAAAAAAATTTATAGTCACTATTTAACAATATACATATATAACACACAGCTTTATGTAATAGACAGATAGAAGGCCTCAACACTGGCCAAATTTGCCCATGGGCGGTAACCTATAGCAACCAATAAGTGATTGACTTTGTTTCAGCCAGCTGCATGTAGAACAATGAATGCAACAATTTGGTTGTCATTGGTTACTAGTCAGTGTTCATAAATGACCCCCTCTAAGTCTGCCCAGGAGCAGTAACCTTTAGCAACCAATCAACATATAGCATTTATTGGTCAACTGTTGAAAAAATGTCTTATTAACTTACTTACTGCTCCTGGGCAAACATTTAACAACATTGGACAAATCTGATTTCTGTTACTTTGTTTAATTGCTTGCTATGGGTTACTGCATTTTGGCAAACATATGTTTTAATACTTAGAGTGAGTAACCCAGTTCTCGTATCATTATAAGAGACTATTCAGATAACAGACATCTGAGATAAAATCTAAGACCAATATTTTGCAACACTACTAGATTTTGAGCCTTTAATTAGATAAGTCATTGAGATAAGGCAAAGCAAAACAACTGAATAGCAAATATATTTTACATTGTATAATTGTTTCTGTGGGCTTTTGGGCAGATCATAAACAAATATAACCAGGTGGCACTTTGTTTAGACTAGTTAAGAGATTGTTGAATGCAACAGAGCAATTTTGCTAAACTAAAAACCATGGCTTAGGGCAGTGACACACGAGGAGATTAATCACTAGCGATAAATCGCTGCTTCTCTGGGCAACTAATCTCCTGCACTCTCCAGTAAAAAGCTTTCCCATAGGCAATAATGTGAATCGCTGGTGGTAAAACACATGTCACTCCAGTCTCCCAAAATTGCTTGAAGTTTCCTCTTGTAGCAATTTTGGGAGACTAGAGTGACACGTGTTTTACCACCAGCGATTCACATTATTGCCTATGGGAAAGCTTTTTACTGGAGTGTGCAGGAGATTAGTTGCCCAGAGAAGCAGCAATTTATCGCTAGCGATTAATCTCCTGGTGTGTCACTGCTCTTATGTTCTTGTTTAATGTTGCCAAGGCTTAGTGGTTGTTGGGGGCCTTAAACCTAAACAGCAGTTGGGTAGAGATTTGTAGTGGAAGCTTATTTGCTCAGAAACTATTGTGCCACAAAGAGAAGTCTGAACAAAGTAATTGTAACACATCCCAGGAACCAGCCTGTTCCTTTATTGAACAACAAGTCTATAAATTATAGGGAGCACAATCTAAATGTATTCAAAAGCCAACCAAAAACAATATATTTGTTAATATGTTCTGTGCTTGAATGTATTGCTTTTAGTGATGTTCTGATTGTCACAGTCACAGTGTGACAACTGCTCTAAGCCATCAAATCGAGCTTTCACTTGTCAAATCTATAATTGCTTTAACAAGCACTTAATTTTCCTTTGTATGGGAAGAGCTGAAGGACAGAGGGGGTGGTTTGATATTTAGGGTTACAGTACAGAGGTTGTTTATCAACTACTGCCATCAGTTGGAAAACAATGGTGGTCAAATCCCTCATGTGCCATAGCCTTAAAGGAGAAGGAAAGGTTAAAACTAAGTAAGCCTTATCAGAAAGGTCCATCTAAATATACCAGTAAACCCCCAAAGTAGTGCTGCTCTGAGTCCCCTGTCAAAAGAAACACTGCATTTCTTTCCTTCTATTGTGTACTCATGGGCTTCTGTATCAGACTTCCTGCCTTCAGCTTAAACCTCATTGCCCTGGGCAAGAGCATGCTCAGTTTGCTCCTCTTCCCCCCCCCTCCCTTTTCTACTGTAATCTGAGCCCAGAGCAGGGAGAGACTCAGGCAGGAAGTGATGTCACACCACATTAATACTGCAGCTCCTATCCTAAACAAACAGAGAGTTTCTAGAGCTTTTTACTCAGGTATCGTAAAACATTCTACAGAATAAATATAGCGTTCTAGCTTGCACTATTGCAGCTAATCTATTGGCAATAAAATGCCTCTATGGCTTTCCTTCTCCTTTAAAGGAGTATTCAACAAAATAACTATTTATAGAACGCATGACATTTATTGCATGTGAGCAGTTGCATACAAGACTTTTACCACCATGGTCAGAGCCATACATAGGTTGGAAGGGTGTAAAATGTGGAGTTAGGTTCTCTAGTGTAAGAAATCCAAATCCTATTTCACATCTGGCAGTTTTGCCGATTATTCAGGGTTTGGAGGATGCCAAAGGGAATGCTAAGTGCTGGAATGTGTAAGGCTTGGTGGATGAGAAATAATGATCTGGGAAGGATTTTCAATGTTTGGGCTAGAGGCCTTGGTCCTGGTAAAAACAAAACTTAATGCTACAGCATACCATTGTGGAAGCAGTTTCAGGACAGTTATTCTCTGTTTGAGATTGCTAATACCTCCATGTATCAAGCTAAGTCTGTGTAGAGTTAGTTTTCTGTGATGGGAGAAGAAAAACTTGACTGGCCTGCCCAGAGCCCTGACCTCAACCCAACTCAGGATAATTGAAACACCAAGTGCCAGGCCTGATCATTCAACATCATCAGCAAACACACTAATTCTCTTACGGCTGTTTCAACATTTATTATAAAACTGTGCCAACAAAGTAGAGTGGTTATAATTGCAAAGGGAGGACCATATTGATTTAAAATCCTAGGTTTTAGAATGAATGTTGCACAGGCAGGTGTCTGGATACTTTTTGACAAAATACAAAGTTATAAAATAGGCCAATCATAAAGACAGGGCTGACTTGCACCCAGTGTCGGACTGGCCCACTGGTATACCAGGAAAACTCCCGGTGGACCCAGGTGTCAGTGGGCCCTACGGCTTCTAAACATTTGGCCTATTTCATGGCCATTCCTTATGATTCTCTATGAGAATAAAGAGGCTAAATAGATGGATTAATAGATTATAGTATGTAAGGAAAAGAGACTAGGAGAATAGAGATTGAGTGAGGAGAGGAAGAATAATAGTACTGAGAGTGGGCCCCTGGTCTAAGGTTTTTGGGTGGGCCCCTGGTGTCCCAGTCCGACACTGCTTGCCCCTCGTGACGCCTCATGGCAGATTTTTTATTCAGGGCAAGGTGCCGAGTGAAGAAGGGCATTCCATATTAGCATGAAGAAGGGCACTCTGTATGAGCATGAAGAAGGACACTCCATATGAGCACTAAGGGGTGGACTTCTTTGCTCTACTGTCTGGGGTCCTATTATAGGCCACTGTAGTGAAACATAACACCAATATGCCAATCTAGCAATACCATGAAGCCATTTGTATTAATCAGTGCCTTAGACTCTCACATCACTTCCTCCTAATTCTCACAGCACCCAAACAACCCCTTCATTTAATCCAATCAACCACAGCCTAAATCAAACATCTTCTCTCCATTGCCTAGTTAATGTCCTTATCTCAACACAAAGTTACTTGTCCATTCTTCCATTCAGGATATAGAAATACCAAACTATTTCTGTAAAACCTTTTTTAAACCTAAGATATTTCCAGCTGCAAACATAACACAAATCTCTAAACATAGGCAAAGTAACAATTGTATTCTGCATAAACAAAATGGATTCCAAAAGGAAAATTCTCATTACACACTTTTTATAAATTATAAGTGTATATTTGATTTTTCTCAAAGATGTATATTTTATCTACTCCTGAGACATGTGTTCAATATAAAGCCCATTATTGTAAAAGGTACAGTGTAAAGAATATGGATTATATTTACAGATGCCCCAATGTTCAGGAACAAGCCTTTGTCAAGCAGAGAATTCCACTGATAAGCTGTAACCAATAAATAGTTTACCCCTACCGGACACAAACCATTAACATTGCTATATGGTATTTGGTTTTCCTCCCCCTTTGTTTGGTGAACCAGGGATGGACTTCGGATGCATTGGTCTTTGTAGTCTCTTTGTAGAGCAATACACTGAAGTTAATGAAATGGTCTCAAGGCCTAAGACTGTTCTTAATGACTAATTTGTAAGGTTGGGAGGATTGAGGCTTTAATTTTCCAGCTCCCAGTGAAGTATTTTTAAAACTAAGTGTGACCCTGCTCTGTAAGTCAGACCTTATGCAAAACTAGTCTATGCCTCATAGAAACTGAGGCAGGCCTTACAGTATATCCAATGTGATAGATGTCTCTAACACTCTGAATTATTCTTAAAATGGATATGATAATAATTATGCAATGATTTGTATTTGTGCAGATGTAAATAATTATAAATTGCATGTTTACTTTGTGGTTTTGGATTTAAGAATCATTGAGTTTTGTTTAGATCCCAGTAGCAGGTCAGGTTCCCACCTCCATTTTTATTTAGATCCCTGCAGCAGGTCCGCTTCCTGCATCTAAACAGTGGAAACCTTGTACTCCCAGAAGCATCATAGATGTTTCTATGATGTTTACAGTACTCAAAAGAAGAGCTGTATGTGAATGTCAAGAGTCCTCTAAAACCGCCATTCATTGCCGGGTGATGCTACCACAGATATGATCAAGGTGCATATATAGTGAATAAAGTACCCCCTCTTGTAAAATATAAGGATATTATAAGTTACCGAGGAGTTTCATGACCATATAAATACACAAGTTTCAATGAGTCAGGTGACAGAAATGACATCAGAACTCACGTTTATAACTGATGACATCAGAACTCACCGTTTATAAGGATATAATTTACAAGATATTCATGGCTTTTGTATATATATAAAATATATGGCTATATGTCAGGTAGCAGTAAGAGTGCCTGCATTAACACACTGTATTGCTGGTTACTCTGGGATGAAAAACTGGTCTACACGGAACATTAAATATCATAACATACCAAGACTCCATCATATCATTGTATTACTGGAATAATATGCACAAAGCCCATTGCACAGCATTGCTGAACTCGCGGGAGTAAAAACGTTCTTTGAACTGAGTCTCTCACCCGTCTGCAAAGGTTAAAAAAACAAGAAGATCAGAAGGGAAAACTAGTGTTGTTACGATCAGGTTAAAAAAAATATAATAAATAGCATACCTGTAAGTAAGGTTTAACTGTACATAAATATTATAAAGCAGACTTTGAGGTCCCTTGTTCATGCTGATCTCAACTATTAGTATAAGTGGCATGCCTAGACTTACATGCACAAAGCCAACTGCATTGCATTACTAGGCTATCTGGGGTGATAATAAAGCTTACTGTATCTCTGGGATATAAACACAACGCTCATTGATTTATATTTCTGGCTGGTCTAGGATGATAATCTTAAAGGCCCTTATAGTATTAAAATTGGCCTGTGATATTATGCAGAAATCGCTCTGTATGACTTTTCTAGGTTAATAAAAAGGCACCACCTGTAATTCCCTTTAAAATCCAAAATATCTGCTTCTACACACAACAATTTACAGCCTTATATATTTAAATTATTATGTGATGTATATTTTTGTCATTTGAATTTGCATTATAATTGGGAAATGCAAAAATACCCATCATTGCCTCTAAGGCACATTTTTAGTTGATAATCAGTACAAGGGTGAGATGAGCCTAATCTCTGGTTTATCTCATAATACCCTTGTGCTTAGGTGTCTGAGATATGCGCAATATAAAATAAAACAAATTCTCCCTTAGAAGCATCATAGAACACAAAGGTCCCTAAATATAACCTCTATTATGCATATTTAATTTGTCAGGGGGCCAGCAGCTCTTATTAAACTTTATCAAAGCACTTATTGTAGGAGGCTTTTTATTTGGAATGTAATCCTGTTTTTTGGATTGCAAGATTAAAATGTTTGCAGTATTTGCTAAAGCAGAAAATATCCTGAAAATGTTCTTTCAGAGCAAAACCAGAATGCGATCAGTTGGCAAGTGCAAAAAGGCACAGCTGTGACATTTTCATATTGATGATCAAGATACAGATTAGGTATAATGTTATAAATGTCACAGTGGCTGTACCAGAGCTAGTATCTCATAGCAACCAGTCAAAAAGCAGCATTTACTGTCACCTGTTTATAAGCAAATATCCAATGGGCTACTATAGGTTACTTAACCTGGCACAAAATAAAACATATTTCATTATCCATGAATTGTAATCAGGGCATACTGCCATCTCCTGGTCACAAATAAGTATGATTCCACTGGTCAACTTTTTATGAAGAAAAAAGCAATGTGAAAATATACATACAATACCTGCAATATACTCTATGGGGCAGATTTACTAAAGGGCAAAGTGACCAATGCTGGCGATTCGCCAGCGTTCCCATTTTTAGGCACTTCGCCGATTTACTAACAGGCGCAGGCATAACTTCGATAGCAAAGAAAAAAAAAGTCCAAAAAAAACGCTGGCGTCTTTTCCTTTTTTTTCAGAGTGATAACCTGCAATAGTCCTTAAAATTGGTTAAAATTATTTGGTAACCGGGTTTCCCCATACATTTCCTAACATATGTAACAGGGCTGTCCAACTGGCGGCCCGCGACCCCCCTTTATGTGGCCCTCCACATCAAAGTCTGCCTGCTGTGTCTGCTTACCATATGTTAACTTTAAAATGTATCACTACAGAGATTAACCCGTCCCTGCATTGTTTAAACATCAAATTCAGACTAATAGAACTAATATTGTTCACACCTGTAATCCCCCTGTATTGTTCACACTTGTGACACCTCTATTGTTTATATTCTAAAGGCCTGTACTGTTCCACCTGAGACCCAGACTGAAACTGCCCACATTGTTCACTTGTTCACACCTTATTCAAAATGCAAATGGTGCACCAGCACTGTGTCACTGTATATAGTACATATTAGACTGGTCCTGATTTTCCTGCTCTGTTCTGTTTTCCCTATGCTCCCTGTGTGTGTCATATTTTGCCTGCTCTTTGCACCCTGTGTTTGCCATACTCTGTCTGACCTATGATCCCTATGGAACAAAAGTCTAGTATTTGTTCTTGGGGTTTGTTAGCATTTGGAAATTATTGTTAGGGGCCCCTAAGGTGTTTAATCATATGCTGAAGTACTGTATTATACACAGGGGAGGCATATGGATTTAAGGGTATGTCTTAATATGACAACTTTTTTCACATATGCGTGCCAGGCCAAGGTAGTTTGGCACCCTGCTTCAATCAGTGCCCCCTGTCCTGCATTACCATTTCCCTCCTTACCATGATGGTTTTTAAATAAAGAGAGCAAGAAAATGTACAACACTTTTTTATTTATATTACTGCCCCCTGTTCCTGTACCAGCAAGCCCAGCAGCCATCCATCATACAGCTCCCCTGGACCTGTGCCAGCAGCAGCCAAAAATAAATCTGATCACATCATATTGCCCCCAAGTATTTATGTACCTGTGCCAGCGCCCAGCCCAGCAGCAACAGCAAACATATGGCTCCCGGCCCAAATCTGTACCTGGCTGTGCCAGCAGGAAGCTTCACACTTTACAGTAATAGAAAGAAAGTCTTCAGTTCAGTGCAACTGTGCAAGGCTGAGAGCAGCAAGTGTGAGCCACACCAAGCAGCCCCCCAGCTCTCTGCCTCTCTCTGCCATCCATTATTACTATTACTTGCTAGCAAGAGGGAGAAGGTGAAGGAGGGAGATTCCACCCGTCTGAGTGACCATGATTACTGAAACAAATCATTAAATAAACACTTGAAAAAAAAAGAAAAAAAAAAACCCCATTAAAAGTGCGCCCCTCAATGATGGCGTCCTAGACAGCCGCCTTCTCTGCCTACCCCTAGTTCCGGCCCTGATTCCTGCAGTGAGCTGCTAACCATCTGGTTTTTTTGGTGTGCTATTAATGTCGGCATGGTCTTCTGGTAAAATGGGTGTGGTTTAAAGTGGGTGTGGTCTAAAAACAGGGAGTGGCTAACACTGGCTTCCATTATTGGCCCTCCACCATGTAGATTAGAAAAATTCCGGCCCTTCTGTATGATATAAATTGGATAGCACTGATAGGGAACATAAACTATACAGTGGGCTCAAGTGTAGGGCATTATAACAACTCTATTTTCTTTATTAAGGTTCCCTGGACTTGTGTAATGTAACGTATTTGCTGCAAAATATACGTCCATTCAACTTTATAATTTTCCGCCGTATGCAAATTAGCCTGAGTGATTACCTCTAATGAAGTTGCGCTAGGCATAATTGACCGCTAGCAAATCTTCGCTTTGATTGCCGAAGTAACACTATCGAAAATTCCCCAGCGTTTGGCGTTGTTGACGCAACTGCGCATTTTAGTAAATCAGTGTTGTCTAAGTGAATTTTCGACTGGCGAAGTTTAGTTATGGGTGCGATGCCGTCGCAGGCAAATTTTCGCCGATTAGTAACTTTCCCCCTATGTATTTCAGTGGCAATGGGTCATGAGTATCACTTCCTTATAATATTATACCCAAAATCAATTTACTCACTCTTCCTAGCAATCTAGACATGAATCTTTTATTTTAATGAGTTATCAATAAGCAACAAAGTATATTTTCCTTTCCTTTGCCATTTTAGGAAATGTATCTAGCTGTAGTTATGTAAAGATCTGACAAGAAAGTCCATGCTAATCTTATAATCCTAATTTAATTAGAATAGTCTTAGATTAACCTGCAAGAAGAACATTATTATCTGTAGGTCTGCTTCCAGTACTGTGTGTGTGCCCTTGTTTGCTAAGCTTAAATTGACTTAATTAACCAATGAATTTATCACCTTTTAAATGCAATTTTTAATTTCCAAAGTGGTATCCTGTACCCTGAGGTGTGCATGGGTTTTTATCTGTTTGAGGATTTGTGCCTTTCTATGTGCATGCAATGTGTGAGTGTGTGCCCATGTCTTTGTGTCTATAGGGGCCATTTATTATTTCCCGGGCACAAGTGTTATGGCACTAAGGGGTGTAAGGGCACATGCTTAATTACCAAGCACTTGAGTCCCTGGGAATGCTACTCTGTGCCCCAAGGATCAAAAATCTGGTGCTCAGTGCAAAGAGCAGCATCAGGAGACACAGCCAACCCTCCAATACAACATTCACTAACACAATCAGTGATTACTAAGCACCCTTTAGTACTTTAGCACTTGCACTCCAGGGAATAAAAAATAACCCCCTACAGCAGAATGGTGCGGGAACCCCAGTGTGATCCAAGGCCACTGCTATGGTTGAGGCAGGCTAAGCCCAGCAAGTCTGACACTCAATACTAAGTAGAAAGGGGTATGTTCTGTATCACTTTCAGTTGAATGTGTCTCTTGCCTGCAAGCTAATTGCTGTGGATAGGATAATAATAATAATAAAGTGCTTCAGTCAACAAGATTTTGTGTACAAAATAAAGGTATGCTGACTTAAGAGTGATGTCATTCTAAAAATGTTTTTGCATGAGCTTCCCTGACCTTGGGACTATGCACCTACTGTTACACTGGTGACAATTATTTCTTATATTTTGCATTCAGTGTTGCGCTTTATACTTGTGTTATTCCAGATAAACCTGTTTAGTAGCAATATGTAAAAGCAAGTTGGGTAAGTAGATATAGATGTGGCCTGAGTGCTGGCAACACTGGTTTCACTGTTTTTGGTTCCATCACCTTCTACAACAGTGTTAGAAAATAAAGACCTAATAAACTGGAGCTCAGAAATATAATGGAACTATAAGGGCATGATGGTCAGGAACAACTCTGACCCCCAGATACGGATTGAACAACTCAATGACTTAGTGACTTGGTTTTCACAGAGAGGATACCCTTTACAAGATCTACTAACATGCAGAGATCAAGCACTGATGTTCACACAAAGCAATCTCTTCCACAGGGATGACCATTCTGCCTCTACTTCTGATGAGGAGAGACTCGCATTTCTCACTACTTATATTCCAGATAAGAAGCCACCTATCGATGCACTGACTATATGATCATTGATCAGTGTTGGAACAAGACAGGACACTTCCTCCTTCCATTAGATCACAACTACCTGTTGCGTATAGACAAGACAGGAGCCTTAGAGACTTTATGGTCAAGACAAACCCAACCCACTGTTATCCGACTACAACTTCAAGCTCTTGGCTGCCTGCCCAAAGGACTGGATACTATGAGGCCGATTCACTAAGGGTCGAATTTCGAAGTTAAAAATACTTCGAAATTCGACCCTCGGATTGAAATCCTTCGACTTCGAATATCGAAGTCGAAGGATTTAGCGCTGATCCTGCGATCGATCGATCGAAGGATTTTCAGTTCGATCGAACGATTAAATCCTTCGAATCGAACGATTCGAAGGATTTTAATCCAACGATCGAAGGAAAATCCTTCGATCAAAAAATCACAGGCAAGCCTATGGGGACCTTCCCCATAGGCTAACATTGACTTCGGTAGCTTTTAGCTGCCGAAGTAGGGGGTCGAAGTTTTTTTTAAAGGGCAAGTACTTCGACTATCGAATGGTCGAATAGTCGAACGATTTTTCGTTCGATTCGTTCGATTTCGTTCGACTTCGAACGAATTTAACCAATTCGATGGTCGAAGTACCCAAAAAATACTTCGAAATTCGAAGTATTTTTCATTCGAATCCTTCACTCGAGCTTAGTGAATCAGCCCCTATGTGTTCCAATTGTACCACCTGGCTCTCGCACACCCTTGTGTGAGATAAATCAATGCTGTCTGGTGCACAATGGTAGAGGTTCGGCAACCTCAAATCCGGTACAGAAGTCAAGCAATCCAGAGGCACACAGAGCTGATGCAAGCAAGGAAGCACTGCTATACCGCAATAAACGTGCAAGGTGTTCCTTGCTTGCATCAGCTCTGTGTGTCTCTGGATTGCTTGACTTCTCTACTTTTCAGTATCCACATATGGGCCTGCAGCATTCAAATTAGACACAAACTCACATGTACTTTGAAATATGTAATTTACTTCTTCTAATGCCCATGTGGACTTATGTACATTGTAAAAACGATTACTTTGTTTAGGGATCATACGGCTAATCATCGATCTGCCATTCGGTTGGCCCTAGCTACTGGGAAGGTGGATACTCCAATCGCTGCACATTTCATGAACTCACTGGCAAGCTTGCGCTCCATGTTGATTGACTTTATCCCCCCAACAGCAAGGGGGGCAACCGAGACAAACTGTTGCTTCAGTGTGAACTACAACGGATCCATTGACTCAATACTATCAGTTCGTTTGGCTTAAATGAATTGATTTCTTAATCTCCTTTTTATTGACCCTAATACAGACTATGGAGATCTCTCTTTCAGCTGTGGAACTTTAATTATTGTTCAAAAAATTATTGTCTCTTTGAAATGGTGGAATATTTCAGCCCCGCAGCAGTGACTAATAATTTGTATAATTTGTATCTTGTTGATTTCCTTTGAGGGACATGCTGTAGGCAGGGTTCTCACCTCCTATGTACACAAATATATACTATTGGTCTTTATTAACAGTAGAGCCCCCTTCTGATGTATCTTTTCGTATTATGATTACAGGCATATTCACGGAACGCTACTCTAATACCTTTGACACATTTGTTCTTCCTGTGACCAGCCTGAATTTACAGTGTTGTATAGTTCATGGGTCAGAACCAGCCCGCATGGAGAATAACATATGGTCTATATATGAATATCTTATATTTAATACGGGCACAAGATCTTGAATGGCTCCAAGTTCTTTACTACTCGTTGCACTTGATCCAATAAATGAGGTGTGAGTTGCAGTTCATCGTGTCCCTTGTACTCTCTTCTAAGTGTTCCTTTTTTTATTATTATTTTTTTTTTCACTTTCTTGGTCCTGATGAATACACACTTATTATACTGGTGCTTTTATACATTAATTTTTTTACTTTTAGTATTGTTTCCTTGTAATTTGTTTAATTTGAACTTTGATGGGTGTGGGGGTGACCTTATTATTCACTGTGACGTCATACCTGTTTTCCCCACAAATGGAGGGTTTTTATCTGTGTGTTTGACTTTGACGCTTTGAAAACAGCTGTGGGAGCAGCCGAAATGTCAGTCTCACTTCAATAAATATTGTTAGATGCTTAAGACCTGTGAGTGCGGCTCTTTTTGAAATTTTTATATATATACTGATATTGTAAAATTGTAGCGTGCCATATATCCTAGTAGTGCTATATAAATAACGTTATACGTACATATTTAGGCAATATATGAAAAAAAATTTCTACTAGACCTAGTAGTGGCAACTATTATCACATGACAATCTAATTATATCTAATATCAAAGGTAAGAGGTGCATGAACAGTGACCAAGATCTTGATTTCCCATAAAAATAAAATGCCATTAATAAATAACCATCCCTGGTAAGTGTTACCTACTTACAGATTTGATTTTGTTTTTGTATTTAGGATTCTCATTTCTGCAGCTTTGTAGATAACCTTACTGAATATAAATCCAAAAGCATTCTGGCTGCCCCTGTGCTGAACGGAAAGGATGTTGTCGCTGTGATAATGGCCGTCAACAAAAAAGATGGCACCAGTTTCACCAATATTGACGAAGAGGTAAGAAAAGCACAATGGGGATATGTGCTGGAATGGTTTATTTGCTTAAAGGAATTGTTCAACTTTGAGTTAACTTTTAGTATGATGTAGAGTGATATTCAGAGACAATTTGTAATTGGTTTTCATTTTACATTTGTGGTTTTTGAGCTCATCAGCTCTCCAGTTTACAATTTCAGCAATTTGGTTGCTAGGGTTCAAATTCCACTAGCCACAATACATTTATTTGAATATGAAAATACTGGAATGTGAATAGTAGAAGGCCGGAATAGAAAGATGAGCAATAACCATAAATTTAGAGCCTTACAGAGCTTTTGCTATTAGATGGGATCATTGACACCCACTTGAAAGCTGGAAAGAAGAAAAAAGGTAAATAATAAAAAAAATCATTAAAAAAAAGAAAACCAACTGAAAATTTGTTAGAATTGGCCATTCTATAACATACTAAGGGGGTTAATAATCAAAGTCCGAAATTTATCTCAATATTTTCTGCTACAAACTCCGATCTAATCCGCTCGGATTTTTTACTCTTATTTATTATGATATTTTCCCGGAAATTTGCTTGGCAGAAAAAAAACTGATTTTCATGATTTTTTCGGATTTTTCATTTGATTTTTATGATTTTTTCAGCTTTTTCACCTTATGCTTTTCGCCCGAATACTTTGCGGCATTGCACGAAACCCATCAAGCACACATCAAAAAATCATTGTAACTTTGCCCATTGAATTATATGCAACCTCGACATGTCTGAGATGCCGGATTTTCAGATTCGGACCTTTCCATCCTCAGGGTTTAATAAATTCCGTGATTTTTTAAAAGTTTATAAAAAAAATCACACATTTTCGGGATTTTTGCATTTGGAGTTTAGTAGATAACCCCCTAAAAGTTAACTTAAAGCTGACCCAAGGCTTTAAAAGCAATTTAAGATTTCTAGAGCTGAAATTATACACATTAATATGTGTATATATATGTACAAAATGTGAAAAGAAAAAATATATTTATTTACATATGCATTATAGACAAGTACACATATTTATTGGATGTGAACTATTATCCTTTATCCAATTCAGAAATACTTGTATTTCAGTTTGAATGACCCTAATGCCAATGCTGTACATTTTATATTAGTGGGTTCCTCTATGATCCATGTTGAACTGTGTTTATCTGCCAGTGAATATTTATATAGTGCCACTACTGATTGGCATCTTAGTATAACTAACAGATTTTCAAAACAAGGAATACATTCAAAACCAAGAAAACTGATGCAGTAGCAAGAAAACAAGATCAGGAACTGTCAATCCAGCCTCACATCTTAACCGAATGTGAAATGCAGTGAAGATCTTCTGAAAGCTTAGGAACATCGAGAAATAATTCCACTTCCAGGGTCAGGGCCTTGCGGTTCAAATGATGGACAGGTCTGGACCAAGGAGGAAGCAGTAGGCTGAAAATCCATTTCATGGTAGCCAAAGGGTTAAAAAAAGCGTAGTCAGGATTCAGGCAAAAGTTCAATAAGCAGGCAGCAAGGAATCATAGTCAGAGTCAAGGCAAGACGTCAAAAGTCCAGGAATCAGTAATGGAGCACCCAGGAACACTAGTGAACGTGTCTTATAACTGGGCATTGAATCGGTAACCTCGGTGTCTTTATTTGAAATTTTGTAGCTGTTTTAGCTAAATGAAGCACAGTGCAGCGCAATGCCATCAGTGCATGTCGCTGGGAGTCTCCATCTTGAATACGAAGCAGAGCGATCCGCACTGGCGTGCTCCGGACAACTAGCAGTTGTAACAGGAGTTACCACGGTTTTAGCCACATCAAGACAAACATTAATGGATAGCAACTACAGATTCATTATGATAAAATAGATAGATATACATCATGATGTATTTATAATTCAGCATCTCCACCTTATTGGCGTGTGATAAATGATCAGTCTGTTATCTAATTACATTAGTTCCCAAGTAGCCATAAAGTTACAAAACATCAGAAATAAACTATACAAAATACTGGCAACAATGTCAAATGGCACAGGAGCAGGTGGAAGCAATTCACAGGCCCGGATTTGTGGCGAGGCCACAAAGGCCACTAAAGCCTAAAAAAAAATCATGGTAATTTAATCCAAAATTGCACTTTGCACAATGTATTGTGGTTTGTAAACGACCCCTGTACTGTTGTTGGGTAAACTATAGTGCATATTCAGTTCATAGATTCGATACAGAAAGTTTTTTGCCAATAAACATGAAAAATTGTATGTGTAAAGGTTGGAATACTGAATAGTTTTGGCTTTGTTTTGCTTTTTTTTTAGAAGTTCCTTAAGTACCTGAGTTTTGCCAATCTGGTTCTCAAGGTTTATCACCTTTCCTACCTTCACAACTGTGAGACGAGAAGAGGTCAGGTAAGCAATAGCACACAAAAGGTTTTATGAAGAATCTTACATGGTTATTGTAAAAACACTGGATTATTATTCCATTGTATCCATTATAATGGAATCCTGTTATAGTAATCTCAGTACAAATGGGCTTGGGGCAAACCTAGATGAAGTGATGATCCAGACTCCAGTTTGCAGACTGCTGCCACATTCATACAGTGTAGCATATTCAATATGAAGCAAATTGTGTGAGTTTAATACAATCTACTGTACATATATTAGTTTTAAATAAAAAAAACACAATTTTTCTCTTGCTGTGTTATATCCCTTTAGGTTTCGATTTGAAGACCCATTGCAATTTAAAACAATCCACTAATTGGATACTTGATTCTTTTCCACAAATACATTTTAGACTTTTTTTTTCTTCAGTCTTTTGAGATAAAAGGTTAATGAGTGTGCTTCAATCTAACATTTATTTCCAAATACAGGTATAGGATCCCTTATCCGGAAACCCGATATCCAGAAAGATCAGAATTACAGAATGGCTTTCTCCCATAGACTCAATTTTATCCAAATAATCCAAATTTTTTTTTAAAAAATGATTTCCTTTTTCTCTGTAATAATAAAACAGTAGCTTGTATTTGATCCCAACTAAGATATAATTAATCCTTATTGGAAGCAAAACCAGCCTATTCGGGTTATTTAATGTTTAAATGAATTTCTAGTAGACTTAAGGCATGAAGACCCAAACTACGGAAAGATCCGTTATCCGGAAAACCCCAGGTCCCTAGTATTCTGGATAACAGGTCCCATACCTGTACAAACAAATCAATCAAAGGGCTGCCAAATTTTCCTGCCGGTAATACTGGCCTATTGGGTTGGGGGTGGCTTGGGGAAGCACAGTGATGATGTCACAGGTTACCCCAAACTGTGACATCATCACTGTGCTTCCCCAAGCCAATGGGCGGGCTGGGCAGAGAAATGGGAGAGCTGGGTGGGGAAATGGGCAGGGTAGAGGCAAGGCTCTTCTTCATTAGGGGTGACTGTGGCATACATTCATTGCCAGCATTCTATGTAGGAGTCTCTGTGGTTGGGAGTTTTTTTTAAATTTTTTTAAACTTGTTTCTATTACATAGACTGTACAACTCTGGTGTGGTTGGGGTAACCCTTAGAAAAATTAAGATAGTAAGGATTGAAATCTAGCCGATAATTAGAGCAAATTTAGGACATTGTTTCAGTTAAGAAAAAGGCCACCTGTAGTTCAATACTTAATCCAATCTGTCACCTTTTTAGGGATGTAGCGAACTGTTCGCCGGCGAACTAGTTCGCGCGAACTTCGACTGTTCGCGTCCGCCGCAAGTTCGCGAACGTCGCGCGACGTTCGCCAATAGGCGTTCGCGTCAAAATCGGTCGCCCATTCGACCATTCGATCGCTAAAATCGAACGATTTTCGTTCGATTCGAACGAAAATCGTTCGATCGAACGATTAAAATCCTTCGATCGTTCGAATCGAACGATTTTCGGATGATCGAAGTTCGCGAACAGTTCGCGAACAGTTCGCAAATTTTGCCGGTGTTCGCGAACGGCGTTCGCGAACACATCGGCGGCGGTTCGCTACATCCCTACACCTTTTCTCAAGTCAGCACATCTCAGGCATTAATCTCAGTACTTGTACACCAAGATAGAAGTGATTATCGCCGCGGGCTGCATCATTTCAATTACGTGAATGTAGCTCATATGTTATCCCATTATTTTCGTTTTATTGAGTATGGTCCTTTATAACAAATTATTTTTGCTGTGAAGCTCTGTGTAACTGCAATACTAATAGTTGTTTTCCGCCAACACTAATGTATAATTGTCCATCCCTGTAGATACTCCTGTGGTCAGCCAATAAGGTTTTTGAAGAACTTACTGACATAGAGAGACAGTTTCACAAAGCGCTATACACAGTCCGCGCCTTCCTTAACTGTGACAGATACTCTGTGGGACTGCTGGACATGACTAAAACTAAGGTGAGAGCGGGTAAAAAACATTCAGGGGCTGATTCACTAAGCTCGAGTGAAGGATTCGAATGAAAAATACTTCGAATTTCGAAGTATTTTTTGGGTACTTCGACCATCGAATTGGTTAAATTCGTTCGAAGTCGAACGAAATCGAACGAATCGAACGAAAAATCGTTCGACTATTCGACCATTCGATAGTCGAAGTACTTGCCCTTTAAAAAAAACTTCGACCCCCTACTTCGGCAGCTAAAAGCTACCGAAGTCAATGTTAGCCTATGGGGAAGGTCCCCATAGGCTTGCCTGTGATTTTTTGATCGAAGGATTTTCCTTCGATCGTTGGATTAAAATCCTTCGAATCGTTCGATTCGAAGGATTTAATCGTTCGATCGCACTGAAAATCCTTCGATCGATCGATCGCAGGATCAGCGCTAAATCCTTCGACTTCGATATTCGAAGTCGAAGGATTTCAATCCGAGGGTCGAATTTCGAAGTATTTTTAACTTCGAAATTCGACCCTTAGTGAATCGGCCTCCCCGTGTTTAATTTTAAAGGAGAAACAAACCCATATTAAAAAAAACCCTACCCCCCAGCCTAGCTGCCCCTAACGTTTTACTTAACACTCGGTACAGATTCAGGCATTAGAGTTCACGGGCGCCATATTCTTCTCTTTGGAAATCTTCGGATTGAGACCGGCGTGGCAGCTAATGTGCAGTTGGAGCAATTCTGTTTCACGACAACTATGTGCCGAAACTCACAAAAAATGCAGAAGCGCCGGTCTCATTATGAAGATTACCAAGCGGCTGAAGATGGCGCCCATGAACTGCGCTGGACAGAATCTGCACGGAGGGTTAAGTAAAGAGTTAGGGATATGCACGTGGGCCGCTAGGCTGGTAGGGTTTTTTTTTATTAAGGGTTTGTTTCTCCTTAAAGGTAGTTCACGGGCTAATGCATTGCATAACTGACTGCTACACAATTGGCACAGGAAAATCAACTGTCCATTTGCATTAGAATTAGTGACAAGAAAGGAACAGAAAAAATGGCTGGAGGTTTAGTGGAAATGAGGCAATAAAATGAAGCTTCTGTACAGGTTACATTATTCTGTAAAATGTCTATTAAATCCCAGAAAATGGAGTCTCATTGGCATCGCAATAAATGAATAACATCTGTAAGCTTATTGACTTCTCCACAATAAGATTTCACGTTGAGACTATGATAACGTTACATAGGGGCTGATTCACTATGGGTCGAATATCGAGGGTTAATTAACCCTCGATATTCGACTAGGAATTAAAATCCTTCGACTTCGAATATTGAAGTCGAAGGATTTAGCGCAAATCCTGCGATCGTACGATCGAAGGATTATTCCTTCAATCGAACGATTAAATCCTTCGAATCGAACGATTCGAAGGATTTAAATCCAACGATCGAAGGAATATCCTTCGATCAAAAAAACTTAGGAAAGCCTATGGGGACCTTCCCCATAGGCTAACATTGACTTCGGTAGCTTTTAGCTGCCGAACTAGGGGGTCGAAGTTTTTTTTAAAGTTCGAATAGTCGAACGATTTTTACTTCGAATCCTTCGATTCAAAGTCGTAGTCGAAGGTCGAAGTAGCCCATTCGATGGTCGAAGTAGCCCAAAAAAACCTTCGAAATTCGAACTTTTTTAACTTCGAATCCTTCACTCGAATTTAGTGAATCGGCCCCTTACTGTACATCAGTTAATAAAAACATTAGGAGAAAGTTTATGTTAGAAAAAATTCTGAGAAAGTTTACTTAGAAGAAATTCAGCGTGTCCCTAAATCGTCTTTCTTACCTTTGCATGCTGGACAATTGATTTCCCATTCGTCTTCATTTACATCTTATATATTTGTTTAGAGAATTATTAATATGGGATTCTGCCTGTTAATGTCAGAAAAATCTACATTGTTAATGTGGTTTCTATTTTCTTGTTTCAGGAATTTTTTGATGAATGGCCAATACTTATGGGAGAAGTCCCCCCATATTCAGGTCCCAAGACTCCTGATGGGCGGGTAGGTGTCTGGTACTTATTCTTTTTATGACTGATTATTATTTCATTATATTATATTATACTCATCAGTATATCTGCTCTAGGTAGAAAGGCAATGCTGTTATGGTATATTTAGGGTTCAAAAACAGGTAGAATGATTTTCTAGCAGAAAAGGGTGTATAATGTGAGCATGTGTCTCTGACATCATTTATTATAGGTGTATCGAATTCAGAGAATCAGTTCTGAAAACTGCAAGCCTTTGTGCACTTGGCATACTATACTGAATAACAGGAGTTCTGCAATGCCTTCATTACTTTACAATACACCCAGATTATGAGATAATGTAGGATTTTAGCTAAATAATTCTTAAAGAATGCAAAATCATGAAAGATGGGACCTGTACCATATCTTGTTTGTCACAGTTTTCCTTGCACTGCCCGTCAGTATACTTCCATATCCAAATATAAAAGATGAGAAACTGCTGACAATGCACAGTTATCAACCTGCAGAACACTTTGGGGCAAATTCATCAAGGGTCGAATATTGAGGTTTAATTAACCCTCGCTATTCGACTGGGAATTAAAATCCTTCGACTTCGAATATCGAAGTCGAAGGATTTTTGCGCAAATAGTTCGATCAAACGATTCAAAGGATTTTAATCCAACGATCGAAGGATTATCCTTCGACCAAAAAAACTTAGGAAAGCCTATGGGGACCTTCCCCATAGGCTAACATTGGGTTCGGTAGCTTTTAGGTGGCGAACTAGGGGGTCGAAGTTTTTTCTTAAAGAGACAGTACTTCGACTATCGAATGGTCGAAAAGTCAAACGATATTTAGTTCGAATCCTTCGATTCGAAGTCGTAGTCGAAGTCAAAGGTCGAAGTAGCCCATTTGATGGTCGAAGTAGCCCAAAAAACATTTCGAAATTCGAAGTTTTTTTTACTTCGAATCCTTCACTCGAGCTTGGTGAATGGGCCCCCATGTATCAAGGGTCGAATTTCGAGGGGTTAAATCCCTCGAAATTCGACTGGGGAATAGAATCGAATAGGCAATTCAGGTGAATTTACGCGCTGGCGAATAGTCGCACGATCGAATGTTCGATCGAAGGATTTTCATTCGATCGAATGCCTTTTTATTCGATCAAAAACGTAGAAAACAAGCCTATGGGACTTTCCCATAGGCTGTTAAAGCAATTCGGTAGGTTTTAGGTATCGAAGTAGGCAGTCGAAGTATTTTTAAAAGAGACAGTACTTCGACTATCGAATGGGCGAATAGTCGCTCAATCTATGCGAATCATTCTACTCAGGCGAATTTACGCCAATTCGATAGTCGAGGAGCACAAAAAACTACTCAAAATTCCCTCATTTTTCCCTCTATTCATTCACCTGAGCTTGGTGAATGTGCCCCTTATTGTGTGGATCACAACATGTTTCACTTGATAAAGGGAGGTATCCTGAATCATGTTGTGATCCACACAATAAAGGTGTTCTACAGGTATTGTCAGCAATTTCTCATCTGTTATATTTAGATACCATTAAATTCTTAGTCAGACTGCAAGGACAAGGACAGAGCAATGATGAAAAGCTTAACCCTTTTCGGAAATTCAGGGTTGCTCCACCACTTTGTGGTTATAAGATTCCAACTTAAACTGTGCTTTTTATTTTCAGGAAATATCATTCTATAAAGTGATTGACTATATTTTACATGGAAAAGAAGAAATTAAAGTTATACCGTAAGTTAAAATGAAACTTTTAACAAAATCAGAACAATTTTTTTTCCAAATAAAAGACCAATAAATATATTCCAATTTTTTGTAATGCGTTTCATGGTTTTTCAGTCATTTGATATCTGGCTACTGCCAGTAAAAAATTGCTTATAAGACGCTGAACATCTAGGGGCACGTTTACTAAGCTTCGAATTTCGAAGTTTTTTTTGGGGTACTTCAACCATCGAATAGGCTACTACGACCTTCGACTGGAACGTTTCGAACTAAAAATCGACTATTCGACCATGCGCAGTACTGTCTCTTTAAAAAAAAATTTGACTACATACTTCGGCAGTTTAAACCTACCGAGGTCAATGTTAATGTTTCTAAGGTTTTATTGATCAAAGGAAAATCCTTTGATCGATTGATTCGAAGGATTTCATTGTTCGAACGATTTTTCCTTCGATCAATCGATCGTAGGATTTGCGGTAAATCCTTCGAATTCGATATTCGAATTCGTAGGATTTTACTTTGAGGGTCGAATTTGAGGGTTAATTAACCCTCGATATTCGACCCTTAGTAAATGTGCCCCCTAGTATTTTCGTCAGAAATTAAGCCTATGCAAGAAAGCTCAATAGCCAGTGATGTAAATGATTTGAATTCAATGGAAACTGTCAAAAGCAATACAAAATTGAAGTTGTTCCTACAAGCAGTGTATTATATAAATTAATATAGAGGTGTTTTAAAAAAAATTCTTCACATAAATTAGAGCCAGTATTTCACTGAAATATCAAAAGTCTTTGACCTCACTCTTAGGGGCAGATTTATCAAGGGTCGAATTGAAAAATTTAAATTTTTAAATTCGAATTTATTTTAGGGGCAGATTTATCAAAGGTTGAAGTGAAAATTCAAATAAAAAAAAATAGAATTTCGAGCTACTTTTTGTGTACTTTGACTAGGGAATAGTCCAAATTCGATTCGAATTTGAAAAAAATTTGAATTTCGAAATGTATCTTTAAAAATTTGACTTTGAGCATTCACCATCTAAAACATGCCGAATTGCTGTTTTAGCCTATGGGGGACCTCCTACAACCTATTTGGAGTCAATTGGTGGACTTTGAAAAATCTAAGTTTTCTTTGGGAAAAACTTCAAATCGTATGATTCGAATGCGCTATTGCTTCGATTAGCACGATTTCAATTCGATCGAAAACTGAACTGTTCGGTCGAAAACGGATCTAATCGGTCAAAAAAAACTTCGATTTAATTTCGGTTGGTCTTTTTGAATTCGAATTTTGAATTTTTCATATTCAAAAGTCGACCCTTGATGAATCTGCCCCTTAGTTTTATTTGACTAGGGAATAGTCCAAATTCGATTTGAGTTTAAAAAAAAAAATCAAAATTCGAAATTTGTCATGTACTGTCCCTTTAAGAAATCAAATTTGACTATTCACCTTCTAAAACCTGGCAAACTAATGTTTTAGCCTATGGGGGACCTCCTACAATCAATTTGGAGTGGTTTGGTGGACTTTTGAAAAAAAACCCGAATCAAATCAAATTTCGATCCTATTCACTGAATTTAAAAAATTCAAATTTTTTAATACATTTCGATTGGTCAACTTTTTTTGTTGCATTTCGAGTTTTTATAAACTCCCATAAACTCTAAATTCGACCCTTAATGAATATGCCTCTTAGATAGCCAGAGAGAAGTAAAGTGTAAATTACTGGGGTGCTAAAATGTAAGACACCCCCAGTGATTGTGTAAAGCCATGCTTTAAAGGAGAAGTATAAATCATGGAGACACCACCAGTGATTGTAATCACTTACAGTACCAGATACCATAGGCCTGTACTCCTGTCAGCAGAAAACTGCACCGGCCCAGTGGTCTTATAGCTTAACTGAAACTCAGTGTTACTGAGGAGTTTTAGGGCAGAGACAGACGAGAAGATTCAGAGAGATTAGTCGCCCAGCGACAAATTGCTTCTTCTTCGGGCGACTAATCTCCCAGAACTGCCTCCCTGCCGCTAGAATCAAAATATTTTGCCCCTGATGAAGACCACCAATGTGGTCGAAAGCGTAGGGCTGTATGCTAATATGTACGTTTTTTGAAACAATAAATGTTTACTTTTTATATAGACTGAGTGTGCAATCCATATATCTGTTTGGTATTAGAATCGTAATTAATCCTCCTCCTCAGTTACAGTAAGGGCAGCGACAGACGAGAAGATTCGAGGAGATTTAGTCACCCGACGACAAATCGCCTCTTCTTCGGGCGACTAATCTCCCCTAACTGCCTCCTCGCCAGCTAGAATTTAAATTGCCGGCAGGATGGCACTCGGAGCTCTTCATTTTCTGAAGTCGCCCAAAGTTTCCTCATGAGTAATTAATGAAAATCTTTTTTTTCTATTCAGGAACCCCCCAGCAGATCACTGGTCTCTGATTAGCAAACTACCAATCTATGTTGCTGAAAATGGTCTTGTAAGTACTGCAGAGAAATTGGGCTTCACCAATAAAGGGCATTTAGAGGTTCTGTAATGGACGTTAAATGGCAGATGTCTTTAAAGTACATAATGAACCAAATGTACAAAGAACATTGTTACATTTTTTTTCACAGATTTGCAATATTATGAACACAAGTGCTGATGAATACTTTGAGTTTCAGGTAAAGTATTAGGATTTATTATACTGTATATTAGCTGGGATGAAGTACAGGGTACCGTCTTATTATTACAGATGAAAGGGAAATCATTTTTAAAAACTGGAATTATTTGATTAAAATATGGGAGATAGTCCGTAATTCAAATCATTCTGGATAACGGGTTTCCGGGTAAACGGATCCCATACCTGTTCCTAGCATAAATTGCAAACAACAAATCGCCAAAAGTGATAATCAGGCCAATAAGAATCACCCGAACATCACTTTGTGTATATATATAAATATTTATTTATTTTAATAGAGTGACTTGTACACATAGGGGGGTTATTTATCAAAGTCTGATTTTTATTTCAACATTTTCTGGTACAAACTCTGATCAAATCCGCTCAGTTTTTTTTACACTTATTTATTACATTACACTTTCCTGAAAATTCGCTTTGTGGGAAAAAATTTTTTGGATTTTTCACCCGAAAACTCAGATTTCTTATGCTTTTTGCCCGCAAAACTTGGGGGTATTGCACGAAATCCAGCGCACATCAAAAAAATCATTGGGACTAATCCCATTGAATTATATGCAACCTCGACAGGTCTGAGATGCCGAATTTTCTGATTTGGTCTTTTCCATCCTCCGGGGTTTAATAAATTACGAAAAATTTGTGATTTTTTAAAAGTCCAATTTTTAAAAAATTCATGATTTTTGCATTTGGAGTTTAGTAAATAACCCCCATAGAGTTGTACATAGAACAGACAAAGGTCAATACTCTCATCAGGTACAATACAATAGCCCTTAAATGAGTACTAGAAGAACATAGTAATAAATGCTGTCCAGCTGAGAGGAACCGCAGCCCTATAATCTCAATTATTCATATTTCAAAATTGTTAATTCAAACTCTCCATTTTGGATCTTGTTAGGCCAGCTTTTAGCATAAGCGACATTGCACATGCTCAATAGGCTCTGAGCAGCAGTTGATGCTGGTTTCTGTTACAAAAAAGACCAGCAACACTGAAGGGGTTATTTATTAAACTCCGAAAATAATTTTCAATTATTAATTTTCTGAAAACTACTCCGATCAAAGCCGCACAGATTTTCTCCCCTTATTTTTCTATACATTTTCTCGAAAATGTCTTGTTCAGATAAAAACTTGATAAAATCGTGTACCACAACTTTTTTTTGGATTTGACGCCAGAAAACCACAAAATCTTCAGATTATTACACAAAACCCAGAGCAGATCAGGATATCTTCTGGACTTCCCCCATTGACTTCTACATGAACTCAGCAGGTCTGAGTACTTTTTTATTCGGAATTTAACACCCTTGGGGTTTAATAAATCAAGTAATAAATTTGAGGGGTTTTTTCCCTCAAAAATGGTGTTTTAGCCCTTTTCAACTTTTTTCTCGCATCATTACACATCTGGGGGTTGGGAGACTACTATATCTGAATATGAAGATTATATGAAATGTCCCCTTTAAAAGGCCAATGAGAAGAAATCGGCCTTTAATAAATAACCCCCTGAGATGTTGAACTTTAGTTATTTTTTAAGACTTTCTAAACAGAGTAATTGGTGAGGTGTCATAAAACTACAAAATACTACAGAAGTAGCTCTGCTGTAAATAATGTTTTTCTGATACTATTTTTAATAAATAAAAATGTAAAAGCACAGACTATTAATTGAATGAGTATATACATATGAAAAAATTACAGTAATGTAATATTTTTGTTTTCTGACATAGAAAGGTCCAGTTGACGACTCTGGTTGGATCATGAAAAATGTCCTTTCTATGCCGATTGTCAACAAGAAAGAAGAAATTGTTGGAGTTGCAACGTTTTACAACAGAAAGGATGGAAAACCTTTTGATGAAATGGATGAAGTTTTAACAGAAGTATGTCACCTTTTTTTAAGGAAGCATTGAGGCCTTGTTTATGTGAATTCCTTTGCCAATACAATACATAACCAACTGCAATAACAATTAGGGAAATAATATAAAATGAGAAAATTGCATTTGCAAGTAAAGCAAAAATGTACATAAACTTGATATTTTATACTAAAGCATCTCACTGTATTCCTGTAAGTCAAGGTTACTGTTGTGATCATGACCTAATTCTAGTCCGTAGACCAATAAGATATGTTACAGCCATTATAATAAATAAAAAGAATAAAAAAATCTAAAAAAAATACAACCCCCCCCCCATAACTAGAAATCTATCTTTCTTTTGGTCTAGGTTATTAGTGGTTTGCTAGTAGATATTAGATATCATTGCTTGCGGTATTGTACAAATGTTTTTGTTTTTCAGTCCTTAACACAGTTCCTCGGTTGGTCTGTCCTAAATACTGATACGTATGAAAAAATGAACAAACTTGAGAACAGAAAGGATATTTACCAAGACATGGTCAACTATCATGTGAAATGTTCAAGCGATGAGCTGCAGATTATATTGGTATGAAATCTTATGCATTACCTTTTTTGCAAGTTAAAATTCCTGTATTTTGGTTAAAATAGTACTATACAACCATTGTCAATAATTATATTTATATTATCTTTAAAACACTTTATTATTTCTCTTTCCCAAGGTACTAAAATGTTCAGGCACAGCAATTAAACATCTAAATGCACCATATTTAAAGCATCAGCTCCTATCCGTTGCACACTAAATATGGAAAGACATTATAATAACCTTCTCTTTTGGCCAAGCCACCAAAAGAGTTGATCATCGATATTCCCATTGATATGCCCACCATTATCAAGGACTGTGTAAACCCGCAAATGAGGTCCTCAATTGCTGATTGGCAGAGTTTTGGCAAGAGATCAGCAGGGCAGGCCAGTCTGAAGTCCCCATACATGGACATATAGGGGGTTATTTACTAAACTCTGAATGCAAAAGTCACAAAAAGTTGGTGATTTTTTTTTTATAAAATGGGACTTTTAAAAAAAAAAAATCACATTTATTAATAGATTTTTTTCCCCGCAAACAAAATTATTAATAAATAAGCCGAAAAAACACGTGCGGATTTGTATCTGAGAATTTTTCAGAAAATATTGAGATAAATTCGGGCTTTGATAAATAACCCCCATAAGGTCCCATATTGGTAGCTTAGATCTGCCTATGTATGGCCACTGTAAGATTGCTCTCTGTGTCTCTGGGGTACTCTTCCAAATCCCATACCATCTACCCTTTGCTCCAAAATTTCACTGGTTCCCCTGAAGACCCACCTTTTCAAGACTACCCCCTGGAAGTCACCCACTTTAGATTGCAAACTCTCTTAACAGCCCTTTTTTTCATTGACATCAGTGGAAGGGGTGACCCATAGTCCTGCACTTGTAGTTATCACACACCAGTACTTTAATGTATTATTTGCAGGTTTGGCTGACACAGGACATTTCCCCTTTATGTTGAGTCACGGAAATTGGGTACCTCCTCCCTAAGGCCACATAGTCATGGTGCAAGGGTTGACACAGAACTTAAAACAATTGGGCAATGTAGTTAAAGACCTTGGGGAATGTAGTTAAAGACCCAAGCCGAATTCTTGTCTGTGGAACAAATTGTTAAAGGAACTAAGCCAAGTTCACAAAGAATTGACACTGAAAGTGAACAAAGCCTTCTAGCATCAGCCATAGAGCAAAAACGAATGTCTAAGCAACCGACTCTATATTCTTCTCCATTTTTCAGTGTATCTCAACACAATCCACAGAAGGAGCGCAGTATATTTTGTGCGGTAATACAATTTTGCAGTTGGCACATGGACTATTCTTTCTCCTTCGGTTTCATTATTAGTTATTCAAAGGAGGATTTACTGTGCTGAATATGCTAACATAGCACATTGCTAATGCTAATAATGTCACTGATAAAATCTCTCCTTTATATAAGGCTATCCACGTGTAATCCTATTATAATGAGCTGTAAAATATGTGAGCTATTTACTGCCCCAACAAAACATCTTACATGGTTTATACACAGGTTGCTGGTTGCATTTTGGCCATCTGTATTAACCCTGCTATATTTACTGACACTCAGTTTGCAAATCTTTTATTCATAAGTATTTCATTTGGATCCCTTGTATTAAATGCTACACTCTTACAATGTGTCTTCAATGATATTGCAGTTAGCCTGATTCCTTAGGTGGATTGTTATTAATTACCCATGTGATGCTTTTTCTGCAAGAAGATTTATATTATTAATATATAAAGGGTACTTTCCAAACACTGAGCACTGTGCAAAGGCTTCTAAAAATGTTCAACCTAAGTCCTTCTAGCTATTTTAATCAGCAAAAAACAATAATAACAGCTCTAGCGCTAAAGGTTGGATATTATCTTTCCATCCTATAACATAGGACTCCATGTTTATTATTCATCACATATCCTCTAGAAAAGAAAAAGAAGTGAAATGAATTGACTTACCCCTCTGTAGTTTTAAGACTACCTGGAGAGGATCTTTTTTAGGGGGCAGATTTGTTAAGAGTCAAATTGATAATTGAATTTTTTTTATGGTCAAAACTCTCTAATTCGAATTGTGAATTATCCAAACTCAATTAGAATTTCGAGATTTATCACACTCTGGCCTTTTAAAAACTAGAATTCGACTATTCGCCACCTAAAACCTGCCGAGTTTATTTATAAGTCAATGGGAGTGGTTCAGGGACCAATTTGGACATGTTAGTAGCCTTCCTGATATTCAAGTTTTTTTTGGAGAAAAAACTTGAATCAAGATTCATTGGATTCTAATTTGTTTCGAGTGTTTGAGTTGGTAAAATTTGTGTGAGTTTAAGATATTCGATTTTTTTATTAAATAACCCCCAATCTAATTTTGAACATATGCGAATTTAATAGAGTTAAAAGAGTCAAAATTCAAGGGGCAGATTTACATATGGTCGAATATCGATTCTTAATTAACCCTCGATATTCGACTGCCGAATGTAAATCCTTCGACTTCCAATATCAAAAATCGAAGGATTCACCTCAATTAGTTCGATAGAACGATTCGAAGGATTTTAATCCATCAATCGAACGATTTTTCTACGACCAAAAAAACATAGGAAAGCCTATGGGACCTACCCCATAGGCTAACATTGCACCTCAGTAGGTTTTAGGTGGAGAAGTAGGGGGTCGCAGTTTTTTTAAAGAGACAGTATTTTGAATGGAATGGTCGAATATTCGAACGATTTTTAGTAGCCAAAAAAAACATTCGGAATTCGACGTTTTTTTTTATTCTATTCCTTCACTCGAGCACAGTAAATGTGCCCTTAATAATTCTGCCTCATAATGTATATCAGGATAACTAGGTAAAAAAAAATTATGGTCAAAACTTCCAAATTCAAATTGAGAATTATCCAAACTCAATTCGAGTTTAGATTTGAATTCTCGAGATTTATCATACTCTGGCTCTTTAAGAATTCGAATTTGACTATTCCCCACCTAAAACCTGCCAAGTTCATGTAAAAGTGAATAGGAGACGTCCATGGACCAATTTGGACATGTTTTTCGGACATATTTTTAAGTTGGTAAAATTCGTTTGAGTTTTAGATATTCTTTTTTTTTTTTTTTTTTTTAAATAACCCCCCAGTCAAATTTCAAGTATATTTGAATTTAATTTTGACCTACGATGATCTCTTACCAAATTAGATGGACCAAAAATCACAATCCATTATGCAATGTAGGTATTTTCCAAAAGAGAAATAATTGTGTATAATCATTCAACTGCTCCACAAATTACAAAAAGGCTCGCTGGGTGTTCTGTACTATTACACTATTTTAATTTTTACTGATAATCATTCTCCATTAATAACAATTGGCATTAAAATAACAATTTCCTTCCTGTGGCATTTACAGAAAACCAAGGAAAAGTATAACAGGGTGCCAGAGGAGTGTGAGGAAGAAGAATTATATGAAATCTTGGTAAGTATCACATCAATATAACTGTATTTTATTAAATACATCTTTTCATTATTATCATTCTAAAATTTGCCATTTTTGCAGCAAGAAGAGCTTCCAGACCCAACAGAAGCCGAAATTTACGAATTCCACTTCAGCGACTTACCAGTCTCTGAGCTTTTCTTGGTCAAATGTGCAATACAGATGTATTATGAGCTGGAAGTGGTGGACAAGTTCCATATACCACAAGAGGTAGGCGAGCATCAGTGAAATATGTTTGGGCTTTATAAAATCAATAATATTTGTGGTGCCACCTGCAAGTCTATAGAAATGACTTCTTTTTTTTAAAGGGGACCTGTCCCCCAGACACAAAAATCTGTATAATAAAACTATTTTTCAAATTAAACATGAAATCCAAATTCGTTTTTATTAAAGCATTCATAGTTGTTGTAAGCTCATTTAAAAATCTCAGCTGTCAATCAAATATTGTCTGCCCCTCCTCTATGACTTAAGCATAGAGGCGGGGCAAACAATTACTTTCACTTTCCATTCAGCACTTCCCAGATGTCACTGCTCTCCCCACATTCCCCCGTTCTCTTCACCATTAAATTGTGTAGCCAGGACATGGGGATGGACATCAGGTCCCCTATTCTAGTGCACAAACAAGATTCTGAGATGATGCAAGGCTTGTCGTCATAACAGTGTCCACAAAATGGCTCCTGCCTGCTTACTATAATTATGAATTCCCAGACTGAAGAAAACAAGACTCAAATAACTTATATAGTGTAATTACAGTTCATTTTGTTTGATTAATGTGATAAAATAGGATTTTTGAATTATTTTTTTGGGGTGACGGGTCCCCTTTAACATTATATATATTTGTAAATCATACAGCTATGGGATCTGTTAAACGTAAGCTCTGAAAAGCCTGTCTCCCATAGATTCCATTATAATGAAATAATCCAAATTTTAAAAAGAGTATATCCTTTTTGCACTTTAATAATGAAAAAGTACCTTGTATTTGATCCAAACTAAAATATAATTAATTCTTACTAGAAGCAAAACGAGCTTATTGGGATCATTTAGGTATGAAGATCCAAATTACGGAAAGATCTGTTATCCAGGAAACTCCAAGTCCCTAGCATTCTGGTCTCATACCTGTACCACCATATTGACTACGATTAAAACATTTGTAACTTGGCACTTGGTTAAAAATACATTCTATTAATATCGTTAAAAAATGAAAGACATTCATTTTGACTTCTGTTTGTTTTTTTGTGTAATCAGGTATTAGTCCGCTTTTTATTTTCTGTAAGCA
Source organism: Xenopus laevis (assembly GCF_017654675.1). Lineage (NCBI taxonomy): Eukaryota > Metazoa > Chordata > Amphibia > Anura > Pipidae > Xenopus > Xenopus laevis. The sequence continues at coordinate 102,828,974 of NC_054376.1, forward strand.
AAGGATACCGGAAAATTACCTATCACAACTGGCGGCATGGCTTTAATGTCGGACAGACAATGTTTACACTTCTCATGGTAAGAGACAAATGTTCAAGCCTAACAACATCTATCATGGAAGAAACCATGGACTGGGGGAAGTAATAACAGTATATACTGTATAAATTGTGGAGCAGGTCTGTCCAAATTTTTTCATGTAATTTCTACTTTTTAAAATACTGTATATCATGGTGGGCTATGGAGCTATAAGGAAATTAGATAGGCATGTTAGGGGGGAATATATGGATCCTGTACAACCTAGCTCTAGTGAATAATATAAAATAAAATGGGTTTCTAGATTACAGAACCCATACAGTACTGTCACAATTTTTCCACTCAAAATGGCTCATCTTGTCTTGGCATCATCTTGGTGGGTACTTCCCATTACTTAGATTAATTAAATTATTCTTACACAATAAAGGGTCCAATTTACTAAAATTCTGATTTCTAATTTTTTTTTTCACAAATCATATTTTTTCGCTAAAAACTTGATTTTTTTGTTTCTCTAAAACTTGAATATTTGAGAAAACTTTAATTCAAAACTAAGTTAAAGTAGTTGAGGTCCTATAGAAGTCAATGGGACCTGCAGTGATCCAATTGAATCTTTTTCATAACCTTTCAGACTTTTAGAGTTTTTCGAATATTTTTATCACTAGTAATCAGTTTTAGAGATATATTCGTATTTTTTAGCACATCATTCAGCATTTTTTTCCATGCATAGTTTATATTCGCATCTTTTCAATAACTTTCATGGTATTCGTGGTTTTAGAGAAATAGAGCTTAATCGTGTTTTCAAAAACCTTTAAAACCATTCAAATTCAACCCTTAACAAATTGGCCTCTAAAGGACCGCGTTATTAAAATGTGACTTTTTCGGGTTGGGACAAAAATCTGTGATTAATTATGCGTCAAAACTGCAACAATTCCGAAAATACTCCAGCTAAAAAGTCATAGTTATTGTGCGACAATAGTCAAATTTATATGTCTTTTCTGCGACTTTTCCCATTCGTGTTTTTTCATTTAGGATCTTTTAATTAATTTCATGACATTGGTAGTTTTAGAGAAAGTGAGTATTGTTGTGGTTTCAAAATCCTCCAAAACCACCAAAATGATACTATAGCCCTCCACGTGTCATGCAGTTTTTTTTGGTGAAATTTGTCAAATCCATATAGAGATATTTTGGCAAACTTGCTTGGGTTTTAGACTTGGGTTATAATGGTGCGTGAAAAAAATGACTGTGATATTTAAGATAATCTTTAGTAGATAGAAGGAAACTATACATTTATGTTTAAAAAAAATGGTGGCTCACAAGAAATCTCAGAAACAAGTTTTTTATAACATTGTATTATTGTATTATTGTCCCTCGTCTTCTCATCCAGAGAATACACTAAGGGGCAGATTTATCAAGGGTCGAATTTTGAGTTTATAGGAGTTTCTAAAACGGTTTCAACTCCCATAAACTTGAAATTAGAAAAAAAAACGTCAATCGAACCTTATTAAAAAAATAATAAAATTTTTAAAAAATGGGCGAATATGCTCGAGCTGCAAATTCGAATTGAATTCAAACCGAATTCAATCGAATTGGTTGAAAAAATTTTCACACCAACAAAAAAAAATTCAAAGTCCACCAAATGACTCCTAATCGGTTTTAGGAGGCTAAAACGCAAATTTGACAGGTTGAATAGTCAAATTCAAATTCTTAAAGAGACAGTACATGATGAATTTCAAAATTAGATTTTTTTTAAAGTTCTAATCGAATTTGGACTATTCCCTATTCGAATTACACTAAAATAAATTCAAAATTTGAATAAATCTGCCCCTAAGTGACTTCTCTGCACTAGGCAGCTGCACATATTTAGTGAACCATTTTCCAATTTCAGACTGGAAACCTAAAGAGATATTATACAGATCTGGAGGCCATGGCTATGGTAACAGCAGCTTTCTGTCATGATATTGATCACAGAGGAACTAATAATTTGTACCAGCTGAAGTGAGTATATTTGTATATTAATATATAATATTATAATATATAATTATATATATAATGCATGAAGACTGTCTTTCTCTCTTGCTGTTGTATGCTAAAAATAAAAATGCCTGTGTGGGGGGAAATGACTTAATTGGCATAATTGGGAGATTAATTATTAAAGTGGACCTGTCACCTACACATAAAAAGCTGCATAATGAAAGTCCTTTGCAAATTAAATATGAAACCCCAAAAAAAATTTTCATTAAAACATCCATACCTGTTATAAAGGTGTTTAAATATCTAAACTGTCAATCAAATATTACCTGCCCCGCCTCTATGCCCGTGGCATAGAGGAGGGGCAGTCAATTACTTTCACTTTCCATTCAGCACTTCCTACATGTCACTGCTCTCCTCACATTCCCCCTTCCCTCCTCAGGCTCTATAATTGTGTAGGGCACTGCACATGGACATTAGGTCCCCCATTCTGGTGCATACACAAGATTTTGGGGTGATACACAATTTCCCTTAATAACTGTGTCCACAAAATGGCTGCTGCCTGCTTGCTGTGATTGTATAATTCCAAGACAGAAGGAAACAAAATTTAAATAATAAATACAGTGTAAGTAAAGTTTATTTTGCTCAACTAACATGATAGAAAAGAATTTGAAATTATTTCTTAGGATGACAGGTCCCCTTTAATTATTAAATAATAGTTTAAAGTAGAATCTGTGGTGCTGGCACTCTGGTATAAGGTTAAATAGGGTGAGGATATGGTATTATAATATTACACCGCTACTTTGCCTGCTTCATTATTTATTATCCTAGACTGATATGGCCATAGGGTCTGGACCTACCAAAATGTTTAATACTACACACCACATTCTTTCCACGCAGGTCCGGACATCCCTTAGCAAAGCTCCATGGATCCTCAATCCTAGAAAGACATCATTTGGAATTTGGCAAATTTTTACTTAAAGATGAGGTAATATGCTTACTTTACTTTGCTTACTATACTTTGTACAATTGGGCCCTGGACTTGATTAAAGTTTCCTTTCATACTCATTTTTGCATTAACTTGTCAGTGTTGTTTTTTTTTGCGCAACTTTTTTGTTGCAGCGAATCTTTAGCTGCAAATTGTTGCCGCAGTTTCGCAAAAAAAAATTCACCCATCGCTAATTATTTGGTATACCTATATACTTATGCAGATATGGGATCCACTATTCGGAAACCCCTTATCCAGAATGCTCCAAATTACGGAAAGGCCATCGCCCATAAAATCCATTTTATCCAAATAATCCACATTTTTAAAAAGTATTTCCTTTTTCTCTGTAATAATAAAACAGTAGCTTGTAATTGATCCAAACTAAAATATAATTACTCCTTATTGGAAGCAAAACCAGCCTCTTGGGTTTATTTCATGTTTACAATATTTTCTAGTAGACTGAAGGTACGAAGATCCAAATTACAGAAAGATCTGTTATCCAGAAAAATCCACATCCCGAGCATTGTGGATAACAGGTCCTATACTTATATATAGCAGTTACTTTCATTTTAGGGGCATATTTATCAAGGGTCGAATTACGCATTTGAAAAACTTGAAATTCTAATTCAAGACCAACCGAAATTGCGTGAAAGTTTTTTTTGGCCGAATAGGTTCGTTTTCAATTGAATAGGTCTGTATTTGGCCAAATTCCAATTGTACGAATCGAAGGAATAGCACATTCGATCAAATTTGATTCAAAGTTTTTCCCAAAAAAGTCCACCAATTGACTCCAAATAGGTTCTAAGAGGTCCCCCATAGGCTAAAACAGCAATTTGCCAGGTTTTAGATGGCGAAGGGTTGAAGTCAATTTTTTAAAGAGACAGTAAATGATAAATGTCAATATTCAAATATTTGGATTTATTTCAAATTGAATTTGGACTACGGTATTCCCTAGTCGAAGTACACAAAAATAGCTTGAAATTCGAATTTTTTGAATTTGAAAATTCACCTCGACCTTTGATAAATCTGCCCCTTAATCTCTGAAAAGTAAGTACAGGTACTGGATAATAGGTGCCATACATGTAATTACTAATGTTACACACGTCATCAAAAGGAAGAACAACACTGGAAATACTATATCTACCATGATATAATGGGGATTCTGATCATGCTAGCTTTATTAACCCTGGCACATTATTCAGCACCAGCATCCTTAAGTCCATAACTAACCTATGTTTTTATGATATACAGATCTATCCGAAAACCCATTATCCAGAAAACTCTGAATTATGGGAAATAATTCTAATCTTAAAAAGTATTCCCTTTTTCTATATAATAATAAAATAGTACATCATAATTGAGTCCAACTAAGATATAATTAATCCTTATTGGAGACAAAATAGTCCTGTTGGATTTAATAAATGTTAAAATGATTTTTTAAGCAGACTTAAAGTATGGAGATCCAAATTACAGAAAGATCCCTTATCCAAAATACCCCAGGTCCAGCACATTCTGTATACCAGGTCATATACCTGTACAAAAGATACTTCCCTTCTGTTCAGTAGCCCTATATTTAAGCTCTCCACTGTACAGGTATGGGATCTGTTATCTGAAAATCCAGGAAGCTCCGAATTACAGAAAGGCTGTTTCCCATAGACTGAATTTTATCCAAATAATCCCAATTTTTTTTCTCTGTAGTAATAAAACAGTACCTTGTACTTGATCCAAACAAGGATATTATTAATGCTTGTTGGAAGCTGAACCAGCCTATTGGGTTTGCTTTATGTTTACATCATTTTCTTGAAGATCAAAATCAGGGAAAGTTCCGTTATATGGAAAAACCCAGGTCCCAAGCATTCTGGATAACAGGTCCTATACCTGTACAAGTTTCTGTAATTATATCTAGACTTCCTGTATGTACATTTAGTACAATTTCACGTTCATGTTTCACGATTTTTATAATTTTTTGTTCTGTTTGGAGATTGCAGTTGCTTAAATTCTTTTTTTTTTTTTTTTTTTTCTCACAGTCATTGAATATCTTCCAAAACCTCAACAGGAGGCAGTATGACCATGCAATCCAAATGATGGATATTGCAATCATTGCCACAGATTTAGCCTTGTATTTCAAGTAGGTATTTTGTTGAAAGGCAATCTAATATAAACAATAGCTGTACTGTAAATCTGTAAATAGTACAGAGCAGTGTATATGAAGCAAGTAGTCATGTTGTGTCTTTGTACAGACTGTTAACTATTGAACACAGGCAAGCTGACTTACTAACACAGTTAATAGTACTTTCATGGACTCTGGAAGGCAAAGATCAGTCTAGCAAAAATGTTCCTTCTCAGTGCCTTCCAAATAGCAGTTGCTCTTATGTAGCTAAGAGCTAAGCTCCCATCTCTAGCTAAACTAAGCTAGAGATGGGAGAATTTGTCCTGTTTAGCTTTGCGGAAAAATCTGTGAAATTCACGAAACGCTGAAAAATTAGCGAAACTCTAATTTTGACGCCGGCGTAAATTCGCTGGCATCAGACACAGATACATTAAAGTCAATGGGCGTGCGATTAACTGTCGCCAGCATCAGAATTGTCACCGGCGTCGGAAACAAAAAGACTTTGATAACGGTGAATTTTCACTGCAAATTCGCAAATTTATTTGCTGGCGGGTGAAACGCGGAAATTCGCCTCAAATTTACGCCTGGTGAAATTCACCCATCACTAGCTAAGACCAATCATCCTAATGAAGTGTTACTTACTGGCGTGGAGTTGATAGGCAGCTCCCCATTGCTGACTCACAACAGTAATGTTAGACACCTCCTGCACATCTCAGCCTTCACTCCTGTCTGAACTAAGCATGAGTACATTATTCCATGTTTTCCTTTTATATATCTCTGGTCAACGGCTATTGGGTTTATTTTGTAGCCACTGGTGCTGTATGGTTCCTATTAAATACTAAATCCAGTGCCGGCTTTATAGCAGTCCTATAAGCAGCCAGCATCTTTCAGGAATATGTCCTGTCCTCTAACCCTTCCTTCTACTGAACATTAGCAGGCCTGGATTTGTGAAGAGGCCACCAAGGCCAGGGCCTAGGGTGGCAGGATTTTGGGGGGCGGCATGCAGCCCAACCACACCCACATTGGCTCAGAAACATAAGATAAGCAGGAGATACAATAGTTTTTTAAATCTCCCATGCGCCAATCCCCATTGCTCCAGCCCCAATGATGAAAATTTGAGCGAATAAAAGGAGGGGGGACAGGTGCGACGACGACAGTGGTCCTAGTGGTACCCAGTATGTAAATCCGGTCCTGACCATGGGTGCTGGTCAGGGGCCAGGCAACATGGTTAGAGGGTTAGACTATGATATAAGACTACGTACCTTCTGCAACGTCTATGGTTTCCTTAAACGTATATAGGTGGAATTTTATGCCTGCTCCTAAACTGTAATAACGTGAACTAATATTTATTAGTATTTCTAACTGGAATTTTGAATTTCTTGTGCAGAAAGAGGACGATGTTTCAGAAGATAGTTGACCAGTCTCAAACATTCACGAGTGAAAAAGATTGGACAGAATATATGATGTTGGAACAGACCCGAAAAGAAATAGTCATGTAGGTTGCTGAATCTTTCTGTTTTCATTTGAATATATATTATTTGAAAATATCATAATAGAAGATGGTATTCTTTTATTATTCTAGTATTAAAGTTAAGATACACAACATTAGATTATTCATTATGATTAAAATTTCTTTACTTGTGTGAAAATGTACCAGCTCCAGTCACTAAATACAATACCTATATTGAGATTGCTGCTTAATAAATAGTGGAATGTATTGTGTGATGGAATGTAATGGGAATTTTCTGATTTCCTTTTGCCAAAGAAATGTTCTAGAAAACAAATCCAAAAGTTATTTAACCATTAACAACTATACTTCCCAGCTGTCTCTATTTAGATGTGACAGTCTTAATTTGTAGACCTGAAAAGGGGTTGGGAATCTCCATACATGGGTGGGTTGAGGCAGGAAACCATAAACAAGTATGAATTACAAAAATATCCTAAGTTCTGTGTAACAACATGTTATTTATACCCTAGTGGACCAATGCTAACCAAATGTGCACAGGTCTCCCTTAATGGGAATAAAATGGGAAAACACAATTTTTACGGAGGGAAAAACTAAATTCTTTCCTTGATTTATTAAACTCCGATGTTGCTAAAAGTCAGAATAAAAAAGTACTCCATCTTAAACCTGCCACGTTCCTGACTCCCATCTCTCTCCCCTCCAATCAATGTTAAACTCTGCTACCAGGATCCTTCTGCTCTCTACTTAAAGGGAACCTGCTCAACCCTAACTAAAATCCTTAGCATGGCTGCCTGTTAAGCAAAGGATAGCATATAAAACCCTTCTACTAACAATCAAAGCAATTACTCCTCTGCTCCTCACTACATTCCTTCGCTTGTCTCATTGAACGTTCTTGGTCATCTTCTCAGCTCCTCTCAGAGCCACCTTCTCTTCACACCATCCACTGCCACCTCTTGTCTCAAACCCTTCTGTCCTGCTGCTCCTTCCCTGAATTCCTCCGTAAGGAATCCTCTTCAAGAAAAAACTAAAAGTCTACCTTTTGGAGCACTAGAACATTAGCCTAGTCCTGTACCTACTGACTATGTCTTATCTTGTGCACTTTTTCATCTCCAATTTGTGCCTGTATATTAGCCTCCCATCCACTTAGACTGGAAGCTCTACGGGGCAGGGACCTCCTTCCCACTGTGTCTTTTACCACATAGCCCTTAAACTCTTTGTTCTTATATGAACTCTGTATATATTCATTGTGTGAATTGTCTCCCCCATGTATACTTTTATATATATTGTACTTTTATGCATTGTTCTGCGCTGCGGCTCCTTAGCAGTGCTTTACAAATATAGTTATACACACTGTACACACAGATTTTTTCGAGTAAATTTATTGATAGGTATGGTAAAAATGGGCAGGGGAGTTTGGTCGAAGTAGTTTTAAGAAACTAGTGAGAAATTTTCGGATTTTTAATAAATAACCCCTAAAAGTTCTCAAAACTCCTAAAACAACTCACTTTTGAACAAAGGGAGCGTTTCCAAGTAAAAGTCGACTGACCCATGAGTTCACTGGCCGGGTCCAGGCAATAATCGTTAAAGGTAATGAAGGGCAGTTCTAAGTCTTAACCACTGTCAGTCAGCAGCGAGTGTTTTTGGGCTGAAATCCAACCCATGTGTGCAGTGCCACGCAGATTTATACCTTTTATAATGCCCTTGACAATGATGTTATCCTCTCTGCTTGGCTGGAACTTTTTCAGTCCAAGAGTGACCCATTGCTCATGTCATTACATTATGCTGGCTATATGTTTAATACACCACTTGTGTAGCCTCTGGGCAATAATACCTAAACTTAAATTACTTTTTGTTCTTCTTTAAGGGCAATGATGATGACAGCTTGTGACCTTTCAGCCATAGCCAAGCCCTGGGAGATACAAAGCAAGGTAAACAATCTATACTTCTATCTTAATTAATTGTATCATCTAGCTAGCTACTATCAATCTCTCCTCTCTCTTTCTTCTGATTGGGTCTAATTCAGTTAGTGTATCATTATCATCAATAATTAAGAATTTAGATCTGTGTTAGAAGATCAATTACTCACTCCTCTTATGTTGTATTATATACGGGGGTGGTATTCATAATGATCATGGTGTTCCGATTCATTAGCTGACAAATGGTTACCTGCCTCTCAGTATTATCAAATGACATTCAAAGATTGGATGTTTTTGCGAGGCAAAAATCAGTATGCTTGTTTTTAAGCAATATGCAATAAATTCTTTATTTTCACATTCAAAGTGGCCAGGAGGTGGTTCAAGTGCTTTATCCTCCACCAAATAAAAATGCTGGAGGGAACCAAACACTTCAAATAGCACTGTGTGCCTTTACCCTTTGCTCCCTTCCCATTCTTTCTGTCAAGACAAATCTATATACATATGCTGCTGATACAAATGTATGCTATTGTCACCATAAAAAATGCATTATTTTATATTGCAGTGACGTGTTTAACTATTAAAGGGCTTATTTATCAAAAAATTTATGTGAGGTTTTAGATGTTTATTTTTAAATTTGAATAAACCCTCAATTTTAGATTTTTTTTTTAATGTTTTCTTATTTATTAAAAAAAATCCGAATATAATGAAAACTTGATTGAATACTATTGTGGGAAAAACTCAAATACCTTGAATTTTTGTACAAGGTCAAAAAACGTAATTTTAGTTTATAGCTCAAAAAAACTTAAAAAACTCGAATTTAAAAAATGGGATAGGATAACTCCCATTGACTATTATGTGAGCTCACAAGCTTTTGGATGCCAAAGTTTTATATTTGAGTTTTGAGTTTTTGAAAATATCAAAAAAATTGTAGATCGGTGTATAAATTTAAATTCAAACCATAATAGATCACCCCCTTATTGTGTAATAAATGAACCCTTTAGAACATGCCCAAGAGAAATCTGGCTCTCGCACACCCTTGTGTGAGATAATTATAGTGCTGTCTGGTGCACAATGGTAGAGGTCCGGCAACCCCAAATCCAATCTAGAAGTCAAGCAATCCAGAGGCACACAGAACTGATGCAAGCAAGGAACACCTTGCACGTTTATTGCGGTACAGCAGTGCAACCCTCAATAAACATGCAAGGTGTTCCTTGCTTGCATCAGTTCTGTGTGCCTCTGGATTGCTTGACTTCCCTTTAGGACATGCACCATACAGAAGAGACTGTAGCTGCACACTTACTGTAGATGAGATTAAATTAGAGGTCTGCACGCTCTTGCAGCTGAACACAGGAACAACTTTATTCAAAGTCACCATTATAGCTTCTCCAACAGTAATTATTGTGTAAGTCCCACAGTTATCATTATTAAAACATAATCAGGGTTTCCAGGCTGATAGGCATGACTGTTGCCTACATTCCTGCCTCTCTCTTCAGGCCAGGGGCTCTGTACCATAAAGACTCTGGCCACAGGGGTCAGCCTTGCATAAAGATGCTAGATCCTGCTTAAGCTAGTTCCCTCTTACAATGGCCCCTCGTCTGTTGAGGTACCACCAGAGCAGTGGCCACCTTCGTTACTCCTTGTTGGCTTCTCAATTGCTTGTGTAAGTGGCCTACCACAAACTCTCACCACTTACAATAAGATCCACAAATCAAGCCTATCACTCTCTACCCTATTTACTCAGGCTCATTCACTATGCTTCTCACATCAGTCAAAGAGGAGTTGGTACATTGTTATCTTCTGTATATAGCCTTTCCCTCTCTAGGGCTATCCCCTTTAAGTGCCACTGAGAACCTGCTCTAGAACAGGGGTGTCCAAACTTTTAGCTCGCAGGGCCACATTGGAAAAAGAAAAATTGTCTGGGGCCACACATGAAATACACAAACACGTTTGATTTGTAAAAGTTAAGGAAATACACAGAAAAGAACTACAATGCCAGTTGGATAACCAGATGGAGCTATACAGTGGAATATGGGACACCTTATTATTATTATTATTATATTATTATTACTAACTGGGCAATGGACAGAGTCCCCCCTCCTCCTTTATCCTTTGCGACATGACATTTCCTCGGGAACCAAGCGTTTCAAGTTGGGCCGCATTCATATGCATCCTGGGCCGCATGTGGCCCTCGGGCCGCAGTTTGGACACCCCTGCTCTAGAACCTCCTCAAGGGGATTCCCTACCTAACAGCACCATCTTGTGACTGGAAAACAAATAATATTATTACTATTGATACAAATGTACAATATTTACACAAATACTGTAAACTACTACAGATATATTTTACAAAAACTATTAACACAAACTATTTCTACTTCTTACAAGCTGACACATAAAACTAAACCGCACAATCTCTCTTTGTGTTTGTACAGGTTGCATTGCTGGTTGCTGCCGAGTTCTGGGAGCAAGGTGATTTGGAAAGGACTGTATTGCAACAAAACCCAATTGTAAGTGCAAAGAAATGTTTTCACCAACTATGTAGGGGGGTTTGTCTTTAGCAAAGCGTGAGCTATTATAAATATGTTTTTTAAATTTGTATTCATTGTATATTATTTTTCTCCCATTGCTGTTCTGTGCTACACTGTGCACGCAATGGAACAAGGATATTATTGGCTTTTATTCCAGCCTAATAAACCCATGCAGCCCACCTAGTATAAAGGGAGAGAGTATAGCACCAATAACGTAAAAATGGGTTACAGAAAGGAAATAAGCCTTTACTGAAAAGTGACAGTTTAAGCAACAATATCAGTTACAGTTAGACATGAGTTTTATCTTTGATTATTATTATTATTATTAACTACTGACAAACACCAGGGGGCATTGGTGCTCTATCTTTATAGTATATGATATAACATCAGACAATTTGCAGATATATATAGGAACAATACAGATTTAAGTGATTCAATTTGTTATGGTTTTTATAAGTTTTATCATTCTACATACACTGCATGGTACAACGAACAGATTTTGATTATCATCGGGATTTTCTTTGGGTCCTTCCTGTAGACAAAAAGTGAAGTGTAGTCATATCTATACTATACTTCTGCAAATAATGACCGTGTTTTAAATGACTGTTCCAAATACATTATAATGTATTATTATTTTATTTAGCCAATGATGGACAGGAAAAAAGCAGATGAACTCCCAAAGCTTCAGTGCGGTTTCATTGACTTTGTGTGCACATTTGTATATAAGGTAGGAGCAAAATATCTTGTGTGTTCAAGACAATACTTGCATTTGAAAAGGTACTAAACTATATATTAAACTATATATATATATTAGGAACAACCCATTATATATTGGCACAAAAATGTGTGACCCTAGGTTAGAGTCCTGCGGAACCAATTTGCTAAACCTGACCCGCATACTTAACCGCTTGGACCCGCTACCCGACTAGCAAGTACCTTATCCGCAACCTGATCTGCGACCCGCTAACCATCAAGAAACAGGAAGTGCTGTCACTGTCAACCGGAAGTGACATCATTAGAAGTGGCCGTGATCAGAAAAAAAGAGTAAAACTCACTATTGAGAAGATCTGTGACCCGCAAACCCAGAGAACCGGCGACCCGTGTCTATACCCGCTCCCAAAACTTCTACATGCAACCCACAGGGTACCACAGTTTTTTGCGGGTAAGCCGTGGGTTCCCAGACGCGCTGCAGGACTCTACCCTAGGTGAAGAATCTTAAAGGGATCCTGTCATTGGAAAACATGTTTTTTTTCAAAAAGCATCCGTTAATAGTGCTACTCCAGCAGAATTCTGCACTGAAATCCGTTTCTCAAAAGAGCAAATGGATTTTTTTATATTCAATTTTGAAGTCTGACATGGGGCTAGACATTTTGTCAACTTCCCAGCTGCCCCTGGTCATGTGACTTGTGCCTGCACTTTAGGAGAGAAATGCTTTCTGGCAGGCTGCTGTTTTTCCTTCTCAATTTAACTGAAGGAGTCTCAGTGAGACATGGGTTTTTACTATTGAGTGTTGTTCTTAGATCTACCAGACAGCTGTTATCTTGTGTTAGGGAGCTGTTATCTGGTTACCTTCCCATTGTTCTTTTGTTTGGCTGCTGGGGGGGAAAAGGGAGGGGGTGATATCATTACAACTTGCAGTACAGCAGTAAAGAGTGATTGCAGTTTATCAGAGCACTAGTCACAGGACTTGGGGCAGCTGGGAAATTGACAATATGTCTAGTCCCATGTCAGATTTCAAAATTGAATATAAAAAATCTGTTTGCTCTTTTGAGAAATGGATTTCAGTGCAGAATTCTGCTGGAGCAGCACTATTAACTGATACATTTTGAAACAAACATTTTTTCCCCATGACAGTATGCCTTTAACTTGAAGAACATACAGTAGCATGATAATAGCATTTTAATGTTGTAGTATTTGAGATGGAATAATCGTTATGATTTACAAGCTAATTTCCAAAAAAACTTGGAAAACTGTATAAAATATAAATAAAAAGAGAACTGGATAATTTGCTTTCCACGTTCAAACCCTATATTTAATTGCAAATTATACAAAGACAACCTATTATGAATGGAAACATAGAAATTTAATAATTTCCGAAAAATATACGCTCATTTGGAATTTGATGCCAGTGACACATTTCATAATCATAAATCGTCTTCTAAACTATGTAACATAATTTTTTGCATTTGCAAGCAACAACAGTGGCTGAAATGTCACTGACGAATGAAATCATGTTGATCAAGTAAATATTAAAATAAAACCTCTTTTTTTCAGGAATTTTCTAGATTTCATCCAGAGATACAGCCAATGTATGATGGGATTCTAAATAATAAAAAGGAGTGGAAAAAGTTGGCAGATGAATATGATGCAAAAATGAAAGTACTGGAAGAGGAGAAGCAAAAACGGGAGGGGATACAACCACCAAAACAAGGTAACACAATTAGATGAAATACTTACCACTTCCTTATAATTAGAGTTTAGCATTTATTTAATAAAATAGAGAATGTCTATGCTGGGGGTGGCAGTTGTTGTATGTGGGGCACATGTATAAAAGAACAATGAAGCAAATTCGCCTTTTATTTAAAGGAGAAGTAAAGTCTAAAATAGAATAAGGCTAGAAATGCTGTATTTTGTATACTAAACATAAACATGAATTTACTGCACCACAAGTCTAATTAAACAAATGATTTATGCTTTCAAAGTTGGCCACCAGGGGTCACCAACTTTGTTAAACGTCTTTTCAAGACCAAGACTGTGCACATGCTCAGTGTGGTCTGGGCTGCTTAGGGATCGTCATAAATTTTCAAAACAGCACAAGTCAAATAATTGCCAGAAACCGATACAGCAAGACTGTTCAATAATCAGAATATACAGACTGCACTGGGTCCTGTGTTGTCATGTAATCTAATGTGGATTTTATAGTTTTTGTATTGTTTAATACAAACTTTCTCCAACTCTGCAGAACCAGTGGCTGCAGCAAAATAATCCTCCAAATAGAATCCCAATTTATCTGTTTAAATCTGGCTCCATGATCTTTGTCCCTGCAGCTGGAGTTGGAAACAGAAAAGGGGATGTAAAGGCAAAAATAAAATCCAATACAAATCTTTACACTGATTCGCTGATTGCTCTACAGGGAAACAAGCAAAGCTGCTTGAGTTCTGCATGGCTGGGAAGTAAGGCGGGGCTCCCCCTGCTGTTCATAAGTATGATTGTTTCCCTGCTCAGCAGTTAGGGACCGTCTGACAATTCCTATCCACAGCAGTAAATGAAGGGTGAATTTCACTGCATACAGTCAGGTTTCTTATAAACACATTTTTTAATTAAAGTATATTGGAGATAGGTTTATTTTTCATTAAAGAAAGTAAAGATGGGATTTTATTTTTATTTTTTTTTGCCTTTACATGCTCTTTAAGGAGAAAGTCCTGAGGTGGCCTAAATTCTTATTTATAAAAATCAGTTTTTTTCTGACATGTCCATTAGCAACAACAGCTATTTCTTATAACATCCACTGGGGTCTATACAGGTATGGGATCTGTTATCTGGAAAGCCATTATCCAAAAAGCTCCCATAGACTTCATTTTCATCAAATAATTCCACATTTAAAAAATAATTTCCTTTTTTCCCAGTCATAAAACACGGTACCTTGTACTTGATATAGTATCAATATTATTGATGGCAAAACAATCTTATTGGGGTCATTTAATGTTACAATAATTTTTAAGTAGACTTAAGGTATGGAAATCTAAATTATGGAAAGACCCCTTATCTGGAAATCCCCAGGTCTGGAGCACTCTGGATAATAGGTCCCAATACTTGTATATTTTGCAAAACCATCATAGCAACAAACTTGAATTGCATGCTTGCAGAAGTCTATTGGGTTAGTTTGCAACCTCCAGTTTATTGACCTCAGTGGACAAGCTTGTACAGATGAGAGAAACCCAGTACCTAAAATGTCATCTGATCTGGGATATTAAACAATGTTTAATAAACAGGGTTGGGGTGCTCATTTAGTAACAAGATACAAATCTATGCTAGTGCAGTAATAACTAAAAGCAGAGTGATTAACTTTGGGGTTGTGGGCTACAATTAACACAATGAAGGCACAAAACCACAGGAGCTAGGAATGTAATTATTTAGTGACCATGGTCTCTTACCCTTGAGATCACCTTTAAAAAGTATATGTACAAGAGGCTTTTTACTTGATCCAGATGGATCAGATTGATTGGGAAAGCTGAATCTCATACACAGGCTGAGGAAATACACAATGGCAAAACTGGCACCCAGTATCTGCTACCTTAAAGGAGAAGGAAAGCTACCAAGGGAGTTTATTGCCAATAGATTAGCCACAATAGTACAAGCTAAAACACTATATTTATTCTGTAGAATGCTTTACCATAACCAAGTAAAAACCTCCAGAAGCTCTCTGTTTGTTTAGGATAGCAGCTGCCATATTTTCTTGGTGTGACATCACTTCCTGCCTGAATCCCTGCTCCATATAGCTCTGGGCTCAGATTACAGCAGGAAGGGGGAGAGAGGAGCAAACTGAGCATGTTCAAGCCCATGTCCTGGAGGTTTAAGATGAAAACAGGAAGTGTGATACAGAAGCCCATTTGTACACAAAATGGTGTATTTATATAGAAATTTCTGATAAAGCTTACTTAATTTTAGCCTTTCCTTCTCCTTTAAGAATAAGCTTGCAAAATGATTATATGTTGTTTTCTTATGTAACAATAACATATTATTATCTTTCTACATTTATAGTTCCACACCCCACAGTAAAAGAAAATGGAGGAAACATCCCTGTTCCTGAAGATGCGCCACAGTCTAAAAGTTGCTCTATCTTATAAGGCTGTAAATATTTTTTATTCTTATTTTTTTAACTGTTCTTGTTAGGGAACTTATAAAACATAAACGAGGATAGTGAAGTACTGTGTTCCTCTTTCCCTAACTCTTTTATTATATATTTTTGCAATGCGTGTACAAAGAATTAAAAATATATGTCACCCACATGTCGAATTCTTTTATTTTGAAGTAATTTTAAAATATGATATAAGATAATCGATATAGTTTACAGGAGAAGATAGCTTGAATACCAAGGCACCAACGGAGCACAGGAAAATGCAGATACATTTTAATTAAATGTATTGTTACCTTAGCTCATGGGATGTGTACTGTATATTTATTTCTATGGTTAGCTACTGAATAGGTTGATTCTGATTGTGCAAAAATATACAGTCATAACAGCAATCCTATTCAGAGAGATTCCTGTTTCCTCGAGGCGACTTCGGAAAACGAATGGCCGCGCATGATTAGCGCCAGCGTTTTTTCATTTTAGGCGGCGCAGATTCAGGGAAGGCGTTTGGGGAGATTGGTCACCGCAAAAACGAGGCGATTAGTTGCCAGGCGACCAAATCTCCCCAAAACACCCTGTGTGGACTTACCCTAAGGTCGGATAGTGGTGCATCTCTATTTTGCAAGTCTCCTATGTAACCTACTTCCAATCATGTGTATTTAGAAAAATCAAGACATTTGGGTTACATTTGTATCTACATAGATTATACCCCATGGGACACAGGCATACAGTCATATGCAAACGTTTAGGAACCCCTCTCAGCCTGCATAATAATTTACTCCACTTTCAACAAAAAAAGATAACAGTGGTATGTCTTTCATTTCCCAGTACTGGGATGTTTTCTGAACAAAGATTTTTAGTGAAGCAGTATTCAGTTGTATGAAATTAAATCAAATGTGAAAAACTGGCTGTGCAAAAATGTGGGTCCCCATATAATTTCGCTAATTTGAATGCATGTAACTGCTCAATACTGATTACTGGCAACACCAAATTGGTTGGATTAGCTCGTTAAGCCTTGACCTTCATAGACAGTTGTCCATTCATGAGAACAAGGTATTTTAGGTGGCCAATTGCAAGTTGTGCTTCTGTTTGACTCTCCTCTGAAGAGTGACAGCATGGGGTCCTCAAAGCAACTCTCAAAAGATCTGAAAACAAAGATTGTTCAGTATCATGGTTTAGGGGGAGGCTACAAAAAGCTATCTCAGAGGTTTAAATTGTCAGTTTCAACTGTAAGGAATGGAAGTAGGAAATGGAAGGCCACAGGCACAGTTGCTCTAAAACCCAGGTCTGGCAGGCCAAGAAAAATACAGGAGCGGCATATGTGGAGGATTGTGAGAATGGTTACAGACAACCCAAAGATCACCTCCAAAGACCTGCAAGAACATCTTGCTGCAGATGGTGTATCTGTACATCGTTCTGCAATTTGCACAAAGAACATCTGTATGACATGGTGATGAGAAAGAAGCCCTTTCTGCACTCACACCACAAACAGAGTCGCTTAGTCGTTTTGGACCAATGTGCTTTGGACTGATGAGAAAAAAATGTAGTTATTTGGTCAAAACAAAAAGTGCTTTGCATGGCGGAAGAAGAACACTGCATTCCAAGAAAAACACTGCTGCCTACTGTTAAATTTGGTGGAGGTTCCATCATGCTTTGGGGCTGTGGGTCTAGTTCAGGGACTGGGGCCCTTGTTAAAGTCGAGGGTCGGATGATTTCAAACCAATATCAACAAATTCTTCAGGATAATGTTCAAGCATCAGTCAAAGAGTTGAAGTTACGCAGGGGTTGGATATTCCAACAAGACAATGACCCTAAACACACTTCAAAATCTACAAAGGCATTTATGCAGAGGGACAAGTACAATATTCTGGAATGGCCGTCACAGTCCCCCGACTTAAATATCATGGAAAATCTATGGGTGATTTGAAGGAGGCTGTCCATGCTCGGCAGCCATCAAATTTAAGTGAAATGGAGAGATTTTGTATGGACGAATGGTCAAAAATACCACCATCCAGAATCCAGACACTCATCAAAGGCTATAGGAGGCGTCTAGAGGTTGTTACGTTTGCAAAAGGAGGCTCAACTAAGTATTGATGTAATATCTCTGTTGGGGTGCCCAAATTTATGCACCTGTCTATTTTTGTTATGATGCAAATTGCATATTTTCTGTTAATCCAATAAACTTTATGTCACTGCTGAAATACTACAGTTTCCATAAGACATGTTACATATTAAAAGGAAGTTGCTACTTTGAAAGCTCAGCCAATGATAAACAAAACTCCAAAGAAATAAGAGGGGTTCCCAAACTTTTTCATATGACTGTAAGATTAAACACTTGAAACCTGTCCCTTTTAAATAAGTCTTTTTAGTTCTAAAATTCTAAAAATTGTATTATATTTTATTTTCTTGAGAAAGTTACAGGGAATGTATGTATATTTGTGAATGGACAATGGCAAAGTAGGCTATTATTATCTTAAATAAAATCAGTTAGTTAATAATTTTAGATAAAGATATAGATCATGCTGCTCCACATGAAATGTGTTTAATATTCCCCTTCCAGATAAGCTAAAAATAAGGAATGCCACATTATCCATTTAATGCCAATGCACTTATAAAAGCCACTTACTGCATGGCTGCTTAGTAATAAACACAATACATGATTTCTAAGCCATCATGCAACGTGAATTATAGCATTGATCAGCCTTGCGGCAATGGGCCTTTCATATGAGGTGTGTTATAAATGTTAGGTGCCAACATACAAAAAGTTTCTAGTATTAAAGGGGTGCTTCACCTAGAATTTAACTCGTAGGGGCAGACTTATCAAAGGCCGAAGTGAAAATTTGAATTATAAAAATTTGAATTTCGAGCTTTTTGTGTACTTCGACTGGGGAATCTTCCAAATTTGATTCGAATTTGAAAAAAAATCGAAAATTCCAATATCATTTATCATGCACTGTCTCTTTAAAAATTAGACTCCGACCATTCGACATCTAAAACCTGCCAAATTGCTGTTTTAGCCTATGAGGGACCTCCTAGAACCTATCTGGAGTCAATTGGTCGAATTGGTGTTTTTTAATTCGAATTTCGAAGTTCAAAAAAACTCCCATTACTTCGAAATTCGACCCTTTATAAATCTGCCCCTTAATTTGTTATAGAATGTCCTATTCCTAGCAACTTTGCAATTGATTGTCATTCTTTATTTGTTATAGTTTGTTTATAGTAATTGACTTTATCTTCTTCTGCCTCTTTCAAAAAGTGATTATGGACATCGGCAGGCGGAATTTTTTTTTGTTGCACATTATTTACTCCACTGGCAAAAAACGATTCCTTTGCGAGGCTACAATTTTATAGTTTTTGTTACTTTTTATTTCCTTAATTTACTATTCAGTGCCACTTCTATTGATATTACATTCTCTGCCCGGTTCCTAGGGTATATAAGACCATAGCAACCAGATAGCTGCTAAAATATCAAACCTTACAGCTGCTACAAAAAAAAAACGCTAAATAATTGAAAATCCATAAAAAATGAAAACTAATGGCAACGTTTCTAGGAATGGGTGATTCTATAACATACTAAAAGCTGATTTAAATTATAACAAACAAGAGTTAATGGGCTGAGCGCAGAGGACCTCTTTATAGCCCTTTGCAAAAAAATTTCCCCCAGAGTTCAATCTCGAACTGTCCATTTTACCATATTTATATTTATTAATATAATCTCCTGGAATTTTACAATTTAGAAGTTTTTATGCTTAATAACAGTTTTATTTTTGCTACTGTTTCTATTTCGTTACTTTGTCTTAGTCAGCTTGCTTTTACATGTGAATATAGACGGCATAGTGTCGGACTGGGATACCAGGGGCTCACCAGTGGACCCACTTTCCAAATATTATTGCTCCTTTCCTCACTCAACCTCTTTATTCTCCTAATCTTTTCTATCTACTTACTATTCTCTTCCATTATTAAAGGAAAACTATTTAAGCAACAGATAGTTTATATCAAATTAAGTGGAATATTAAAGAATCTTACCAAACCGGAATATATAAAAATGTTGCCCTTTTACATCTCTTGCCTTGAGCCACCATTTTGTGATGGTCTGTGTGCTGCCTCAGTGATCACCTGACCAGAAATACGGCAGCTCTAACTGTAACAGGAAGAAGAGTGGAAGCAAAAGACAGAACTCTGTCTGTTAATTGGCTCATGTGACCTAACAAGTATGGTTTGTTTGTGTACACCGTGAATCCTATGATCCCATTTTTTAAAATGGCAATTTTCTATTTATGATTACCCAATGGCACATACTACTAAAAAAGTATATTATTATGAAAATGGTTTATTTACATGAAGCAGGATTTTACATATGAGCTGTTTTATGCAATATCTTTTTATAGAGACCTACATTGTTTGGGGGGTATAGTTTTCCTTTAAGCATTTTTCCCAATAAAGAAATAGGGAATTACCATGAAATAGGCTAAATATTTAGAGGCAAAAGGCCCACTGACGGGGTCAGTGGGCCCACCGGGAGTTTCCCTGGTATCCGGTTGTGCCAGTGTGACACTGGCTAGCTTTGTCGCCATTACTCTTGCAAACATAGAGTTCCCACTTTATAATAAAGAGTAAAAACTTTTAGGTACAGATCTGCCGTCTGATTTTATTATTTTGTACCTAGCTGCATGAATAAATAGCAAATATTCAGAGCCGTGTTATTTAATGAGGTGCAAGCTGTTATAGGGCTAGATTTACAACAGGTGAAATGTGTTACGATACAAATGTTGTGCCTAGTTGAATTCATTCTTTTTGCTAGTACTATGTTAGTATACTAGTATCAATAGCAACCAATCACTAGTAGTAGTAGTAGAGACAAAGGTCTTTTATAGGTAGATGCAGTTGTATAAAGTTGCACCTGTGCTCGCAAGTTCCTCTTGAGAAAAAGCTATTTGAATGATTTAAAGAATAACTGACTATGTCACCCTTTAAAGGAGAAGGAAAGGTTAAAATTAAGTAAGCCTTATCAGAAAGGTCCACCTTATACACCAGTAAACCCTCAAATGTTCCTCTGAGTCCTCTGTCAAAAGAAACTCCATTTCTTTCCTTCTATTGTGTACACATGGGCTTCTGTATCAGACTTCCTGTTTTCATCTTAAACTGCCTTGCCCCTGGCATGAGCATGCTCAGTTTGCTCCTCTTCCTTCTCTGCTGTAATCTGAGCCCAGAGCTATAAGTGAGTAGGGAGAGACTCAGGCAGGAAGCGATGTCACACCAAGCTAATACTGTAGCTGCTATCCTAAACATAGAGCTTCTAGAGCTTTTTACTCTTTTTAATCTATTGGAGCATTAGGAGCTTTGCAAATTTAGCAAATGAAATCTATGCAAGTATTAAAGGAATATCAGCCATTTCTCTTGCTTTGCAGTGATCTTTAAAGAGATATGTGCAGCTCAAGATGACATTTATTAATGCTGAAGTGCCACTCCCAGGGCCCAGTATCTTGGGGACTGCACTTTATTTTGTCCATGTTGCTGTATATTTACTGCTATAGCACCCGAAAAAGAAAGACCCAAGTGCTCATTAAGCACCGAATTTTAGGTTGCTTCTTGTTATTCCCTATGGGAGTGTGCAAACTACCTAAGGTGGGCAGCGAAGTTTGTATTTTAGGGCATCTGACTTTGAGAACAATAAAGCTGTTTGATAAATGGTGACTACGCAGATCTCATTGTCTGTTTGTAATTTAATCTAGAAGAGCAAATGTGAATATGAAGTCTAATTAAAAATCTGTAGTTTTTCTAGATGAAATAAAAAAAAAGGCATTTCTTACCTTGTGCTTTGGAAATTCCCATCAGTAGAGTGTTTAGCATCATTGTATATACATGTAGGGAAACTGTACGGCTGTGATATTCTAACCAATTGTTTTTCAAACTAATAAATTGTATCATTTGACCAATGAAGCTGGTTTCTTTCTATTGCAATTTCATGTACAAATAACTTTAAAACTTTAATTAATGAATATTGAAATCCTGCTTAGAATTTCATAATCTTTGAGAGTCGATAGATTGGTGTCAGGACCAGGGAAAAGACCGAAGTCATTCTGGGAGCCTGCAATGTTTTCATTATAAAGGATATCACATTCCTTCCACATTCCATTTATTAAAGGTATACTGTATTTGTATTGATTTTAAAGGACAAACAAACAAATGAAAAGAATAAAGTGCAAGTCAAAATGTAGTGATTATTAAGGTTAAATCAGATAGATGGATGGATGGATGGATGGATAGATTGACATATTCCTTTATTTGTCACATACAAAGTTATAAAAGTTCTACCTGTAGTGAAATGTACCCTGATCATTCCAAAACTTTTTTTTTTTAAAAATAACAATATACTAGTGCAATAGAGTTGAAATACAAAAAAAACCCAATTTAGACAGTATTGGACTGTCCCACCAGGATAGCAGGAAAACTTCCAGTGGGCTCTGGTGTCAGTGGACCCTCCTGCTCAGTGTCGGACTGGGGCACCAGGGGCCCACCCAAAAACCTTTTACCAGGGGTCTACCAAGTAACCTTAGACCAGGGGTCCACTCTCAATACTATTCTTCCTCTTCTTACTCAACTTCTATTCTCCTAGTCTCTTTTCTTTACATACTATAATCTATTATTCCATCTATTAAAACTGGTTCTCATTGAAATAGGGAATGGCCATGAAATAGGCATGAGGGCCACTGACACCTGGGCCCACCGGGACTTTTCCTGGTATCCCGATGGGCCAGTCCGACACTGCTCCTGCTTCTAACCATTTGGGCTATTCCTTATTTCTATATGGGAACAAAGAGGCTTAGAATAGAGTATGTTATATAGAGAAAAATGACTAGGATAATAAATAGCTTGAGTAGAGGAGGAATAATAGTTTGGAAAGTTGGCCCACAGTGTAAGATTTTCTGGTGGACCCCTGGCATCCCAGTTCAACACTGCATTTAGATAGCAGTAACTGGCGCTTGAACCTAAGACATTTAGCAATTTTTAAAAATGAAAGCTCACAGGTCTGATATCCTACAAGTTCAAACCATAAAGGGATACTGTCATGACTACAGGTTGTAGCTTTCAAAATACTGCGGCACATTGTAGAGTCTTGCAGCGGGTCGGGTATCTGTGGAATACCCACAAATCATTTGGGGTCAGTCGGATATCCTTATGGTATCAACATTTCGATTGACCTGGAGGCGGGTGGATTGTATGTGGCCATTTGGAGGCACGATTCCATTGGGATTCCTCAAGTTCCTTCACCAGACACATTCTTCTCACTGTAAAATTCCTCCCAGGGCCAACTAATCAATTGATATGGTTACCAGCACCAAACCTTTGCTAATGCTACTCTGATACTCTGATTTATTACTTTATTAATGTATTATTTATTACTTCTCTTCTTACTTTAACCAAAATATCTTAAATTAGGTTGCCTCATGTTAGCCAGCAATATCAACTTGGATAACCTACTGCTACCCTAAATTACATTTAAGACAGAAATGGTCCTCTTTCCCACCTTCACCACCATATCATACCAAACATTTCTATTAGATGTAACTCCACTATCGCTTCCTCTCCTTAGACTCAATGCCATGGGGTAATGTGCTTCATGGATGACCTGTGGAAATATTCATATGGAATTTTTCCAAAATATGAGTGTTCTTAACACAAGATCAATCTCTTATCATGTGATAAATTAACTACTGCAACTCTCTATTTATTGCATCCTATCCATAAATTGGCACCACTTCAAGCTCCTTCACCTTAACAACCATCTGCTACACCATTCTGGTAATCTTTACACTGACTTTCACTATACAGTAATTCAGAATAAAATGTATTTTGTCACAAACATGCCTTCTCCATTTATTCATGCAGACTCCTTTAGAGCTGCCCCCCTTCTCTGGAATTATCTTCCATCAAACTTTCTCCTGACCCTTTAACATTGAAATAATCTAATAAAATAAACATTCCTTTAGAGAAATTTACCCTCATGCACCTTGGCATTCCTTCATGATAAACTATATGCCTTTATCTCACACTGCCAAATCCTGATATTGAACATCTCCACACCTTGGGGCAGATTTGTCAAGGGTTGAATAGTCAATTTGAAATTTCGAGTTACCAATTCACACATTGAATTTCAATCCTCCTATTTGAATGTAAATTCGAATGTGAGATTTATCACACCTCAAACATGGAAACAGTCCTAATTCAAATCTTTGCCCCCTAAAACCTGCCAAGTTCATGTACAAGTCAATGGCAGAGTTCCTTTGAGCCATCTGGAGATGTTAATAGCCTTCCTTTGAATACAAACTGAATTCAATACAAATTTTTGGGTCAGAAACATTACATCATTTTTATCTCCCAGTCAAATTGTATATTCAAATTTTCAAAAACTTACATGAATTAGAAATTCGACCTATGATAAATGGGCCTCCTTGTGTCTCATGTCCCCTTAAAGTACAAAGTGTTGAGCACTATGGGGCACATTTACTTAGCTCGAGTGAAGGATTCAAAGTAAAAATATACTTTTTTGGGTACTTCGACCATCGAATAGGCTACTTCGACCTTCGACTATGACTTTGACTCGAACTAAAAATCGTTCGACCATTCGATAGTCAAAGTACTGTCTCTTTAAAAAAAAACTTAGACTACCTACTTCGGTACTTTAAACCTACCGAGCATCAATGTTAGCCTATCGGGACCTTCCCCATAGGTTTTCTCAGCTTTTTTTTGATCGAAGGAAAATCCTTCGATCGATGGATTAAAATCCTTCGATCGTCCGATCTTAGTATTTGCGGTAAATCCTTTGACTTCGATATTCAAAGTTGAAGGATTTTACTTTGATGGTCGAATATCGAGGGTTCATTAAGCCTTGATATTCGACCCTTAGTAAATGTGCACCCAAGTGTTTGTTTATGTATGGACTAAGGAATTATATTAATGAGTTACTCATGTCATTTTTTACATTTTTGAAGTACCACAACATCTCCATTACAGATTCCCAAAATCAAAAGTCCGTAATGAAAATAATGATGGACCAAACCCCATAAGAATTTCCTGCGGAATGATGGTGTGACATTTCAGAGACATAGAAAGACCCACAAACAAAATGAAATCAAGGCACATTCAGAAGACACTTTTTAAAGGTTTAATTTATACCATATATGGTTTAATTTTATTCGAAGGCTGAACACATTTTGCTATTTACAGTACATGAATGTAGAGATTCTACAGTTTATTTTTGTGATGTAAACAAGAAACTCCTAATACATAGGAAGAGAATTTGACAAATAGAAGCCAGTCCAGAAAGTATTTACACAATTTAAAATAGACTTTTGTACTCACTGGATAATATACTGACCGATTTTGGTTAAATCACCTACGAAACTATAGGATTTGACAATGTAAAAATACAATAAAACATTTTCTTTATAAGGTCGACATTTAAACCACACTAAAAATAAAAAGAAAGGCATAG
The DNA here is from genome assembly GCF_017654675.1 of Xenopus laevis. NCBI lineage: Eukaryota > Metazoa > Chordata > Amphibia > Anura > Pipidae > Xenopus > Xenopus laevis. The sequence continues at coordinate 102,854,329 of NC_054376.1, forward strand.
ATGCCCATGCCACTGGAGGTTAAAAGTATGTTACATAAATAAAGGCATAACAGAACGAAATTCAAAAAGTATAAGTATAAAAAAAAAAAAAAATACCCCTACCATTTAAAAAACATGAAATCAATTCATTCATTAAATCAATTATTTGCAGTGTCCTTAAAAAATTAGATGTATCTTATATTTTTAAATAACAAAGATAATGTGCCCCCCCCTCCCCTGAATCAAACTGAAATTCTTACATCTTCCTGGTAAAATGCAGATCAATTTCAAAAAAAGGGGTTAAAAGTGTTATTGAAAAGAATAACTTACTGATCAATTCGGAGTTCTAGATTAGATTGGCTACTCTAGAAAGATTTTACTGCCCTTGAACCCTAGGGTACGTTTTATGAAATCCTCATGTGTATATGATATAATGATTCACTCAATGCTAGTGATGGGCGATTTTATTCGCCAGGCGCGAATTCGCAGAGAATCTGTGTGATTCGCCACCAGCGAATAAATTCGCGAAACGCCTGCGAAAATTTGCCCGAATAAATTTGCCGACGTCAAAAAATTTTTTCCGCTGGCGTCGAAAAAAACCCCCTGTTTTGCAAATTCGCCCATCACTACTCAATGCTTCAATGAGCAAATGAGTTTTTTGGGCTAGGGAATAGGGCTGTGGACAAGATGATGAACCATGGAGCTAGAACAGATTTAAAGCAGCAGCAATACTGGACGGATTGTTCCTCAAACTATTGTTTACGTTTGCTTAAGATGGAAGACACACGTTTAATATCTCTGTACACAAATGTCAGGAGACAGAGTCTAGACAATGGGGTTCTATAAAGCATAAGGAGAATAGACTTTCTGCAAAACTGGTTAAAAAAAAAAAAGAAGAAGAAAAACAACACAAATGCTACAGCTAGGAAACGTAAATATTAAACAAAATATCTGCAAATTTTCATCAAACTGGATGCAGAAAAGGTTTAGGGACAGACAATTAAACAAGCAGTGGATAATCTAGATTGAGATTTCTGATGGATTAAAGGTGGCCATACACGGAGAGATCCGCTAGTTTGTCGATGTCGGCAAACGAGAGGATCTCTCCCCAATATGCCCACCTTGAGTTGGGCAATATCGGGCTGATCTGAGCGTGGGCCCTAGGGCCCAACGATCGGATCCTAACGGTGGGTAACGGGTGGTCAGATCACGGGACCGCATCAACAGACAGATGCGGCCATGATCCGATGGGATTTTTAGTCCCGTTCGATCGTCATCTACCCGACTTTCAGTCAGATATCGATCAGGGAAGCCCGTCGGAGGGCCCCATACACGGGCCAAAAAACTGCCGACTCGGTCTGTCGGCAGCTTTTATCGGCCTGTGTATGGCCACCTTTAGTTTAGCACTGATAAATGCCATTGTATGTGGAATAAAAACAAATGCCTTGATTTAATCAGCTGGAGGTAATGAAAAGAGCTGATATTTACCCTTTTATACAGGATATGGTGCAAATGTGATATGTTTCATGCACAGATTTAGTGGCAGTGCACCAATACAACTGCACTGGCCATGACTGCAGAATGCATAATGCTGCCCAAGCCATTCTAAGTGGCTTATTCACAATGGTTTTGTCGGGACTGTGCTCTTCACAGCTAGAAATTGCTATCCAACTGTTTAAAGCCTTTTGTCATTGTCTATAGTGTTAAATGATTTAATTCCACATTCAATTGCAACTTGCAAGCTTTATCATTATTATTATTGATGAGAACTGCAAAACTCAAAAGTTAGAAAAAAATGCATTAGGCTCCAGAAATCAGCATTCCCTGGGATTTACAGCTTTAAGGCTAAACTACTTAACCAACTGGACTGAATAACTTGTTTTGTACTGGCTAAAAGCTTGTTTATAAATATATTTATATGGGGAGCGAACTCAGAAGAGCACAAACTGCAGTGCAGGCTGCAATATAGCAACGCTGTCATTTGTCTGCTAAGAATGGTTGAGTTCCTATTTCAATATGTTCTATTTCAGTGTAAAGACGTAGGTTTATTAGAACACTTAAAATCAAGTTGCTCATTTGTATAAAGCTCATTTTTATAAGTGGAAATCCCTGCTCTTTTATGGAAGTAGTGTAAGGTAGCATTCAAGGTGCAATTTTGCACATATATCAGGCTGACCATTATTTTTCTGTACTATTTATTATATATATATTGTATATATTATTATTATATACAGGTATGGATCTGTGATCTGGAAACCCATTATCCAGAAAGCTCTGAGGCCATCTCCATAGACTCCATTATAATCAAATAATCCAAAATGTTAAAAAATAAGTTCCTTTTTCTTTGTATTAATAAAACAGTAGCTTGTACTTGATCCAAACTAAGACATAATTAATCCTTATTTGAAACAAAACCAGTCTATTGGCTTAATTTAATGTTTACATGATTCTCTAGTAGACTTAAATCCAAACTACGGAAAGATCCGTTATCCAGAAAACCCCAGGTCCCGAGCATTCTGGCTAACAGGTCCCATACTTGTATTTATATATATATATATATATATATATATATATATATATATATATATATATATATATATATATATATATAATACCTGGATTATTTTCATGAAAATACCCTTCCAGATTTCTGAGTAATTACAAATTTTCGTAATTTGGAGCAACTTAATTTTAAGAACGGCTGTTCCTTTAAGTAGTCCTTTCCCGTTATATATTTAACATTCTTTTATTTGCCACGATTTGGGTTTTCAGTGGAGAAATAGTAGGCGTCCTCGACATGACTCATTATACAACGTTAATTATCATTCTAGCGATTCATGTGAAAATAAAAAATATTCATATGTACAGAACTCAAAACTTGACATGGATTGCATTTCTTTTCTACTCGATTGTTTTAGAAGCGGTGAAACAAAAAAAAAAAAAAACACTGCCAAGATAAACCAGGCTGTATTATTGCAATTGGCTGCTACGAGCCGCAGTCTACCTTGGTGTTACATTCACAGATGTGAAACACTTGCTTTTTTTAAACATCGTTTACAATTGTAGATAGTTGAGGTGAAGCCGTAACTAAACTGGCTGTGCGTAAGGACCTGTGCAGGTGACTATATTCTGCATAAGTGCTGGAAAATATGATTGTTAAACAATAGTCTAAAGGCCTCAAGAGGGAAAATAAGCAACATAAGTCGACTCTTTCAACAGCTCCACCCATAGAAACACCACAAACATCTGTCGTTTGTCTAATGAATTCCACAATGGAAGCACCGCCGCCCACACCTGTCACATGACAGAGAGAAAATCCCAAGATTTGGGAAAACTCTCCAGTGCCAAAGGGGTTACAATGACGATAAAGACCAAGGGGGTTATTTATCAAAGTCCAATTTTATCTCAACATTTTCTGCTACAAACTCCGATCAAATCAAAATTTTACCCCAATTTATTATTACATTTTGCCGAAAATTTGCTTTGAGGCAAATAATCATATTTTCGCCCAAAAACTCTAATTTCTTATGCTTTTTTTGCCCGAAAACTTTGGGGTATTGCACGAATCCCGGCGCACATCAAAAACTCAATGGGACTTCTCCCTTTGACTTATATGCAATCTTGAAAAGGTCTGAGATGCCGAATTTTCTGATTTAGACTTTTCTATCCTCAGGGTTTAATAAATTCCGAAAAAATTTGTGATTTCATTAAAAAAAATCACTGTTTTCGGGATTTTTGATTCGAAGTTTAGTAAGTAACCCCCCAAGTGATGGGAGGCTTGTCTTTTTTAGGGCAGGGACACACGTGGAGATTCGGGGAGATTAGTAGCCCCTCTTCTTCGGGCGACTCTACTCCCACCGAACTGCCTTCCCTCTGGCTAGAATCGTAATCGCCGGCGGGATGGCACTCGGAGCGATTCGTTTTCTGAAGCCATCCGAATTTGCTTCACGAGGCAACTTCTGGTTACTTCGGAAAACGAAGATCTCTGAGTGCCATCCCGCTGTCGATTTACATTCTAGCCGGCAGGAAGGTAGTTCGGGGAGATTAGTCGCCCGAAGAAGTGGTGATTTGTCGCCAGGCGACTAAATCTCCACCTGTGTCTCTGCCCTTCCAAATAATCATCTTTGCTGAACATAAAGTCTAAATGTACAGAAATTTCAATAAATTAGATGTTGACCGGAGATAAGAGATATTTCACATATTGACATCAAAACTAACCGGCACAGCACAGAACAGTACTATTCACCCTAAAAGTGTTATAGAAGTATATATATATATATATATAGATTGTTTTTCCTACAGTAAACTCTATAGCAATCACGTGTAAACATCATTGTTGATGATAGAAAAAGGCAGAGCTATGATAAGGTGTTTGCCAAAGAGTAAATGATAATCCTTGCAAGGGATTATGGGTGCTGCTGGAAACTTTGGCAAAATAGGAGAGCAGAGGATATCCCAGCTATGACTATTTCTAAGAGTAAGGCTAACTACGCATAATGGCTTAATCCTACATTCTATGCTACCCTGCAAGAAATCCTCACTGGGGCTGGTAACCCCAATTCTCAGACATTAATGGATTGTCCCTAACACGTCTGTGTCAGAGGGAATAATGGCTTTTTTTTGTCTCAGTAAAGGTTAGAGACTGAAAGTCCATATCTACACTATCGGCTTGTTATTTGTTCAGCTTCAAATATTGCTGTGTGCTATGACTGGGATGCCAAACCTGCAGCTTTTACGTTATAATGTTGAACATTTGGCATCCCAGTGTTAAGCGGTGGTCACATTCTCTGTTAGTAAGAGGATGACATGGAGCCCACTATCCCTTGGTTATCTTTAGAGCACATGACAGAACAAAGAGTTCAAACACAATGATACAACATCCCCCGGTTACAGAACTGTTGTCTTCTTTTATGTTCAGGACTCATTTTTAAAAACAAATCGAATGTATTTGAGGAGAGTTTAAAACATATATCCAACTCCATATCTCACGGGCCAAGAATCTGGTTGAAAACCAGTAATGGACAAGAGAATATTTATGGGAAACACGTAGTACTGGTTAAGGTAACTGCTTTTAAACTGACAGTGATCTAGGAATGTGCTAGTTATACACTGGCATAAAGCAAGAATTAGAATTTTTATCCCAAACCCAATGGGTCCATCCATAAATTAAATACAAACAAAGGTTGAAATACATAAAAACAGTTGCAATCATAATATGTATGTATTTCAACCTTTGTTTGTATTTAATTTATGGATGCGCCGAATCCATTATCTGGTTCTGGATTCAGAGGTTTTCAGCAGGATTCAGATTTGGGGGAACTATCGCTAATATAAGCTTCATCATATTGAAATAAGAAACGTTCTAAATACAATCAATTAAATATTCTGCATCGTTTCTGAAATAATCAAGTTTATCTTCACTATCCCTCTCTCAGCATCTGTTTCTCTTGGCATTCTGTCTTCATGCAGCAGTTGGGTGTCAGATATTCATTGACAGTTAGAGCCAATATATCTTATAGGGGGGCTTCCTTTCCTAGCAGATGTATTAGAGCTCACTCAAATAAATGATTCCAGCACAAACTACATCTAACAAAATAACTGCCTTTTGCAAAAATCCTGCATGTAGAAAGACACGACATCTGGTGATCTCTAATATATCTTCTAGGCAAAAGGAGCCCCCCTATAAGATATATTGGACCAAACTTTCAATAAATATCTGACACCCAACTCATGCATGAAGACAGGAGAGAGGAATAGTGAAGACAAACTTGATCATTTCAGAAACGTATTAAGAGACTGTATTAAAAAAACTTCTTATTTCAGTATGATGAAGCTTATATTAAATTTTTTTTCAAGACAGTTTCCCTTTAAAATCTTGACTTTTCATCACACTAACAAGGAAGTGAAAAAAAAACAGTTTTTTACCACATGCTGCACACGTGATTCTCTTTGACCCTTTTCTGGGGCAAATTAGGTGCAAATTAGGTTTCAGATTCGGTTCAAGATTTGGCCGAATCATTCATGAAGGATTTGGAATTCATCCATAGCGGATTCAGGGCATCCCTAACTTAATTGCTGTTTGATTTTTAAAAAAAATATATACTAAAAAAAACGTATTTTAATAAAAAATGTAAAAATGAGTTATAAAGATAAAACAAAAAATGAATTTAGTCAGTCCTGAAGATTTAGTGACCTCAGTCGCAGAGGATTCTGGAGAATCTACCAGTAGATATTCATAATTCTTTGCCACCATAATAACTAGTTACAACGTCCTATGGTCTTGCAGATTTACAGTTCTGCCCAGTAATGGTTCATGGCTATTCCTGTATGAGGATTAATTCTTGATCTTTTGCAAACACCCCACTACAGTGCATAGTTCGAAATGAAGCATACATCGATCTGAAATACAGTACATGTGAACCATAAATACATTGGCTTTTGTTCAAGAATATACATCTTTCTCCTATTAAAATTAGTTAGTAATTTAGACTCTAGTCACAAATGACATTGCATTTTTTTGTATGTTTTTTTTTTTTTTTTAACACGCACGACAGACAAAATATTATGGAGAACGCAGCTGCAATTACAACAGGAAAGGGAAAGAGGCAAAGACATTTACGGACACACTCGGGAAACAAGTATACTAAACGGGGGCAGTGAGACAGCGACACCATGGAGAAAAAACCACATACAGAAGCAGCTTTGTTCAATGTAAACATCAATTTAAAGGATAAAGTCTTTTTGTTTCTGTATTCCATTCTTGTTTTTTTTTTTTCTCTCTTTAAAACGTAAACATAGGGGAAGTGCCTTGACTTGAGGTATTGAGGTGCTCCTCCTAATGGGTTAAGGCTGTCACCGATGCAAGCTTCTTTGTGCCTCTTTCAACAAGCTATCAAAATCCATTGACTCATATTTACTCTTTTTTACTGTCGACGAAGGCTCCACTGCATTTGAATCTGTACAAGATTTGGACAACAGTGTGTTAACTATGGCATGATTGTCTGTACCTCTAAAATAGAAAAAAAAACACACGTACAGGTATGGGACCTGTTATCCGGAATGCTTGGAACCTGGGTTTTTTTGGATAATGTACCTTTCTGTAATTCTTCACTTATTTAAACATAAAACAAACCCAATAGGCTGGCTTTGCTTCCAATGAGGATTAATTATATCTTAGTTGGGATCAAGTACAAGCTGCTGTTTTATTATTACAGAGAAAAGGAAATCATTTTTAAATATTTCAGTTATTTGGATAAAATGGAATCTATAGGAGACAGCCTTCCATTAATTCAGAGCTTTTGGATAATGGATCCCATACCTGTATCTATATAGCACAAACTATCTGCCTAAGACAGTTCAATACGTTTTTAGAATTGGTCTGCTTATTTATGTATTAATATTCTTTGAATACACGCTTCGGAAGGCTTTAGAAATCCAGTTGCTGAGGAACTACAATTCCCAGAATGATCACAGGCTGATTTGTCCTGGAGCTTTCAGTGCTTCTCATTGTAGAGGGTGCATGGAGCCAGGAAAAATATAGTAAGAAGATTAAGAGCCTCGAAAAGTGATTATTGTAGAGGAAAATAGAATTCACTTGGATATACGATAAGGCAAAAGGTTCTTGACATAGCTAGGGATGCACCGAATCCAGGATTCGGTTCGGGATTTGGCCAGGATTCGGCCTTTTTCAGCAGGATTCTGATTCAGCCGAATCCTTCTGCTCGGCCGAACCGAATCCGGATCCTAATTGCATATGCCAATTAGGGGCGGGAAGTAAAAATGTTTTCCCCTTTCCACCCCTAATTTTCATATGCAAATTAGGGTTCGGATTTGGTTCGGTATTCGGCCGAATCTTTTTCGTGAAGGATTTGGGGGTTCGGTCGAATCCAAAATAGTGGATTCGTTGCATCCCTAGACATAGCAGGGCATAGAACTGACACTGGTTCTAATTAATAAGTGTGTGGGTATAACAGTAGTGAAAAACAATTGAACGTGTGTGGTTGTAGTTAGTGAATTCTTTTGCATTCTTGAAGCTAATAAAATTGTGGTACAATACTTTTGCAGTCATTTCTAGTAAATGCCAATATGGTCACTAACAAATTGGACATACTGCATGTGGTCAATAGTTTTACCTAGATCAGTGTATTTGGTCCAAAAGAAATGCCGGAGTCCCCCATAGCTCAAGTGAAAGGGGGGCTCACTCCTCTTTCTCAGGGAAGCTCCTTTCTGTAAAGACAAGGCTGCATGCTCCGAACGTCGATAGGTGATGAAACCATATTTCTCTCCCCTAAGAAGGCAAAGGAGAAGGTTAATCCCTGGAAATGCTTGATCCCCAGTAGAAAATAAAACAAAGGCAACATTTTTTACACAGATATTTTCTATCTGAAGGGTATGCCATATTCATTCAGGAAATGAAGCTTTGTATATTTCTATTTATCATTTATTTCCTTACATCATTTTTAATGAGGGCTAGGGTAGCAGATACTAAGAGCAGGGTTTAGCTCAGAAAAGAACAACAAAAGAGCTTTAATGGTCGGCTTACCTGCTTTTGCTAAGGACACGACATTCAGTGATTTCTCCAAACACTTCAAACCTTCTCTTCAGCTCATTAGCACTAATGCTGTTGGAAAGGTTTCTGATGTAGATCATTCGCCCTTCACCCTACAAATTACACAGAACATGACTGCAGTCGCTCAAGTAGTAAGATGCCTGATACTTTACTAAAGATGTAGAAGTGGAATTTCCTTTAATCTTTCAATTTACATACATATATTTATAAATATTATATACACATGTAGGGATGTGAAAATTTAGACACCCTTACACATTATTGACAGACACATCCCTAGTAATATGGACGCCTAAGTGGGTCCTGATGGGGACCTTGTGCTTATGTAACCCCTGTAGTTCTCACAGTGTACACTAGATGGCACTGTGTGAGAGTATAAAGGTCTTGGAAACCATGAGGTCTGGGTCCATTACTTTAGCCCACACCCTGCAGGCTGGAAGGGAATGTGTAGTGGTCCCTAGGAGCGTTGGCCCTACTAAAGAGATTAGCAGTACTTGGTCATAGATCACTCTAGGAGTGATAGATAGCTTAGGTAGCTGAGCAGCTCAAAGCTCCAACGAGGAGACATTTGAGGGATTAAGATCCTGGGTACTAATAGCCCAGAAGTAGGGACAAAGTATTGAGACTAGGGATGATAGGAATTCCCCTAGCTGCCACTTAAAGAAATCCTGAAAACTGGTTGTAAATTCTACATAACTGCTACCTATGCTGACATGAACCCTTGCCTGTAGGGATCCAGCCCCATGCATGGTGCTGTGAGTATTTGCTTCCTTTATGCTATCTGTGATCTAAGCTCCATTGTGGATATGTGTGTATATATGTTAAATATATATATGGTTCTGGTTAAGCACTAAAGAACTACTGGCGCCCATTTATTGTGCGATTGCACCTGGTTACAGTTGCACTACACCCTGCCTCCACCCCGTTGCGAGGGCTTACCCCTGAGAGAGAGGGCCTCATTTTGTGGTATTACCCCACACTGAAAGTAGCTTAAACTGACCACAGTAAAGTCAGTTTATTATAGCGCTACAGACATTACATTTAAATCTTTATGCAGCACCCTTCCAGCTAAATCGAGGTTCTGAATTTCCCTCTAGAATATTAATACTACAATATGTCCATTTTTTCTAATAAAATATAGAAATGCTTCATTTATACAGGGTAGAATAACCAAAGGTTTTGGCAACAAGGGAAAGTTTTGTCTAATTTCTGGACAGCATAACTATTTGCAAATATAACTAATTTTAGTCTGTAAGGCTTTGGAGGCCACACAAAGAGTGAAGCTGCTATTGGTCCTTTAGGGCTAAAGAACACCAGTAACTGAGATTAAGGATTACGTGCTAGTAGTTACCCACTAACACTAGTGGGAAGTGCTGTGCCTGTGAGCAGTTTCTATCCCACCATCATCCTTGTATGTGCTTTCAGGAAATCACTAGCCAGACACTCTGTGTGATGCTTCCCATTGCACTTAAAGAATTAATGCATTTTGAACACTGCTTTGGAAAAAACAATGGTGCATTGCTGCATTTTTCATAAAGTATATAAAAAAAAAAATCCCCAAATCTGTAGTTTCGACAAATCTTGGGAGTGTGCACATAGAATATGTATATTACAATACATTTTTATATTATAGAAATTCAAATGATAGAAATGTTTATATTATATGCAGTTCTGCATTATGCCAGTGGCATTAAGTCTGTAAGAAAAAGACTATTCTACATTTAATGAAATATAAATCATGTATTAAGGATCTGAGGGAGTTACAAGGCTCTCTTTATTGCAATTCAAATACGTGGCTAGTAGCGTTGCCATTTTAAAACACATTCTAGCCCATTTAAATGAGTGTCACCCTGGCGGAGAACTACAAGTGCCTTGAAAATACAATATTCTGAAAACACACACTCGCTATAATGTGCACTTTCAGATAAAAATGCAATAAAATGGAACTGAATATGAAATGTATAATGTATGTAATTCTACGGATACAGACAGCTCGCACAGCTACAGACACTGAGATTAAAATTAGGAAATGCAAAAACCATGGTTTGCTCACCTAAGAGGTGTCATATGCTGCAGTATTTATGGTGTTAGTACAGTAGTTGGACTGAGATGATATCTGACTTGTTGAAGAATGGACAGAGAGCATATGAGGTGCCACGTGCAATATGGCCATCTCTCTATTGTTCTGATTGCTTTGCAGAGCACACAAATGATCAGAAAAAGAAGTGAAGAGGAGCTATGGCTCCTCTTTACTTCCGCATCTGCCAATTCACTATGCACTGGCTGGCATGGTGCATTGGCAAATTAAATTTTCATACTTGCCCAGGCCATCCAGTATCCACATTACACGGCTATCATCCAGCAGATAAGATTTTATGTATGCATGCATGTATGTATGTATGTATGTATGTATGCATGTATGTATGTATGTATGGCCTGTTTAACACCTGCCAAAATTTGATAGTATGACAGAAGTTGCACTGAACAAAGCTCAGAGATGCGCCTTCTGCTGGTGCTTCATCAACAGAATTCTAAATGCACAGAAGCTCATGGGACAAGACTTACAACTGCCTTTTCTCTTTTCCTTTGAATCTGCCTTTGGCTCGGCTGCCGGCTGCCTTGGCATTCATCTCTCTCATGCCTGTGTAAGAAAAGATCATTTTCAAATTGATTAAAAAACATTTTTTTTTTGGAAGTTAACTGCCCAAAACCATATGCACGTTGCTATTGTTGCCATTCATTTCAGGCTGACCCTGTTCTTTCTATTCCAATGGAAACTAAAATGAGAACGGACATCCCGCTGTGCAGATTTCTAAGAACATTTTATCCTGAATGTAGGAAACAGTATAGTCTGCCTTTCCATTTCTTTATACTAGACTGAATCGCAAATATTTGCCTGTAAAGCACATTAAGGATATTACCCAGAGAACAAGCAAGGCAGTGGGAACATTTACAGCCATTTGCTTTCGGTGTGCAAAGACAAGTCTGCAAATCAATATGGGTTATCGTAACTAAACCTCAACATTTAGTTGTCAAAAAAGGATCATAAGCAACTCAAATCATTGTCAAATCAAAGTTCTGCATTGCTTGAAATATATTTATACATTTACACTGACTCCTGTGAGGCTTTCAATTACTATGAATAAAAACCCAAGCAAAGCCACATGGTCAATACATTCATTGGTCCATAGAAAATCAACAAGATTTCCTTGATACAGGCAAGTTGTATGTATGGAATCATCTCAAGTATTAAAATGTTGTAATCAACTATTCATAGAAATAAAAGAAAAAGTGCATAGCAGGGGGTGTTGTTCCTCCTGCCTGGGAAAAAGTCCTAAGGCCCCAGATAAAGGGTTGGGTGTGTATGTATGGGTGAGAGGAAATGACTTTCATTAAGGTAGGCACACAGTATAAAATGGGAGAATCATAGGCTGTCAGATTAGCCCTTTTTGGACTCTAGCCAGTGGATCAGAGGTACAGGAGGCATCAAGAAGAGGAAAGGAAAGTCTGAAAGTAAGGGAGAACCTCAGTGGTAGATACAGAGAAGGAACCATGTGAACCTGAGAAATGTTATGTCTTGTTATGTTTTAAGGATAATGTTCCTTTAAAGCATGTCGCCTACAGCCTAGCCTTCTATACTTGTATTGAATTTTCATTAAGGGTGTGTATCTTGTAATTCAAAACGGTTAAATATAAAACAATATTACACAGCCAAAGTAATGTTTAAGGATAAAAAAAAGAACTATCTGGTGCTGACAAAGGTCCTCTTCTACATAAAGTCTCTAGTATTCTCTTCTGAGAGTAAATCATCTGAAAAGCAATGTTTGTCACTGACCTATACACTCACTTTCTGGCCTACCTTTATGCATGACCATTACCAGATAAGCAGAAGTCCAGTTGTTTGGGAATTATCTGTGCACTGTCTAATTTTTTACCTTGCAAAGACCAAACATGCAGCAGCTTCAATTTTACTATTTGCCCTGTTTAGCTTAAAGGGATCCTGTCATCAGAAAACATGTTTTTTTTCAAAACGCATCAGTTAATAGTGCTACTCCAACAGACTTCTGCATTGAAATCCATTTCTCAAAGGAGCAAACAGATTTTTTTATATTCAATTTTGAAATCTGACATGGGGCTAGACATTTTGTCAATTTCCCAGCTGCCCCTGGTCATGTGAATTTTTTTTTTCCCATGACAGTATCCCTTTAAGTAATAAGAACAAACCAATAAGCAAAAAGTATGTTCAGCACAAGCCATATTTACTGAACTTGTGTTGAACAAGAGGTTATACTGTCCTCTTTTAGTTCTATTACCAGTCCAACAAAACCTACCTGAAAACCCTTGGTCTGTCTCTTGAAGTGTGGTAGAAGGAACGAGGGCTCGCCCGTTTTAGAGGATAGCACTGACGATTGGGTTTGGAAGAGGAATCCCTCTCTAAACATATTTTGCTTCTAAGAGGAGAAAAGCAAACATCGTCCTCTACAGGTGAGCTGCATTCACTGCCACTGTCATCAAAGACAGAGTCATATTCGGGGCTGTTGAACAGTGCGTTACTCTCATCTTTGAGGTTGTGATCAGGAAAACCAAAGTGCTTTGTGAGGCTTGCTCGGATTTCGTGGTCTTTTAACAGTTTGCTGTCCCCTTTGAGAGTCCCTTCTTTGTTTTTCCCTGCGCTCTGCTGCTGCACTGGAAGAAACGTTTGCTTGGGCTTTGTCTCCACACAACTCGGCAGATCTAAAGACCTGATTATTTTCCTTTGAAAAGTAGTTTCAACTTTCCTGACCTGGCAATAATCATGGTCGCCAAAAGACCTGGAAAATGGCCTTTTTGTGCCCTGTGATTCAGCTTGAGCAGGAGGGCCGGCAGTTCGACTTAAATAAGCAAATAGCTCAGTCCTCTCTGGATGTTTCTTTGCTGTTTTTTTGTTTATCGCCCGATGTTGTTCGGTCACCTGCATTTTGCAGTGCGAAGGTTCCGGCTTGTACAGATCCTCTTCTGTGGGCTTGTATGGTGGGGTGGTGGGTGGAGTCAGGCCTTGCAAAAGAAAAACATCTGGTCAACCAACCAACCAACTTAAAGTGTATATGTAGCCCTGTTTACAAGTAGTGTATGCATTTATTTTATTGTTCTATAAATGCTCAGTAAAGCATATATGAATAGAAAGTCTTAGAAATATTTATGTTTGTTTACTGATGTGTGGAAGCTGCCATTAAGAACATTAATATACATTGTAAATATAAAAATATCTGGAACGGTCCAATTCCTAAGACGGACGAATGGCTAGTGTCAGAGGGTTGATAGTTGTCACCCCCACCCTCTATGACGCCATAACGCTATATGGCCCAAGGCAGGATGGACTAATGGTCTACTGTGGACAATGGTCACTCATATAGCTTATACTAGGCCATACAAACAAAAGATCATCACTCTGTTTCTTAAATTCCAGAGTATCAGCATAACGCCAGTCTGTCTGGTGTGGCCCCCTCCTGCAGACGTGCTGCTCGAATAACTTGAAATCCCACAATGGCCTTGGTTAGCCATAGCTGATTGCGAGGCTGTGGACCGTTGGAGCTAGGCACAGTATGTTACAACATTCCTTTGATAACATGTAAGACTAAGTAAATCATTTAGACATTAATTGTACAAGGAGGAGACAGACTATGTATGGTATTTCCGTGAAACCCTTGTCACACTTATTGTAAAAGCCTTCTGAAAGCTATATAATGCCTGGACCAAGAGGTGGGTCTTTGGTAAGTCCTTGGCTGACATTCTGTGTGTTACTCCAACAGCTTACCCAGACAAAACTGTTATGTTGTATTATGTAAGAATAAATTGCCTGACTATTACTAAAGGTTTTCCTTTACTGAGTTTTGTCTTACACGAGGTCAAAATGGTACTACAAAAAATACCATCATATGGTGACCCGACGACTGTGATCCGGTTTTTTCCAGTCATTTTTTTCAGGCAATGGAGGGCTCCAGGCTGTCTTACTGGAGTGTACCTGAGGACCTTTGTTCTCGGATGTCTGTAGATACCCGTGGATATTTTCTTTTCCAGGATGGTTTCCCCGTAAAGCTTTACTTTAACGGATGATGGATACACGCGCGTAAGTACCCCCCTGGGTGGGGTATATATGTTTTTTCTAACTTCTTCTTTTTGCCTATTGTTTTGTTAATTGTTGTGTTAATCAGCTGAAATTATCTGCCATTCATGATAGGAATCCGCAGTTTCCTTTCTGTTTTTGTATTTTGTACGTCTCTTATTCCTTATCATGAAGTGTAGTCTAAAACATCTTGAAATAGAAATTACACGTGTACTGTATGTTGTTTGATGAATGCAAAAGGATCCATGAATGTTGAATGTTTACCTAGCAGGCCAGAAATACGGAAAACTAGGTTTTCTGAAGGAAATTCTGTAGAGTGTGAAGTGTGAATCACTTTCCTGTCCGTTTGAATTGTCAGATGAAAAACGAGAGTCATACAAACATTTAGGTGTTGTCTGCAACTTCAAACCTATTTTCTCCCTTTCCCCTCAATTGTAAGCCTGTTCTAAATTACAGAGAAAGGTATAACATCATTTTTTCCTGCAGGTGACTCCAGTTTATATGTATGTTTGTTTGCCCTGTTTGTTTTATAAACCAATGTTAATAGCTCGCTGCTAAGCTTTTTTGCATCCTACAGGTCTGTTAGAGCATATTGTGAATGTATTACTTGTGTGTATGTTAGAAAGAAAAGGACTTGACTTGACTTGACTTGACGGTTATATGACTTTGATGTGTCTGTAATGAATATGTTTACCTTACTGTTTTTGGTTCTCTTTAATGTTTATATGTTTTCATAGGTACCTCTTGTAATATAATATTTGTTCTATGTGTCTGTCATTAAAATATTGTCATTTTGTCTTTGACTATCATGTCTCTATTCTTATCTTATCCTAACATTGTCTTCTTTGTTATTATTCTCATAGTAACATTAGTTCTCTTGTGTATTTCTGTTTGTGAATGGGTTACTCGTGAATAAGGTTAATTCACTCCACTTGTCTTTCTATTTTAACATAAATATTAGTGTTGTCTCTTTAAATGTTCTCTGTTGAAGTTTTTTGTCTCAAACAAACCTTATTTCTCTTTTTTATCTTTATGTGTCAGATTGATAACTCTTTTCTAAGTGTATTATGTTTTACTTGTGATCTGAAAGAAAAAAACATGTTCCATCAGTTTAGAATATCTAACAATCCTCCTAGATATGCTAGTTGAGTGCCCAAAACATTTTAAGTTTCAAAGCCTTTGTTAAGTGTCACAGCTGAGGGGACAAGACTGCGTTTTCCTGGCCAGAAGGCGATAGTTTTCTTCCCTCACAACTTGACATTCTACTGTGACAGATAAAGGATATGTGAAAGAGTAAATATTTTACTATACAAATTGCATGCCATTAGATTTAGCAGGCTTTTGCCAACAATAGAAAGTGATATTTCTCACATATACTTCAGCTGAGACATTACACCTTTTCTCTGCTCCTTGCTCAGCAAACTTAGATCCAGTCCTTTATATGGATACTAAGGAGCAATTAAATGCTATTTTGAATGTGCCTATTGGCAATTTTAGAGTGATACAGGGTTACACAGTCTCAGAACTTTTTGTTTCACAGACGGTGCAGCCCCAGTAATGAAGATTCTTATTGAGCTAATGGTTCAGAATGTTTTAAGCTTATTAACAGTAGTACTTCCCCTGAATCTTCTGAAGACAAATGTCCTGACGACCAAATAAATCATGGTCAGTTGTTTCACACTGAAGTACTTAATGGTGCATTAGATTTACAGCACCCTTTAAGAGGAAATCTAGTTCATAGTCTAATTAATAACAAGAAGGATTCTATTTGCTGGTACTGTCATAAAAACTACACTTCCCAGAATCCTCCGTTGCACAATGTTTCAGATGCTTAACTTCTCTCACTGTTTTGTAACTTCTTTTTTTGTCAGGCAGCTGGCTCAGGAACGTTTAACCACAGCAAATATTTTTAACTTTACTGTTTTATACTCATCTGTATTTTTTGTCTCTCCTGCATCTGGATCTTTTTCACCCACATGAAGGTAAACTTGATGCAGTTTGGATCCATACCCGATTCACTCATTGGTACAGGTTAAATTCCTTTCATTATTCTCTAGACAGATGTGAATCTATTATTTCATATTATTGTACTGCATTTGCAGTACAACAAGAGAGGAGTATTATACTGTGGGTTATGTTGTTGTTACTATTTTTTCTAATTAAATAAGTTTCAGTTAATAAAAATGCAGCTTATGTGCTTGTGCCGCTGCTACAGAAAACTTCTCCCGTAATCTTTGCACTTGTGTATCTTGCATCACACGTCTGCAAGTGTAAGAAAATGCAGAAGTGACTTCGATTTATTGTTGATTTTGTCTGATAACCAGTAATTTCACTACCAAATTTGTAGAAATAAATTATGCTACTAAAATGGGTCTATGTCATTCTCATTTAGGCTAAAAATATAAATATATATATAAATATATATAAAGGTACAATAGAGAACTTGTTAAATGTTTTTCCTGGTTATGATTAATCAATATTATTTTGTTATAAGAAGGAAACAGTACAGGTTGTATTTGATAGTTTACATAATTAAATTTTCGATTCTGTTACAAATTTGCAAATTACACTGATATTAAGTGGAATTGTGTCTTTGTACCATCCCACTTCCAACAACACAATTACTGGCAGCATTTGGTTGGATTTATTCCCAGCTGTCCTGTCAATTCTCTGCAACAATCCTATCAGGTGTTGTGGACTTCCTCCATTTGAATTAACCACAAGAAAACAAACGTCCTTCACTCATATCATACATGTACAACCACTTCTCATTACTGACAGTTCATACAGTAGTTTCATTAGAGTTCTTTAGCTAGTACATTAGATAAGTCAGTATTACCAGAACACCAGATATTGTCACATTGTCTCTTTGTTTCCAGGTTGGTGATCTGAGCAAAATTCCATCAGTAGCTGTTGAGATTATTCCAATCCATTCCAAATAGAACATCTATCATTGATCCCACCACTCATTGAAAGAAACTCTACATACATACAAAGAGTCATTTCAAAGTTTGCCATTCGTATCTGTGATGCCTTTACATTTTTGCCTATCCTAACATCGAATCCATGGACTGATTATGAACTCTTAGGAACTGTACAGAGACTGCTGCATTGACTGAATACAAGTGACTGTTGAATATTTCTTCATATGTCTATTCACAGCCATGATGTCTCTCTGATTGGACTTTCCCCTATAATGAACTGATGGACTGATATTGAAATGAGTTAAATTTAAGTTTGAGATTCATACAGTATTGAATGTGATATAGTTAAATTGTGTACAATTTATAAGAACAATGGGAATGTGATAATGTAACATTTTCTCTATATGTTTAATTTTAGATTAGTTATGAAAACAACAAAGGTAAAATTGTATCTGTTTAAAAAGGTTTTAGAAGGAAAGTTTCCTGTAATTACTCATTATTGTATTATTGCCCCAGGTCCTCAGCTCTATATGTAGCTGGTTGTGTGTAAACAGCACTGACATAGAAAAAAAAAATGATAGACCCCATTATAATAGAACTCTGTCATGTGCTAATGTTAGTTTTGAGTAGAGTCTAGATTCCAAGACTAGTCCCGCCCATAATGTTAAATCTATAAAAAAAAAAAAATAGAGTAACTGACCAAAATAGTATGATTTTAGATTAGCATGTGTTTTGATAGGAAAAAGAAGGTTGTACTCATATTGTTTCTGAAATGTTTGCTGAATGTCATATAGTCAAAGTTTTAGAGCTGCAACAATAAGTGTAATGTTTTTATAGAACAGTTCAGTTATTCCAAATGATTAGGTAAAATTTTATAGCTGGTTAAACAACTCTATTGGAAGTTTCATTAAGTCTATCCATGTCATCCTAGCATTAATACTTGGTCTATATTTCTCTGTTAGAATTTGTGCTATAAGTACCTTTCAACTTCTGCTTTCATTTGATTTACATCTATAAGATAAAACTTTTCTCAGCCTTATAGGGGAGGTTTGACAAGAAAAAGAAAAACAGCTCAGAGATAAGTTCTCTGAAAGTTATAGCTCAGATACAGACAAGCAGGCTGTCCCCAGCCCCACAGCTAAACTCTACCCCGCCCGTACAATACAAAGTAGAGAAAAGGGGGGCGACGGGGGATGCTGCAGAAGTGCGTCTGACTAAAAACACACAGATTAACTCATAAGGCATACATAGAGCCGTCAGCCTCCCCACTCTATGATGAGTTGTTTTCCGTAATAGCTAAGAGAAAGAGAGAGGCAGCAAAAGAGGTAAAAGGTCAAGTATGTGCCCTAGAAAGTCAAAGTGCCTAAGAATCAAAGGAAGCTAGAAAGCAAAGAGAGGAACAAGAAAAGTTGATAGTAGAATGGTTGAGTTAGATAATAGAGAAAAGAAAAAGTTTGAATTTAGCATTTTTAGCCTCATTTCAGTATTTTTCATTTTTAGCTTCATTTTAGTATTTTTTCATTTTTATTAATCTTCATTTTTACATTTTTATCTTACTCAGGATGATTATTACTGTGTCTCATTATCTCTATGCAATGATTTCCTTTTATTATCTCTCTGTAATGCTTTATTTTGCTTTATTTTGAAACCTAACTTCACTATAATCATATATTTGCTTAAATCTTAGACTACATGTTATATTCAGACAGCTCTTGCTTCATTGTGCGGCTCCAGCGGTTCGTAGTCACGTTAGTTCCTCAAAAACAGGAAATACCTCTAGCCCTCTAGCTCCCTGTTTTCTTTGTTTTCATTAATTTCAGCTTTTCAGCTGCACTTCTGTATTGGTGCTGCCACAACAGTTGAACTGTAACTCACAGTAGTGCACACCACTGTCCCATTTATAATAGACCTCCCTTGTTCCTGGGGGTCCTCTCAGCACTCTTACTGTGCCTGTAATTACTAATGTGAAACATATTTTTAAATGTTTCAAGAGAGGTAATGTAAATATAAAAATATCTGGAACGGTCCAATTCCTAAGACGGACGAATGGCTAGTGTCAGAGGGTTGATAGTTGTCACCCCCACCCTCTATGACGCCATAACGCTATATGGCCCAAGGCAGGATGGACTAATGGTCTACTGTGGACAATGGTCACTCATATAGCTTATACTAGGCCATACAAACAAAAGATCATCACTCTGTTTCTTAAATTCCAGAGTATCAGCATAACGCCAGTCTGTCTGGTGTGGCCCCCTCCTGCAGACGTGCTGCTCGAATAACTTGAAATCCCACAATGGCCTTGGTTAGCCATAGCTGATTGCGAGGCTGTGGACCGTTGGAGCTAGGCACAGTATGTTACAACATTCCTTTGATAACATGTAAGACTAAGTAAATCATTTAGACATTAATTGTACAAGGAGGAGACAGACTATGTATGGTATTTCCGTGAAACCCTTGTCACACTTATTGTAAAAGCCTTCTGAAAGCTATATAATGCCTGGACCAAGAGGTGGGTCTTTGGTAAGTCCTTGGCTGACATTCTGTGTGTTACTCCAACAGCTTACCCAGACAAAACTGTTATGTTGTATTATGTAAGAATAAATTGCCTGACTATTACTAAAGGTTTTCCTTTACTGAGTTTTGTCTTACACGAGGTCAAAATGGTACTACAAAAAATACCATCAACATTTAAAAGAATACAAATAAAAGATGACACAGAAAGGCCCTTGCAACATCGACACATAATTTGATGGCCTGCTTATTAAAAGTAGACATTTTGCTCGGAACATGCAATCTCCCCACTTACACAATCTATTAATAAGTAGGCGAAGTCTGTACCCTAGTAAATGCCACTCAAACGATGGAGATAAATTACCTGCAGTGCCGCAGAGCTCTACTGTAAGAGCTTGCTCAAAATTCCTACTCTCGAATGCCGAATCACTGCAAAGATAACAGTAACATAACCATGGTAAATGTGTTAGCATCTGAAAGTGTAGCAATGTTCAGGCACAGCACATTAGGGGGGTAAACAATCCAACTGCAATAAGACACAAGGGTGCAGCCCACAAGATGTCAGCCTCATAGTCTTTAGTAAGTGCTTTAGTTCACACGGAGTACTTTCTAAAAGGTAGCAAGTACAAGCCGTTCCCTCAGGACTCTGTGTTCTCTCACTGCCATAAGCTGATGGATATGCAGCAGAAGATGGCAACAGGCAAATGCCTGATGCAGTAAAAACGACTGATGCAGTAAATATCTTCCTCTCTAAATAACTTGCGCCAACACAGCTATTCGTGTTGCAGATTTCATTGATAAAGGCATCTTTGTCTGGTCTGCTGCAGTTAGAATAAAGAAAGCAGATGTCTTATTGGATTTATTACTGCATAACCTCCAAAGACTCAAAACTCTCCTTTTGCCCATATGTTGATTATAATAAGAAAAAAGTACTCTGGGTGCCAAGCAGCTGTGTCAGTGCCTGCAGCAGGGTCTAAATGTGCTAAAATATGTAGGATCAGAATATCTAGCTAAAGGTCTAGCAAAATCATATTACAAGGAAAAAAAAACCAATTGGGAGCAGGCAATAAAAAAGGCAAACTTCCACCAGGCCGGTAGTTCGAAAAAAAGTTTATTGTGTCCACAGCCTTACGCGTTTCGTGTCATAATCATAGGACCTATGATTAAGTGTTTATGACACGAAACACGTAAGGCTGTGGACACAATAAACTTTCTTCACTTTGAACTACTGGCCTGGTGGAAGTTTGCCTTTTTTGAGTGCCGGCTCCCAATTGGTTTTCGGTTTGTCCACTCCCCGTGCTGAGGGCTCAGGGCAGTGCTCATGGGCCACTTCATTTACTTCTGACAACCCTAATACCACAGATGTATCATTGATACCAGGGGAAATAAAACATGCAGATGGAGCAAGCCTCCACTAATCACCATTGTGTAAAAAAATTATTATTATATATATTTATTTATTTTTTTGTAGGAAATTCTTACTTTCGGGATGGGAGAGGACAACTGGAATTATCTGTAAAGAGAAAGAGTAAATTCAGTAAATAATTAATTCATTTACAGCATAATATATAAATCTATCTAGAGCTATACATGCCATATCTATCCCAAATGCCAGCATGTTTTAAAAGCAAAAGTGATTATTTGGAGTCTCCAGATGTATTACCGGCTTTCTTCATCAGTGAACATTATGCATTTCTCCCACTGGGTGGCACTGAGGAATAATGTAATTAGCTGCCAGTGCAACACTGAGCATTACGTACTTTTTGCATAACTGAATATGAACTCAAATGCATCCAGGATATGTGTCAAGACTACATTTCTTATGTCCACCAGAAAATTTTGCATGCTGCACTTAGAATAAAAGGGTAAAAACACAGCCAAATGAAAAGCTTTGAATAAACACGCATGAGTATGCAATTGTTAATGCATTTCAAACGCATTAATCCCACACCTATGTTCAGAGAGTTAGTTAGTTGTCCACATCAGTCTCTAACCCAGTGGAGATTATACAGAACACAGTACAAGGTCAATTATATCAGCCAATTAACCTGTAGCATGCCTGTATGTTTTTGAAGAGTGGGAAGAAACCAGAGAACCCAGAGCCACACACAATGAAAATACACAGACTGGTTAGGACTGCATTCCCAGCCAATAATCATCTGTTGTTGCAATATCGGATTTTAGGGTTTGGCAACACTGCTTTAGATACTACACAAGCCGCATGACACATAGATGTTATAAGGAGGTTGCATTGCAATTGTTATCTGCAGAGAATCCCTCTAGAGGACAGTACATCAATGAAATCATCACCAATGATATCATCACAGCCATTTGCCTTTTATTTGTGTCACCCTCACCTTAAAGGACAAGGAAAGTGTAAAATAGAATAAGGCTAGAAATACTGTATTTTGTATACTAAACATAAGCATGAACTTACTGCACCACAAGCCTAATCAAACAAATGATTTCTGCTTTCAAAGTTGGCTACAGGGGGCTGTCATCTTGTAACTTTATTAAACATCTTTGCCTGACCCTGACCCTGCACATGCTCAGTGTGGTCTGGGCTGCTTAGGGATCGTCGTAAACAAAGCTGCTTGAGTTCTGCATGGCTGGGAAGTAAGGCGGGGGCTCCCCCTGCTGTACATAAGTATGATTGTTTCCCTGCTCAGCAGTTAGGGACCGTCTGACAATTCCTATCCACAGCAGTAAATGAAGGGAGAATTTCACTGCATACAGTCAGGTTTCTTATAAAAACGATACACATTTTTTAATTAAAGTATATTGGAGATAGGTTTCTTTTTCATTACAGATAGTAAAAATGGGATTTCATTTTTTTTCCTTTCCTTGTCCTTTAATATACATCTGTTAAATAAAACCAGACATGTAAACGCTAATAAAGGCCAATACCACCGAAGAGTCCAAGCTGCAATTTAGGCAAATGCTTCAACCACTGCTGAATCCAAATCTTAATTATGATGTGAATATTGTAATAAAACAGAATAACCTACTTTTGATTCTTAATCGATAAATATGCAACAATGCTTTCCTCATTAGCCTTACCTCTTGGCTGGAGTTGCTCGATAACACTGTCAATCTGTGCTTCATCCAGATCCCTTTCTTGTAAGAATTTATCAAGGGGATCGAGTAATTGTCCAACTTCCACTTCTGCCACCTCTCCTTCATCCCTAAAAGATTCAGTGGTCAAGCAAATGTCTTCTGCTGCGGACAAGAAGTCACAGTCAGCAGTAGCTTGGGCCACACATATTACTGGGGAGGTCTCATCATCAAAAAACCAATCACTGAACAATGGATTCAGCCTGCTTGACCGTCTAACGGCATATATGGAGTTTTCCTGTTTCTGGGATGTTTTAACAATCAAATTTTCCTGAGCAGTATTTGCAGGTTTCCACAAATCTGATTCATCTTTCTTGGTATCCCCCTTTGTCAAATTAGTGCCACAAGCATCAGAGAAAGCTGCATATACAGGTTGTGCCAGCCGATATGGTTTGCTCACATCCCCGCAGATGTCCTTTGCTAGCAGTTCTTTCAAGATAGAAAACCTTGCCCTTGTTGGCTTTGTCCATTTGTATTTACTAGCCACAGGACAGCTTACCCTGGCACTTCTGGAATCTAATTGTTTGCCTTGATTAGGACAGGAGTTTGTTTGAGGTTTGGATTCCAGTTGAGATCTCTTAATGAGACTGTTACTATTCTGGTGTTTCTCACTACCGAGGTGTTTTTTTACTGGAAGGCAGTAAGTGTGCATATACCGAATAAGGTCCACGACTGCACGTTTCTCCTTTTCACAAGTAAACTGTGGTTTCTGTTCTTCTGGAGGAGGTGTCAGTAAAGTGCCCAGTGGATCACCCTCACTATGCTCCTCTTCTTCATTCGACTCACTGTCTTCTTCCTTGTTACAGTCCTGGTTGTTATCCTTGGAAAAAGAGGTGGCCTGTGGAACGCATGGAGTGGATACCAAGTGCCTGTGCAACTCTGTACAGCTTCGATTCTGGGCTTGGGGAAACCCAGACGGTCTGTCTGTTGGGCTCTCCACCTGTAGATTTGAAACATTGGAATCAGTGTCATTGGTGTGTGACTATAGACACTTCCTATTTACTTATTAAAGGGATACTATCATGGGAAAACGTGTTTTTTTTCAAAACGTTCAGTTAATAGTGCTGCTCCAGCAGACTTCTACACTGAAATCCAATTCTCAAAAGAGCATTTTAATATTTAATTTTGAAATCTGACATGGGGCTAGACCTGAGTCATGTGACTTGTGCGCTGATAAACTTCAATCACTCTTTGACCCCCCCCCAGCAGCCTAATAAAAATACAATGGGAAGGTAACCAGATAACAGCTCCCTAACACAAGATAACAGCTGCCTGGTAGATCTAAGAACAACACTCAATAGTAAAATCCAGGTCCCACTGAGACACATTCAGTTACATTGAGAAGGAAAAACAACACCCTGCCAGAAAGCAGTTCCATCCTAAAGTGCTGGCTCTTTCTGAAAGTACATTACCAATTTTATTGTTACTTTTTATGGCTTAACTTTCTATGCAGACCCTCCTCTATTCTATTCCCATCTCTTGTCAAAAGCACTGCCTTGAAAATTGCATCCTAGCAACCAAATATCTGCTGAAATACCAAAATGAAAAGCTACTGAACAAAAAGCTAAATAACCAAAAACCAATTGCAATATCTACATCATACTAAATGTTAATTTACACGAGAACTACCCCTTTCATGATGGTAACAAACAAAGGTGTCTCCTTTATTCTAAAAACAGAATTTATAGATATTTGAGTCAGACCACTAAAAAAGATAGGGAATGCAAAATCCATTCACCCTTAAGAGCACACAAGATCAAATACTGAAGACTATATTGTCTTACGGAGCAAAAGCTTATATCGATTATTTCTGCAAATCTGATATCATTCTTGGTAATCAATTTCTTTCCGTACTAACAGAGGAAACCATCAAAATAAATAAGTCATAACAACCTTATAGGAGGTACTTAAAAATAGCATTAATAAAAAAATAATAAAAAAGCAGACATAAGCACCTTAGAGTTAGCCCGCTGTGGGTGGAATTTAGAAGTTCCCTGACGCCGTGTATTCCCATCCTTTTGGGTATCAGCAGCAATGGGTGTCTGTGCTGGAGAAAGCAGCAACTTCTTAAGCTGTGAGAAATAAGGCGAAGACACATCAGGGACCATACAGTATAAAAGACAAAACGTATAAGCACACACACATATACAAACACCCATTATTATTTGTAAAGAAAGAGAGATCTGTCAACCACTTTTTTCAGAGTAACTTTAATAATTCAGAAATGTTAACATCAAAGAGGACTCACTGGTATAATCATTTCATTAAAAGTATAATGGTTCTTCTATATCTAAACCAAAGGTTTTTAGCAAAGGGCACATGGGTAACATTTAGAGCTGAGCTTAAAATAAAGGGAAATCATCTAGATATTTGAATGACGCCCTTCTATGCAATAAACGTTAAGGCAATGTTAGCTGTTGCATTCAGTGGATCAGTTTAACTTGCCAATCCCTTACAAACAGGAGTGTCCATACTTTACTAAGTGGGGTCTACTTTTAGTGATGTTGTTCCATTACGATCTACATCCATAAAAGCACTGTTAGCATTCTGTTCCATCTAAAATATTACTCAGAGACTAATTTCTGAGAAAATCTAGTATTGCTATATTTAAATATTTATTTCTTATGTAACCTTAGCATAAAAAATATCTGAATGAAAAGCATGAAACAGGAGGGTGATTTAGACACGCTGTTTGTTGACATCTACTGATCACCAGCTAAAGGTCTACTGATTCCAATCTACCTTTTGGACACCCCTATCTTACAAGATCCAGCCAATTTGGTTAATGGCTTAAGCCAACAACATTTGCTAGGCTGCCACCTGTTTTCAGTAAGTGGAAGGTTTAGCAAATGCTTGTGCCTTGCAAGGGTAACATCTCTCTATAATGTGATGCCTGTTTTGATACACAGAAAATAAACATTACTTGTAACTAAATCCACACAATGCTTCATGCTTCTTCACTCAGTACAATTCTGCAGTACCAGTAGATTCTCCCAGGTACAGCAGAAATATGCAATATAACCCCTCTTCAAGTCTAATCCCATTACAATAATAGAGTGTCTAGATGGGCCCAATCCTTGGATCCACAGCAAAGGCATAGACTCTTCATCAGGCTGAGACTCTCGCTGTCAAGTTATGTTAATATTCTCTTGCAAGGTTTTCAATAAAAAAACATGAAACCCCTAAGAAACACATTCTGTAGAAGCTTCACCAAGGCAGAAATGATATGGTTGGTCACAAGGCCTGAACGGCAGAAACAGAAGATTTAGTCATGGCCAGTACTAAGCTGCATTATACTGATGGGTGATGGAAGTAATATAGAAGTTCTACGCTTTAAAAACTCCCAAGAGAGTTTAGATTATATTTGGACACTTCCATTTAAAGGGGATTATTATCTCCAGAATATAATCAGTGGTAATCAGTGGTTTGTTTATCAGAGCAAACCTTGCTATTCATTATTTGGTAGGTGGAGGGCACTGCCCTAATTGCTTCTATACAGCAGAAATAAAACCAGTTATTTGCAAAATGATCTTGTGTCTAATGGGTTATAAGTTATAATGAAAGAAAAGGAGATGTATCTACTGTACAACAAAGACTAAACATGGCCAACGTAAGGTTTCTATGTGTTTCACACAATTGGGGCTCATTTATGAACACTGGGCAAATTTGCCCATGGGCAGTAACCCATGGCAACCAATGAGATTGCTGCATTCATTGTTCTACTTGCAGCTGGTTTCAAAAAGCTAATCACTGATTGGTTGCTATAGGTAGCTGCCCATGGGCAAATTTGCCCAGGGTTGATAAATGAGCCCTAGTGTGTATGCACTTTCCATATCCCCACTGACAGCTGGGTGCAAATTCTGCGCCTTTTGGGACTGCGGTGAAACATTATTGCAGTGTTACCGAAGTAGAGGACTTGCCACACCAATATGTATAGTTTACCAAAAAAAAAAAAAAGAAAGAAAGTAAAGTAGTGCAGTTCAATTTAAGGTGCATTAAAAGGCCAGGAAGGTCCAAATGAAACATCTCATATTGTTCTGAATGTTATTTACTTGTACATAGAATTTGAAGAGTGGAGAAAAAAAAATGTGTTCTATAAAATATATCTCTATAAAGCTATTTGCATTTATCAGTTATATCTTATAATATATATTATCTATCTATACTCTTATCTTATTATGTCTTATCCATCAATAAATTATCTACAAACACAATGCATATATTGTAATGCTGGTACCAGTACAGGACACACAGCCTGAACGAGACTTTCTATCTGAATGTATAGTTATTGCTATGCAAGCACTTCTATCTACAAAGCACAGGTGCAATGCAGAACAGGCTGTGCCGCAACTACAACACGTGTACTTGTCAGCCGCATGCTCTTGATGAATGCCCTGTGTATCCTTTACAAGAGTCTAATGTCACAAGGAACAAGAAGAGACAGTCTACGCACTTAACATTTTAGGAGGTCTTTCTTTGTACAATTTGGAAAAATAATTAAGCTAATCATAAAGGTATGAGAGCGACATAGCATTCAAGCAGGGCCCTCGCAGAGAGCCAGACACCATGACTTTGTACTGTAAGCTCTTACGTGGATGATTGTTTTTTTTAACTCCTTGAACACAAAATTATTTTTGGAATCCTTTAATAGTATATTCAATTTTTTCATGGATTCTGTGATAGTTTTGCAAGCCTACTGCAATCAGGGTCCTAAAAATGTCTATTTTTCTTCTATAAATTTACAAAGAAAATATTCTCCTCCAGTTGGTATACCAAACAATAAAACAAGGAAGAAGTACTCAGTAGCAGCTTGAGACAGGTCCACAAGCATGCAATAGGAAAGGGTCGTTTAACCCACTTGTTTGTATCCATCAATCTGCATTGACCTATCTTCTATTGTTCCAAAGGCTGCACTGGAGCAATCTAATGGTTTGTCTTACACAACTCGGTAACATAAACTAATAGCCGAAGATATACAGTACATTTGATAAACGAATCATCTTCAAAAACCTGCCAGTATGGGTGAAATAATAGCAGCGCTATTAAAAGTAGAGTCATCAGCAAACTGAGCATTACAGTAACATCGGAAACGTTATCTCCAGTTCAGTAACTGATAGTGGCCAAAGGGGATGTCAACCCAAAATGTAAAAATGTGTATAATGGTTCTGCGCTTTGCAATGAACTAAGTGCAGCATGTACCTATCATGCTTACTTATGGCAGTTGCTATAGGGAATCCTGAAATATTGCATTATCAGAATGCTCCTTCTACAGTTAAACCATAGAAAAGGCAGCCATATTGCATTCTATATTATCTCGCTGTACAATGATATGTACAATGATCATATATGCAAAGCATTTTTTACTGAAGGGAAATCTCATGCTGCTGCTGAAGAGACTGTCATTAGCATTAGTCATATGATTGGAGAACTGAATTATGGGATATGAAGTTTTACTTGGGGAGTGGAGCGAGAGGGCTTAAAATTGACTTTTGATACACAGCTAGAGAGGCATAGGCATAGATATTCAGACTGTGTCTGGCTTGGGGAAAACTATTGTTAAAATCTCTCTCAAAGACTTAAAGTTGGTAAATGGTACGCAATTGTCTTAGGGACTATATAAGAAAGTTATTTTATTTTCTATTCTCTACCTAATGAACATTTTTCACTTTTAGGTTCAGCTCCCTTGTAAGCATTCCCTTGTCTACATCAATTAACATAATGAACACAAACATCAGATTGTTTGCTCTGGGTAACTCTACTGAAGCAAACATCCCCATTACCACTAAACACCCAAAGTGGCTTTCTGTTCTTAGTATTTCCAAGAACAGCTGATTTAACATTAACTAGTTTGTTCACTCGCAAGATCAAACATTTTGGCGCTTATTTGTGAATAACCATTGCCCTATTTCCACAAAGGCAGCCACACTGATAATATTAGATGAGATGCACGTTGTATTAGGTAGGCTTGTAAAACATAGTTTTTCTTAAATTATTAAGATGACGATTTCTTGTGATTTAATCAGAAGAAATCAGCCTGACCTTATGGAAAAAGTCCTACACCCATTCACATCACTTCAACATACCAATTGAAGTGGTGTGCTTTGAGCCCAAAAAATATATTTGTATCTTGTCACCCAGTATAAATATATGGAAACATTCAAATTACACATACAACATATGGATGAGTTTTGTATATTTTTTTTAAAGCCTTAAATGAAAAAATTCAGACCTTTGTTGCCTATCATACCCATGCAGGCGGCTATTCAGGGCCTCATCCATTTCCACCTTAAACAGTAGGAAGTGGTTCTTACTATAGACAGCTCATCTTCACTTTCGGGGCTCATTGGGAGTTCAGCTAAGCTGGGTTTAAGTGAGAGGACGGGTAATGGGCAGACGTTGTCATCTCCCGAAGATACGAAGGCAGAGAGGCTGATATCATCATCATGAATATCATCCAGTGTCTGTGTGAGTGCGGCCAGTAAGGCTTCATTTTCACTGTCTATGATCTAGAAGAAAAACAAAACACACATTACTAGCATTGTGACTCATTAATTTACTTTAATAATAAACTACTGGGCTTCTATGAAATCTTTTGTAAAGGGATGTTCTTTTGTAAAGGGATGTTCTTAATGGGCTAGACATATTGTCAATTTCCCAGCTGCCCTAAGTCATGTGACTTGTGCTCTGATAAACTCCAATCACTCTTTACTGCTGTACTGCAAGTTGGAGTGATATCACCCCTTCCCTTTTTCCCCCCAGCAGCCAAACAGCCAGAACAATGGGAAGGTAACCAGATAGCAGCTCCCTAACACAAGATAACAGCTGCCTGGTAGATCTAAGAACAGCACTCAATAGTAAAAACACATGTCCCACTGAGACACATTCAGTTACATTGAGAAGGAAAAACAGCAGCCTGCCAGAAAGTATTTCTCTCCTAAAGTGCAGACACAAGTCACATGACCAGGGGCAGCTGGGAAATTGACAAAATGTCTAGCCCTGTGTCAGATTTCAAAATTGAATATAAAAAAATGTGTTTGCTCTTTTGAGAAATGGAGTGCAGAATTCTGCTGGAGCAGCACTATTAACTGATTCATTTTGAAAAAAAAATGTTTTCCCATGACAGTATCCCTTTAATCACTGCAAAATGAATACATTAAAAAATTAGCTGTTGGGTGCATAATAATATATGGTCAGACATAGTGCCCAGGATATTTGCCATTTAATTTAGGGACAGCCCTATACACAATGTTCTACTTTCTAGACAAACATAGATTGAACATCCCTACATTAACTCATTAGTGCTCTTTATTAACCTTAATGGTGAACACTAATGAGTTAGCATAGGGATGTCCATCCTGTGGTCCTGGTAATGTAGAAACTCTGGGTATTTCTGATAAGCCAAAATACCCATAAGCAGTTATATACTTTTACCATTCACACTGTGGACAACGCCTACACCATTCTGTTCTGTCTGTGAAATAATTCACATGGGAATGATTCTTCGCAAGCACAATGACAGATTTAATTGGCTGCTGGCACAAGAAGTTTTCTACAGAAGTATATTAGTACAAGATAGATCATTCATAGTGGCAATGAAACAAGAAGGGAACTTAGGTTTCATGTTTATCACTCCTATCTTCCAAGTTTATGTTTCCCAGATCCCTACTGGATAGATGGTCTTAAAATTGGCTCTGACGTTAGAACATCGAAATAGAATTGATTGATTATTCCATGAGGAGGAAAGATTTTGCTTTTGTAAATGCCTCAAGGCAATGTTATTCCAAATCTCTTTTTTTGGAGATTACATTACTTTCACTGGGTATAACCTAAATTTAACCCAACATGCACATTACATTAAATGGTCCTTCATGAACATTACTTATATGTCCCTTCGTGCACAACAATTAAGATAAAAAAAACTCCTTGAAGAAAATACACCTTGAGCAAAGAGATCCCAGGCAAGAGTCTAGCATAAAGTAAAAGCATTAAGTTCCTTAAAGTTTCAGTAAACACAAATAAAGCTCTATTAAATCACCTGTAATAACTCTGAGTCGTCAGTGCTGTACTGGCTAGAATCATTTTCCGAGTGATCATTATACCACTGCAGCTCATTAAAGCAAGTGTTAGAGTCAAAATCACTTGCATCCAACTGAGACAGATCGATCTCAGGGAAGTCCAATGAAAGAGGTTCCGCACCGGGTTCCTGCAAGAAAGATCAAAAACACACACTGATGACAAATGAAAGAAAAGATAGGCATTTCAACTGAAGACATCATTTATTTTAAAGAATGGCTGTATATAGGAACATGTGGCCAACGTCAATATTACTAGCGCTATGTATTACACTTGTAGTAAATCCACAAAGTTTTCTTTTATTATTAATATTCTGAATATTAATGATACTGTAGATCAAACTGAGTACTCCTATGAACAGAAGCAGTTCCTAAGTATGTTATAATACAGTTATATATAGATGCAGATAAGGGACTGTGAAACTGAAGAATCAACATTTAATTAATCAATGGTCAGCACTTAAGTAAGTAGGTCAACTGCAGAAACACGAGCCATTTTTTTTTATTTTTTAAAAACTTTTAACATAACACATCTCCATAGATTGCAGTCTTTTTTTTACACTGGTTATTAGCATTTTGCAAAGGTTCAGAACATATGGAACTCACTGGTTCATTTTTGGCGTGGCTTGGTGCCATTGTGTTTCTAACGCAAATGCCTTCCACTACGCATCTGCAATAAAAACCCGAGGAGTTCATTCTGTTTTCCCAGCTAATAGTATTAAATGTATCATGTTTTCATGAGTTTGAAAACCAATTTGATTTTGGGAGAACCATAAAGGGGAAAAAAAGCCTGAGAATCAATCAAAATGAGGTTTGTCTGTGGACATTAGGTTGCACAACACAGGACTCAAAAGACACAATAATAAGTCAATTAAACAAAGATGAACAAATTCAACACCCATTAGGACATGTTTTCATTATTTTGAGTACGGGAATATACATGTGCATTTGACCATTTCTCATCTTTCAAAAGTCAGCTTTAAAGGAGAAGCAGCCTGGGAGGACACAGATTGGCCAAGACCTTGTTGAAACACCCCTTTGCCTGTTAGTCTGAGAACAAGAGCCACCCCTCTAGTTGGAGATGACCCCTACACTTAAATAATACGGAGCTTAATGAAGTATTCTTTACAGCAAGTTCTTGTTTAATTAATCTTTTGCCTTGTATATGGAGGAGGTAAATTTCTTGTGGAGAAGATCCATTTACTGAACCACTTTTCCTTTGTACACAATATAATGCAATGGCTTTATTTATTAAATGATATTCACTACTGTTTACTAGTGGGCTGACTGAAAGCAAAGAAAAATAATTCTGTTGGGACTTTGGGCAGGTTGGGAGCCATACAAAAACCTTGAGGGTGACTTTCAGTCCTCAGGCCTCCAGGTGAATAGACCAGACATAATAAAAAGGCAGAGGCGTATATTATGTTTACCATCATTGTACAGCTAATGGCAGGTTGCACATGTTACAATGAATGTAATATTGATGTATGGTATGTTTAAGTCCCTGGTGCCTGTCTTTAATTAGCCCTTACTGCCAGAGGAAGACTGCACTGTCTTGACATCAAAGGGGTTAAGCTCAATTCTACTACTAACAAGAGGAAAATGTTGTTCGAGCAGTGTTTTGTGGATCATGTGATGTGCGGAGGAGATGGTTGAAGTGCGTAGGACTTAACTGCATGCTCTGGGAACATAGCTAAATATATCACTCTAATTACACTAAGCAGCTGGTACCTACAGTGACTCTTTCTTCTAAACTCTCCCTGATGCCTGGCACTGCCTAACGCTGGGGAGGAGGGAAAGAGGGTTTTGTAACCATGAAAGGATCCTTGGGGCAGCATTGCAAGGGACACTGACTAAGACCTCTAAAAATGATTTCAGTTTGGGTCAGTTACATTTATTAGTAAGCCTCTGAAAATGAGAACACCCATTAGTTTCTTCTTAACTAAGAACATCATCCCAAACTAAGCCCAAGGATTTCAAAGTAGCGTTCATAATGCGTTATAATCTATTAAAAAAAAAAAAACCTAATCACAAACAATTGAAGTAATTGTTTCAGGTGGTCCACTGACGTGAGTGGATTTTAAAATCTGCTGTTTAGAAGAAACCAAAGGCAATTATGGTCTTTTGACACAATAAATCAGAAAAGGCTATACGGTAGGCGTAAATGTGCAAGCTCAGAATGTTCTTATCAAGATTTCAAAATCGCAATATTAATATAGCAAGGCATTTTCCTGAACACTGCAGCCCTAGTATCTTAGTAGAATTCTTATAAGAATCTCCCACTCAGATTAATTATAACTACAAAATAGGCATCTAAATATATCTTTGCTGCTTTAGTTCAAACTGTGACTAAACTGTGATTAAAAAAATATCCCGGTATGAGGGGTTTAGATCACACATAGTAGAAAGTCACAGCGAAATGGCGTTCCGTTCCAGAATCAACACAACTTTTGATAAGTAAATGGGAGATGTAGGTACAATGTGTGCCAAGGCTTTGCCAGAAAAAACTTGTTTTGTGTGTGGTACTTCACAAAACATGTTACAACACTTTTCTATATTTGTATACTTGATTTCAAGTGCATTTGTTCAAGGGCCTGTACAAACAGCATTAATTGGCCTACATGTATGCAAGAAAACTACATGCCTCTGCCAAATGGGTAAGTTTTCATTCCATAATTGGGAGCTACAAATATGTACCAAAAAACACAATACAGCGCAGATTAAACAAATGCAATGTACATGAAACCCTGACAGTTGCTTTTGGATAAATGCCCATTACTTTCATTGTGTTCTGATTATTTCCTTAAAAATGAAAGTCAGCTGAACTTTGTACCGGTTTCTGAAAGGAGTGGAACAACTGCTAATCATTATATGATGCAATGCCATACCAGTCAGATCCAGGCTCAATCAATAATTCATCTTTCTTTTTATTTATATAATAAATCTGACTCACAGTGTCCCAATCTCCAGGTTCCTTATGCCACTTACAGTAGCATTCTAGCTGTAGCTCAAGTAAATGAGTTCTCTTCTTGATTAGGGCATGAACAACAGTGGAAAAAGTATTTATGCGACTGTACATCCAAAACCAAAAATAATTATTGTATAACTGTTTTAGCCAGCAAGAAGCTAAATAAAGATAGAAGTAAATAGGAACAATACAGATTGTCAGTCCTTGTGCATTTCCTTTGTGCAATTCAACTTTTACGGTCAAACTACATAAAAAATGATAATGTGTATTTACATAGTTACATAAAGTGGAATCATCTGTTTGTAAATGATATATATATATAGAGAGAGAGAGAGAGAGAGAGAGAGAGAGAGAGAGAGAGAGAGAGAGAGAGAGAGAGAGAGAGAGAGAGAGAGAGAGAGAGAGAGAGAGAGAGAGAGAGAGAGAGAGAGAGAGAGAGAGAGAGAGAGAGAGAGAGAGATAGGATAGATAGATAGATAAAACTGAAGGAAGCCCTATTCAGTGATTAGTAGATTGATAAATGGATCCCCTTCAAGGGGAAGGTGGCCTCCATTTTTGAGCAGACACCGCTGCACCAAATATGAAGGACATTTGAAGAATGTGTGCCTTTTATTCTGCATGTAAGACATATTGCTCCCTTGCAGT
Organism: Xenopus laevis; assembly: GCF_017654675.1. NCBI lineage: Eukaryota > Metazoa > Chordata > Amphibia > Anura > Pipidae > Xenopus > Xenopus laevis. The sequence goes on from NC_054376.1 coordinate 102,889,214, forward strand.
TGTAACCTTATCCAAATCAGTCACCCATTCACCCACAGTCCAGGCACAAGAGGTGATACCAATCAAGGCAACTCCCAGTACCTCATTTATCTGGAATGCCCTGAAGAATAATCATATTAGATCAGCATAGTACTTAATAGTATGTAATAATTAGAGGGAAAGTCAAAGTTTAACAAACGGTCCACCTACAGCTGTAGAACGACAACTCCTTTTGGCTGGGAGGGCTTTCTGTTAGTTGCAGTCGATAAGCTCTCTGTTTAAAAGTAGAATGCCTGATTGTATTCCGTTATAAAGAAATACAATTGTTGTATTTCCAAAGAAGGCTTTAACAGAAACTCTCTTTTTCTTTACTCCCCAGAGTCCCCACTGATGCCACCACGAGACTCCATGTCTATGCTGGTTTTGGAGAAGAGGTTAAGGGCTGTGACCCCCAGTTATTGTTTACAATCCTTAAATCTGACTCCCACTCATCATCATCATCACATTTACAAGAAAACATCTTTGGAAGGATTAAACACTGTGCTGAGGACAATGAGTAGAGCATAGTCAAGATAAAGGGCACCTGCAGTTGCGTAGACCAAGTGAGAAAGAAGAGGCAAATTTATAGATAAAGTTACAAACCTACTAAACATACTACATGCATTTTGTAAACCGAGGCTCATTAGCTAGAAAAATTAAGAAATGTAAATAATTAAAAAATAACAAATAACCAGAAAGTAATACGCTTGCTCGGAGTATTACTCTGTCATCTGTCACTTAAATCAAGGCTTTTATTGCAGTACAACAGATGTCTTCCACTGAGGAACCATCTGTTTCTACCTGTGTAGCTGGTGCAATGAAAGTGCACATCATAGAATTTTGTCTGCTTGCTGAGAATGGTGGGATGGCCTGGGTAAAGAGTGTACCATAGCGTCTTTCCTCTGGACAAAAGCAAGGACCCATTAACACACAGAGTGTGAGTTTGAGGATTCTATTGCACACAAGGAATGCCAATAGGAATGTTTTTGCTTAGAACTCAGAAAGAGAAGCTAATAGGAGGAAACAGGCACATCTGTTTTCTCCGTCATCTAAAGAAAAGCGATTTACACTAGCAGTAGTAAATTACTAATCCTAGTCTATCTTTGCGTGCGACACACCAGGGTTCGGCCGTCATCCGCCATTCTTGTACAAGCAGGATGCAGCCTTATGTTTGAGCAAACCCCAAGCCTAATATTCTCCTGTTTGATTACTTAAATGCTGAGACATAATACCTAATATTCTGCAGGTTACAGCTTGATTAGTCAGTTTAATTAGTAAAATAAAACATGGCCATCTTACATAAGCAAAGAGGCTGGCACTTTACTTACTGTCTGCTAGTTTTGAAATAAAATGTAAAATCATCATATCCATAGCAGTGTGATGTAGAGCTTTGCTGAATGTCCTGCTGAAAGCCTTACTAATGCAGCAGCCCACAAACCATCTGTTTAGATTTAAAGCTTACACAATGCCCATTTTACCCAGCCTGCACTCTCATTAGAATGATGATGGAATGAGAACAGCTTTAGGGCGATTTCTAATGCTAAACTTTGATCAATGAGAGAAGAAAGGACATGCAGGGTAACCCTGCCCTTGTTTACCTTGCTAATGTTTCAGTCTGGGTATGCCACCCGCCAGCCACACATTGTTGGGGGCAAATTTACTAAAGGGCGAAGTGACTAATGCTGGTGAAAATTTGCGAGTGTGATGTCATTTCAGTACTTCGCCAATTTACTAACGGGCGCAGGAGTTCCTAAAAATTTAGCTGAAAAATTTTCTAAGTCCCAAAAAACGCTGGCGTCTTTTCTGTTTTCAGTGTGATAGGCAGCAAAAGAACATACATTTTTTTGGGGGTTACCGGCTTCCCTCCTACAATTCCTAACATATGGAACATAAACTATACACTGGGCTCATGTGTAGGGCCTAATAACAACTCTATTTTCTTTATTGAGCTTCCCTGGACTTGTGTAGTGTAAAGTATTTGCTGCAACATATTCGTCCATTCAACTTTAACTTCCCGCCGTATGCAAATTAGCCAACGCTAAAAAGACACCAACACATATTAAACTTTAAAATCACTAAGTCTTTATTAAGAAATAACTTAACGAAACTCCACTTGCGCTCCTCTTCAGAAATGGCGACAGGGCGACGATCCATCGTGCGGTGCTCAATTTCTCCATCTCCTATAAGGAAGGCAGGAGGAGAAATGGAGTGCCACACAATGGATCGCCAATCTCCTTTTCTGAAGAGGAGCGCACGCGGACTTTCAGTAAATTATTTCTTAATTAAGACTTTGCAACTTTAAAGTTTATATGTGTTGGTGTCTTTTTTTTTGTAGCATACTAACAAATTTTTTTACATTTTTTTTTGCTGTTAATGGTCCTTTAAGAAATGTTGAACCTGCTGCACCAATAATATGGTTACAAACAGCTAAAGGCTCCAACAGAAACAGTAGGACACAATTTACTTACAGTAAGTGGAAAGCAACCTGGACAGGTCTGAGATGCCGGATTTTGATTCTGACTTTTCCACCCTCAGGGTTTAATAAATTCTGAAAAAATTGTGATTTTTTATAAGTCTGATTTTACAAATACTTTTGGGATTTTTGCATTCAGAATTTAGTAAATAACCCCTAAGAATCTAATCCTTGACATATTGATCAAATCCCTAATTCCAAGGACGGAACCTGAAAGATTCCAGGAATGTCTATGGTGAGTCAGTTCCATTGCCCAATCAATACCATTGTGTGCTTAAAATGGGGAGAGATCTTTGACTCCTTGGCCTTATATATAATCAGAGCGCTCCACAGCAATGTACTATATGTATCTACTGGCCTTTATTACAGTAGTACACTGAACAGGGCTGCTTTGCTCTACTTGGCAGCCTCATCTTTTTGCGAGTTGAATATTGCTGGACTCTGCACTGGGGAGAGGCAAATACAACAGTTAATGGGAATTCAAACTGAAATCAGCAAATGCAAGAAGTTCAGGCCCATATCAAGAGCAAATTTTCCAAGTAAACTCCCAGAAGGATTGAGCTTTCAGTCCACAACATGGGTGTAAAGAAACATATTGTTCCATTTTATAACCTTCCCAGTGAGACATTATAATGGAAATTAAGTGGTATCATACATGTGGCAACAACTGGCAAAGCATTATAATAATAAACCTGGAAAAACCCCACCACAAAGACATTTTTATTCACTTTAATTGGCAACGCCTGTTTTCACATAATCACTTTTTTCAGTCTTTTGAAAGGGAATTAAATAAAAAGCATTATTTACAGTATTATATTATGTATGTTAGCGCTGACCTAACTGACATACCATGTTTGTTGCATTATGTCACAATTAGGATATCATAGATCTGAGTCCACTGGGTAGTTTAGGAAACATAAACATCCAATGAGTAGGGTTGGGTATGATCAACTACCAGGGCCTTCAAATGGACAGTCCAACTGCAGGTATATGCCCTTACAGTCTTCCTCTTGTTGGCTTCTATAAGTGAGAATTGGCCTGGCTTAAATCTTGTACATACATCCCAATCAGCAGCCCTTAAAGTCAGATGACTGCTAATACTGCACCCTGGGATATAGTATTAGCAATTTGCATGATCTGTCTTTGGATTATCCTGCAAATGATCATCACACAAACAACTAATGAAAATTGATACCTACACCTAAAGTAAGCTAACACTTCTGTACTAATCCTGTAATACATTGGCCTCAATATATAATGGCCTTTTTTCTTTAAAACAGAATTAGAACACTGTACAAATATTTTTGCCAAATTATATCTAAAGAGCCAATGGTTAAGTGTCCTTGCGACATGAAACGCTTAAGGCTTTTATTTTTATACATAATGTAAAATAAAGATTTTTGTATTATTTAAATTTTGGGCTCCTGGATTCTACTAACTTCTTGACTTTGGTATTCCGGGGTGGTGCCTGCCTACAATCGAATTTCTGTGTATTACTCCCCTTTGCTGAAGGTCTGGGGCATGAGCACCCGGACCCACCATGGAAAGAGGAAAGCTTATCCTACTAATCCAATAGATTCATGTTTCCTAAGGTTTGGAAACAATTATATCTTAACCATATAGCAAAATCTTGAAATCAGTTCAACGCCATATGATAATATTATATATAGAATGCATCAGTTATGCCTGCTCCACCTTTTAAGCAAGGACAACTGAGGGTAGAGAACTAATGAACCAGTGGTCCAGTGTGAAGAATGTATTAGAATTCAGGAGAATATTGTAGGGATGCACCGAATCCAGGATTTGGTTCGGGATTCGGCTGAATCTTTGTGCCTGACCGAACCGAATCCGAATCATAATTTGCATATATAAATTTGGGGTGGGTAGACAAATCATGTGACTTTTCAACACAAAAGAAGAATTTTTTCCACTTTTTCCTTTCCTGACCCTAATTTACATATGCAAATTAGGATTTGGTTCGCTATTCGGCCGAATCTTTCACCAAGGATTCGGGGATTCGGCCGAATCCCATTTAGTGGATTCGGTGCATCCCTAGAATATTCATATGCTATCCTGGATACTGTTACTGTGAGGTTTGTAACTCCTATACTAGTATTCTTGCTGTTTGATCAGATGGCATAACCATATTGTATGGAAACCATTGCTTTAGCGCAGGGGTCCCCAAACTTTTTTTTACCTGTGAGCCATGAGAGTGCCAGATAGGTGCTGCGATTGCCTGTTTTTTATGCAACTGAATCTTGCTTTCAAGCCTGGAATTCAAAAATAAGCACCTTCTTTGAGGCCCCTGGGAGCAACATTCAAGTGGTTGGTGAGCAACATGTTACTTATGAGCCTCTGGTTGGGGATCTCTGTTTTAGAGAATTGTATTATAACTTTGAGTCCCCCCCCCCCCATGTTTCAGCCCTTTGATGACCTTTAGTTGTTATCTGCTTCAGAACGATATAACCCACTTCTCTGGAAGAAATCTTTGGCATTGGCCAACTTCCCGCCTTCTGGCTAGTCATTACTTTCTAATGTTGCTAAGCTAACAAACAAAACAGCACTGCAAAGCTTGAAAAATGGCATTTGTCAGCGTTTAATGTCAGATTGCAAACACCGGATAAGGTAAATGCACCTCCTGCTGTGATACTGTATAAAATGTCACAGTGAATAGAAGTCGTTGGGGCCTTTGTCTACATGTCACCGACAATTGAATTTGAGTTATAAACACAAATGAAGCCGTTAGCTTGAAGAAGGCAGAATAGGTTCCTTCCTATACTTTATAAATATTTAATCTTCATTAGAGAAGAAGTGTGAGCTCAGGGGAACAGGTGCAGAAAAGCTCTGTACAGAGATATTTCCATGTAACGTCACCACCAAGTGGAAATAAGCAAGGGGAAGTATTCCTTAATGTTACAAACACACTGTAAAATACAGTTGAAAGTAGTGTCATAGATACAGGCATGGGACCTGTTATCCAGAATGCTCGGGACCTGGGGTTTTCCGGATAACAGATCTTTCTTTACTTTGGATCTTCATGAATTGAATCATGTAAACATTAAATAAACCCAAAAAAGCTGGTGCTGCTTCCAAAAAAGGATTAGTTATATCTTAGTTGGGATCAACTACAAGGTATTGTTTTATTATTACAGAGAAAGTTATTTTTACAAATTGTGGATTATTTGGATGAAATGGAGTCTATGGGGCAAATTCACTAACCTCCGAAAACTCACCAACGATGGCTTCGCTCACATCGCAACACTTCGCCAGCCGTAGATTCGCCAGGATTCGAACGCTGGTCAAGTAGCGCTAGGGTTACTGTAGCAAGCGAAGCAAAGTTGCGCTAGCATTGGCTAATTTGCATACGACTGGAAGTTTCGATTTCAATGGACGTATATGTTGCAGCAAATACATTACATTACACAAGCCTGGGAAACCTTAATAAAATAAAATAGAGTTGTTATATTGCCCTACACATGAGCCCAGTGTATAGTTTATGTGCCATATGTTAGAAAATGTAGGGGGGAAGCCGGGTACCCCAGAAAAAAAACTACGATCTTTGGCAGCCTTTCACCTTGAAAAATGAAAAGTCGGCAGCGTTTTTTGGGAAGTCCTATCTACTCTATTGCACTTCGCCTGGTCTGAGGTGGCAAAGGCAAGTCTGGCACAAGAGGTAACGTTCAGTAAAATACGCATCTTAGTGAATTTGCGTAGTTACGTCCTTTCGTCTGAGCACAACTTAGCCAGGCGTAAGGGTGCAAATTACCGCTAGAGTCTATCTCCTTCGCTAGCGAAGTGACGCCTGTGCCCCTAAAATAAATCAGAATGATGTCATGCTGGCGAATTCTCGCAAACGTTAGTCACTTTCGCCCTTTAGTAAATCTGCCCCTATGAGAGATGGCCTTTCTGTAATTAGAAACTTTCTGAAAAACGGATTTCCGGATAACGGATCCCATACCTGTTTATACAATTTTTCTTTTCTTTTTTTTTTTTTTAAATTAAACCACTGGTGGGTTTATATTCTATTTGCTCCATTGCCATGCAGCCCAGCAACCAGTCAGCTGATCTGTCTAGTGTGATAAAAAGCAGAACTAGTCTGAATTTGCTGCAGTTTTTGCAAACTTTGGAAGTGTTAAAGGCTTCCAACACTATAATGACAATATACTACAAGAAGCAGTTCGATTGCATTTCATATTTTGAAAAAAATAAGAAATATGCTGAGAACATGGAAGATCATTTATTCCTGCCAACAGTGTAATCTTACAATTTGGCAGGTTTCAGCAAATGCTTATGGCTACCAATTTATTTTATGCTTTTATAATCCACAGGATGCAATAATGAAGGAATCAGCACTTTTTTTTTATTGTTTACAAGTACATGCTTAAAAAAAATCAAAGCCTCTTGAAACTGGGCAGGTAACACGTTAACCATTACTTACTTGATATGTTGTGTGGCTTAATGTAAAAAACGCATATGGGTTTACAAAATGGCTGTTTTTAATCTCTACAAAAGTCCATCAAAAGTGAGGGTCACAACTAAGGCAATTTAGATACAGTGACAAATGTAAAAATCTGCTAAATTATGCATTCAAAGGTTGAGTTTCTTTGGCATCACCTGTCTTCAGATCAATATGTCTGGTTTCTTTCTCGAGAATAAAACATCCCCAATAATCCACTAACAAAGTGACTCTAACGTGGTGGCAGTAGCATGTGTAGATTTGTTTCAAGCATGGCTCAAGCATTGACTCAAAGAAAATCATTTGAAATGTATTTCATACTTTACAAGGAACATACGGTACTTGTTTTCCTATCACAGGGCTTCCCAGAAAGAGTTACATGAATCAAGATTTAAACTCCGTTATTCAGTGAACATTTCCTTTACATGTCCCAGTAATTAGGGAGGTTGGCTCAGTATCCTTCCCAGGCATAGTAGAAATGCAGATTCCTTTTTGTTGCAGCTGTTCCCCTCCATTCCCAAGAGGAAAATAGAGACTGATGCTTACAAAAGAACAAAAAGTATAGTTATGCAATGTATGGATCTATTTCTGCATGTTCTTGGATTGTCACTTTGCATCAATATTTGTCATACAAATATGCCATGAAAAAATGAAGATATTTCACTTGGACTAGGATATACTTTTGCATATATGAATGAAGGTTATTGGAGAAACTTTTAATTGACTATGAAGTCTTCTATGATGTGCCCTAAATGTAAAACCCAAATGTATGTTCCTAAGATGAAAGCTTCTCTCCTGACCTTGTTTTTTTAAGCTGCTGTGACAAAAGAATATAATGGCTTCTGGACACCCATTTACTGTTCATGGTCACATTAATTAACCAAATATTCATTGACTTGTAATAATCAGCTGTGGATGGCAAGCTGTGAATTATGACAGTTCAATAAGAGTTGAAGAGGACCTATGCATACCTAGGGAAAATAGGAATGACAAATACAGAATATGTATGGCTTTATGTGCCACATGTTTGCTCTACCTGTAAAATAATTAATTGACTATTGGTTCTTGATGTGATAATTGGCTACTGTTTTTCTGGTGGGTTAATTTCATTCATTTTAAATGTTATGTGCTCAGGACTGGGCCATGGCGACAGGGCGCCCTAGGCACCCGGTCGGATACCCCTCCCCGTGTGCGCGCACTCGCAACTTCGCAAATGCAATTGCCAAAAAAACACAAGGCATAGTAGCGAAGGGGAAGGCCATTGGAGGGAGTGACTGAGGGAGGGGAGTGAGTGACGGAGGGGGGTGTACTAGAGGGAAAGAGGGCAAAAGTTGCAGCGGAACGAGTCATCTGAACTAGAAGTAGGCAAATTTTTGCGACGTTTTAGCAAATGTATTCGCCGGCGGCAAATCGCAGGAATTTGCAGGGAATTCACGCCTGCCAAATAAATTTGCCCATCACTACACCTGGGCATTATCCCTATCAGTGATTTGCTTTATTGAGCCAGCTGCAAGCAGAACAGAGAAAGCAAGCATTTGGTTTGTGGTCATGGGTTACTGCCCAGGTACAAATTTGTCAAATGGTTATAAATGACTCCTAGTAGCATCTACAGCGCTGCAAAATATGTTGGCGCTATATAAATACATGTTAATAATAATGTTAACAATAGTAGCGTCTAAACTACTCGCAAAACCTGTATTGTCTGCCAAACTTTAACTGTTTTTATCTTATCCACAAATTTGAAATTAATTTAGGTTAATCTTTCATTCTACTCTGGAGATAAAATCTAGGTAAAAGTGCCAGTTGTACATATTCTGAAGTGAACTATGAACCTATAAACCATTAGGTGACCATGACATACCCCACAAAGCATTTTACCCTTACATTAACTGTCATATACTAAGCCAGTTTATTCGTTACTCGTTAAATCAGATCTGTCATTTATGTCTCCATTTCAACCAGGAGAAACAAAATGCCAAAAGAACATTTTAAATGAAGGACATTTAATGGTAATGTAAGCAAGCAGAGCCAAAACTACTGAACTAGCAAAGCCCTTGGCATTATTTAGACAGATGCACACACTACCTTTTAAAGAATGTTCTGCTGATCTGAGTCATTTACACTGGTGTGGATAAATACGTTTATAATTAACCCTCCAAAAGAACCAGAAGAAAAATGTAGCAAATAAAATCTGGGGCTGTTGTGTAAGGTATGAGAGCTGTAATCTACAATAAAACAAAGCACACTTCTTAATGTTCCATTTTGATAGCAATACAATGAAAACTGGTTGTTTCTTGCTTATGTCTTCCTTAAGGAAATGAAATCTCCGCTTTATGCAAGACATACGAATAAAAAGAAAATCAATGCGTTTTGCAAACTCTATCACTTCAGTGACAATTCTAGGTCAAATGATTTCTTGCTTCTGCCATACTCTTTAAAGAGGGCCAAAAACAAGAAAATACTGGCAATATATATATAGCACAGGTATGGGATCCGTTATCTGGAAACCCGCTATCCAGAAAGCTCAGAATTATGCACTCCATTGTAATCAAATAATTACTGTAATAATAAAACAGTACATTGTACTTGATCAAAACAAAGATATAATTAATCCTTACTGGAAGCAAAATCAGTCAATTAGGGTTATTTAATGTTCACATGATTAGATTTAAGATATGAAGATCCAAATTATGGAAAGATCCATTATCCAGAAACCACCAGGTCCCAAGTATTCTGGATAAAAGGTTCCATAACTGTATACTCTAACCAAGCAAACAAAGTGAAGTATCAACTTTGAAGAGCATGCTAACCTTTTTTTCAGGGTTGTTAAAGACCATTTTTAGTCACTGAAAGCAAATAGCTGATTGGATGTTATTACCATTCAGCAGACCAATAAGTCTGTGCTAGTGCTATCTTTCATGTTGTGGACCAGACAGGTAGATTGTATGATATAATTGCAGTAGCCATAACTATCAAAATGGATAAACAGCCTTACATTATTTATTTTAAACAAAGAGAATTTTTTTCATTTCTACAAACTTAATGTGTCTCCAGCCCCAATTTAGATAAAAGTGAGGCTATTTCTATGTTGATGGAAACTGTCCTTCCATGCCTTGTTCATTTCTAATGCTTGAGCTTAGTCTTATATGCTGACAAGGCTTCAGAGACAGATTTCGTTTTTTCTCTCTCTCTATCTCTACACTCAAATAAATTGCCTTCTTTGCCAGCCACAGAAATTAGAATTTTACATTACTCTAAGTGAAAACGTTATTAGATAATAATTGCATTAGAATGGGAATTACAGTCCCGTCTCCTCTCTCAGTGATTCCCCAACACTATGAATTGGATGCCGCAAAAAAGGCATTTACTGTGTAATGAAAAGCGAGGGTTGATCAAGTGGCACATAGGGAAATGCAAAATGCTCCTGGTTATTACAAAATGTGACTGTGAATACACATTAGTCAATCCTGTTTTTGTTTCTGTTTCAGTCATATCTACTTAAAGGAAGGTGGAGTTCTGGAATCCTCAACGTACCCAGCCTGATCTTGATAGGAACCCTCTTGCAATCGATGAAAAACGTTTTTGTGCAGAAGATTAATGACATAACCACCTTGAGAACTAGTCAGCATTCAGTAAGTGACATGTTATGGGTAACACAACCTGACCTAATAGATTTTCTACAATGAATTGGTTATGGGGGCACTTTGCCCCTACTGTCCATAGTTTGCATTGCAGTTTGGAAGTTATGTCCTATGGGGCAAATTCACTAACCTCCGAAAATTTGCCAGCGACGGCTTCACTCACATCGCAACACTTCACCAGGCATAGATTCTCCAGGACAACGCTGATTCACTAAAATCCGAAGTTGCCTCCAGGGCGCCGAACGCCGGTGAAATTGCGCTAGCATTACTGCAGCAAGCGAAGCGAAGTTGCGCTAGCATTGGCTAATTTGCATACGGCGGGAAGTTAAAGTTGAATGGACGTTTATGTTGCAGCAAATACATTACATTACACCAGTGGTCCCCAACCAGTAGCTCGCGAGCAACATGTTGCTCACTAACCCCTTGGATGTTGCTCCCAGTGGCCTCAAAGCAGGTGCTTATTTTTGAATTTCTGGCTTGGAGGCATGTTTTGGTTGCATAAAAGCCAGGTGCACTGCCAAATGGACCCTCCTTTAGGCTGCCAGTACACCTAAGGGCGATAGGCCAATCACAGCCCTTATTTGGAATATCCATGGACTTTTTCATGTTTGTGTTGCTCTCCAACTCTTTTTTACATTTAAATGTGGCTCACGAGTAAAAAAGGTTGGGGACCCCTGCATTACACAGTCCAGGGAACCTTAATAAAGAAAATAGAGTTGCTATAATGCCCTACATATGAGCCCAGTGTATAGCATATGTTAGGAAATGTAGGGGGGAAGCCGGGTTTCCACTGCAAATAGTTCACTCTACAATTTAAAATTTCATTCCTGAACCAGCAAGTGTATTTATTTTATTTATAAAAGTGATGTGTTTGCAGCCATCTCAGGTCATTTTACCTGGTCATGTGCTTTCTAAGTGAGCCAGCACTTTAGGATGGAGCTGCTTTCTGTCAGGCTGTTGTTTCTCCTACTCAACATAACTGAATGTGGCACAGTGGGACCTGGATTTTACTATTGAGTGTTGTTCTTAGATCTACCAGGCAGCTGTTATCTTGTGTTAGGGAGCTGCTATCTGGTTACCTTCCCATTGTTCTGTTGTTAGGCTGCTGGGGGGGAAAGGGAGGGGGTGATATCACTCCAACTTGCAGTACAGCAGTAAAGAGTGACTGAAGTTTATCAGAGCACATGGCTGGGGGTAGGTGGTAAACTGACAACATGTCTAGCCCCATGTCAGATTTCAAAATTAAATATAAACAAAAATCAGTTTGCTTTTTTGAGAAACAGATTTCAATGCAAAATGCTGCTGGAGCAGCACTATTAAAGGATGTGTTTTGAAATAAAAAACGTATTTCCCCATGACACTATCCCTTTAAGGCCAAAACAATGTGTGTGCCTCACTAAACCCCACCATTCTCCTCCTTCCCCATCTTTCCCTGGAAACCTGATTTTATTTCTCTAGAAATCACTTGAGTAGCCTTTGCGTTATTGGGTTTGTCATGAACAAGAATTCTTTCATTCTGCCTCCGGTTCAAAAGGATTAGCGGTTTAATAAAACTATCAAGCAGAAGATTGTGTGCCTTGTGACTTGATCACAAAAAATAAAGTCAGTTTGTATGAACCTACATATCCATTCGAATGGTTGCACTGGCATCAAAGGGAGCATTAGGAGCACACCGTTTATTTGAGCAAAGAAAATGCTTCTACTGCCAGAGACAAGCCAGGCATTTTTGAATATATGCTTATTTTTCTTGTTTTATAATAAATGTGTATTAGTCAATCTTACTGTCTAATAGATAAAGAGACTAGCAGAGAAAAGAGCATCCTATAAGTCACTGCATTCACATAAGAAATGAACTAGAGCCATGTTTAAGGGAAAGCCTACAGCAAATATATTTACTGCAAATGTAGGATATTTTAAAATGAATGGCCTGGTTTTCTACACAGTGCTTCTCCCTTGGGAAGAAATGTCAATTGAATTGTCAGACCTTGCATTGTCCTCCAGCTAGGGTTACCGGCAAAGCTTACATACGTAGATTGCAGGAAAGCTTACTGCAGCAATAACCGCATAGTGTACAGGCAGCCAATAGGAATGTCGATGTGCATCTACATTGTTTTAACAAGGCTTCAAGTAGCAATATTGGAAATGGACCACTGACTGATATGGGCCAATTTAAAAAATGTTGATCCGGAGCACCACGTCTGTGCTTTGTTGGTTCCAAACAGCAGAGAATGTTCTAAGGGACTAAAACCAAAATTGTATTTTCTAGCAGTAGAGACTCTAATTCAGAGGTGTTATCTTGCAGTGAACAGCGTGTCCCTTCTATCAACCTGAGGAAGATGAATTCCCAAATAAGCATGTTTTTTTTTTAGTGCTTAGGACTGCAAAAGCCTTAGGTTTTAAAGCTACTCCTCCTTCAGAGCATATTGTCTTTCGTTCAATTACTGATGTTAATAGACTCCAACCCAAAGGCAGCTGCCTTATCATTCTATGTAGTGGTGCAATACTCCACTGTACAACATATTTGTGGGCCCATGGAGAGACTAAAGGTGGCCATGCACGGGCCGATATAAGCTGCCGACAGACCGTGTTGGCAGCTTATTGGCCCGTGTATGGGGCCCCCCCGACGGGCTTCACCGATCGAGATCTGGCCAGATCTCGATCAGATGGGACAAAAAAATCACGTCAGATCGCGGCCGCATCTATTCGTTGATACGGTCCCGCGATCCGACCGCCCGTTAGGCATCGTTAAGATCCGATCGTTGGGCCCTAGGGCCCACGATCGGATCAGCCCGATATTGCCCACCTCAAGGTGGGCATATCTGAGGGAGATCAGCTCGTTTGGCGACATCGCCAAACGAGCGGATCTCTCCATGTATGGCCACCTTAAGGGGTATGTAAGAGTGAAGTTAATAGTGAAGTTCCGCCACTAGAGTGAAATTCTGCCACTCCCCATTCATTTCTTTGGGATTTTTATAAGCGTATTTATCAAAGGATGAACTTTCACTTCACCCATTGATAAATACGCCTTTCAAAATCCCATAGAAATGAATTGAGAGCTGCGGAATTTCACTCTAGTGGCGGAACTTCACTCTCAGATAAATTTACCCCAAGGAGGGGAAAAAATTTCTTGGAGACTCCAACCTGTTCACAAGGCTCAAGCTGGAGAGAGCCCTGTTTCACAGGCTGTATTGCATATATCAGTTAAACTGTACTTTAGAAACAGAACTACAACAATTCTAGCTCTGACACCAGCATTTCATCTCCAAAATCTACAATAAAATAGTTGAAAAGGTGATATTTTAAAAATTTAAGGTAATAAAGGTGCAATTGACCTTGTTCTCCCTTCTGTTTCTGCTGTTTCTTGTCAAAGTTGACAAAACAATTGAGAGAACAAAGGGAATTTGCTCGAGAAGCAATAGAGTGTGCCACAATCCCCTATTGGTTTGTCCTTGTTAGTTACCTGCAAGAACTAGCCCTAATTCCCTAGTAAGAAGAAAATAAGGAGCAGGATATGATTTATCACAGGTCATATTATCGTATGGATGTGTTACCATATGTATGTATCAGTGTAAGTTATTATATGTGCTGCTGTATAATATTAATATAGTTCTTCATTCCAGGAATTACAAATGCTATAGGGAAAGCACAGAAGCCATGTTTGGCTGTATGTCCATGGAAACAACCAGCAGGCACACAGTTCCAAGCTTTCATTGCAGGGTTTCCATTTCATTATCTGAATATACCTTATAAACCCACAGAGAAGCAATTTACTGTGACAGAAACAGTGGTACAAATAAATTCCCCTATGATTGCATTTCCTATCCTCTGCACTTGGGAATTATTTTACTGGAAGAAGTAGACGAGATGTGCCTTGAATTGTCAGGGCAACACTGTCATTCAAACCGAGTGTCGTACCTTAAAGAGACGGCTCTCTTAGAAATTAGGTCACTGCGAAAACTCCGGGTGTCAGATTACTACTGATATTTAGATAGGTGATCCATGCTCCATTGCAAGGAAACCTTATACGGGTTGATTAATAGACACAAAGAGAGGAAAAAGAAATGTATCCAACCACAGTAATTAAAGGCCCTTAAAAATTGAAATGTGTAAATATACGAAGGACACCTACAGTAGTTATGCAAACAACATTGCAAGGGTGAGGCACAAGGCACACCAACCATTTGTACTAGGTCTTGAATGGAGCGCAAAGTCCTGCTGATGACAAATTACTATTTACCATCAGCCATGTAAGCATTGTCTCGCTATTAAAGGAGAAGAAAAGGTTAAAACTAAGTAAGCTTTATCAGAAAGGTTTATATAAATACACCAGTAAACCCTCAAAGTAATGCTGCTCTGAGTCCTCTGTCAAAAGAAACCACATTTCTTTCCTTCTATTGTGTACACATGGGCTTATGTATCAGACTTCCCATAAATCTCCAGGCTTGAGCATGCTCAGTCTGCTCCTCTCCCCCTCACTCCTCCCTTCCCTGTTGTAATCTTCCCTGTTGTAATCTGAGCTCAGAGCTATCAGCAAGCAGGGAGAAACTCAGGCTGGAAGTGATGTCACAGCAAGCCAATATGGCAGCTGCTCTCCTAAACAAACAGACAATGTCTAGCGCTGTTTACTCAGTTATGGAAAAGCATTCTAAAGAATAAAAATGGAGCTTCTAGCTTTGGTTTGTTGTGACTAATCTATTGGCAATAAACTGCCTTGGTAGCTTTCCTTCTCCTTTAATAAATGACAAAGTCCAGCACTAGCAAACTAATAGGTGCAGGTGCACCACCAACACAATACTGTAGCTGCATTAACAGCATGATTATTGGTCTCAGCTTCCAATTAAGCACAAGCACTGAAAAAAAGGCAGCTGCATAACAAATCAGTAAAAAAAGGAGCATGGGTACTGCTGCACTTTAAAGGGATCCTGTCATCGGAAAACATGTTTTTTTTCAAAACTCATCAGTTAATAGTACTACTCCAGCAGAATTCTGCACTGAAATCCATTTCTCAAAAGGGCAAACAGATTTTTTTATATTCAATTTTGAAATCTGACATGGGGCTAGACATTTTGTCAGTTTCCCAGCTGCGCCTGTTCATGTGACTTGTGCCTGCACTTTAGGAGAGAAATGCTTTCTGGCAGGCTGCTGTTTTTCCTTCTCAATGTAACTGAATGTGTCTCAGTGAGACATGGGTTTTTACTATTGAGTGTTGTTCTTAGATCTACCAGGCAGCTGTTATCTTGTGTTAGGGAGCTGTTATCTGGTTACCTTCCCATTGTTCTGTTGTTTGGCTGCTGGGGGGGAAAAGGGAGGGGGGTGATATCACTCCAACTTGCAGTACAGCAGTAAAGAGTGATTGAAGTTTATCAGAGCACAAGTCACATGACTTGGGGCAGCTGGGAAATTGACAATATGTCTAGCCCCATGTCAGAGTTCAAAATTGAATATAAAAAAATCTGTTTGCTCTTTTGAGAAATGGATTTCAGTGCAGAATTCTGCTGGAGCAGCACTATTAACTGATTCATTTTGAAAAAAAAATGTTTTCTCATGACAGTATCCCTTTAATAAAATGGTGTATGTAGATAATAAAAGGGACTATAAGAAACTGAGGCGGGAACAAAATCATTTGGAAGTTGGGTTCTTTAAAGTAAATGTTTGCTTCCTTTTAAGGTTCATGCATTGTATATTTGTCCCAAAGCGATTGTTTACGAAGAAGAGCAAACTAGCAGAATGGTTATTAATTTGTTTGCTATTTTCTCCAGCCTCCTATTGACACAGTAATAAATAGGATCCCAATGACGAACTGTGAGAGGTAGAACAGCGGGCAGGAGGCGACAGTGTGAGCTTAATAGTAAAATGTGCTGACAGCCACGTGACAATACTACAGAGTGAGTGGCTAAATATAGCCACCTCGTTTATTATCACTGCCCGACCGAGCGTGATCGTAGGATGCTTTCTCTGCCTCCCTCCTGAAAACTTGCATTGCCGCAGGCTGCTCTTGATATGCTTGTGAAGATTCAAAAGGAAAGGGAAAACCATGAAATCTGCTATTCCGTGGAAGTAGTTTAAGTACTGGGGTTGCATCTAGAACAAAAATCCACACACTCATGAGAGGATTTTATAGTTATCATGCCCAGCAAACCCTGACAGCAAGATTTAGTGGGCACAAAAAAAAAATCCAGTTTCTTTAATCTTTTGTATTCATTCTCCATAATGTTCGTACAACGAAAGATGTTCATGCAATGGAAACTTCGTCTCTCATCATGCCGGAACCAGTCCTTTAAGACCTGCCCTAAATGTGCATCCGTTTGAAACACGGGTCAAGATCAAAAAAAAAGGGATGATTTACAGGCCTATTTTTATGTACAGCTTAATATCTATAAATATTTATCCAAAAAGCTCAGAATTACAGAAAGGCAGACTCCCATAGACTTAATTTATCCAAATAATCCACAATCTGTAATGATAACACAGTACCTCGTACTTGATCCAAACTATATATATATATTTTCGGAAGTTAGTGAATTTGCCCCATAGACTCCATTTTATCCAAATAATCCACAATTTGTAAAAATAATTTTCTCTGTAATAATAAAACAATACCTTGTAGTTGATCCCAACTAAAATATAACTAATCCTTATTGGAAGCAGAACCAGCCTATTGGGATTATTTAATGTTTACATGATTTTCTAGTAGACTTAAGCTGGCCATAGATGTTGAGATTTTTAAAAGATTCGATCCTCATCGTGAGACCACGATTTTCTCGGAACGATTGTACGAATTGACCATCAACTAAAAAAGACCAATTTGCCAGGAAAACAAAGGGGAGTTGCCAGCTTAGCCCTGCAAACATAGATAGATTGCACTGGGACCGACAAAGATTTTTTGACCTGGCCGATCAATTTCCTGACAGATGTCGGCCCGAATCGTTCGAATCCCACTAACCGCAGCGATAATTTCGAAGGATTGGTCAGACTTCCCTAAAATCGGTCGTTCGGCAAGAAGAATCGTCGCGTCTATGAGGAGTTTAAAGGTACGAAGGTCCAAATTACTGAAAGATCCATTATTGAGCATTTCAGATAACAGGTCCTGGGACCGGTTATCCAGAATACTTGAGACCTGGGTCTGGTTAACGAATCTTGGGTTTTGCTTCCAATAAAGATTAATTATATCTTAGTTTGGATCAAGTACAAGCTACTGTTTTATTATTACAGAGAAAAGGGAAATCATTTTTAAAAATCTGGATTATTTGCATAATATGGAGTCTATGGGAGCCAGCCATTCTGTAATTCAGAGCTTTCTGGATAACGGGTTTCCAGATAACGGATCCCATACCTCTAAATATATATATATATATATATATATATATATATATATATATATATATATATATATATATATATTTGTATTATATGCATATATTTGTATTAACAAGTAATATTCAATTTGTCCTCAGCCAGTGTTTACACCAAACAGAGATGGTGCTTGCACAGACAGGTACATGTGCATATGATACACAAATGACACATACACCGCACAGAAAAGACTGTTTACTTAGTACACATTATACTGTTTACACACAACATATACCAAAGATTAATTAGCTGGGGCTTGTATAACAGCCTGTATTGTAATAAAATAATAAGTCCTTCCAAGTGTCTCGGTAATAAGCCTAAACTTTTCTGATAGCACCTTGTTTTTTTTTTAAATATGGTGCCTGTATTGTTCCTTTTAACTTGTAGGAAAAATAAACCTCTTCACTGAGCTCAGAATATCAAACATTATGGATTAGCAAACTCACTTCCTTTGTAAGATGACTTTTCCTGCCACATCTAAGAGGCTGTTAGGTATTCGACTTTAGGAAAACAGGCCAAGGCAGTGTTACAGTAGCAGCTGCATGTCTCTATATTTGCTTTCCTGGAATAATGGCTTTTTTTTTTTTTTTTTACCCTGGATTTTAAAATGGGAGTCTGTGTGAGAGCACTGAGATTTCTATTTTAAAAACAGATGAGAAACCACAGCATATCTATAGGAAACAACAATATAGATTCTTACAAGCATCATTTTGCTCTCCTTACAAAATCCCCAACTATACAGGTTATCCCACAGCTCCATTTAGAACCGTTGCTACTGCTCTGACAAGAGTTACAATAAATTGCATATACTCATAAGCTTCTGTAGTGTCCCAATATTTGCAGGGATAGATCGATAACCGACAGAGATCAATTAGATGATTATATTATAGAAGCTTTATTGAGCAGGCCCCTCTTTACTGCTTGTATCGGCCAATACTTGTACATAAACTATATAGTGAATAAACTAAATTATAACAATATTATAAGGATATTATAAGTTACCGAGGAGTTTCATGACCATATAAAATATATATTTTTACACAGGTCATGGAACTCCAAGGTTACTTCTAATATCCTCATACTTTGCAACTGGTGGTACTTTATTTAATATAATACACAAGTTTTAGTGAGTCATGTGACAGAAATGACATCACTATTCACCGTTTATACTGATGACATCAGTACTCACCATTTATATAGTGAATAAAGTACCCCATCTTGAAAAATATAAGGATATTATAATACACAAGTCTCAGCGAGTCGTGACAGAAATTACATCAAAACTCACCGTTTATAAGGATATAATTTACAATATATTCATAGCTTTTGTGTATTATAAGGATATCATTTACATATATTCATGGCTTTTATGTATTATATGTGTATATACCCATATATTGCACAGTTTTAGGGAGCTTCTTAAATCAGTGGTCCCCGAACTTTTTTGGCCCTGGGGACCGGTGTGTAGCCAAATTTTTTTGCAAGGACGAATGGGGTCGGGAGGGGTCGGTGGCCCAGTTCAAGAATGTCAGCGGCCTGGCGTTTGGGGACCTCTGTTTTAAATAACTACTATTGGAAAAAAACAGGCCAAAATACTTTTATTCTCTTAGCACTGGACCTGTTTTTTCTGTTAACGGCTTTCATTATGTACCTCCATAAACATATTGTTTTTTTCATAAACTAAAATAGTTCTTTCTGGTTTTTCCTGAAAGAACTTGAGCAGTCTGTACTAAATACACCAATTGCCTATAGGTGAGAGGAGCATAAGGGCCCTCGTAGGAGAATGCAGCATTGCACAATATGAGATGGAAGGCATCCTGAGGCCAAATGAAGAAATGAGAGTAAAGTAGTGCTAGACATAAGCACTAGGACTGGATTGTTTCTGTTTGTTGTAATTATAATAATGTATTCCACCCTGGAATTTGGGGAACAGTTTGTCCTCCTTCAAGTCGTTACTGCTAATGTATTGCTAGCTATACCATTCCTTCTGTGTACCACATACTTTACAGCATAGTTTCTAGAAAAATACACTCACATACATTGTTCAGTGTTTATACCAAGGGGCAGATTCTATTTTTTTTTATGGTCAAAACGCTCATATTCGAATTGTGAATAATCCAAGCTCAATTCGAATTTTAAATAAAATTTTAGAAATTTGACTATTCGCCACCTAAAACCTGCCGAGTTCATGTATAAGTCCATGGGAGAGGTCCAGTGACCATCTTTAAGCTGTTACTAGCCTTCCTGACATTCAAGTTTTTTCTGAGAATTTGTTAGGTAAGGGCTGCATCTGCGCATTGATATGATCTTCTCTATGATGTGCCCACAGTCTTAGGGTCAGGGCACACGCTCAGATTCGGGGAGATTAGTCGCCCAACGACAAAACTCCTCTTCTTCAGAGACTAATCTCCCTGAACTGCCTCCCACTGGCTAGAATGTAAATCGCGGCGGGATGTCATTCGGAGTGCTTTGTTTTCAGAAGTCGACCAAAGTTTCCTCGTGAACTCTTCTAGCCTAATCTCCCCGAATCTGAGCGTGTGCCCTGACCCTTACAGTTGTCATTCTACAACAATCAACATCTAATGAAGAGCCCAATGAGGCTGCTGGGAGTTGTCGTTTAAATTCAGATTTCTAATGGCAGAAGTTGATAATTATTTTTGCTGATCTATGCAAATACTCCCGGTTAATTTGTCATCAGTAGGACCAGGACTTTGCTCTCCATTCATACCAAAGACCTAATGGCCCTGTATTTGTTAGGATCAGCAGATTCCATGCCGCACAGCAACAATATCATGGAAAACAAGTTTTTCTTTCTAGTGTTCAAATTAATATTTTGTTTTGCAGATCTCAAACCGGTGATTTCAATCCATCTGGTTCCTACGGTTCCACTTATATGTAATTAGGAAGTGGAGTAAATTTCGGACTGGAAAATGAATATGTACAGGTCTAAACAAAAAACATGTTCTGAAAATCTGCTTTATGGCGGGCCAAAAGGTAAATCATTCAAAATCCTAAAAATGTGAATAAAGATAAACTGTAAACATTTTGAGGATATCTACGATGCTATACTATGATGTACTTCCCCTTTAAGCTTGACGTCTTTGGCCTAGGCAGTATTTGGTTAATCCAGCTCCTAGTCAAGAGCAAAGGTCTCATAGGACTGCAGTTTAGCATGCACAGTAGGTACAGAACTTGAGAGAAGAGGCCAATCAGGAACACCGCAATGGAGAATTTCCTGCACTCGCTTCATCAAGAGAGAGAGAGAGGGGCTGCTGTAAGATGCCATAGCCTGTCACTATTTAATGGGCTGGTGGGGGCTGTTTGGGCCTCTGTGGACCCGAATGCCAGGGCCTATTTTGATTCTCAGTCCAGACCCGAGTGACTAAGTTTTGTCCGTTACATAAATACATGTGACAGCTTCCTTCATCATAAGTAAGATAACACTGCAGCAGATCACTTCCCCGTCTGCTCTGGAATATGACAAGGCAGGATATGAGATGGACTAAGTTTTATTCCAGCCTGCTAAAAATAAAAATCCTATGCAATACTTCCTTGATTCAGCAAGGGTAAAGTGTTTCCAACCTCGGTACCAGAGATCCATTACTATAATATAAATCTTAGTTCATGTCAGCTGCAGATCTGAAGTCATTCAGAATCCGCAAACGCTTACGACAAGTTGAATTGCAGAAAGCACTGCTGGCTT
This sequence comes from Xenopus laevis, assembly GCF_017654675.1. Classification (NCBI taxonomy): domain Eukaryota; kingdom Metazoa; phylum Chordata; class Amphibia; order Anura; family Pipidae; genus Xenopus; species Xenopus laevis. The sequence continues at coordinate 102,910,858 of NC_054376.1, forward strand.
CCCGTCCTGAACTACAGTGTGAGAGGTACAATATGAAAGATAACATATGGGATCATAAAAATATACTACAAATAAGGCTGGAGCATTTTACAACATTTTAAAACCTTTTATAAGCTGGTGGAGCTAGGGTTTATTACTAATTATTCAAAGGAAAAATCTCTATCGCCATATGAAAAGTCATCCAATTAAAGTTTAATCTTCAAGAAAAGAAATTCTATTGGCCTTATTTTCAGGTGATTCTTGCTTTTAATTGAACCATAAAGCAATGTTACACTTGATTACATTTATGTTAGTAAAGGCCTTCATAGAGCAAATAAATAACCTATTGGGTAGAGATTATAAGAATACCCTGTTATTGCTTAAACACTGTGTATTAGCTGTATTTAGAAGCCAGCAGCTATCCTGCTGAAGGCGCATGTTTGCCAGGGATTGATGGAACTTGTGTTGGCTAATTGCACATGGCTAAAAGAAATATAATGTGAACCATTTGATGATCAGTTAAATCAATGTATTTGCAACTGAAGCATTGATATTTAAAAACTATATGTTACAATATTAGGCAAGGTTCATAAAGTCAATGAAATCCTCCTCTGAAGTCTTAGGTACTCGCAGCATTTTCAAGGGGAAAAGTGTGAACAGTACAGATAATGGGCAACTATGGGTGCAACCTGCATTATTTATGAGGTGGAATAATGCATGGAAGTTCAGTTGCAAAAGGTGGTGGCGTAAGCTGTACCGTCAAACAACATATAGTAGTTCAGTAACCATGTTTGCGGATTCTATAAAGTCATCATCGGTATATATTTTTAGTGTATATAGCAGACAATTATGTGTCAGCAAAGCTTTGTTGATAAACACACATATATAAGCTGGAGGGAGATTTAGAAGAAATGGCTCAGTGGACATTAAGCTTTGTGAGGCCTCCTCAAGAGTTATCCTCAACTCCTAGCTAGTTTTATTTAATTAAAGCTCCAAAGCAGAGGTATTTCGTAATGTTTAATGTCATTAAGGGTTGCACTATGGCTTTTCCAAGAAAATCAAACATTCCCTGAAACTCAAGTGTGGAAATAAACGACTCTGAACTGCTGCATTTTTACACTATGACAAGAGGTCACCATAAAGTGTCAATAGCTTTTCTATTAAATTCTCCTTGCAAGAGATAAAGAATTTAAGCAAAATGGTCTGTCAACTGGAATTTCAAAATGAGTGTGTGCCAGGTGATTCCTAGAGATTTCTAGATGTTTGCTTCAGATGCACTTACTAGAGTACTAGAGTGTTCTAGAGGAAATTTGTTCCAGATGGTAACTGGTGGCTTCTATAGTAACAGGGTGCCATGCAGTTACTAAAGGTTTTTAGAGGAAGACTGTGCCAGGTGCAGTTACTAGAGAATCCAAGAGGAAATATGTGCCAGGTTGTTACTAGAGGTTTCTAGAGAAGTGTGTGCAAAGTTGTTACTAGAGGCTTCTAGAGGTGGTTACTAAAGGTGTCTAGAGTAAATGCAATAACCTAGCACACACTTGCAATAGAAACCTCTAGTAATCACCTAGCGCACAAGATGTTTTTAGAAGAAATGGTTGGCAGGTATAGATACTAGAGATCTGTACAGTAAATGTGTATCACGTGTAGTTAATAGTGCTTTCTAAAAAATGTATGAGCCGAGTACAGTTACTAGAGCATATTGGGAATCTAATCCTCACACCAGGTCCTTAAAGGAGAACTATCCCTTAGGTACAAAAGCACCCTTCCATTCCCCTTATCGGACCCCCTCATCTCTCCCTCCCCACCCAGTCTATTATGTAAAAAAGTGCCCTGTTTGAAAATCAGAGCTAAAAATGCATTACAATACTCTTAGAGGCAGATTTATTAAGGACCGAAGTGAAAATTTGAATTTTCAAATTTATTTTTTTTTTTTTGGTCAAAACTCTCAAATTCGAATTGTGAATTATCCAAGCTCGATTCGAGTTTTAATTCAAGTTCGAATTTTCAAAATGTATCATACTCTGACCCTTTAAGAACTTGAATTCGACTATTCGCCACCATAAACTTGCCGAATTACTGTGTAAGTCAATGGGAGAGGTCCAGGCATTCTAGTTTTTTTTAATTCGAATTGAGCTTTTCTAACTCAAATCAAATTCAATTTGAGTTTTCGGGTAGATTCAATTTGTTCGAGCTGAGAAAATTAGATTTTATTAATAAATTTCATACAGGTCGAATTTCAAGTTTATGTGAGTTTTAAAAAAAAAAACTCACATGAATTCGAAATTCGACCCTTGATAAATGTGCCTCCCCGTATCTCAGCGCCGACACGCACCTTGCCCGCGCATGTGAAATTAGAGAGGAATCCGCCTGTAGGGTCTGTCTCACTGAAGAGACCCTAAAAGTATCTCAATGGACAGAAAATGGTGTGGGAAGGGAGAGATGAGGGGGGCCAATTGAGGGAAGTGGGCTTTTGTACCAAGGGGGGGGGGTTTAGTTCTCCTTTAAATCAAACCAATTTATAGAAATAATGACTGCAAACAATATAAATAATATCAATATAATTATGATATCTAAGTCTGATTTATTAACATCTTTAACTGAATAAAGCACGCCCAAGTAGTGGCGTATGTGGGTCTGGTATTATTGACTCTTACTGATTAATAACAATGAGCAGCTTAACGATTGTGCATTATGCTTGGAAAAAATGATAGATTAGCTTTCACACAATTCAGACAGATAAATGAAATACTGTCTCTTTGAGTGCATGCCGAGCCTTTCTTTGTATATTTCTCAGTGAGCCAAGAATCCAACTGAAAATCCCATTATGCATTTGTTCCTTGATTCCACCTAAATCTTGGCTACATTTTGTTTATTCTGATATCAAAGCTCTTTAAATCATGTTTATACGCAAGATGCTGTGCCAACCATAATAAGCTTGACTAGGCTTGCTAGATGTAACCTGGTAGCTAGATGTCACCTGCATTGTTAAGACCAGGAACCTTAGTTTGCACTTAACATTGTTATTTAGGGGAAACAATTGATTAAATTCTAGCAGACATATTAAAGGATCATGTAAAAAGGACCTGCTTTGCATTTAGAGGGAGATTTAGGGCCCCATTAATCATGTTGTATATAACGATGGCAATTTTATCAAGGTGTGTTTTATTTTACACCATGCGAATGCCGGATTTGCTGCCGTTATTATACACTGCATCAGACCTTTAAGTAAGTTCTGGCGGAAATTGCTCAAAGAAAAGGCATGTCAAAAAATGATTATTACACCATTTTTACACGGCGACGCCTGGTGGTGTGTTGACTTATTCTGCAGTTTCTTACACTACATAATAATAGTAATAATAGTGCAGGGGTCCCCAACCTCCGGGCAGCGACCCAGTACCGGGCCACGGACAGTCTTGAACTGGGCCACCGGCACGCCCGAATTGGACTCTGGCATGCCGAATTGGACGCCGGCACTCCAGAATTGGATGCCAACCCCTCCCGGCCCCCTCAACCCCCTCCCCCGGTCCACAGGCCAAAAAAGGTTGGGGACCGCTGCCTTAGTGTATACAACCCTGCTTCACCATCTGAAGTATTCTTCATGCTATACCCAACAGATGACATGTTGGCATGTGAGGCTACAAAGCATTTTGAACATATGGAACACTCATTTGAATCACACTATAGCTCATCAGGCAACTTTATTCGAGATGTTCTTACAAACATTCAAAGGCAGCCATACCTCCCCAACCTAAAGAAGGAAAAAAACTTCTGCTGCATGCAGCCTTGTAAAAAAAATTTGACCAGGCCCATTGTATGGCCACACCCCCCATATACCATGTCCATTTTACAACATTTGCCAGGTTATGAAATGTTTGAACACATTTTGAGAATTTTTTTATGTGGTATTATAGTTTTACTAATAAAGTTGAATTGCCATTTAAGCTGTGAATCTCAATTCTCCCAAGAGACCTGCTTATCTTAAATAGTTACAATTGTATTTTTGCTTATCTTAATAGTTACAAAAGTTTCTAAGTGCAAGTGCTCAGTGTTCTGGCCTCTTATCTAATTACATTCCAGGAACTTTGCATCTTTTTTTTGACAGTGCAGGAGAAACTCGGGACATTTTACTAACAATCCTGGACTAGGGGCTGTCAAAATCGGGATTGTCCCAGGAAAAACAGGACAGTTGGGGGGTATGTGGAACAGTAAATAAAGAATAAAGGAATATTATTACATTATTATATAGGTGTATAGGCTTCTAATATTCTCTGCTAATTGACATATGGAAGAATTTATACAATATAACATACTCTAAAAAGCACATGCCAAAATGGGCCTGATCCATCAGGAAAGGCCCAAAAGTAAGTGAGGAGTCAGCTTGGTGGCCAGTTTGGGTTTAACTGAAATACTCCTACAACTATAGCAGGAGCATTTTTAGACGTCTTACATTTTCACAAATAGTCCGATAAGCAGCTAAACAGATAATAACAATGTGATTTCCTCATAATAAAGTAAAAGTGCATAGCAACATGGAATTTACTAATTGGACTGGATCCTTAACCAATCACAATCGCCCTGCCAGCCATATTTTAGTCATGTTAAGTTTAATACTAGACCTCTTTACAGAAGAGAAATCTAAGTGATAAATTATATTTTATATGGAAGTAACAGCTTTTTAAGTTACGAAATCTGGCTCAAAACCGCTCAACTTTTGGCTTGCGGTCAAGTCATGTACTGTGCACAGCCAGCTACCTCAAGTGCCATCCTTCTTGGCAAAATATTTTATTTATATCTGGCTTAGCTCATTTACCAGCATTTTAAATGTGAATGAGCTAAGCCAGATATATTTTAATACATTCAGAATTTCTAATATTTCCTCTACATACCTGATAATTTAAAGTGACAAATACTTGTAAAAAAAAAAAAAAACAGTGCTGCTTAAGAAATATGTACACATTTATAAATATAAATTCCCTATATATATAAAAAACACATTATTTAGTATATTAAGTGTCACAGTTTCTTAGCTGTTTGCATAAAGAATGAGTAGCTGTGGTCTTACTGCAATTTCCAGCATCCCATTGACTGTTAAGGGCAAGGCCAGACGTGACGTTTTTACGTCGCGTTTTTAAAAAAGAACAGCCAATTGTAAATACGCCACTGAAACCACATGCGACCGTCAACATGCGTCTTTCAGCACATAGGATTCTTTTCCCAACATGCACTTCTCATTGTTCTCATTGAGAATTTGGACGCCATATTTAAAATAAGCTGCGTATTTACGCAAAGTGTGGTTTCAAACATGCAGATCCCATAGAGTCTATTGATTTGGTAGTTTCTTGACGTATTGGCGTTTCTGCTAAAAAACGCCAATACTGGCGTCCTGTGGCGGATTTCAGCTTTCAAGTGCCCTGTGTGAATTGACATAGTGCGTTTTCCATTCGTTTCAGTGGTAGTGCAGTTTATGCGTATTTACGCCTGGCTGTTCTTTTTTAAAAATGCAACGTAAAAATGCCGCAAAAACGCCACGTCTGGCCTTGCCCTAAAGGATGTCAGGGCGCAGTGGGCACTGCAGTTAAAAAAAACCAGGTTGAAAATCCATTATTTATAAAGTATCTTTTCTACCTGTGACATCTTTGTTCCTTTGTAGTACCTCTCACATAAAATTAAACACTATCTGTGAATAGGTTTACATATCCAGAGATGTTAGGTTTGTACAATCTATAAAGTCAACTAGGCCATACTTTTCATTTTCTTATGCCATCTGTTCACCAGACTCTGATCAAAGCAGTGTTCCTTCTAGAGTTAGATGTAATTCACAGTTATTCCAGTCTAAAATCCATAACCCTTACTGCCTTCACTTTTATTATGTAATTAAGCCCTATTATGGGGTGTAGATCCCGGCAGCAACAGCTGCCCCACAAATCATTGTGGCCTTGTGATAGGAAGAAGCAATGATTATGTGCCCAGGTATATATAAGTATGGTTTCACTGAGGTGCCACAAGTTATCATATTTCATGACCCTCCTGATGAATGGGCAAGGTTAGGTGACAAACAGCCACATTCAAGGGCAGTTGCATAGATGACAAATAGATCAGATTTGAAATGTAACTACACTTTTTAGGACATACAGTCTCATAGCAATGCTGTCCTTCTAATGTGCCACCCTTGTCTCACAGACCTTTAAACATCCCATCCTGACAGGTCACTTCAGAAATAAGCAGTCCACGAGACATTTAGAGCAATAATACATAATCTGCAGATGATACGGCAGACAGACCTATGTAACTGTCCTGTATATAAACTGGTGCCTAGGACATAAAGAAAGTCTTGCATCCCAGCATCCCTTAAAGGGGAACTATTGCGAAAATAAAGATGTAATATTCTGAAATAAGAAACTTATTAAAAATTCTGTACTGTTTCTGAAATAATCAAGTTTATCTTCAATATTCCTCTCTTGGCATCTGTTTCTCCTCATTCTGTCTTCATTCAGGAGTTGCGTGTCAGATGAATGATCCAATATATCTTATAGGGGGGCTCCTTTTGCCTAAAAGATGTATTAGATCTCACTCTATTAAAATCACCAGACATCATGTCTCTCTACATGCAGAATTTGTGCAAAAGGCAGTAATTTTGTTAGATGTAGTTTGTACTGGAATCAGTTATTTGAGTGAGCTCTAATACATCTGCTAGGAAAGGAGCCCCCCTAAAAGATATATTAGATCTAACTGTCAATGAATATCTGACACCCAACTGCTGCATGAAGACAGAATGAAGAGAAACAGATTTTGAAAGAAGGATAGTGAAGATAAACGTTTTTTTATTATTTCAGAAACGGTGCCGACTATTTAATGGATGGTATTTAGAAAGTTTCATACTTCAGTATGAGAAAGCTTATATTTATTTTTCATTTTTGCTATAGTTTCCCTTGAAACCAAGCCAGCTCACAACAGAAGCTTTTTTTTGGGCTAAGGCTGACCCCAATATAGGTGGCATGGCACTATTAGCACAGTTGCAGCTACTGTGCAGCCAGCATGGGAAGCATGTTGTTTATGTGTCCTGTTACATGGGTTAAAACTTGATATGTCAGCTTATACTAATTAAATAATTATACAGATTAATTTTAACCACAGCACTAGCCACAAAGAGTTTGTCTATTCTTTTCTTGTCTGTGTGGATCTTCTGGATTCCACCCACACTACAAAAGATAGGTTAAGTCTTGATGAAACTAGCATGAGTATCCGTGTGAATTTGATAGGGATGTTATATTATCCAAGGAAACATCCACCTTCCCACGTTGATGAAACTTCTCTAGATTATTATTCAGATACGGACTAAAAATCAGTATCAGCTGGCAGAGCGTTGGATTTAAATTGTGTTTTGTTGAGAGGCCATTTATTTTCCAAAATACTAACCTGGCTTGGGACAGAGTATCACAGCATGGAATAAAATACAAGGAATGGATGGGAAACATTAAATAAAAACTATAAAAAAAACAGATTCCAACGAGTGAAGTTAAAAATACACACAAATAATGTGAATCACTCTTTCACACAGGATATGTTCCACTGGTTATTTAAGGACCCCACTTGACACATGTTGTCCAACTTCATAGAAAATCTTGAATTTCACAAGCTACAAACAAGTAAATCTAACCAATCAGAGAAGAAACAGATAGATGTAGGATGAATCCAAGCAAGCGTTTTAGCTGCAAAATTCCTTTATTGGGGAAGGAATTTTGCAGCTAAAACGCTTGCTTGGATTCATCCTACATCTATCTGTTACTTCTTTGAATATTCGTTTGGGATACCGGCACAGGATAAACCGTGGGATGAACATTAACTATTCCAAATGGCGAGCTACAATTAAACCCATTTGAATTGAACTATCTAACCTATCAGACAAACAAATCTAACCAATCAGATATACTTTATGGCCTAAACAGGTCCTAAAATCTTAAATATACATGTTTTAAAGGATTAAAGATTTTTATTAAGCAGGGAACAGCTCCCTGTATTAGTGTACAAATCCTATTTATATCAAAACTAAATATTTACTCAGTAACATGAGCAGAACAATTCCCATTGCAGCAGGTGCACTGCTTTGTTAGGTGTGCTTTGTCCTGACTTCAAGATGTCTTTGTAGCAAATAACACAAATGTCTCTGTTGTGCTGAGAACAGTTTGTAACTAAGGCAGACACTCTATTGCTGGAACATTCTAGGTATTGTCCTCTCTCATACAAAGAATACAGTGTTGCCCCCCTAACCGAACCAAACCCTTTCTCCAAATGACAGTTTCCTGCCTTTTCCCATCAGTGCTACAAAAACATGTGTGTATGTATATATTAAAAGTAACAATGGTGCAAACCTTTCTGCCGCCAATACACGATGTACCCTCTACAGGTATGTAAATGGAAGCCTGTGGAGGAAGCCTGGACATTCACTTTTCTGAGGACCAGAAAAGCAGAGAGTACAAGGCTTCCACGCTCTGCTCCTCACACTGGATATGCCAACAAACATGGAATAACCAAAGAATTTTGCCTGCATAGTAAAAAAAAACCCTTATGTCTCAAAACTAAAGCAGTATGATAAACAAATTGCAAATCATGAAAAGCAAAACTGAAAATATACAATATTTTTTTGAACAACAGATTCACCTAGTCATGCTTACACAAAATTGTTCTTTAAAAATATCACGTAGGCACAATCAATCGGAGCATGTCTGCTCCGCCTTAATACTAAGAACTGCAACAGGACATGGCCAGTAAAAACAAGAATGACTACAATAAGAGGATGCTCATTTTTCCTTTGAGGAGTTGAAAAAAAAAAAAAAGTACACATCCCATTCATTTATTCAGTGTTGCACAATGCAAATCCAAGAAGAGTATCAGATTCTCTGGGATAATGAATCACCCGTAGTATAGTTCCACACAATGGAATTTACATAAATAAGCCTAAAACTCATACAGTATAACACATAAATTGACAATGCATACATCTCAACCAAGAGCCCAGGTGAATCACACTACAGCATGTATGCTGCTGTCATATTATGATGCATCTGCTTAAGGTGGCCATACACGGGCAGATAAAGCTGCAGATATCGGTCGTTTGGACCAATTTGACAGCTTATCTGCCCGTGTATGGGGCTTCTGACGGGTCTTCCCGATCGATATCTGGCCACGATATCGATCGGGAAGGTTTGATTTTTAACCAACCGACCCGTCGGAGCCCCTTGGCTCATCGTAATTCGATCGTTCGGCCGAACGTTCGAATTACCCCCGATATAGCCATGCCGTTAGTGGAATATCGGGAAAAGATCCACTCGTTTGGCGATGTCGACAAATGAGCGGATCTTTGAGTCTATGGCCACCTTTAGGGAGAACATCTAGGAATCATACCAGCGGCACAATGGATATTTTTATCTTTTTACTGGATTGGTTTGTATCTTGAAAGGCAAGCAGACCTATGATGGTTTTGTGGAAGTACAGCATGAGATTTTCCATTGGCTGCAGCAGAGGTTTGTTTCCCGAGAAACATTTTCTCTATCCATTCTAGCTCTTCATCTCTTATTCTAACCTTTTAGTGGCCATTTTGACAGCTAAGTGGCCCCTGATTCACTTAAAGGGGTTGTTCCCCTTCCCAAAACACCAGAAATAAAGACCTTTTTCAACTGCCTTCCATATTTCATTTTTGACATTTATCCAAAATTGAAATGTAATGTTCCTGTCTCTGGTGTTTCAGTCTGGTAGCTTGATGATCAGGTGCAGGTTCTGAATTGTTACAAATTGCTTCATTAGTTTCTCATGAATTCTAACAGCTGCCTTTAATGCAACTCACATTCTACTCAGCAGGGCAAAAAATAAGAAATGTATCAATTAATGTATCCATTTAGAAGAAGAGTCTGCAACCCCCCCAGCTGCTTTAGGGCTCTTACTCACGCGCGTTTTTACCTGCATTTCTATAAAGTATTATACACTGCAGAGAATAATTTCACCTTGCCATTTACAATAATAATAATAATAAGAATAATAATAAATGCATCCAAATATTCCTGCATGCCCCACTTTTTAAGATGTCATTGCAAATAACTGAGCAGCATCTTGTTGACCTTGAAAAAGTCATGGTGATCATAATACCTAGTGTGACATTGGGGAAGAGTTGAAGGCTAGGAGACATTAGTCAAGTGATCTCTCATTATGCAATAAAGTGCTGGCCTAAACACTGCCATCTTTATTTAGATGCCTGGCAGTGAGCAATGATACCACAGCCTGATTAAACGGCAGGGAAATGCACAGGACCTGTGGAAATAAAAGATCCACAGGGCTAATGTATTTTCTTCGGGCAGTGAATTTGAAGATTAATTTTGCTGATCAGTGAAGCAGAGGCTATACAACCTGCTCAGCTTTCTCCATACAAAAGAGGGGGATATTTGCTTACAGTAGCCACAGATGATGTTTAATCCTTTTGCATTAAGAGAATTAAAAACTTTTGTGATGGGTCGAGGGAAAAGTGTTACATTAATACATCTAAATGTGGTTTTCTGTTGCTGGATAGATGAATACAAAGCTGCTCCTGGTTTCCTATTGTAATGGCGTCATAAACTCTGAGAGTGTAAGTTATTTAACAGCAAGCAACAGACAGATTTTAAAGTTCTACATTTGGCAAATTCAGTACATGTAAGGGAAATCTAAATTTAAAGGATAAGGAAAGTTAAACTAAGAAGTTGTACAGTACATTATGTTTTGGGCTTATGTACCAGCCAAAGGCAACCAAAGCCCTTTAGCAGGGAAGATCTGTGCCTCCAAAGATGCCCCAGTAGCTCTCCATCTTCTTTTCTGCTGATTCACTGCACATGCTCTGTGCTGCTGTCACTTACTGAGCTTAGGGACCGACTCAAAATATACAGCACATATACCGTAGAATATAAATGTCACCGTTTAAGGCTGATTAGTAATTAATACAGATGATCAGTGCAACTAGCATCAGTATTTAATATTCCTCCCCATAGCATCAGCTTTTATTACAGACTAACCTCATTTTCTGCTTGATAATTTGCAACAACCCCTAAGCTCAGTTTCTCAAAAGCTGCTCATAGCCCACTGAGAGTGTCGCAGACACTTTACAAGATGGCGACCCCCTGTGACAACTTTAAAGTCCTGGAACATTGCTGCTATTGAGAATCTGAAACTTTAGGCTGGTGCAATAAGTTAAGTTTATAAAACATGTAATTTTTAGGTCTATTAATTTTTAGGGTTTAGTTCTCCTTTAAGGTGCAACTGTAACTCCTGAAATAATGAAAGTCAGGGTCGCCATCAGAGCAATTTAGGGGTCACTCCAGTAAGGGGCCTCTAAAGAAGCAAACATTTAATTTGCAGGCCATAAAGGGGGTGGTGCTTGAGGGAGAGTTGGTGAGGTTTTGGTGGATCAAGGGGAATGAACATGAGTGGGCAGATTAGGGCTGTGGCCATGTCTGAGTATGCATTTACTTTTTAATACCCCCCCCTGGTGTGTAGGGCCCTACTACTGATATCTTACAAGTTAAGGGCCCCATAATTACTTATGGCAGCCCTGATGGCAGCCCTAGAATGCCACTACAAAAACATTTTCTTTTGTTCACTACCTGAAGTGCAGAGTATGACAGCCTGACCTGAACCATGTTATGCAAAACACATTGAAGACCACCTCCTATATTTTTGTTTTAAAATTGTTTGAGGCCTGACTGCACAAACTATGGTGATGCATATTGTAGAAACCCAAGGCAGAAGAAATCAGCAAGGAAGCCATTGATTTTCATAAATGGGCAGGACTGCCGTCTCCTCAGAAAGGTAAATAATTTAAGAATTAGTGAGATTAAGTAAACACATTGTCCAGAAACACATCTGGAAAATGTCAGCTTCACATGACCCCTCGTTCCAGATCATGGATTGATATTGGCATGCTCAAACAGGCAACAATAACTTGTGCCATGATTTATTTACAGTATCTAAAAGAGTGTAATATCCTCAGGCAGCTAAGAACATTATAGGGGTACTAATGGCTTTGTGAAGAACTAATATGGTATGCACACAATGTACTTGAAATGGTTATAGGGTATTGATAGACAAATACAGCACGGGGTCTGAGATATGCATTTTCTTAATCCTCACGGTAACAAGTTGCAGAGAGATGCAGTTCAATCAGGGCAATATCCACTGATTAGCCAGATCACGGGGTTGAATAGATGGTTATTGGCCTATCCTCTTATGGGGGGGGGGGGGCAATTTATATAACTTATATATAAACTATTGTGCATCAGTCAGTCACTTCTTTGCTAAAGGATGCCCCCCCCCCAATATAAATGCACTTGAAGGAAAACTATACCACTCAAACAATGTAGGTTTCTATGAAAATATATTGCATAAAACAGCTCATATGTAAAACCCTGCTTCATGTAAATAAATAATTTTCATAATAATATACGTTTTTAGTAGTATGTGCCATTGTCAGGGCCACTCCGGCCATGAGCCAAGGTGAGAATCTTGCCTCAGGCGGTACAGAGCGGCTAGTTACCAGGCAAAAAGCCTCCTCTGGTAACTTTCGTTTTTTTTGAAAATTCAGCTCTTCTAGTGCAGCGAGTGCAATAGCGCTCACTACACTGGCAATGCAGCACCTCCTCGACCCGCTCCGACTCTACAAGTTAAAAGTGAGGAGTGGGTAAGGAGGACGGCAGCAGCCCCTGAAACGCACCTGGCCATTGTGTAATCATAAATAGAAAATTGCCATTTTGAAAAATAAGGGCAGCCCCCTGGGATCGTAGGTGCACACAAACAAACCATACATGATCACATGAGCCAATTAAAAGACAGAGTTCTGTCTTTTGCTTCCACACTTCTTCCTGTTACAGTTAGAGCTGCAGTATTTCTGGTCAGGTGATCTCTGAGGCAGCACACAGACCATCACAAAATGGTGGTTCAAGGCAAGAGATGTAAAAGGGCAATATTTACTTAAATATTTATTCCAGTTTGGTAAGATTCTTTAATATGTCACGTAATATTATATAAACTGTTGCTTAAGTATTCACTCACTAATACTGCATTTTGGTAAAATTTGGTAAGATTCTTTAATATGTCACGTAATATTACATAAAGTGTTGCTTAGGTATTCACTCACTAATCATGCATTCCATGTACCTGTGAGCACTGTGTTTAGAATATGCAGCACTTGCACTGTAATAATCAGCTGCTGCTACAAAAGACAGGTTAAATATCAAATAGTTGATCAGACTTGGCGGAACAGGAAGAAATTGTGTGCACACTGCACCCATCCTCTGATGAGTTTAACATTGTATTTATACTATAAAAAGGAAGAAGAAATAAAGACCATCGTTGAGAGAAACACAACGTCCCCACAAGCATGGAAAGGTTTTTTTTTCTTTGGAATCATGCCTTTAAAAGGAAATAGTGGAAAAAAAGAATCCTGCAGCTGAATAGCCCAGTAGAAAAGAGGGGCAGTGCCGCAGCCCCTCTCACACATTCCACTCTGATACACAGTCACAAGACTTGTCACACAGCACTTGAGCGAGCAGTGGAACGTGTTCTAAATCTGGAAAGCTTGGCTCCCATCTCTTAGAAACCACATACAAGGAAGCACTTGCTTACAGGCCCTGATATGCAGAGATTCCAATACAGCATTTTTGAGTGATTTGTGTTGCTTTGTTCTTCTTTCTCAAAAAGAGATGATTAATACTGCTCTACCAGTAATAGCCAAAGATGTGTATAGCTGGGGCTGAACTAAATTACCAACAGAATGCAAATGACTGCAGTGCTGTTCAGATAGATACAACAGTAAAGCTTATTGCAATTGGAATTCAGATCTTGCAGTAATCTGTGCTTTTCCAAGCATTCACTCAGCTCAGAACATCGTATCACAAATGATTATGGACGCTACTTCTGACAGCCCACTAACCTCACGAGAATGCCAAAAGGAGTAACCTGATGAGACTGTATAAATCTGGCCTTTGATACGGACTCATTTTAAAGGGATTCTGTCATGATTTTTATAATGTAGTTTTTATTTCTAAATTACACTGTTTACACTGCTAATAATTCACTCTGCAATATTAAATTTCATTCTTGAACCAGTTTTTAGTTGTAACATTGGTGTGTAGGCAGCTATCTCGGGTCATTTTGCCTGGTCATGTGCTTTCAAAAGAGCCTGCACTTTAGGATGGAACTGCTTTCTGGCAGACTATTGTTTCTCCTACTCAATGTAACTGAATGTGTCACAGTGGGACCTGGATTTTACTACTGAGTTCTGTTCTAAGATCTACCAGGCAGCTGTTATCTTGTGTTAGGGCAGAGAGACGCGAAGATTCAGTCACCCGGCGACAAATCGTCTCTTCTTCAGGCTACTTCATTTTCCGAAGTCGACGGAAGATGCCTCACGAGGAATCTTTGCGTGTGTCTCTGCCCCTGAGAAGGAGAAGGATACCCTTTCGGAACAAAACCCCTCCCCCCCGCTTACCTCCCCCCCCCGGGCAAATGCCCCCTAAGTTGCTACTTAGGGACATTTTGCGCCAAAAGGGTTTCCTTCTCCTTTAAGCTGGGCAAAGATTTACTTACATATCAGATGAACGATCATTCGGTGCCATCTCCCGACCTGCCACTAACTATTCAGATCAAATAAAGTAGTAAAAGAACAGATCAGATGATGTTCTGCCCTGCAATCGTACTAAAGATAGGTCCGACAAAAGCTAGTCTCCCACTGATATTGTCAGATCGGCAATACATGCAGAGATATTATCTAACCTGTCCGATCAATTGAACGACCAATCGTCATGGCACGAAGAATGTCGTGACTCTCCACACACGGCCCGAAAATCTTTTGAATCTTTGATCAAATCTTTGCGTCTATGGCCAGCTTTAGGGAGCTGCTATCTCATTACCTTCTCATTGGTCTGTTGATAGGCTGCTGGGGGGTTGTTATCACCCCAACTTGCAGTACAGCAGTAAAGAGTGATTGAAGTTTATCAGAGCACAAGTCACATGACTGGGGGCAGCTGGGAAACTGACAATATGTCTAGCCCCATGTCAGATTTCAAAATTAATAAAACTATATGCATTTGGCACATGTATTGGTCCAAGGTGCACAGTGCTGTGATGGCCCTTCATAAATTACAAAATACAAGCATCTGCATATCAGTCAAGTGAATACCTGATGTGCATATTGGTGGTAGGCACAGACTTTTACCCTTTCTCGTGACAATATTAGATCACGGCTTTACAAGTGTCTGCTGTGTCAAATTTGAAGTCTAATTATTTTACATGCTATGGCAAGGCATTTCCAATGGATGATGAACTCCAGTTTGCTTTCAGCTTCTGCAGATTTTAGTGTTGACGTGGAAGAACTTGCAAGAACAGAGCTTGAAAAAATGGCCATATCTTTTGTAGGTGAAAAGTTACAGATGCTGCACCCCTCCCCAGAAGAAAACTGCCAATTTAATGCTGTGAGAAACATAGGGGAGTGCACATTGGTTACAATGAACACAGGACATCTGTGAGTTTTGCTGGTTCTGCAAGACAAACTACTAAACCAAAGAAAGGCAGCCAGATTGATTGAGTGTGGCTTCCCTATACAGTCTGCAGGAACTTATGTACGTGCAGAATTACTTCCTCCTATGAACAAGCAGAAATGTTGCAATAAGCAGAAGGCCAGGAAACTACTTTGCATATACAACATGTGAATGAGTGTAAGCCATAATACAGGTAACCCAGCCCTGGTCCACACCAGATTTTGCCTGCGGTGAGGGGCTGTGCTCTCACCTGTGACCATCTCCCTTCTCCGTGTTAATGATCTGCCGGAATTAATAACAAGCAGGTTCTCATGAGGGATGCAGGAAATCAGGCCAGTTAAATGCATGGTTGCCCATGGGCTTTCAATGAATAACTTACATTTTATTTAACCAAGGTCATTCCCAGTGCCTACAGCCATTAGGGACAAGGAGTAAAAGATAACATGTGGTATATTATTAGAATTAACACCCCTGGCCTTGGCCATACCATTTGTAAGACTGAAAAAGGAGATATGGTAAGGAAGAAGACAGCCCTTGCAATACCTTTTATTAACATTAGTTACATGCATAGTAACATAGTAAGTTAGGATGAAAAAAGACACATGCCCATCAAGTTCAACCTTTAAGCTTTTTTTAACCTGCCTAACTGCCAGTTGATCCAGAGGAAGGCAAAAAAACCCATCTGAAGCTTCTCCAATTTGCCTCAGAGGGGGAAAAAATTCCTTGCTGACTCCAAAATGGCAATAAGACTAGTCACTGGATCACCCTGTACTATGAGCTATCTCCCATAACCCTGTATTCCCTCACTTGCTAAAAAAGCCATCCAACCCCTTCTTAAAGCTATCTAATGTATCAGCCTGTACAACTGATTCAGGGAGAGAATTCCACATCTTCACAGCTCTCACTGTAAAAAACCCTTCCTAATATTTAGGCGGAACCTCTTTTTTTCTAAGGGGAATGGGTGACCTTGTGTCAGCTGGAAAGACCTACTGGTAAATAAAGCATTAGAGAGATTATTATATGATCCCCTTATATATTTATACATAGTAATCATACCTCCCCTCCAGCGTCAACAACCCCAATTTGGCCAGTCTTTCCTCATAGCTAAGATTTGCCATACCTTTTACCAACTGAGTTGCCATTCTCTGCACCCTCTCTAATACAATAATGTCCTGTTTGAGTGATGGAGACCAAAACTGTATGGCATATTCTAGATGGGGCCTTACAAGTGCTCTATACAGTGGAAGAATAACCCCCTCCTCCCGTGACTCTATGCCCCTTTTAATACAGCTCAAGACCTTATTTGCCCTTGATGCTGCCGACTGGCATTGCTTGCTACAGCCAAGTTTATCATCTACAAGGACTCCAAGGTTCTTTTCCATAATGGATTTGCCTAGTGCAGTCCCATTAAGGGTATAAGTGGCTTGGATATTTTTACATCCCAGGTGCATGACTTTACATTTATCAACATTGAATCTCATTTGCCACTTAGCTGCCCAGATTGCCAGTTTGTCAAGATCATGTTGCAAGGATGCCGCATCCTGGATGGAATTAATTGGGCTGGATAGTTTTGTGTCATCAACACGGATACATTACTACTTACAATACCCTCCCCTAAGTCATTAATAACCTGCAGTCTAACGACCTTGTATTTGTACCCCCGACTGAATCAAGCACATACTTTACAACAAGTAAATGACTGGGAGGGTAATTGTATGCATAGTTAGAAAGCAAAAGAAAAAAAGGAGCCATCTATTACTGAATGACCACTGGGTGGTGCTGTTCTGTGAACAGGTCAGCGCTTACTATTTGTAATGGAAAATACAGCAATTAAATTTATACGGTACAAAATAAATGAAATCCAGTTTTATTTTTTTGTACAGGCGAACTGAAAGAAAGAACTGCTAATACAGGAAGAAAAGAAGGAGGGGTTGAGCTACAGAGAACATGCTTTGTCTGGGGCACCAACAGTCATAGCAAATAATAGAATGTTAACTAGTTCATTCAAATACCCACACAAAAACCAAGGCTTTAGTGTTATTTTGAATTACTTTTCCCTCACCAAGAAGCATCTATGACACAATATAATGTGCACACACTATGAATGCAAACTTTAGGCTTTGGGAAATTGCACTCTTCCATACAATATACTGACCCAGTTGCATAGCAGCAAGTGGAACAGGACAAACATTCTTCCCCCGGCTGAACTGCACCAGGATAACAAACTGTACACCCCAGACTTTTATCATAACAATGCATAAATACATTCTAAAGAACTTCAGGTTTTAAGCAGTAAAGCTCACGTGCAACTATGGAAATACTGTAGGTTCTGCGGTTTGCTTTTCCAGCCAGGATCAGACAAGACCAGATAGGAGTACAATTTTAAACTATACAATTTCCTCGTATGCAAGTGACAGCATCACTCATGAGATCCATTTTTATTGGCCATTTAAATAACATTGAAATCACTTATTACTTTCTAGTACAGGTATGGGATTTGTCATCCAGAAACCTATTATCCAGATAGTTCCAAATTACATTAAGGCCATCTATCATAGACTTCCTTTTTTCCAAATAATCCAAATTTCCTTTTTCTCTGTAATAAACAGAACAGGACCTTGTACTTGATCAGAACTAAGATGTAATTAATCCTCATTGAAAGCAGAACCAGCCAATTGGATTCATTTAATGTTTTCATGATTTTTTAGGAGACAAAGTATGAAGATCCAAATTATGGAAATATTTTACCCGAAAAGCTCCAGGTCGAGCATTCTAGATAACAGGTCCCATACCTGGACAACAGAAATGCATGTGTTTCATGGAAGACACCAATCAGATGTTATAGAGGGCAGCACAGAGGCCCATTAAGCACTACTTATGCCTTGCAATGCTGGGGCCTTAGGTTCAATTCCACCCAGGGCACTATATGCAAGTAGTTTGTGTGTTTTCCCTGTACATGCTTAGGCTTCCTCCGAGTATGTGATAAAACATACCAAAGTATGCAATTATGTAATGTATATGTATGATCCTCTAGGGAAGGGACTGAAGAATTAACCTTTATAAAGCACTGCTGCATATGTCTGCACTATATATATGCAAAGGATAATAATAGTGTCACCATACCCTAAAGTCTGTCTTTTAAGGCAACATTTGGCCTCGAGCCTTCAGCTGTCTGAATGTTGCTGTGTTTATAAAGTCTACGGCAATGCCTTTATATACTGTAGTATATTTCTATCTGACAAACCAACTGAGGGATAATACCTGCCTACAGGGAGCCAAATGAGCACAAAATTAATGATTCTACAGCACAAAATAAATTAATTCTCAAGCAGTTATGGAAAAAGCTGAGCACAATACAAATGAATATAAGGTCTGCTTTGTATATTTCTAGCTGTGGGAGAACTTTACAGCCATTCCAATATGATACTGGGAAGCAAATACACAGGCCAGTAGGTGGTTAATGAAGAGAGAAGACCCAGTTACCAGACACACCATATGGATTTTTTGAATTATTACGTCAGTGTTAGAGAGGAGTAGAAATACTAGATGTGGTTGTGAAAGTACATTCTGAATGAGTCAGAGAAGCTCATGTGATCAGGTTGACAGAGGAAAATATGCCCCTTAGGGATATCTAAGAGGAAGGGTGAAGTATATTTAAATCTTTAATATGATAGAAGCAGTACTGTAAGCGAACTTACCAGAAAGCTATTCTTTTTTTTTTTTTTACGGAATGAAAGGAATTCACTGCGTCTTTTTCCTTTCAACCTGTGCTGGCTAGCTTTTGCTATGTTTAGCCCTGGCCTTTGCACATTGGTACAGTATGTGTATTTATTGGTGCATGAATATGCCAAGGCACAACTACACAGACATGATTGTTTTAGGATCACTGCGGTAAAATGATCAGTAGTGATTGCAACAGCACGCAAATAGGCATTTACCTGTGCACCTAGGTGCTTTGTACTTTCACTATGCCTGGCCATTTCTCTAATAAGACTAAGTTCTAATTTAATGCCACGCTGAATATGCACAAGCCATTAAATTATGTGCATTTACTGAAACCATGCACCCTGGCTTTCTGAATTTGTTTTAAGTGAGAACAATATCTCATTTACTCCCTGGTTTCATATACACCATTTCATTGGTGTATGTTCCAGTGGGTTTATTGAATAAGCCACTTTGCTGATTCTTGATAGACAAGGTCATCCTACAAGGTCTCGTGTGTTTTGACCTTTTATTGAAGTGAATTCTCTCTTTCTAATCACAGCAAATGCCCTTTTGACTTCTTTACAATCTTGAATAAAAAGGTTCTCTATAAACTCTGCGGTCTAATATGATTGGAGAAGAAATCATCCGCTTCTCCTGTAAAAAGAACATATTCAATCTGTCTGGTCTTCTCCTGTATTAACACATCCAATCTGTCTGTTGTGATTATTAAAGGGGTTGTTTACCTTCCAAACACTTTTTTAAGTTGAGTTGTTTTCATATTGTTCACCATAAACGACGACTTATTTCAAATGCGTTCCATCTTTTACTTTATCGTTTTCACATACAGTAGCAATTAAAAAATATGCAGACTTTTTATGATTTTTAATGGTTTGGAAGAGTTCCCTAAACCTAGCCCCCTGCTCTCGAGCTGATCTGTCTGACTACTTTGCTGAGCTGGCACACTACTGTTACTTTGTATCAGCAGCCATCTGTCCTTAGCCTGCATCCTCTAAACCCCACAATTCCCGCACATGTGATTTCAATAAAGAACTGAACATCACAGTGCAAAACATTGTGGGTTATGTAGTTCCTGCATGCTGTCTGTAAGCTGTGGAGAAGTTGTTACAATTTGTAACATCAGTGTTTAGTCCCTCCTTCCCTGCCAGGATTTCAAATGATGCAGAAAGAGAAGACCTGTTAAACAGCTGGATTTCAGCATAGAAAATGGCATTTATTCATACTTCTTGAAGAAACAGGTAACTGTGATGGGTATATTAGGGTTTCTGTGTTATGTGGGCCTCTTTATCAAGTTTTGGTTTGGAAGCCGGAGTTCCCCTTTAATGTTCATTTCTCTAGTGTCTAAGTCTGGCAGCTCAGTGATTCAGGAGCATTCTGAACTGTTACAATTTGCTACATTTAGATGATACAATTCATCAATACATTTCTCAGTAGTATCTTTGGAATATTAGCAACTATTGTATCAATTCCAACAGCCGTCTTTAATGGAATTCAGGGATTCTACTCAGCAAGGACAAAGATAACAAGTGTACTGTATCAATTAAATATATTTATTTATTACAGCGACCACCCCTCTCAGAGCTGCTGTAGAAGATTAAAAATAAAACTTTACACATCAATATTAGAAAAACAGTCACACATAGAAAATAGAAAGTAACTGGAAAAAGTCTATTTCTGGTGAACTATCTGAAACCAAATGAAATGAAAAATTTTTTGAAGGTGAACAACCCCTTTCAGGAACACTCTGGCCACATGTCTATAGACGAAACACTAGGAACACTTTGTTTTCTGAAGTCGCCCGAAGTTGAGTCAACTTCGGCGACTTCGGAAAACAAATCGCTCCGAGTGCCACCCCGCCGGCGAATTTCATTCTAGCCGGCGGGAAGGCAGTTCGGTGAGATTAGTCGCCCCGAAGAAGAGGAGATCTCCCCGAATCTGAGTGTGTGTCTCTGCCCTAAAGAGCAGTCATTTAGAGATTTTAAGTCCACATAATGCAGAGCTACATGTTGTTTCCTGCTGTTTGGGACACATTATGGGGCTCTAAATGTTTATCTTGGTATAGTAAACACACTACCCACCATTGTGTGCAGTTTGTGGCCATGAATTTAGCACAGGATTTAATACACAACTGGATATGTATTCTATTGAACAATGTGGTGCTTTACAAAACTGCAGGTTTTACACGATAAGTGTAAAATGTCCATATATAATATAAAAACAAAATATTTTCCTAGGTGGGGCTGCTCTAGCCAGATCTAAGATCTAGATACTATTATATAGTTTTGCATTCAGTTTCTGTACTGCTTTTTATTTCAAGTCAAGATACTTCTACATCAATAAAGGCTTCTAAACTGTAATTTTACTAAACAAGAGTAAAATGGATTATGGCAAGAAGAGATAAGAAGCGTTTTACAGGGTCTACCACAACCAACTAGAAAAGCTCACTTAATCCAATTAGATTATCTGGGTTTATGTATAAAGCACCAATACATTGCTTGCTTAGTGGCACACAAAAAGGGGGATGCAAGCAGAACGGACAATGACTGACTGAATGAGTACAACAAAGAACCATCATGTGTTATCTGAAAAGACTAATAAATCACTTAAGTTGCAATTGTTGGGAGATAATGGTCACTTATTATTATGTGCTAGATAATCAAAACAATTGATTTGTTTCTGTGAAGTTGATTTCTGCCTATTGATTTGGAAAGAATTGTCCATAAGGACTTAATATAATGTCAATTGCTTTTACATGTTCTTTAAAAAAAAATAATAAAACTGCTCACATAAACGCTGATATTAGGCAGGTTAGGTTAAGAAAAATAACCCCCAATGACCCCTCATGTCATGACACACTTTCATATCAGAAAAAAACTCTATCTAATATCTTGCCACCAATTATCTCTTGCTTTATTTGTGTGTGGTGCCACAAGGAACATTGGTTCTTTGGTATCTAGCTACTGATAAAGCAATCATGCTGCATTTGGTTAATAAGTTCTTAATGAACTCCTTAACATCTTTAGAGTACTAGCATTTTCATTGTCATGGGACTGACAGGCTACATTTTCCAGCCCGTGTGCTTGTAAGTCAGACCCAACAAAAGTCTAACCATCGTAATAGTTGATTATATATTTGGCTCCTAGAAGGCCAATACAATAAAATCTTCTTTGAAGAACACCTATGACCACTTGCGGGTTGCTGGTGGGTTCAGGTTGAGCTCTTCTGTCTGCTCTCCCTACAACCTTCCAGTGCCGGCTTCTGGTGGCACATGTGAAGATTTGGGGGAGATTAGTCGCCCATCGACAAATTCGCCCAAAGAAAAGAAGATTTGTCGCTAGACGACTAATCTCCCCCTAACCAATATATAATTAATCCTTATTGGAAGCAAAAATCATCCTATTGGGTTTATTTAATGTTTACATGATTTTTTAGTAGACTTAAAAGGGGTTGTTCACCTTTGAGTTAACTTCTTATATGATGAGATATGATGTGATATTTTGAGACAATTTGTAATTGGTTTTTATTTCTTATTATTTGTGTTTTTTGAGTTATTGGGCTAGGGTAATTTGAGAATTACCCTAGCAACCATGCATTGATTTGAATAAGAGACTGAAATATGAATAGGAGAGCACCGGAATAGAAATATGAGTCATAAAAAGCAGCAATAACAATACACTTGTAGCCTTATGGAGCATTTGTTTTTAGCTGGGGTCACTGACCCCTATTTGAAAGCTTTAAAGAGTCAGAAGAAAAAGGCAAATCATTAAAAAAAACTATAAAAAATAAAAATGAAGAACAATTAAAAAGTTGCTTAGAATTAGCCATTCTATAACATACTAAAAGTTAAGTTCAAAGTGAACCACTAAGATCCAAATTACGGAAAGAGCTGTTATCCGGAAAACCCCAGGTCCCAAGCATTCTGCATAACAGGTGCCATCCCTGTATATAAATTCTGTACCACGGCTGCATATATATTCCATATATATCAAGTTACCCCCAGATCAGGAGACCCTCTGCAATACGGCTTGAAACAAAAGAGGGATAAGAGATTTCCAGGATTAGTTTTCACAGAGGAAACGGCTCTGAGCTGCCTTAAATCCTCCATGTGACTGAATGATAAAATAAGCCAAACATACTTTTCTCAAGCAGGCTAGTGTCTCCATTCAGATATGAAAGGCAGTTGTAAGCAGGAGGGGGTGTGAAGGGGGTTGGTGATGTAGTAAGAAAGGACGTCAGCGCCAGTCACGGGATACACCTCCCATTTAGAATGTACAACAGCAAAGCATGTGACTGCTCTTGGAAGCTTTACATGCAGTTGCATCAGAGGCTACAGATGCACGCTTCTAACACAGGCAGGCGTGATCCCTTAAAACTGCCGTCAAGCAATCAACTTTTGCTTTTAGCAAGTCAAAGAGACAGTGAAGGGGCGTATACCCTGAACCCCAAAGATCATGGGGAGGGTGTTGATGAAATCACAAAGGGCATATCATACAGCTTAACAATTGTTAGCTATTTTGAAGGGGAAATGAAAATGAAATATAAGCTTCATCTCACTGAAATAAGACATTATCTAAATACAAAATCTAAAAATTCTGTACTGTTTAAGAATTAATCAAGTTACTCTTCAGTGTCTCACTCTCCACAACTGATCGGCAAATTTTTTCGCCTTGTTTCGCCACGGAAATGATGGTCATAGACTTTAATGGGCGCTGTCGAAAACGAAGTGGGTCAAATACGCCCAAGTCTATCCACAACCTATCACTGGGTCAGATTTGAATAGACAGGTAGGCCTAATATGTCTATAAGGGGGGCTCCCTTTCTTAGCAGAGTAACTCAAATAACCAATAAAAAAAAGGTAACAAATTAAGAGACTCTGGCAAACACCCTGCAAGCAGAGATCCAGGATTTACATCAGCACCTGGGTTAAGGGCACAACCCCCCCCCTCAAAAGATGTATTAGACCTGTCAATCAAAAACTGACTCCACCTATCGCATGAAGACAGGTTGCTCAGAAGGTGAAGAGTAACTTGATTATTTCATAAATGGTACAGAATTTGTAATTGGTTACTTTTAGAAAATGTTTTATTTCAGCTAGATGAAACTTATATTACATTTTCATTTTCACGATAGATCCCCTTTAAAGATGCCCCTCACTTAACCTCCATCCCACAGATACCTTCCAACCACAAAAATGCTTCTAGCACTACACACAGGCATATAGCTGATGATCCTAGCGACAATAGAAACTATCTAGCAACTGTAAACTACAGCTCCCAGCATTCCCACTCAGCCAGAATAGCATAGTGCAAAACCTCCCTGGTGCATACAACACCTAGAAACAAGTCTATTCCACGTGGAAATCAGCAGCAACCACACATTTGTAACTTCTTGTTGATAGGATAGTAACACTTTTTCTACAGGGTATCCCCCAGTATTCATGCTGGAAGAGAAAACAGTTATTGCTTTCACACCTAGAATTTCATGCATGGGCCTGATTTTCCTATGTAGCCAGGCGTTAATGGGCTCTTATATAGTGATTTAACTCTTTACATGCTCAGTAAAGTACAAGTGAATGTAAGTTGCTTATGTGAACAGAGGCACCCTAGTTCTTACAAAAGTTATAATAATCTAATCTGGCACATACGTTTTCATGGTGACAATGAGTTGTAAGAGATTTATTGCTCCATGTAACCTTTAGGGCAGAGACACGCGGTCAGATTTGGGGAGATTAGTCGCCCGGTGACAAATCTCCTTTTCTTTGGGGTGACTAATCTCCCCGAACTGCCTTCCCCTCGGCTAGAATGTAAATCGCAGGCGGGATGGGACTCGGAGCGCTTCGTTTTCCGAAATCGCCTGAAGTTGACTCACGAGGAACCTTCGGGCGATTTCGGAAAACGAAGTGATCCAAATGCCATCCCGCTGGCGATTTACATTCTACCTGGCGGGAAGGCAGTTCAGGGAGATAAGTCGCCCCAAAGAAGAGGAGATATGTCGCCGGGTGACTAATCTCCCCGAAACTGACCGTGTGTCTCTGGCCTAAAACAACGTTATCTCCATAGCAGCTAGCCATTGTACACTATCTTATTTGACTGAACTGTATTCTACTGACTGGGAATGAAGCCTGCAACCACTACCCATATTTATTCTGGTATTATTATTAACATGTATTTTTAGAGCGGCACCATATTGCACAGCGCTGTAAAATGAATGTGCTTATACAAAGAAATCACATGAATTGTGTGTATATATATATATAAATATACATATAAAACATACATAATTACCAGTACAAAAGGTGAGAAAGGCCCCATGCAAACGAGCTTACAATTTAAAGGGGAAGGGAATGAGACACAAGGTGTGGAAGTGGGCAAGATCAGAAATAAGCAAGATGAGAGATGTAGCACATGGCATCACTTAGTTAAATAGAGTGAGGGTAGGCTTCTCTAAGTAAGTATGTTTTAAGAGATCCTTTGAAAGCAGAAAGGTTGGGAGAAAGTCGGACAGACCGGGGGAGAGAATTCCAGAGGAGATGTGCAGCCCTATTCAGTTTATCTATATTAAATTAGTACTAAAACGTGTAGCTCTTACAGACAAAACAGCCCATAGGTGGCTTTCAAGCAATTTAGATCATTATGTATGCGCAATCACACGCAGCAGGGCTAATACTTATTCTGTATTTCCAGCCACGCAATGTACATTTGCATCTCAGAGGAATGGAATCAGCACATCATCATAAAAGTATATTAACTAAAACAACACAACTCAAAATCAACAGTCAAATGAGCTGCAATGGCTCAGGAAAAAGCCCATATTGATTAAAGATGTTCATTACCCTTAAATTAACTTTTAGCATGATGGCTGCGACACTCGGTTTGCAGTTTGGTCTTCATACAAGTTAACGTAAAGGTGAACTACCCCTTTAAGTACTGAGTAGCAGGAGGGGTGGCATTATTCCTCTTGTGTAACAAAATTCTAGATCTGCAGGTAATGAATATCTTGATAGGTATATGTTTTCTATTATTTACACGTTTGCATTTATACACAAGCGGGGACTACCATGTCGCTTGCCTTCATAGAGGCAAGTATTAGCAAGTGCAGCGACTCCACTGCAGGGTACGAATTATATATATATATATTAAAATAAATTTTTTTTGTTAATCCTAAGTAACTGTTATTTGCCATGTAGACTGTAAAATGTACCATTGGTAAGAAATGGAGAGCTCCCTAATGATTCTCATATCATTAAATTTGAAGTAGTGTGGTGCATACGAGACAGCCATCTAATAACATATTAATGAGAATAAAAAACAGGTAGGGATGCACTGAATCCACTATTTTGGATTCGGCCGAACCCCGAATCCTTTGCGAAAGATATGCAAATATGCTGAAAAAGGCCGAATCCCAAACTGATCCTGGATTCGGTGCATCCCTAAAAACAGGTGCTACATTCGCCAGTTATAAGGCAACCATTTGCCTAGAGAGCTGGAGTGAGAACATAGAAGCGGCAGGTTAGAAACCACTGTGTTAGTGACTTTTGCAGCCCTTACACAAGCAGGACTATATTAGGGAATTTAATCTACAACAAACAGACCATATCGCTCACATGGTAGAGACTGGCAAAAGTTTAAATCAATGTCACCTAAAGGCAGCAGAAAAGAAAAAAAAAAAGGAATCACGTGTTCCTAGAATTGAATTTAAAAGGAGGAGGGGTTCAGGCATTGGGCACCCTTTATACTTTCTTTATCTGCATTAATTCCTGGTGTCATATCTTAGCAGTACAGGGAGGCAAAGGGCACAGCTTTAGCTCCAGTCACTTTCTCGTCACCTTGAGTGGAGTTTGCTCACTATGAGCAGTCATCATTAAGTCAGAAAAAGGTGGTAAAATAATTCAAAAACTATAAAAAATAAATAATGAAGACCAATTGAAAAGCTGCTTAGATTTAGCCATTCTATAACATACTAAAAGTTAACTTAAAGGTATAACACCCCTTTAAGCAAACACAGTTCAACAGTGAGCCAATGAACATTGCACCTGAGGCCTTGGGACCTATCAAAGGAAAGCAGTATCCTACATTATAAACGCTACTTTACTTATCAATAATGTTTGCCCCCGATAGCGTTGCAATTAACAATAAATTTTTTATGAAGCTATTAAATTAGCTTTTTCTCATTAAGGGATTGTTTGCACAGCACAGGCACAGTATTATTAGGCCAAGAGGTGTGGGTCACAGGGGAGGAAAAGGTTTATTGTCTATTCCTCGGAGATCTGATAATAACAATACACCTTTTGGCTGCTGTATCAGTAAAAGCACCAATTAAATTCCTCAAACTGTTCCCCAGCACAGGGCATTATTTTGGGTGGAGGAGCAATGTGATGAGTTGAGGTATCAATCCGACTTCATCTGCAATTCAAGCAGCACTAAAACCTGGAGATTTTGCAAAAAGGATCACACAGGCAATCCAAAAACGCCTGACATGAAAAGGGTTACACATGTATACCGCCCCCCCCCAATGGTATCTGACAACACACTGAAGATTTAGTATTAATAACATCCTCTGAAATGCAGAACACAATTATAAAATCAGTCATTCGTGTTGCAAAATATCTATGGCACCTTCAGCTCGCCAGCTGATGCAGCATCCCCTGCAAGTTGCATCCGGAGCGCAGAAGGTTTGCTATCCCTGATAACCTAATCCCAACTGTATCGCTCATAGAATATGCACAGCACAAACCCACATTAATTATGCCTTAGCATGTAAGGGATCTTATGTAAGAGATATTCTTTATTGGATGTGCTTGATAAAACGTGGTAATCTGATCAATCGAGCTCAAGGAAGATTTTATCCAAGGCTTGGACACCACTATCCATTATACAATGTCAATAATGAGAGCTCTCTCTCTATCCACAATAAGCTGCATCTCACACATGCCCAGAATACTCCTGTTTTGTAAGCAGCAGACTGCGGTTATAAAACACCCAGCCCTGAGACACGCGCACTTCTAAGCATGGCTAGCTTGCTATTAGGGAACACTGGATTCCTTTTGCAGATCTGGGAGTGCTGCTCAGTGTAGACCTGCTTCTTGCAACTACAGATCAACCTATGCACTTTGGCTCTTTTGGCACTTTAGGCATTAAACGGTTAATACATCTGCAGCCGAGACACATTCTTGTTTCACTTTTATCCGCTTATTAAAGGGATACTGATTTTTATGGTGTGGTTTTTATTTCTAAATGACACTGTTTACACTGCAAATAATTCACTCTACTATGTAAAATTTCATTCCTGAACCAGCAAGTGTATTTTTTTTTTAAACGTAGAATATTGGCGTGTAGGCAGCCATCTCGGGTCATTTTACCTGGTCTTGTGCTTTCAGAAAGAGCCTGCACTTCAGGATGGAACTGCTTTCTGGCAGCCTGTTGTTTCTCTTACTCAATGTAACTGAATATGTCTCAGTGGGACTTGGCTTTTTACTACTGAGTGCTGTTCTAAAGACCCCCATACACGGGCCGATAAAAGCTGCCAAACGATTGGATCTCTATGTCTATGGCCACCTTTAGGGTCTGGCCACAGGGGCAGGCGACATATCTCCTCTTCATTAAAATTGCCTGGAGGCAGGCACACGGAGCGCTTCATTTTCCGAAGTCGCCGTAATTGCCTCACAAGGAAACTTCAGGCGACTTCAGAAAACTAAGCGCTCCGAATGCCTGCCACCAGGTCATTTACATTTTAGCCGGCGGAAGGCCGATCGGGGAGATTAGTCGCCTGGCAACTAATCTCCCCGAATCTGCCCATGTGGCCAGACCCTAAGGGTAAGGGCACACCTGGCGATTCAGGGAGATTTAGTCGCCTGGCAACTAATCTCCTCTTCTTTGGGACCACTAATCTCCCCGAACGGCTTCCCCGTCTTCCGATGGCTATAATGAAAAATCGCCTGAAAAATGGCAGACGCGGCACTTCGTTTCCCTCACGAGGAAAGTTTGGCCGACTTCGGAATACAGAGCGCCGTGTGTGCCATGCTGTAGGCGATTTTTCATTATAGCCGGCGGAAGCCGTTCAGGGAGATTAGTCGCCAGGCGACTAAATCTCCCGAATCGCCAGGTGTTCCCTTACCCTTAGATCTACCAGGCAGCCGTTATCTTGTGTTAGGGAGTTGCTATCTGGTTACCTTCCCATTGTTCTGTTGATAGGCTGCTGGGGGGAAAGGGAGGGGTGATGTTACTCCAACTTGCAGTACAGCAGTAAAGAGTGACTGAAGTTTATCAGAGCACAAGTCACATGACTGGGGGCAGCTGGGGAATTGGCAATATGTTTAGCCCCCATGTCAGATTTCAAAATGAAATGTAAAAAAAAAATCTGTTTTCTCTTTTGAGAAATGGATTTCAGTGCAGAATTCTGCTGCAGAAGCACCATTAACTTATGCATTCTGAAAAAAAAAAATTCCCTTTAAACTGTTTTAATGCCAAATGCCATTGAAGTCCAGTTTTCTCCAGTAGTAAAAAGAAATACCCTCACTATAAAACAGCCTGATTCTGTATGTATGAGATTAGAGATATGGATCTGCAGTTTATTGACCCTTGAGAAGCAAGTGAATGAGAAAGCAGCACAGAGCTTCCCTGTTTCATAACTGCTGGTTTGATAATCACCCCAACTGTCATTTGCTGCTTGTACTTCTACACGAGACAAAGCCATTCTACTGGAACCCCTACAGCATTTCATAGACAGGATTGTGTAACCATTTAATTAACCATTTCATCAGCACACTCGCCGCTTCCCACTGAGGCTGAACACATTTTCCATTTTAGTTCAATCAAACTACAAAGCGCACAAATGCTAAAATGCTACAGAGTTTCCAGGGCAGATAGGAGTTCTAATAGGCAGAAGGAGCAGCCCGGGCTCCAAGCCCCCTCTCCGAGCTCCACATGGAACATCCTGCTGCTGGCTACCGAATACCACATGGGCAAGCCGGGCACCTTCCATTCACTTGTCCCGGGAGGCAGATCCCCTGCACCCTGATAATTTTTTCTAATGGGGTAGCCCCGACCCCTATATTTTCTCTGCAGTGGAGTCTTCCAGCAGTAAACTGGAACCCAGAACACGCTGCCCTGGGCTGCTCCACGTGGTAGCGAGGGGGGCATCATGCTAGGACCTGCTAGGCACCAGAAAGTTTCTAGGGCACCTCGGGGTGATATTTAAAGTTTAACAATGACAGGAGAGATTTGGCATAGGGCTTCTAACTTTCACTTGGCACATTAGCAGGGTGACCGGTGTAATGAAAGAGAAGCGGTATTTAAGGCTTGTTGTTGAGGGTAAGGTGGGAAATGTAGTCCGGCAGTAACTAGGGCGGCAGGTTGGCTATTACTGCAGTGGTGCAGGCTGAGCATGTGGCCATTACAGGTGACACTATTGCCGTTCTTATTAGATTTGGAGACCTGGGACTAAATCCTGGTTCAGGGCCAAGTGCAGAGCAGGCAAATGGGGTACATAAAGATTGGGGCGCACAGACCCTGAAGGTGATGTAATAAATGGCGCTGTCAGTGGCAGTCACACAGGTGTCT
This sequence comes from Xenopus laevis, assembly GCF_017654675.1. Taxonomy (NCBI): domain Eukaryota; kingdom Metazoa; phylum Chordata; class Amphibia; order Anura; family Pipidae; genus Xenopus; species Xenopus laevis. The sequence continues at coordinate 102,941,672 of NC_054376.1, forward strand.
ATAGAGCAGCTCAGGCAAAGCCATGTCTCCCCTCCCCCGGGCTCCTTACCGGGCTGTCAGTCAGATAATTAAAGACGAAAGACTCAAGCTCCTCATCCAGCAGTGCGCTGCAGTCCGCCATCTTCCAGCGAGTGCAGCCAGAGCTAGAGAGAGAGCTCAGTATAGAGGAGGGGGAGCAGCCGGCAAATGGGAGGGGAGAGCAGCCGGCTCAGGGGCAGGAGGGAGGGAGTGTTTCTACACTGACAGCAATTCTCTGTGACTGCTGCTCTTGCTTCTCATTTGATCAGCTGCGCGCACTGATATCCAACTGTGGGCCACAGGTCATCTTCCACTGTGGCTCTCCAACTCCCAGCATCCCTTCACACAAACTCCCAGCATCCCTTCACACAAACTCCCAACATCCCTTCACACAAACTCCCAGCATCCCTTCACACAAACTCCCAGCATCCCCTCACACAAACTCCCAACATCCCTTCACACAAACTCCCAGCATCCCTTCACACAAACTCCCAGTATCCCCTCACACAAACTCCCAACATCCCTTCACACAAACTCCCAGCATCCCTTCACACAAACTCCCAGTATCCCCTCACAAAAACGCCCAACATCCCTTCACAAAAACTCCCAGCATCCATCCCTCACAAAAACTCCCAGCATCCATCCCTCACAAAAACTCCCAGCATCCCCTCACAAAAACTCCCAGCATCCCCTCACAAAAACTCCCAGCATCCCCTCACAAAAACTAGGAAGTGAAGAGCTGACAAATAAGCAGAGCAAAGTAGCCTGCTTAGCACCAATGGCGGGTGGTCCTGTTAAGCTGTGTGCCTCCTGGTACTATAACACCATTACCATCTGTGTGGAAGGTTTAGTGGCATACACAGGCCACCGATACAGAAATGGAGAGATGTAGGAACTTTTATATTGATCAGATTTGGACAATAAAGCTGCAATAAACCACATTAAATATTTTCTGCAATTGTACCCCCCTTTTCTCAATACGGTTGCAGCCCAGGCTGCTGCCTCTCTTGACCTGAACCAAGGTGTCCAGTCTCCGGTATATCTGCAATACCCCAACCAAGCAGCGGTTTCTGACACAAAATATTTACATTGAAAAAATCAGTCGATTTGGTCTGAGGCTGCAGCAGTTTCAGTGCATCATGCACAGCTCCATTGTTCAAGGCCAACCCTTTGGAAAGGTTTGCAGTGGACGCCTCATTCCCAGGATACTTTCAGCACCACAACATTTCCAAGTGTCAGCATCCAAACACTTCCCTTTTATTGCATGTAGTCAACATTTGAAGGGAAAGACCTGATCTCCATGGGCCCACAATTTGCTTTAAAAATGCATGAAGTAATGGTGGAAGTACAACAATGAACTAATAACCCAATGGCAAGAAACAGTTGGTCTTTATTTCATAGTTATATAGTTACATAGTTAAATCGGGTTGAAAAAGTCCATCAAGTCAACCCCTCCAAATGAAAACCCAGCATCCATACATACACCTCTCCATACCTTCACACAAATTATATATACCCATATCTATATTAACTATAGAGTTTAGTATCACAATAGCCTTGGATATTATGTCTGTCCAAGAAATCATCCAAGCCATTCTTAAAGGTGAATTCAACCATAAACTTAAAAAAACCCTATCCCCCTACCCTATATAGGCCCCTCTCCCCCCCAGCCTAATCGTTACCCCGGGCAAATGCCCCTAATGTTTTACTTACACCTCGGTGCAGATTCAGGCATCAGAGTTCACAGAAGCCATCTTAAGCCTCTTCGGTAATGTTCTGAATGAGACCGGCGTTATGGCAATTTTCGGTGCATGCACAGTTGTCGCAAAACAGAAAACAGCTCCAACTGCGCATTCGCCGCTTCGCCGATCTCATTCTGAAGATTACCGAAGAGAAGAAGATGGTGCCCGTGAACTCCGATGCTTGAATCTGCACAGAGGGGTAAGTAAAACGTTAGGGGCATTTTCCCGGGGTAACACTTAGACTGGGGGGAGGAGGGAGCAGAGTCTATGTAGGGTAGGGGAGTAGGGTTTTTTTAAGTTCAGGGTTGAATTCTCCCTTAAAGGCATTAACAAAATCAGCCATCACAAAATCATCCAGCAGTGCATTCCACAACCTCACTGTCCTCACTGTGAAGAATCCCCTACGTTGCTTCAAATGAAAGTTCTTTTCTCCTAGTCTAAAGGGGAGGCCTCTGGTACTGTGATCCACTTTATGGGTAAAAAGGTCCCCTGCTATTTGTCTATAATGTCCTCTAATGTACTTGTAAAGTGTAATCATGTCCCCTCGCAAGCACCTTTTTTCCAGAGAAAACAACCCCAACCCCATCATGTACTGAAGCAACCTGTAACCGCCTGGAGGGCAGTTTATAACAAGGAGAATCCCCTTGCTTATCTAATAGCTTCACAGTGTGTTTTATACAGATGAATGGGAAATGCATAAAAACACACAAATGATACTTAAACACAGCGACAGAGAGCAGGATGAGACAATAAGGGAGTGTGGATAACCACAGAGTTGTAGTTAGTTCTTTAGGGAGTTAGAAACCATTGGAGATGTTTAACAGAAATTCTAGATATGCTTCACTGGCCACATTTGCAATTTATTTTAGTTATTTATTATTTCTTTTTGTTAGGATATGACAGTTTGTTTAGGGAGACTCCATCATCGTTAGAATTCGCTTTGCTTCATATAAATAAAGCCTTATAATACATATACTTTTCTAATAATGGACCAGATTCAAATCAGAGAAAAAGTTATGGTTTATCACGTAAAAACTCATGGACGGCTTTTCTCCTAATTCAGTTTCAGTTTTTTCCCCCACAGACTTCAATAGAGTTTTCGCATGATAAACTTAGGTAACTTTTCTGAAATGAAATGCATCTGAAATTGATTCTCATCCATGAGTTTTCACATGATAAACCTTTTTCTCACTGAACTGTATTTGGCCCAATGAGTGCAAGTGTTTATTTGGAAACTTTATCAAACTCAGCTTTCAAGGCATGTTGCAAGGTTTGTGGTTAATATCCCATTTGGTATTCTGCCCAGTTGTGTGACACCTTAGGTGATGCTTAAAGGCACTGAAATGATTCTGGAGTGTGAAACTGTCCCAGACATTTGACTGTGTGGTCTGCACAAAATAATTGCTTGCTGCTGGTCTACACCTGTTTCGGTTGTCCTGCTTTCCTTCACAGGAGCATTTCACACTAATTATGGTGCTACCATTGAAATCAAGTTCACTCTGTAAATCTGCTCGTGATATATAAAAAGAGAACAGGAAAGGTAAATCCAAACTGGTTTAACAGCTGCAAAAATAAAAAAGAAAGTGATGTCTAAATTATATAGGAAAGAAATAGCTGGAAACACAGTTTTGAGAAACGATTCCTTCCATCCCTCCCACACAGTCAAATCTATTCCTTATGCCCAGTTATTCAGAATTTATCGGAATTGCACAGATTAAGATGTTTTTTTATCAACAGGCTGAAAAACAATGTGTAAGATTAAGAGGTTATCTAGAGGTTATAAAAAAAGAGATTTAAGAGCTATGATGAAAATTGAAAAATTAAAGAAAACCAATAGAAAACCAAAAAAATCGAGATAGTTAACAAGCAAAAGGAGAAAGGTGAAGAAGTAAGGTGTATCTTAGATTTTGGTGTACAATATGGAGCAGTAAAGAAATGTATTTTGAAAAATTGGAACATATCAAATGTAGATCCAATCTTAAAATGTCTTAATTGTTGAGCAGAAAAGCTAAATCCTTGGCAAGCAACATTGCCCCAAATAAATTGCACAAAGCCAATGTACATGGCTGGCAAGTATGGTGTACGGTATGTAAAACTCTTAATAGCAGTAGGACCTTAACATTTAACAATAAAGCTAGGAGTCAGGATTTTGACATCAGGAAAGTGATAACATGTGCTACTAAATTTGTAGTATATATTGTTCAATGTCAGTGCGGTGCCCTATACATAGAACGTACCATTAGGCAATGACGGTTCAGATTAGGAGAACATATGAGTATTAACAAAAAAGAGAAGGTAGTCCAATCATTTAACATTTTGAAGCAGTTCATGGAGGGTCCACACAGGTTTTAAAGGTAAAGGTTTTGGAGGTAACTTTACAACCAAATTGTTAAGACTGGAGCCATATTGGATATTTAAATTGAGAACTGTCATACCTGAGGGAATGAATAGTCACTTTGAGTTACAACCATTCCTTACATCACTATGGAATTAGGAAGTTCCCATTTAGAAAATGGAGTTGTTTTTAAGGTTTTCTGGCGTCTGCACTATTCACTTTGATATACAAAGATACAGGTTATTATTCCCTCTAGATCCTCCAAATGACTTTGTAGTCTGACTCTTCAACAGGTTAGTAGAGTAGCCATCTCCACTGCAGTAACATGAAGTATCACAGAAACCAGAGAGTCTTCAAATTTGAATTAAATTTATTACAGCACAATAAAGCACGTGCTGTAATAAAATTAATTCACATTTGAAGACTCTCCGGTTTCTTCGATATACAAAGATATAAACTTGGGAATTACATTGCACAGTGATGTTTTTTTTACATTTGTATTTTTTCATGTTCAGATTTATATTTCAATATATTTATATATGCGGATGAATTTGGAAAGTAGGCTATACTATTTTTGATTATCACATATGGGCAATGACATTTGGGAACACTATTGGTGTAAATATAATCTAATATATATATATATATATATATATATATTTAGAAATGGTAATAGTATGTCACCAAGACATACATGATTTGCATTTTATGAGTTATTGTTAGGAGTAACTATTTTATGCAGATTTCAGGGAGTAAAACAAGAAGCTACCCTGTTACATGTATTTATTATATTAGCAACCGGGGAACATGCATTATAGAATTTTTTAGGTATATAAGGGAAGCGACTGTTAATAGCCACGCCTCCTTTTGGTGGAGCACCCAATGGTGTGAAGCGTGTCAGGAGGGTGTGGCTAGCATGATTATGACACTGCCATGCAGTATGTAAGAAATTAATTTATTTAAAATTGTAATGATTTTGATGAATCTTCACAAATAAATGCCTGAAGTGAGTAATCATGCATTTCTGTTTTGGAATAATTGCTCAGTGCTATTGGACCTAAGCATGGCACTCACTACCAGATAGCATATTATCATTATTATAATTTTGTAGAGCAAAAATAAAAAATTTAGACTTACAGCACTGACAAACGAACAGATGCCTTTATGCTGTATCCTCTCATGCTCACGCCTATCTGCCAACGGTGACCTTAATGTGGCCTTGTTTTCACTTATTGCATGTTATGCGGTACTCCAAAAAAAAAAGAAATATTCTGTGAATCCAACCTTACATTTATTGTGGCATGCAGAGCCCATTTTCAAAGCGTATGTATTGGATGACGTGGACCATAAGTGTGTGTGTCAGGTGTGTGTGTGGGGGGGGTCATTTACCAAACATCACCAAATACAGTACAACACAGCTGTCACTGAATATCAAGTGATGATAGAATGTAAAAGTTATCACTTACATAAAGACCTACTTCATACTGCATGTCTGAGACCTGTGGTGTGTTCTTAGTGCCATAGGAAACCGACCCATGTACCATTAGTCTAAAACGCTCCTTAATTTTTGTATACGGGACGTTAGGGAGACTGAACAGAACGAACAGAGAAAACAAAAAGATGTTAATAGACTTGCTTTTGTAAGTAAATTCTTTGTAGCCAGTAATGGATTACGTAAGATTATTCAAAAACATTGGCACATCTTACAAACGTGCTCCACACATACCAGCTTTTGTAGAAGTCCCAATGATGGCATATCAGCGAGGTAAGAACTTTAGAGACATACTTATAAAAGCAGATGTTGGTCCTACAGCAAAAGGTACACAAAGATTTTTGGGACCCCCCAAAATGGGGACTTTCCCTTGTCTGAGTTGTGCTAACTGTAATAATATCACAAAAGGGCAATCTTTTACACACCCACATACTGGACGGAGAATTAATATTACAAATTACTACACTTGCAATTCAACTTTTGTTATTTATTTAATAAAATGCCCATGTGGATTAGCATATGTTGGGGAGACAACACAGAAAGTGAAGGATCGAATTAAACAACATAAATCCAACATAAGGTGTAATTATAATCATTTACCCATTCCGTCACATTTTAGAGAAGCAAGACATACAGTGAGGCGATAGAATTCATTTATTAAAAAAATTGGAGATGCAATGGATATTGAGATTAGGTACGTTGAGCCCTGGGGGACTAAACCGAGAATATACTCCTGAATTGTTTATTTAGAATGGTAATTCCTATAAATCATGCTTCAAGTGTAACAAATTGTTGTTTCAACGTAGTACAATGTAGTATACCCAGTGATACTGATTTAATGTAAAATACTTTATATTTTTGTCTTACAGAATTTCACTGCTCTTATCCTGGGATTTGCTGGTGTCTTGACAACTGTAGGTACTCAGCACTCCAGATGTTGAGCATAAATATGTAAGTGTTTAAATATCAATGTCAATGGAAACAGAATTTGAATGTTTTTACCTTTTAATCCTTTTTTAAAGTGGCACAATTGCTCAACACACGGATTATTGGTGGACTATGTTGGAATCAAACGATTCTTCTGGACTTTTTTGGATTTTTTGGAATTTTTGGAAGTTTAAGAATACTTAACACTTTACATTTTAACATTTGCTACAATATGAATGTTTTAACATTTGTTATAATATAAATGTTTTAACAGTTACTGCTTTTATATTATTCACTATTATTGTATACGATTCACTAATTTTTTGGATTGTTTCACTGGGAATGCTGGGAATTGAGTCCCACACTGGGAGGTGGGATCCAAGTTGTAACCCCTCCCCATAAATCACTTACTTTAGTGTGTTGTTACACAGTGCATTTAGCTTGATAAAGGTCTGGAATAGCCCGAAAAGTCGCTCTGCTAATGGCATGAATAAATAATTGATTCACATATCGGAGTGCTGCTGGATTTATTGCTTTACAGTGGATTTATTCCTTGGCAGAGAGGAACACAGCTGTGCAACCAACGCTTCAAAAGGCGATTCAGTGTAAGTGTGGCACTTTTACTGATTTGACTATATTAGTCTTATATGCCTGATACGTTATAATTTCCAAGAGCAGTACTGGATCTTCAGTGAATAAACAGGATGAAGCAAAAAAATAAAACAGGCAGTACAGGATCAAAGGCCATTTACAATAAGAAGTTTGGCAGCAATATATACAGGGGCAATTAACATACTGCTGTAGAAATTCTTTGAGAGCAAACCTGTTCACTGCCATTCTGCAGTTTGAAACCAAACCCAAATGTAGTCTATTTTTAAAGTTTCACGAGCAAAAAACCCCTGAATATCACTTAAAGAAAAAGACCATTATGGGTGCTTCCTTTGAGCAGGCAAGTTTAGTGAGAGGCCCGGGGCTTATGTCTTATTATGGAAAATGGCTAAACTCAGAATAAAGCTTTTCAACACTGCTCTAACTGGGCTCTCTAACTGTGGCTATTAAACTGTGAATCATAAAAGAGATTTAAGCAAAACAGAGGCTGCAGAACAGAGGCTGTGCCGGCATTACAATGGCTTCAAAGTTGACCAAATTTGAAATTCACACAAAAAATAGGGTAGGCAATGCATGCAACATATTCCATGAAATATGAAAACACCATGCAAAATCCTACTGTCTCGCACTGACACATGTATGGGTCTATTAAACGGAATTCTTGGGATTCTGAATTATTCCAGATAACAGTTTTGTTATAAGTTGGATCACCATACCTTAAGTCTGATAAAAAAAACATTTAAACATTATAAAAACCCAATAGGATTGTTTTGCCATTAATATGGATTTATGCAGCTTAGTTACAAATTCAGGTAAATAAAGGAGTAATTCAATTTTTTTACTTAAAATTTACTTTACGGGAGTCCATTTTAGAGCTTTCTGGATATCGGGTTTCCAGGTAAGAGTTCCATACATGTAACAGGGACTGACTGTAAAAAAATTGACAGTTTTAATATGGATAACTACTATATGTCCATATGCAATAGCAGATGACTATATTGTTGGGAGGTTAGCGATATATATATAATTAGATGCAGTGGTGTAACTAGATGTTACTGGGCCCCATAGAAAACGTAATTTAGGGCCCCATAACATTGGTAAGTTGACCTAGTCTATCAAGTTATGTAAAATTTGCACAATAATTAGGGCTCCACTGGTCCCCCCTTTGACCACAGGGTCTACTTCCTCTGAGATGCTGGGAATTAGAATGCTGGGAATATAATTGTGGTGTTTATACAAATGGCCTGTAGATGTCACTGTGCCCAGTGTTATACTGTACATACTTCCTGGAGAGCTTAAAAAGTCAAAGTGAAAATTACTGTTGTGTAATGCCTGCATGAGCCTGCTAATAAAGCACTGTTATACTCTCCTCATCCTCAGTTAGCCAAAACATAACAATAATGCTGGGAATTAGATCACCCAATTAGAATATAAAATATAGAATTAGAATATAATGAATATAATATAATATAATTATAATAGAATATAGAATTAGAATATAATGCTGGGATTTAGATCACCCAATTTGTTTTGACTGTACAAAACCAACAAACCTCTACAAAACTCAACAAAATCAGCTTTGTACCCTGGGTTTTATCTTTTGCTCAGTATTATAGAAAATACATGTCAAACTGGTGTTTTGGGGCGCACGTGTAATTCTGTGCCCCCCACCTGTTATAGGGGGACTTTTCAGCAGTCAAATGATTCTGACAGTTACAATGCAGAATGTAGAATGTAATTATAGCAAATGCAATAAGAGCAATTACATTTTATCAACCATATGTTTAAACAGAAGTCCTTCATCTCAGGTTTGTATGTCGCTCTTCCTGAAACGGCTAGTCTCACCCACATTATTTGGTCCTCCATCTCAGCCTAACAAGTCTAACAACATGCCTGTTGTATAGTGTGGTATGCCAGAAGTACAATTACTGTATGTGTTTATGGAAAGCAAAGTAATGTTATATAGCATTTATCCCAGTTACAGGTGCTATAGTAACACCAGCCTGGGATATCTGCCAAGATGAACATTGTTACATATATTGATTCATTTGTATTAACGGATTTCAGGCAAAATGCCAGGTGGCAAGCTCTAAACACCCGCTATATCAAACTTTTAGAGTGGTAATCTGAAATGCCCATTTTTTGTGTTTTTTTTAACATAGTTTTTACTTCCAGTTTTTATTCTGCCTGAGCATTCCCTACATGACATTTTGGTTAACAATAACTACATTTAATTCAAATAAATAAGACACAAACAACTAATGAGTTGCACTGAAAATGTCAGAGGAATTCATCCTGTAGTGTGAATGAGCCCCTAAATTTGCTTAAAGGAAAACTATACCCCCAAAATGAACACTTAAGCAACAGATAGTTCATATCGTATTAAGTGGCATATTAAAGAATCTTACCAAACTGTAATATATATTTAAGTAAATCTTGCCCTTTTACATCTTTTGCCTTGAGCCATTTCGTGATGGTCTGTGTGCTGCCTCAGAGATCACCTGACCAGAAATACTTCAACTCTAACTGTAACAGGAAGAAGTGTGGAAGCAAAAGACACAACTCTGTCTGTTAATTGGCTCATGTGACCTAACATGTATGGTTTGTTGGTATGTTTGTGAGTACAGTGAATCCTACGATCCCAGGGGGTGGCCCTTATTTTTTAAAATGGCAATTTTCTATTTATGATTACCCAATGGCACATACTACTAGAAAAGTATATTATCATGAAAATGGTTTATTTACATGAAGCAGGATTTTACATATGAGCTGTTTTATGCAATATCTTTTTATAGAGACCTACATTGTTTGGGGGGTATAGTTTTCCTTTCAGTAGGAAGTATGTATGGTGAATGCCATTTGAACCATATGGTGTAGAAACTTCTCTATACATGACATACTCTATACAGTTTTCCAGGGTTCCCCAGCGTGAATAGGCACACTTGTGCAGACTGGAGAGATGCAATGGTGCATTAACCTAAAAGTGCAAGGGCCGTGTTTGTCAATGCGCACACCATTTGCTTCTGTTTTATTGCACTTGTGGCTGCATGGAAGTGAGATAGTGATTGGTTGCGCTGTCAAACGTGGTTTTGCAGCCAACATTGCATTGTTTGATGTCCAGCAATAGACAGAAACTCTATTTTCTCTCCAACTGATTAGAGATTGTCACATTGTTCTCCAAAAGTGTGTCTGCTGGAACTCATCCATCTAGAACAGCATAACAGGGGTAATAGGGCAACGTCCAAATAATTGTAACTCCTGGCTCTCCTGTATTTAAACCTCCTGATATGTATATGCAGACTTCTTTTAACATCAATGGCAGGATTTTTAAAATAGAGATAACATTGAATTTCCTACTTGCAGAGGTAGAAATAAATAATCTCCAATGTAAACCAGAGAAGGATCATTAGATATGAAAAGATCAAGGAACATAAAATCCTTAACCAGAAAAAAAGGCTTTGTATCATTTTTGTCACAGATATTGTTTTGACCCTTTTTTATGCCTCATTTACACTGGCATTTTCCCCTCAGGTCAGATTCTACTATTCAGATCAACTGGGTGGGATCATATTTAATGGGCTCGAGTAGTCACATACTGGCAATGGAGCCCTAGGGGGTTCATAGAATATCTCGGAATACCAATGCTGCATCAGACAAAATGCTGTCTGTGGTTACTGCCATGTTTATTTTTGTACAAATGTAACCAATGACAGGTACTGGAAGTATGATATCAGCAGGCAACCAGTGAGGCTCTGCAGTGGGAAATACTGTGTTGGGAAAAATTAGTAAATCATTTCCATTATTTTATATAGGCTGTGGTCCACTGGAATACCAATCTAATTGGGCAGTGGGGAAAGAAAACAGAATAAGGCCCAGGCCAACATCAAAGGCAAATCTCTGTCCTGCAGTGTCCTAGGTCAAAAAGTGACCCTTGAGCACATGATTTGAAAACAAAAACTAGCAGTTATTCTTTCCTAATGAGAAGTGCACGACCTTTCTACTGGAATAAATAAATGGCTTTGCTTTTGACTACTTTGTGGCTACCTATGACACACAGGACTGCCCCTTGTAAAGTTCACAGGACAAATTTGGGGCTACACAATGCCTTTTCTGCAGTCACAGACCCTTTAGCATGTAGGCATATGACTGTATCCCTTTAAGCTAATACTCAAATTCTGTATGGGATTCAGACGGCTATGAGAAGTAGTAAAAGTCTCCCTTGAATTTAATCAATTGTTGCTATTGAGCTGTACAAGAAAAGGATAACTAACACCTTCCAGTTTTGACACTTCACAAGATAATGTAATGCAAGCGGGCGTGTTAACACTTAATGCTTGTTAATATTTTTTTTTTATAGAATTGACAGCCTCACACGTATGTCAAATTAGGTAGTATGAATGCTGTATGGTTTTTTTTTTCATCTGAAAGTGTGATAATGCAGGCTTTCCAGACTCCCCCTACATGTATATGTTGTGGCACTATTTTTCTTAAAATTTGCAATACTTTCCTATTAAGGTGCACCAGAGCATTACATCCCAGGTGCCAAGAAAGAAAACAAAAATGAAGCTACCTGTAGGGCAAACCACATTCAAAATGGAATATGTTCAAAATAGAGAATGTTCATTTTTGGAAGTCTAAGCCAAGGATTGTTATTATTATGAAAGGGGATTATTTATCAAAATCCGAATGTATCTCATTATTTTCTGAAATATACTCCGACCAAATCCACATTGATTATTTTTCTCTTATTTATCAATACATTTTCCTGAAAAACTCCAATTTGAATTGTACAATTTTTCTACCCGAAAAATGCAATTTTTCCGGATTTTTGCCCGAAAACCACAAAATCTTTGTATTATTGCACAAAACCCAGCGCAGATCAAGATATCTTAGGGACTTCTCCCATTGACTTATATCCAACCTCAGCAGATGCTGGATTTTTCAATTTAATTAAATTGTTTGCCTTCCCCTTCTGCCCCTTTTTAAGCCTTCAAACAGGGGTCACTGACCCCAGCAGCCATAAAATGATTGCTCTGTGTGGCTACAGTTTTATTGTTACATTTTATTACTTAATTGTTAATTTCTATTTAGGCCCTAACCTATTTATAAAACCTGAGCAACATTTCAAAATGCAGAGCTGCTAAACAAAAAGCAAAATAATTACAAAAACACAAAAAAATACAGAAATAAGGACCAAACTTTCTGTCATTAACTTAACAGTCCATCAAGGAGTACTAAAGTAAAAATATCCTATCACTGGAGAAACAGGTGGATATTTCAGTGATCTTTGGTTCGGAATTCTGCCTTATTCAGTAGGATTTCGATTTTAGATGGCTAAACTGAATTCAAATCCTTAAAGGAACATTAACACCAGAAATTGAAAATGCTTTAAAGGAATAACAATATAATGTACTTTTGCTCTGTGTGTTTGCTTCATAAAGACTACTATAGTTTATAAACAAGCTGCTGTGTAGCCATGGGGCAGCCATTCAAGCACAAGGTACACAGTAGACAACAGATACAGTAAGTTCTGAAGAATCCCATTGTATAATATAGGAATTAGCTTGTAGTTGTTGTGTATCCTGTGCCTTTTCTCCTTTTTCAGCTTTGAATGGCTGCGCCCATGGCCAGGTCTGGACTGAGAATCAAAATAGGCCCGGGCATTTCAGGTACACAGAGGCCCAATCAGCCCACACAGAGGCCCAAACAGCCCCCACCAGCCCACTAAATACTGACTTTATATGGCAGCCCCTCTGGCATTTGCCAGAAAACACAAATTGTCAGGGCTACACAGCAGCTAGTTTATATAAGCTATAATAGAATTTCTGAAGCAAACACACCAGATTTAACAGTACGGCACAACACTACAATATAATTTCATTACTTTAAAGCACTGTTTTGGTGTTACTGTTCCTTTAAAATATGTGATTTTTTTTTTACTTTTTACCCTTTCTTACCCTAATTTACTTATGTAAATAAAGATTCAATTTCTGTTTGAGCCAAAATAGTGGATGTGTTGCATCCCTTCTTATTGCTGAAGAAGAATAACTGGTGCTAGTGTTTGTTTGGCTGCTGACACTTGGAATTGTAGTGGTCCTGAAAGTATCCTGGGAATGAGATGTCCGCTGCACAACTTCCAACCTTTCAAAGGGTATACCTTTAACAATGGAACTGTGCATGATGCACTGAAACTGCTGCAGCCACAAACCAATAGTATCTATAATATAATCAATAATACTAATAATAATATATATTTTTAGTATGCTGTATGTATGAAAGAACAAAACATCTTCAACTTTACCTTTCTTTTTTTCTATGAAAGGACTCTGCGCAAAAAGGCAGTTAACATCTTTCTAACCTCTTGCTGTGCATACACTATTTATTGACTATAAAATATAATTGTGGTTTTGACAATGAGTTTTATGTATAAACTGTCACCTTAGGTTTACACAGTGAACAGCCAAAACAGTACAATGTCTGGGCTTCTCCTTTGCATGCCAAGTACAGTTCCCTTGGTTTCTTTCCGTTAGAGTTATCCTAGCAGTAGTTATGGCAAAACCTGTTCTCGGTAACAATATGACAAACGGCTAAATAACAGCCGTAGATTAGAGGGGGTCAGCAGCCTGCAGAGATATGGTTACATTACTCTTACCCTGCATTGTGTACAAGAATACAGGGACCAGCTCACACTTGTCAGATACATGAGAGAAGCAAGTTTGGTGCTTAATGTGCTGTTACAAGTGATCAGTGCAGTTTATATGCCTTCCCCTGCTGTGTCTCTCTCGTGCGTTTCCGTCTCTCCTCTGTCTTTCCACTTGACCTTTTAACTACTTAATCTGACCACCTGTCCTGTCTCTCAATCCTCTAGGAAAAGGCAGTTCATTTCTTATGTTGTGTTGATATCTTTGGAAAAAGTCTGTCAAGAATTGTTGACAGGACTCGTGTTGTTAGTTGCTGCATTAGCAACAAGGTATACATGGGGTTGATAATATTAATTGAATATTTATACTGTATATCAGTTATTAATGTCAACACATTTGTCATAATGCTTTTCTGCCTTAAGTCTTATGCAATGGGTCATTTATGAACACAGTGCAGTAGCTCTAGAATGGATGAAAATTTTGCATTATTGGATGAAAATGCGCTTATTGAAGACATTTATTAAAGGTATTTTCATCCAAACGTGTTCCCTGCACTTCCATATTGTTGACTTTTTGATTTTTTTTTCAGGATTAAGTTAATCACAAAAAAGGTCAACTTTTTTTTCCCTATTGTGGCCCTGATTTGCATATGTAAATTAGGATTCGCTTTCAGTTCTGTATATGCCAAATGTAATATAGTGAAATTGGTGCATCCCTAGTTTACACATGCCTCATAGCAGAATCAGTGATGGCAAATCAAAACTAGATAACATGGTGTGTCAAATGTACCATCAAATCACTTTTTTTTAGTCAATTACATGTATTTACCAGTGTGTGTTGTTGAAAGTTTTGCTTTCTTGTGAGCTGGACAGTGGATTTGTTTGATTTGTTGATTCCCTAACTTTTATGACGACTAAAGAAAGAATAAAAAAAATGAAGGATGGATATTATAATGAAACAATTGTGGTCCAGTAAACAGAGGTTCCCAGAGTGTGGAACTGGCCAAGCAGTGGATAGAACAAGCCTTAAAGGAGAAGGAAAGGTTAAAACTAAGTTTGCTTTATCAGAAAGGTCCACCTAAATACACCAGTAAACCCTCAAACTAGTGCTGCTGAGTCCTCTGTCAAAAGAAATACTGCATTTCTTTCCTTCTAGTGTGTACACATGGGCTTCTGTATCAGACTTCCCGCCTTCAGCTTAAACCTCCTTGCCCCGGGCATGAGCATGCTCAGTTTGCTCCTCTCCCCCCCTCCCATCTCTGCTGTAATCTGAGCCCAGAGCTATAAGTGAGCAGGGAGAGACTCAGGCAGGAAATTATGTCACACCCAAGCTAATACTGTAGCTGCTATCCTAAACAAACAGAGAGCTTCTAGAGTTTTTTACTCAGGTATGGTAAAACATTCTGCAGAATAAATCTAGCATTCTAGCTTGCATTATTGCAGCTAATCTATTGGCAATAAAATGCCTCCGTAGCTTTCCTTCTCCTTTAAGGCCAGTTCTGGGTGGAGGCGTTTTAAAGCTTATTAATTTTCTAAGATCTATAGCATGGTGGCTGTGAAGGTCATATATTTTTATGTGTTTTGAGCTAGGTTGGACATGGCGATATTTTGAACTGCAGAAAATACCTTGAATCCTGACAAATCTGAAAAACCTCTGAAAAGACTAACAACAAAAAAATATGGGAATGGGGAAACATAGAGGCATGGAGAAATTCAGTTAAAGAGTAAAGGTTTCTCTAGCCTCTCCTCTCTATAATGCTCACATGCTGTCCCATTTTTGTGTTACATTTGATTGATGATTAATGTGCTAGAGGCAAATCTTTCATGTTAGTATGTACAATAAGTGGAGTAGATTTGGCACTACACCAATCTGTATCACTTTACGATAGCTAGAATTGAATGTTTAGCTTAATCAGTAACTATTTTTACTACAAAGAATCTAGATTTTAAGAAACATGTATCATCTCTGTATAGTAAAGACCTTTTTCCCTTTATGCTGCATTTATTGCTATAAAATGTTAAGCTGGATTCCTGTATTATATTAGTTAGATAAGTTAGAGATATTGTTACAGTGAATGAGCCAATCATGAACTCCAGAGGTTTGCTTTTATAATACGAGCATGGCAAAACTGTTTACTGAAAGAAGTATATCATAGCAGTGACCCATTACCGACATCTCGGTTCAGCCTATGGCCAGCACATATCCGCTAAGTAGGCCCTAAGTTTAAAACTCATTCTTGTTTTATTTGTTCTAAAGGCCTATCCTTTGCACTGGTGCGGTGGAACACCTCTCATTTGTTTCTACTAAGACAGCTGGGCTGGTGGTTGGAGTATGTACTTGATGAGCATTGTGTGTGCGCTTAATGATACTATCTCTGATGAAACACTCACAAATGTTGTATGTCTGAAACAATGAATATGCTGTATGCACCAGGTGCTATGTTGCACTGTATTCCAGAGGCGCATAGATTTGTGCCTAACAGTGAATAGTGTGCAAGCATGAGCAGCTGGCATCCACCATAAGTAAGCAAGTTGCAGCACATGGGGTTGCTGTGGGCATCCACATGTATGCCCCTTAAGATGACCCCTGTCCTACATATGCAATCAGGGACATCAGGAGGAGGGAATAGGAACTATATTTAAAAAAGGTGTTAAGTACAGGGCTTCATTGTGCATGGCAGAGCAGACCGTTGCTTTACTGCACCAGGCCTAGGTGAAAGCATTTTTGAAGGCAAATGCAGCAATGTTAAATAGCATTTTCACCAGGTTTAATAAATGAGCCCTGGTATGCACTACTCTTTTGAAAAGTCAGCAACATTTCTAAAAAAACAAAATCTTGTATTTGTAAATACCTGACATTTTCCCGATAGGGTTTTGTTTTTAGGTTATGTTTATGTGTTATCTAAAATTCCATTGATCACATATAGTGTTTTGACAACATATGAAGATGGCTGAACAGAGCAGAGCTGCAGTAATAACAAACACTGTGCAAATAAAAACCAGGAGTCAGGATTTCTACTTCAAAGAAAGGATCATTATGTATACAGGATAAAAATAAAGGGAATGTGAGGTAAGGGGACAATTGTAGTGCCAGTGGAAGAAAGGCATGTAACACTTTTACTACTAGGCATATACCATTAACAATTAAGTGGAGTAAAATTGTATATGAACATATATAAACTGTATATTATGTGATTCAAATAGTTTCAGCACTCCAACACCAGAGGACATTCAACCAGTAATCCAGGGTCAATAGGCACAAACTAGGAACATTTTTGCAAAAAAATAAAACTTCAACTTTTATTCACTTCTATTTTCTGAATCTAAAATATTGTGAATGGTTTGTTTATTCAGCACAAATTATTAGTAGTTTGACAGCTTTGGTCTGCACTTATACCAGGGGTGTCCAACCTTTTGGCTTCCCTGGGCCACATTGGAAAAAGAAAAATTGTCTGGGGCCACACATGAAATACATAAACACTTTTGATTTGTAACAGTAAAGAAAATACTCAGAAAAGAACTACAATACCAGTTGGATAACCAGATGGAGCTATACACTGGAATATGGGACACCTGGATATTAAATGGATTTATTATTATATTATTATGACGTTTCCTCGGGAACTGAGCGTTTTAAGCTGGGCTGTATTCATATCCATCCTGGGCCCTCGGGCCGCAGGTTGTACACCATTCTAACATTTTTAATTCTTTATGGAAACTAAGGGGCCAGATAGATGGAGGATATCATGTAAAGAAAAGTACTAAGAAAATAAAAAGTTTGAGAAAGAAGTGAAAGAAAATTATCTTGGAGAATGGGCCCATGGACTAAGGTTTTCCAGTGGGCCCCTGGCATCCCAGTCCAACACTGATATAAGCAGTTCGATTCTTTATGGATACTGGGCAACCAAATCTGGTGTATAATCTACTACAATCAAATACGTTTTCCTAAAAACATATTAGATTAGAAATTTTTAACAAGAAACCTGTGCATGGCATTTAAAAAATGGAAGCGCCTAAAATGCTCAAAGATTACCAGGGACACAGGACTATTAAATGAAGGGATTATGCTGGTGTTTGTATGCAAAAAGCATAAGACGACATAAAGCTATCAGCTTATTAAAGCAGATGTGCTTACAAATGTATGTATATATGTGTATATTATCAGCATCTGTAACAGAATGGTGTAAGTAGAGGAATATTCACCTACTTCATTCTCCTTTAACATTTATTAATAGAGAAGTTGACCTCAAAATTAACTTACGTAGATTTGTGTCTTTTGTGAAAATATTTAATGTTTTGGTTTAAATATGTAATATATTGGTTGCCATTTTGACTTTAAACCATTATCCATTAAATAGGATCACTAATCAAATTAAGCAGGCAGGGTCAGAAGAGAAATAGGGAAAGGCCTGAAGATAAAGGTAAAAAAATACAATGTAAAAAAATAAACAAGCCTCTAGTTCAATCCAGTGGCTACTGTCGAATACCCATGGAAATAACCGGTGGTTTCAACTTTAGATTCAGGGGGAGGCACAATAGATAAGCAAATAATACATATTCCACCTCAATAATAGTCTTTACTTCTGCGATCTGCAACACACTAAAAGATAATTGTCCTATCTTTGTCCACAGCAAGGGCAGGCAGCCTTCCCAATGTTGGTATTTTATAACATCCAACTAAACTTCTTGTTGGGACGAACTAGAAATTGTATTTCAGAAGGATCTGAGGAGCCACACTTGGAGAAATACTAAAAGGAAAATGAAGGAGAAGGTTGGATTCAATGAGCTACAGTTTAGTTTCAGATGGAGTAGACATTTGAAAAGTCTGTTGGCACACAAGATCATTCAAACCATCACTTTGACTGGCTTCTTGACTTATTATAAAGGAATGGTTGCAGCATAGAGTGATATTGAATTATTAGCTCAACTGCAGAAGCATATACCACATGGCAATTTTGTCTCAAACTCTGGCACTTTATCAAGCCATTATAGAGTACATACTACATGTAATCAACTGATATCTTTAACAGGGTGTGCTGCAGTTTTGCTTTCTAATTGATATTTGTCCCTTTGCAGAACAGGCTATTTTGCCTTGCACTTGATGAAGGGGCCTGACTCCGAAACGTTCGTCTGAGATCTCACCAGAATTAAAAGAAAACACTTTGAATTTATGCAGAAGCATTGAAGTGAGTGTGCCTTTGTTTTTATTTTTGTGTATTTTGCCTTGCACCCAGCCCCTCTGGCACCACCAATATGTACATTGCACGTGTTACCCATATGAAAGCATTTCAGCACTGAGCTACATTACATATGACTTCTTGAATGAAAGGCTTCACTAACCACCATATCTCCATTTATAACATCAGTATATAGACACAAACCCATTTTACCTAATGATAAACATATTTATTTTGTCTGATAAATAGATCATAGCTTGTATTGTATTGCAGTGCAACAGGTGGAATGGCCATTCATTCATACAAATGGCATGTTATGAGGAGGTGATGCATGTTGTTAAATTTATTATAAACAATGGAAGGTTTTATATACAGACCATGAATTTGCACCTGGCAATAAGTCTCCATCGCTCTTTCTAAAATAAAGCTACCACTGTCTTTTAACCCAGGAGTGGACCCTCCACTAATTAATGTTTGAAACCGGAGATCTGAATGAAACATTGGCCTGCTTAAATCTGGGACTTTTCTTCTTCCGTGCATAAATAACAAAGAGAGAAAAGCCAAGATCAGACAAAATGTTTTGGCACATTTGGCATATGTCAGATTTCATGCCACACACAGCAGAACTGGTTTGTCAGCAAGCGCCTCCCAGTATGAAACCGTTGATAGTTCTTAACAACACTGAATAATTCACTCATGGAATTTTACTGCCTAGTGAAGATATAAAGCTTGTTAATATATTACTACACAGAGAAAGGTTTATGAAGTATTGAGTGTTCCCAGGATAACAACAAGAATGCAACAATGAAAAAAGTGCCAAAAACAAGGCTGATACAATCAGCTTTGCTATATATAGGCACTGGCTGAAAGCTGTTTATTAATTTATAAATCCCTTTCATGGATATCAATGACAAAGCCTATGCACTTAGGACAAGAGAAAACCCAATTGACTGAGATGTTTTGTTACAGACACAGGAGTGTTTTACTGTGTATTTACTTATAGGAGAACTGAAGCTTAACTAAAGAAGTAGCTAGAAATGTTGTACATTATATATATATATATCATAATATAAACAGAACCTTCAGTAGCACAAGTGATTGAGCATATTTCTTGCTAAATGGTTGCTGTGAGGGGAAACTGGTTCTACTCTTCTCTGAAAATGCAATCAGTAAAATTCTAAACAAGTCTCTGGTTGGTGATTCTTCTCTTTTTAATTCATGGAGAAGTACTGTTGCGTTAGGAAGACCAATCAGCACCTTAATCATCATAACTTAATTCAGAAGCCTACAGCTTAAAAAGGCTGCAAAAATAATGTGACCTTAGAAGTAATCATCCCGTCCTCCAAAAACTTTATAAGGGGTCTTCAACATCTGCAAGTTTTGTGAGCAAAGTGCAATTTCAAGCACAATGCCCATATTTTTTGCCCCATAATACAAAAATTTTTCCCAGAATCCCAGCATCAATTTGGTCAAGGGGGCAGGGGGACCATTGAATCTTATGCAGTTGCACTGTGTCAGATGCAATTGAATTAAATTTGTCAAAATGAACACAACTTTGCATGAATTTCATCACAATTGTGCAAAAGTCTATCAGGACTAATTTCCAGTGTTTGGCATGCAAGTGATGTCTGCTCCCATTTCTTTAGTACTGACGCTGGACCAGAAGCAAATCCTGATCACCTGTTAAGGAAATAGCAGTAGCTCCAGGGTTTTCCTACATCGATCTAGTGCTCAATTCGGAACCGAAGGACCAAGCAGGTCTGGGCACCACTATATGGAAGTTGAAAAATGTGCATTTTGCAGGTTCTTTTAAAGAATGTGAATTTAATGTGTAACTCATTGTAAGGAAAAGTGCAGGAATGCAATTGCTTTTAAGGTTGTACATGACCTCTAAATTGTCATGGAGACTTTTTCTTTCTGTCAGTGGTGGTGGCAACTGGGCTTGCAGAAAGTCTGCTGAGCAATTAAAAGTATTCCTCAGCAACCCAGGGCATGTACAGTAACACTATCACCAATGTTGGCCAAGATAATAGAAAATATATGTTATTTGAAAGAATGAATCTTGACTGAATCTCTATGTCCTAGGTACCTTGGTTATAGCTTTTTTTGCTGAAAAAATTTGTCGCACATCAAAAATTTATTGCGCAATTTGACGCGTGTGAAAATTTTTTCGGCGAAACGGGTCTGATTCATGCATCACATGCTTGGATGTGTAAATATAATGTTGTATAGTACAATGGCCTACTCTGCTAGGTGCTGAGTATGGGAGGAGACTTGCCAAGATATGACAGGTAAAGTGCAGGTTTCTTCAACACTGGCAGGCAATTTTCCAGCTCCCAGCATTACAAACTAGACCTATCAAGAGGATCTCTGTCTCAGACAGATTCAAGCATACAATATATAATTCTTTTAAAGCTCTTAAGGTTTCCTTAAGGGTGATGGCACACGCTCCAATTCGGGCAGATTAGTTGCCCAGCGACAAATATCCTCTTCTTCGGGCAAGTAATCTCCCCGAAATGCCTTCCCACCAGCTAGAATGTGCATTGCTGGCGGGATGGCACTCAGATCGATTTGGCTTTCCGAAGTCTCCCAAAGTTTCCTCGTGAGGCAACTTCAGTCAACTTCAGAAAACAAAGCAATGAAGGAAGGCATTTCAGGGTGATTAGTTGCCGAAGAAGAGAAGATTTTCACTTGGCGACTAATCTCCCTGAATCTTCACATGTGCCACCACCCTTAATGTCAATAGACTTCAAAACACCGGTGTCCCTCACATGTTGCCTGGCTCACAAATGAACTACAGCACACTAAAGGTAAAGGAATTGGCTTCAAGTGATTGAATAATTTCTGCCTAACTTTTAGCCAATCTATTTTTGAAGCTGTGAAAATTCTCTCCAGAATCCAACCAGACCATTACCTGGATTGCCTATTACTAATAATATCAGTAAAAAGCATCCTGGCATTTCTTGTAGCTTTTTTTTAGCTTTTGTATTTGCTAGTTCAGCTGCTTCTAGGAGATAAGTTGATATCTTTAAAATATTCACTGAAAAAAACTAATTTTAATCCTCCTTGCTTCTAACCTAAGGATGCGGTGAGGTTGTCTATTGGCATATAAAGGTAGTCATATGTGGACTGACCTTTGGGTATTAACCAAAAAAACACAAACATCTTCAAAGCAAAAAAAAAAACCCAAAACAAAACTTGACAGTTATTACTAACATTTTCAATAGAGGTTCCTGAAATAGATATCACAATGGAACTTCTGCATTTGCCTGTTTTACCTGTTTTGCTTATCAGGAGTCCAATCCCTGAGTTCTCGGTGACTCGGATACATAAATAAATAAATAGACAATATTATACCCTTGTAGATACAGATATAGGATCCATTATCCGGTAACCCATTATCCAGAAAGCTTGAATTATGGTAAGGCTATCTCCCATAGACTCCATTTTATCCAAATATTTAAATATGATTTCCTTTATTCCCTGTAATGATAAAATAATACCTTGTACTTGATCCAAACTAAGATATAATTAATCCTTATTGGAACCAAAACCAGCCTTTTGGGTTTATTTAATGTTTAAATGATTTTCTAGTAGACCTAAGGTATGAAGATCCAAATTATGGAAAGATCCATTATCCAGGTCCTGAGCATTCTGGATTCTGGTCCCATACCTGTACCTCAAAAACAAACACATTATGTTTTTTTCATGTTTTACAAGGGGAGGCCCATTCATTAAGTGTATTAGAGCCTTTTGATTACATTTTTCTAAAACCAAGAATGCCATTAAAATTATTAAAAGATCAGAATATAAAAAGTATGAATAAAAAGAAGAGGGGAAGGATTGAAAAAAAAATATGAATATCTCTAAAACCTCTAAAAGTTCAAGTTTATCGGACAATTAAAAGCAAAAAAAAACCTCTAAAAGTCTAATTGGTTAAAATAAAAGCAATGCAATAGGATCAGCACAGCTCCCATTGACTTCTATGGGACCTTGACTGCTTTTATTTGCCGATGTTTTGTATTACCGTTTTTTTGTGGTTTTTACATTTAATATATCTCAAATTTTTAGAGTTTTAGAGACAAAAAAATACACAAATGTTTAGAGAAAAAATATGATTCGTAAAAAAACTAGCAATCCAAGTGTTAGTAAATCAGCCCCCTAGTACCTTATCAGTATCTTGCATGACGATTACGAGTACAACAATTATGATCTTTCATGGAAAATATCTTTCCAAAAAAAGATTGTTTGTTACAATACACATGTGTAGAGCTGAATTGTCAGAAATACAGGTAGAAAAAATTTAATTCTACCTGTATCTGACGATTCAGCACAAACAGTGAACGATGTTTGGGTGCGTTCAAAGACGCCATATTACAATTTTCCACCTGGGCCGATCGAGGAGCCGAACGATATCCAAGTCTTCTGCTAATATTGGTCGGCTTGTCTCCCACTATACAACGAATATCGTAAGAACATTAGTTTTGTACAATAATATCTGTGCGTCTATGGCCACCTTTACTGTAAATTACTTTTTACAATTAAGAGAAACATTAATTGTATAAACAGGGAGCACTTAGCTAATATAGCATTCTTACTTCACACTGAAACAAAATCTCTGTGTATTGCTTGACTGAGACTCACAGAACTACTGGCCCTTTGGCACAGAAGCCTAAGCCTTTGGTTCCTTTGTGGCCTGCTTTTAACAGTGTTTTTATTGACTTGATGAGGGAAGGCAGTAAGACATTAACCAGAAGCTGCCAAGGGTGATAGCTGGGATTTAGAAAGTTCATAAAATTACAGAAAGAAGGCAGGTTAAAAAACAGTTTATAAGGTAGGGTCTGACACACTCAGTGTTGTGCTTCTAAAATGGGGCAGAAATTGCCCTAAATTCCAAATCTGAGAATTCAATTAAATGCATATGTATCTTATAGCTAAAGATGGAAGTTTATTTGTCTGTTTGTGTGTTCTTCATGCATTTGGACACAGTATGATTGAATGCAACAAAGCATCTCAGGATTATCCTCTCATCCACAAGCAGAATAACACTTTCTTTTGGTTAAAAAAAAAAAATATTGGGTCCAGATGAAATTACCCTGCATATATTGGGCCCCCTCCTGCAGTGTTAGTTCAGATCATCACATATCAACCTGTCATTGTATTTAAATAATAAAATTACACCATTCATTAGGGCATAACCAAAGGCAACAAACCATACACTCAAGTCACTGAATCTTAAGGTATGGGTTGCAACTCAGGTTCTCATGCTATTTATGGTGTTTCTTAATGACTCATTTCACTTTAGTAAAGTGAAATATTCTGCTACAATTGTTAATAATAGTTAAATAAGGTGCATCATTTATCCTAAACTTGTTCCTTGCAAACTTAATTTTGGTCCGCTGAGAAAACCGTTAAGAAACCATGACCCAGAAGACATGTCATATTTACAATATTTTCCATCCCATGCTCCCCTAGAACTAGGCAAACGATGAAGTATATGCCTAGGAATTGTGAAAGGTGTTGAATATCTGATATCTGTTTAGACCAAATGTAAACACTAAGGTACTCAGTTCCAGTCTACCAATGGTTACTCCAAAAGCACAAGCCTTCCATCTAACCAGTCAGAATGCACCTTTCTAAAGTATTGGGGAACTAATGATAGACAAAACATGTTCCAAGGGTGTTCAAAGCCATCCATTTAATTCTAAATTATAGGCTTGCCCATCTGACAAATGAGACCCCTCATGGCAAAATATATAAAAGAAGTACCCAGTGCCCTGCTTATATTGCTTTTGGAGACTCCATATTTGTTATAGAACTGAATATTGATATTTCACCAAAGAATTTGCTTTCATGATGACTGGAAAATAGACAGAATAAGCTGGGATTCAGGGCTTTCTTTTGTTTTAAATAGACCAAAAGTACTTTAACATTCTTTTGTTATAAGGCAGAATTGTCAAGAGAATTTAGATACCCACAGGGGTCATTTAAAAACAAACATGCAGTGTTGCAAATCTGATTCTGTAATTAGATCAGTGGCTTAAAATGTTTTATGAGCAGTTTTAAGATAAGGCAAGTATGGAGCAAATTTACTTAGGTTTAAATTTTCATTTTGGAAAGCTTTGTCATTCTTCGTACAGCTACATCAGACGTTAATTCGCTTGATTATGCATATTCATCAAAATGCGAAAATTCGTCTGGACAAATGAACAATGGCATACTTTTGCCTGCGTAAATTCTTCAGTGCGAAAGTTTATCAATTTTTTTCTAGCATTATTTTTTTCCTAGCAAAACTTAATTTACATTCCAATGCTTACATCAATTTAAATATGGCGGTTCATAAAGGTCATATGTATGTATTTATCAGTGATGTTGCTGAAATTGCTGGAAGTGGCCACTTATTATTAAAAATGTCCAAGGAAGCAAAATAAAGACAAAAAAGATCCTCTACCCTAACACAAATGTGGCATGAACTTGGTTAAATGGTTAAAAAAGTATAAATAACATATTTATAGCAGTTGCAATTTTTAAACATAATCCCAAATTAAAATATGAAAAAAGTCCATCTTTTTTCTATTTTATGACTTTTTTTGAATACAAGTTGCCTGGAAACTTTGGGTGGTTTTGGAAACCGAAACAATGATCATACCATCCCACCTGCGATTCACATTCTTGCCAGTGGAAAGGCCTTTCAGGGAGATTAGTCGCTTGCAGAACCAAAGATTTATCGCTTGGCGACTAATCTCCCTGTGTACCGCCACCCTAAATGTGCCCCTTGGTGTATATAGCAGCACCTGGTAGCTATAATAAGGGAAAGATGAGCTCTGATTTGTTAGCAGATAATATGAGCAATCATGATTTTGTGATTACTGCCTTTTACTGCCTTGTGATTTATAAGATGTTATTCCGCTATACCAAAAATGGTATAAAGGTCTAACTGTCACCTTGTCTTGGCTGTTTAGTTATTTATGTCTCTCTATTTATGCAAAAGCAATAGATTACAAAGCTTTCAAAGCTGCAGAGTTCCCTTCAGTCCAGAGGAAAGGCCAATCTTTTAATCCTAGTTCAAAGCAGAAGGATCAGATTTGCTTTGTGAAAATCAATGTTTTAAGGTCAAAGGAATCCACTTTATTTTTCTCTGAAGAGTCCTATATAATGGAAGTTTTTGTAATACCTAAATCATAAAGGGAGACAAGGTTATTGCTTTTTAAATCATTAATGGAACCTTGTTTTAAGAGATTACAAACGTTGTAACTCTAAGGGTAAGGCCACACTAAGCGATAGCGCGGCGATTTGACTCGCGGCGACTTTTCGCCGCGTCTTTTAATCCGCAATCGCTGGCGAAACTTTGGCGCTGGCGTCTATGGGGAATCGCGCAAAATCGCCAGCGTAAAAACACACGCGGCGATCTTTTTTCTATTGTCGCTTGAAATCGCCTAGCGAGGCGATTTCGAGCGACAATAGAAAAAAGATCGCCGCGTGTGTTTTTACGCAGCGATTCCCCATAGACGCCAGCGCCAAAGTTTCGCCAGCGATTGCCGTTTAAAAGTCGCGGCGAAAAGTCGCCGCGAGTCAAATCGCCGCGCTATCGCTTAGTGTGGCCTTACCCTAAATGCTCCATCATGGTTCTTATCACATCCCTGTGCTCTTTGGCTTTCAGACTTACAGAACGGAAGTGAATGGAACTAATAGCTGGTTGGCTTTTTCAATTCAGTGTCTATGGTGACATGGGTGACTTTCTCAAAGTGCTGTTAATAGCTGGTATCCTCCCAACTGAACTCAGTGGCCTGTCATGGGCCCAGGCATATATGCAAGTTTCAGTGCACTGGAATTAGTCTGTAATTAACTTTGTAGAAACATTTTCCTGCCATTGGGGATATGCAGAGTGTTCAGTCTTGCCTGTTGTCATGGACCAGGGCAGTGGGCGACAGGAAGATTTGTGGCCCGCGATAAAAATGCATGACTGCGGGTGACAAATCTCCTGAAAATGCATCTCCACTGGAAATCACTACGCAAAATTATGGTACAGCATTAAAACCGACGCATTCTTCCGAAGTTGCCTCTAGAGGAAACTTCGGGCGACTTCTCAATGTGTAGGTTTTACCGCCGGCTAGAATGTAATTCGCTAGTTGGATGGCACTCAAATCGCGTAATTTTTCTAAAGTCTCCCAAAGTTGCCTCACTAGGAAACTTATGGTGACTATGGAAAGCTGAAGCGATCTGAGTGCCATCCCGCCGGCGATTTACATTCTAGCCAGTGGGAAGGCATTTAGGGGAGATTAGTCGTCTGAAGAAGAATTGATTTGTCACTGGGCGACTAATCTCCCCCAGTAAATACAAAGTCAGAGGTAAAGTGCCACACTCACACAACTCACTGTTTGCAGCCTCGGGTGCACGCTGAACTCCTCTCTGCACAGGTTCTCTACACGTGGATAAACAATTGCAGCAGCACTCCGATGTGTGAAAAAAACTTTTTATTCGTGCAACAACGGCAACGTTTCGGACTATTCCAGTCCTTTATCAAGCCAAACAAAATGTGTAACAAACGTGCTTTTTAAAGGTGCTTAGTGGGAGGATTTATCAATTAGTCACCACCTCCCAATTAATAGACTCAATTCCCAGCAGTCTCTGTAAAGTATCCGTGAAAATTTGTGCAAAATTATCTCTCAAACAGCTCAATACATTGATAATTAAATAATCCATTGTGTTAAGAATCATTCAGAATTATATAAAGATTTAAAAAAGTTTAAAAATTGTGATAAAAATCCAATATAATATATTTCAATTGTGAACATTTTAAAAAATTTTCGTGAAACACAATGTGATACTGTAGCATTATAATCCATAGTGATGAGTTTTAAAATCTCTTGTGACTCACATATTTGCTCTGTCACTACATTCTAGCCAGTGGGAAGGCATTTAGGGGAGATTAGTCTTCTGAAGAAGAGTTGATTTGTCACTGGGCGACTAATCTCCCCCAGTAGCCATGTGTGCCACCACCCTTAGCCTATTGTATTCCCAGAGAAGGCATTTCAATATCTATGAGCTACAAGCAGCAACTTCTAAAAATGTACTTGTGTACACCTCAATGTCATCCACAGAAATATACAGAAACCTAGCTGGTAAATCACCAACTAGGGCCAGGGCTGGTATTAAAAATTTACTGGCAATGTATTTGCTGTTAAATCAATCCCTCCCATGACCTGCTCCTTTGCCTCATCAACTCTTGTGAGCTCTCGGAACCAGCTATGGACCCTTCTAGACCCTGCCCATTCTCTCCCTATTTGGCCATTTTCCCACCCTGCCTCCGCTGACATAATAACCTGACCCCCATCCGCAGGCCATAAAAATGGTGTGTATATTGAAACTTGGTCATTATGCACATGTGTCCTAGCATAGCCAACTGGACTAGGTGTGGGTTCCCAGTGCAGAGGGCACAGCATTCAGCAGGTTCCTATGTTTCCCCAATTTGGAGAGTGAACAGTGACTGGGGTAAAAATTTCCATATTAAGTGTAGTTTAAAGTCTATATGTTTAAAGTCCAAAAATTTTTCTCTATAGTCGTGCAATATTAAAAAGTATGTTTATTGAAACAACTAAAATATAATGTTACCCCACATGGAGCCTAACATGGAGCCTAACGTGTTTCATTCACGGCTCAGTTTGTAACAGGAGAAAAACAACCAGGTTTAAATTCCATTATGGAGTTGTCGCCAATATACCTGCTGTCTGCCTCTTCCAAGTATCTCCCTCACCCTTAGTAAAAGAAAAGTTTTTTATTCTTACTCCCAAGCTTCTACCTTTCCAGGGAAAACTACATAGCAAGTATGTGCAACAAGGACAAAGGAAGTATTAAGTTATAACAAGAACACAGACAGAAAAAATCACTACATAAAAAGATTGGCAGAAATACTGTAACCAATAAAACAACTATATGCTGTTTAATATATTAAAACTGTGCAAATGAATTACATGGAATATTACTTTGCCAAAGAAAATAATATAGGTATATGAGAAAACAGGAAAAAATGGTAATCGCTACTCAGTCTTTACTAACTTGTATTAGATTAAAAAAAAAAAAAAAAAAGCATACAACAAGTAACAGAGTAGCTAAGGTTAAATAAAGGTACACATGTATCAAGTTCAGCATTTTTGTCCAGCTGAACTATACCTTATTACTAGTTGTTACAGGAGAAGGCAAAATAAGCCTATTTAAAGCCATCTCCATTTGTCATTGGGCGGAGGGGTCCTTCCTGACTCAAAGATGATAATTGAACTGGTCCCAACTTTGTACTACAAGCTTATTTCAGCATTCACAATTTTATGATTCTTTGCCACCTGCAAAGGAACGCCGACAGAGAAAATGCAGGCGTCAATTCACTAGCGAAAGAGGCCATCGCTAGGATTTGTTCTACCTCTATCCAGCCAGTCCACTTTTCGCTCTGATGAATGGTCGTTGTTCCACAAATTCAGTAAAGTGTAGATTTTACTGAACGTTACCTCTTTTGTCAGATTTGACTTTGCCACCTCAGACCAGGCGAAGTGCTTAAAAGAAGCTAGATCTTCCTTAATCTTCTGTCACTTACATCTTATCCTGTGTGCCGAAAATGCATTACAGTTCAAAAAACGCTGGCGACTTTTCCTTCTTTGAAGGGGGATTGCCTGCAAAAGTCCTAACAAACTTTTTTTGGGTAACCAGTTTTCTCTAGACATTTCGTAACATTTGGAACATTGATTTTACAGTGGACTGTAGAGCATTATATTTACTCTCTTGTCTTTATTAAGGTTCCCTGGACTTGTGTACCAAAAAGTGGTAACTTCAAGCATTTGCACCAACATTTATAATAAAGACCTCCATACAACTTTAAATTACCCGCCGTATGCAAATTGATCTAAGCACAACGAATTTTCAATATGTACAAACGAACGCTATTGCATCGTCGCTATGAAATTCTCGCACTGCCGAAGTAACGTTAGCGAACAGTTGCCAGCGTTTTGCGCCCAGGACGCAACTTTGCATATTAGTTAATTAGCGTAGTGGTAGTGAATTTGCGCCTGGGGAAGTGGTGTGATGTGTGTGAAGTGGTCGCTGGTGACAATTTGCCCTTTAGTGAATCTGCCCCATACAGTAACATCAGCCCATGAATGGACAGAACAACAGCTTCCTGTAACAGCCTTCAGTTTGTTCCTGTCAGGTGATCAGTGAGAGACACACAGAACATCCCAAAATGGCAGCTCAAGGTAACCAATGTAATAGGGCACTGTACTGATAAATATATGCCAATTTTAAAATATTCTTTGAATATGGATATAAATTGGTTGCTTTTTCATTCAAAACATATAGTACTTCTTTAACTAATAAGGTTAATGTAGAAGACACATATTTTTGCACATAAATAAGCCGTAGAACCTCGTCCTGCAATTTATATCTTTTTTTTTTTTAAAAAAAGTCTCAAGCACCCAATATTCATTTACATTTCCCTGAGCCTTTCTACATTTTAAATCATGTACTGTTGTTAATACAGATCTGACCTTTTCTTTTTATGCCATAACAGATTTTATGTTTTGTCTGGCAACAAGGTTTTTATTACCAACATTTCAGTGCTGTTCATTGGGGTAATAAATTGCGTTACATAATCTTTAAATGATAATAACGGTATTATTAAAAAAAAGTTTTTTTCAAACTTTACTTTTGTGAATTTCCTCCAAAGAAAAAGACAGTCTTGGTTACAGACTTAATGGTATATATTTGGAATTATGTGACTGTGTGTAATATAAATGCAATCTTTCATAACATGCAAATTCAAATGTTTGCATGTAGATTCTATAAGGTATATGTAAGCTGAACCACAGTTGCTTCTCTCTCATCCTTGGAACCACAGCTGGGATATCACTCACTTTTTGCCTTCCCATCAACAGATTGTATGTCTGTTTATACAGACAGTGGGGGGGAGAGGTTATGAAGTTTGACCTTTCACCAGAGTGGATAACTGGAGTAATCTCCAGTCAATGATCCTTAGGGACATAGCATCACTAGCTAAGGGGTAAGCTCCTTCACACAGCTGACACCAGTTGTACATAAGCCTTGACTTGCATGGAGGCTGCTCCTTGTTTACATCCAATTAGTTTCCCATAATCTGTGTGTGAATTTTAAATCTGCCCTGTATCCTTATCATAATGGCAGTGTACAGCAAACTGGTTCCATAAATGTAGGGAAATACGTCAATGATTGTGTAGAACTGTGCCAGTAATTTATTGAGAAACAAGTGTAGTTCTTTCCATTATCTGAGGAAAGCTGCATGTCATAATGCCTCATACTTTACCCTTGATCTGACACTTAATAAACCAATAATGCTGCTACTCATGCCCCCACCCATGCGTAACGGATTTGAGTAGATACGGCATGATATAAAACCAGCACAGTGTAGTCAGATTCTTTTGAAGCATTCAAATAGGTTGGTGTAGTATTTGGTTAATAAAAATACATTCATTTAAGGGTGATATTCACTTAAACTTTCATCAACAGCATTACAAACTGTTAAAATGAGAATTACCAACCTCCATTTAAGGCCACCTACCATGGGAACTGTGGTTCCCCCACCAGAGATGTGGGCTAACAGAGCCCACACTCATGATAGGGTTGTAACTGACCAACCTAGCTGGTAAATCACCAACTAGGGCCAGGGCTGGTATTAAAAATTTACTGGCAATTTATTTGCTGTTAAATCAATCCCTCCCATGACCTGCTCCTTTGCCTCATCAACTCTTGTGAGCTCTCGGAACCAGCTATGGACCCTTCTAGACCCTGCCCATTCTCTCCCTATTTGGCCATTTTCCCACCCTGCCTCCGCTGACATAATAACCTGACCCCCATCCGCAGGCCATGAAAATGGTGTGTATATTGAAACTTGGTCATTATGCACATGCATGTGTCCTAGCATAGCCAACTGGACTAGGTGCGGGTTCCCAGTGCAGAGGGCACAGCATTCAGCAGGTTCCTATGTTTCCCCAATTTGGAGAGTGAGCAGTGACTGGGGTAAAAAATTCCATATTAAGTGTAGTTTAAAGTCTATATGTTTAAGGTCCAAAAATTTTTCTCTATAGTCGTGCTATATTAAAAAGTATGTTTATTGAAACAACTAAAATATAATGTTACCCCACATGGAGCCTAACGTGTTTCATTCTTACCCAGCACTTAGTCATAGGCCATCTCAGAGAGCAAACACATGCCCCCTTATATATATATATATATATATATATAATGTCTCTGTCTTAAATATATTGATAATGGGTTGAGTGCAGAGGAATCTTGTATGTGTCTATATGTATTTTGTGGTCACAGCCTCATTGCACCCCCGCCTAATGGTT
This sequence comes from Xenopus laevis, assembly GCF_017654675.1. Taxonomy (NCBI): domain Eukaryota; kingdom Metazoa; phylum Chordata; class Amphibia; order Anura; family Pipidae; genus Xenopus; species Xenopus laevis. The sequence continues at coordinate 102,973,979 of NC_054376.1, forward strand.
TTAAAAACTAGTGGTGAGCACAACTTTCCCTTGTTTGTTATAGTGCTACAGGAGTAGTGACCAGCTCCATGTTGTAGCTCCCACCCTCTCCAACTATAGTCAGGTGATCCCACTGGTGTCTAATAAGAGGGCAGCCAAGTTTGGGTGTTTTACTTTGAAAGCAGCTAGTAAGTTGCAGGTAAAACGTATTCGTCCCTTTTATAAAATGTATAGTGAAACCATAGAATTCTTAATAAATCAGATGAAAATTGAGCATTGCACTGGCCAGATATGGGATGACTTTGACGTAGTTGGCCAGCTTAAATATATTGCAATATATGGACAAACAATCCCTGTTTTGTTTAAAGGGTAAGGCATTTTTCAGTAGCAGTATGCACAAAATGTCTCTGTCTTAAATATATTGATAATGGGTTGAGTGCAGAGGAATCTTGTATTTGTATATATATATAGTAGTCCACAGAATTAGGAATGCACACTGGGGTTTTAAAATTTCTTCAGCTTTATTTGTTCATGCTTAAAAAGAAACAGGTCAACGTTTCGGTCCCCTGCTTGGACCTTTATCAAGACCATTTTTTTTTTTCAAACAATATGACCAATAAAGTCTGTATGTAACAAGGACACTGTGCTGGTGGTTGTGCATGCATGATTAAGTCAGCATCTGGAGAAACAATAGTGTCTTGGATGAAACAATAGTGTCTCTATACATGTATTCATAAGGAGGAACAAGTGCATAAACTGGCAAGAACTGGAGCTACAGAAAATACTGGAAAGTGGAAAGTTATCAGAGTCTCAAGGAACAAGTGATAAACAATCAAAGTCTCTGTCACCCTTTTGCAAGTACACATCAAACAAAATGCCAGAAACTGTAGGAACAGCTAAAAGAACAGCAAGGATCTGGGGATAGATTCAAGGCAACTTCTCTTTTTCTCTATGCAGGTATACAGCAGAAGCCAGCAACTGGATAGACAAGTGTGGCAACTACAGGAAATCTGAACATAGAACAAGGTGGAGAATTTAGACTTTTAACAAGCTTAAAGATTAAACTGAAGCTGAGCAGGAATCAAAATCAGGGCATGGTCAAAGTGCAGATAACAGAACCAATAACTGCTTGAGAAGTCAAGATGCACTCTCTACAACTCACAAGAGAGAATTTTTTTGCTCAATTAAGAAAGGGGATAGCCCCCCAAAATATTGTGCATACCTTTTCTGCACCTTTATATTATGTAATAAAGTTCTTTCAACATAATGCCTGGACCAAAATAGTAACCAAGTTCCATCTGGACCGAGACTAATCTAAAAGGTTCCACTTCAGGCAGGTTGACGTAGATAGAGCTGAAGGGTATCAGCGATTGAATCAAACTGCAATTATCACCATGCATGTGCAGACATTGACTAGGACCTGGCCATATTGGCAGCATGACAGTTGGCAGCATATTAGTGTAGTACTTCTTTGTTAGGTATGTGACACCCCTGTGTATATTAAAGGTAAAAAGTGTTTCTTCACCTGTGCGGTTCAATTCCCTGCAACCATTTACCAGCATATAAATAATACACCGCCTGTGTTTGACATACAAATATACTCACAGACGTTTTAAATATTTGCTCACATTAAGGATGTTTGTTGTTGCTGTTCCACTCGTTTTGGCATCTAAGGACCCATGCTTGACATTGTGTAAAAAATTTATTAAAATAGATTTATAAGGTTAAAATTGCACTCACAAAAAAATCTTGAAGTTTGCACGTATTAAAGTCATTCGAAAGGTGTTCCCAGCTCTACCAGATTTGTTCCGCTGTATAAAAATGTTAGCTTGCCGGACATAACGAACTCTTTCAGCGTTTGCTCTGGACCCCTCCAGACCAGCACGATATCGTCAATGTAGCGACGCCATAGGACAAGGTCCGCACCTTTCTGCAATAGGGGGGCTATAGTTCGCTCCTCCCAGTACCCCAGGTGTAAATTTGCATAACTTGGCGCGAACCTTGTTCCCATGGCAGTCCCACAGGTCTGGAGGTAGTATTTGTCCTGGAACCAAAAGAAATTATGTTCTAGTATAAATTCAATTCCCTTAAGTATAAATTCTTTTTGGGTATTGGGTATTGACATGTCATTTTCCAAAAAATGTGCTGTCGCTTTTATACCTTGGGTATGTCTTATTGAGGTATACAAAGATTTTACATCCAGTGTGGCCATCAGCATTCTGGATTCCCATTGCAAACTTTGGAGGGTTTTTATAACTTCAGTTGAATCTCTCAAACAGGCTGGAAGGGAGATTACATATATTCTATCAATATATTGGGATAGGTTGCTTGTAACACCTGGGGTACTGGGAGGAGCGAACACCTGGGGTATTGGGAGGAGCGAAAAACACTTTTTATCTTTAATATACACAGGGGTGTCACATACCTAACAAAGAAGTACTACACTATATATTAATATTTTGTCTTTTCCCCGAGCTTTTAACGCTGGTTTGTCTACACATAATTCCTATTGCACATCCGAAGGAGAACGGATCCTTTAACCGTCAGAGGGGAGTGAACCGCAGAACTTGGACACCTTTTTATGTTTTACTAGCATATTAGTGTGCATATGAGACCAAAATTTTGGCCTCTACAAAGATATCTCATCATATCTAGTAGAGATATCAGCTGGGCAGGCTGGAAAAAAATCCTTCATTCAAAGACCACCTTGGCCTGTGGAAGTAGTCCATGGTGACTGGTCTACGTGATCATATATGTAATCCAAGTTTCAAAAGCATCAGCCACTTACGTAGTATAATAAGGATCTGCTTGTTTTGAAGACATTACAAATAGAAGACATAACAGTTTTATGGTCCAAAATATTGAACCATCCTTGACATAGTTTAGTCCTTTCTATGCCAGTGAATTGTACTAAGATGACTGATATTGGACAGTGTATAATGTAAGAGGATACTAAAGCTGGCCATACATGGGCCGATAAATGCTGGCGACAGACCGAGTCGGCAGCTTATTGGCCCATGTGTGGGGCCCTCCGACGGGCTTCCTGATCGATATCTGGCTGAAAGTTGGGCAGATGTCGATTGAGCAGGGTTAAAAATCCCATAGGATCCAACCGCCTGTATTGCCTGCATTATGATCAGATCGTTGGGCCCAAGGGTCCACGATTGGATCAGTCTGATATTGCCCACCTCAATGTGGGAATATTGGGGACTGGGGAGATATCCGCTCGTTTGCCGGGAGTGGATCTCTACGTGTGTGGCCACCTTAAGGAACAGAACACTATAAATCTGATATAAATCTATAAATCTTGATTCAAGCACTCATCAAATGTGTACCAGCACATGTACTTTGCTCCATTTGAATTTTTTCTGTCCTACAACACTTTTCTGTGCCCAGTTAAAGGAGAGTCCGGGTTAGCTTACTTTAATTAAACCTGCTGATGGCTGACTAGTAATATGTTTTTATACATGCTACAGCCTGCAGTGACTTTTATGTAACATATGGAATGCAGTTGAAGTAATTACTTATCGACCATGCAGAATGATTGATTTATAGATGTCAGTTTTAAAGGGATGCCATGACAATCCTATCACTTTAAAACTAAAAACGTATAAAATATAGTACATGGCAGCAATATTCTATATGCATCAATAATCTCAGGAGCATGGGGATTTTATAGATTTTTGCTCTTAAATTTGTGAAGAGGATCCCTAAGCTTTGGAAAAGGGTTGATCAAATTTGTAGATGAATAAAGTATCAATTAATTTGGCTTGGCAAGCTTTTCAAAGAGTTTAAACTTCACTTTCTGATCAGCCTGATTTTTTTTTTACACTTTTTAAGTTAAGGTAAAAAATCTGATCAGGGTCAGACTGGGGGGCCCGGGGCCCACTGGAACTGCTGTCCAGGGCCACCCTCCGGACCCCCCCCATTGTGATGTGACGGTGTAGTTTGTAGTTTTTTTTTGTTAAACTCAGAATGTTTGGAGAGGGGGGTCTGGCCATGAGGATTGGGGGCCACTGGGTTTTTTCCCTGTGTCCCGCCAGGCCATTCCGACCCTGAGGTTGATCATAAAGAAAAATTTATACTTTGGTAATCCATTAGATTTATTAAGAGAGTCAGATACCCTGGGCTTTACAATATTTTGACACTTTCCATAAACTTAAAGTTAGCTTCCTTGGCAAGTCTATAGATATATTCAAAGTGTTAGAGTTTTTTTTAAGTTGGACAGTCTACATGATCATGTTGATTTATTAGAAGCTCTATTTTCTATGATAATTTAAGGGGCATAGATACAGGGGGAGGAGGGGTTCAGAAGGTGGCCAGCTTTAAGATTGTAATCTTTTTATGATTAGGGTATCAGCCAGTATTTGTTTGTAATCTGTATGTCTGAGGTATACACCCTTCTATTGCACAGAAATATGTTGGCAGCATATAAATATGTGATCATAATCTTCTTCCCAAAAATGTATTCTGTGTTAAATTACCCTTTAAAATATATAAACATATAGATGATCCAAAACACTGGTGAATGAAAGCAAACTGCAGTTTGTTTTTGATTGGTGCATTTAGTTTCACATTCTCTCCTTTTTTACTGCGCAACTGATTTTCAACAATCAATTTGTTGAACTGAAGCATCTTGCTTATTTTAAATGTCAGGGGTACATGTGAGTGGAGAGTTTAGACATGTCTTGCATTGCTAATCTTTGCTCTTTGTAATGTTAAGGTTTTTGTTTTTTCATTGCTATCTTATTGACCCTTGAATGTGATGGGTAAGGTGTTTAAGCAAGAAAAATATTATGTATGTGTAAATAGTTTCTCAGAGCTTGGAATTAGGGGTGAGATATATAAACAGTATGATTATAGATGGGCAGCTGCTGAAATGTGTAAAAATGCCTTTGTATTAGAGTGTACCAGTAAATCAATAAAATATGCAAATGTATTTCATTGACATTGCCCACAACAGCTGTGATTCATTTTAATGGGTGGCTTCCATAATACCCTGTCTATGTCAGCGAATCCAAAAAATGTTAGTTAACAAAGGTATAAGCAAAAAAAGCAGTTTTTAAATGTTTAGTTAAGCAATCATTAAGTGCAAGCCTGAACAAACCTTTTAAAAAAACACACTATTCTTTTAACTTGAAGACCACAAAGGTTCGACTTTAAGATAACGCTTTTGGGTAACGATTTGAATCTGATAAAAGTTTGTAATATTTTTTGGTAGGTATTCAGCACCTTAAAAGGCAAACATAAATATTAAGACAGAAAAGAATTATAAGCTACACAAGATAAAGACAAAAATTAATGCTAAGCCTTCTTGAAAGGGTGCATGCACTGATGGTTGGCCCACAATACACCCATAAATCTACAGTCAGGCTCATTTAAAAACATGATTAGTTTTTTAAAGTCAGCATCAGGCTGGGCAACAAAGAAAAAAATGTGGCTTGTGTGCATGGGTTATTGCACAAATGCAAGTGTGTCTTCCTATACTTCCCCTAACTTTCCTTCAGGCTAGGCCCCCAGCCACCACCCCAGACCCCCTACAGGGGCCAGCCCCACAGTTTGGGATCCTCTACTGTAAACACAAAGAAGACGAATGAAAAAAAAAAACAGGGACATGATTAAACAACAATCATCAAATGCACTTTAATAACTACATTGTACATCAATATGCCTTAAAGAAATAATGCGAGGAAGAGTTCGTTCTCTTGTTGATTTCAGCTACTTTTGACCCATAATTTATTGTGCCTGGACACTAGTAAAAGCGAAAATTAAATATCAGGCTGACTATAGTGGTGGCAGTGTTATTGGTCTTTGTCTCGCTGTGCATCAGATAACCTCTTCAAGGTCACAAAGAGCTCACATTTGTATTTCCTCCCATAATCTATAGCTGGAATAGCAATATCACAGTTAAAGCAATCACACTCTCTGCCTTTTATTTTGTGCAAGTCCTAGCTACAATATTTATGGTATTACTTGAGAAAGAACATGTAATGACCTGAAACATTGCTATGTTTTTGGCCTTTGTCCTACTATGCAGTAAGGAAATATTACATTGTATAAGGCCTGTCATTGTTGGTCAGCTATGTCTTTTGAAGATTTTTTTGTTATTGACACCAATTCAGTCAATTACTAAATATTATATGTCCTTCTGCGGGGACATCTCTTGCTGACTCATCTATCTGAGAATCTGAGATTATGACAAGCATAACTGTGTAACCTATAAGAATTAATGTTCTCCTACAGACCATGGATCATCTAGAAGATTTTTGTGTTCTACATCTAATTCCATGGCCTCTTTATAGTAGCTGGATGTATATTTGTATTTTACACTTCTGCCCCAAAAATTAGCAATGAATAAGTAGGGATGAGCATTCATGATACAGTTTTGCACCAGTGGCAAAAATGTTCATGAATCTCTTCTCGAATTTAGTCTGAAAAAAAATGGGGTCAGAAAATGCTCCGTCATTATTATGCCTTTCTTGTCCTGGTGCCATGTTTGGAAGAAATTGGCAACATGGGAGCGTTTTATCCTCTAGGACAGGGGTAGGGAACCTGCGGCTCCAGAGCCTCATGCGGCTCTTCATCCTACTTGCTGTGGCTCAGTCTTGCGGCTTTGCCTGTCAGGTCGTATTTACAGCCCTCGCACCTGCTGGTGGCTTCTTGAGTGTGCGACCACGGTAAGCACACTCAAGAAGCCTTCAGCAGGTGCGAGGGCTGTATAGACATCCCAGGAGTGACAGGCAAGACTGAGCCACAGCATCATGGTCCTTACCGCGGTCACACACTCAAGACAAGAGAGAGACAATCAGCATTGAACTTCAGAAACAGAAGTCACATTAAACAGATGAGAACACTAGCATTTAATAGGGCTATTCAGTGTTTCATTTATTTCAAAGTAGCCCTGCATATACACAATGCACTTCTGTTTGTTGTATTCTGTTGTTGTAACAGTTAAAATTAAAAAAAAGTTTAAAAAAGTTTATAAGCTGTGTTATGTTTTGCGGCTCCAGGCTATTTTTCTTTAGTGGGAGAGGGGCAAAATGGCTCTTTTGATAGTAAAGGTTGCTGACCTCTGCTCTAGGAAGAACAGTTGTAGCAAAGTCAACAAGGAACTTCTCTAACAATGTAGAGCAAAGTATATACTCATATGCGCAAAATTGCCCCTGGCCACCCTGGGGCAGTCTTTTCGATGTTACCCGATCTCCTTGCCCTCTTTGCTTACTGTCACAATTGCTTACTGTCACAATTGCTCTCTCTGCACTAGAAAAGGTGAAATTCAAATTAAAAAAATGGAATTTTGTTATTAAAGTTACCAGAAATGGGGTCTTGCTTTTTATTTGTCGTACACCGATGCTTGAGGCCTTGCTTCATGCCTGCTCTAATGCATTTGGAGATATTTTGCTCATCACTATGAATCCACAATACAGCAAGTGGTATTCCAGGATTGCATTAATAGATTCAATTAAATTACTTATTTAAAATGAGGGTGCAGGACCCAACAGAGCCTTGCATTTACTCCTTGCTCTGTGGCAGGCTGCACTCTTCACCTGGCAAATGATTTCCAATCTACCACCATCTACAAGTATTATTTGCTACCAATATGAATTCCAAACACATTGGATGATGGCACTGATCCCATGAAGCTCTCAGTTTAGGGCACTGTAAGTGCAGTGTTTTGAAGCAGCTCAAACATGTGAAGACTGCAACATTAAGGCTATTTCAGGTGTAATGCGACTGAAACAGCCCATGTGCCCTTACCCTAAACATTATACAGGTATGGAATCTGTTATCCAGAATGCTCGGATCTGTCCGTAATATATATATCTTCTTACCCTAAGTCTACTAGAAAATAAATGTAAACATGAAATAATCCCAATAGGCTGGTTTGCCGCAAATAAGGATTAATTATATTTTAGTTACTGATCAAGTACAAGGTACTGTTTTATTATTACATAGAAAAAGAAAATAATTGACAAATATCTGGATTATTTCAATGGGAAATGGCCTTCACGTAATCTGAAACTTTCTGGATAATGGATTTCCGGATAACAGATCCCATGCCTGCACAACAGTTATAAACACCTGTCACTGGGTTCCAAAAGAAAAACAAATGTTTGTATAAAACAGGAAGTATTAGGATTACAGGGGGCCCCATGGGGCTGATAGACATTCTGATGGTTGTGTGTTTTCCAGAGCAATAGCTTCATGGTGTCTAGATGACTGTGTAGTGCTTCATTGAGCAGGACTATGCAACGGGAACCACAAATATCTGTATAATATAAACAACAAATAATAATGTCAATGCTTAAGGCATTCAAAAAATAGATTTTGATGTTTATTCCTGCATTCACTTTTTAACCTTTTTTGTCTGAATGAGTTAATACAGAATATAGTACAGAGTATGTTACAGGTCACTTATCTTCAAAGAACATGTAAGGGTATCAGTTTCCTCCCATTTGATTAACTCGTTACATGCCACCTTATGTACCTACTATTTATTCAGCTCCATTGTCCAAGGTGACTTTGCTTTTGCATTACTTCATGGTCCTGTTGGAGCCACCTTGTCTGCTTCAAATATGATTTCTTCTGTATGTTGAGGTATTCATTTCAGGGCTTCCAAAAGAAAAACCTCCTGTACTTAGCAGAAATTCTCAAGTACTAAACAGTTTGGTTTATTAGTACTTTATTAATATCAGAGACTCACTGATGGGGAGCCAGCAACATTTGCAATTGCTGAAGTGCGTCCAGAATGTATTTAAATTGTTAAATTTCTCATTAACATTTGAGCATTAGCACTTAGTAGTGTGGAAGATACATCAGAACTTCCAGAACTGATTATGATTTAATAGCTATAATAACAGCACATTCCAATTGAAGAGCCTCTTTCCTCATTGGTATGCAAAACAGCGGAATCCTGATGCACTCCTAAAAGCATTCCACCCAACTGTCCCGTTTTTAGAGGGACAGTCCCTCTTTTGACAGCTCAATCTGCAGTCCCTCGTTTGTCGACAAATAAAAAAGGATCAGCGCCTAAGTCAACAGAGAAAACAAACAACAAAAGCCCAAATATAGTGTAGTAAATTCAAATATTCCAAATTGGACAACGTGTGTTGAGCCGAGAGAATGGAATAGGACAAGAAGGAGTTAACAAAACTAAAAGAACAAATTTTTCCTTCTTCCCTTTTACTCTTGTATATTGTAGTCCCTCGTTTGTACTGGAAAGTCCCATTTTTCTCTGCGCTGAAAAGCCAGAAAAAGAAACAAAGTTTCTAACTTAATTGGCTTTTGGCAGAGAGCCCAGAACAGCCAGAAGCAGCAGATAAGATACTTTCGTAACAAATTTGAGATAAGCAAATAAGTAATTGTAACAATATAAGATAACAGGTTCCTTGGGAAAAGTTAGACTCACAGCTTAAAGGGCAGTTCACCTTCATTAGCAAAACTGTAATAAATGGGGGGGAAAAAACACAGAAATATGTTCAAACTTTCATAACCTGCCACATTTTGTAAAATGAACATGTTAATTAGGGTGTGTGGCCACAAAATGGGTGTGGTCAAAACAATTTTACCGTGCTACGCGTGGCAACTTTTTTGTCCATCTTATAATTTCCAAAATGTTGGGAGGTATGCTAAAAGTGTCCATTTTTGTGCACACACTATAGGCTGAAGCTTACCCATTGGGGTTAAACATGACCAGCAGGTCTGGACTGAGATATAGAATAGGCCCTTCAAAAACACAGAGACGCAAACAGCCCCCCACAGGTCCAATAAATATTGACTGTCTATGGCATCTTACAGCTGTCCCTGGCATTTGCCAAAACCCACAATTTGCAGTCTGAGCCTTACAGCCAAGGTTATTGATCAGATCCTACCTACAGAATGGTTTTACCTTTATTAAAGGAGAACTGACCCCCCCTCCTAAAAATATTCACCATCTAATAGCCCCCATTCACCCCTCCCATTTTTTTCCTGCATAGTCGACTATTTTAAAAAGTGTTGCAGAAAGTCAATCAGACCTCCCTATGCAGAGTAGTGCAGCGGAGCTCACAGGCGCCATCTTCGGTATCTTCCGGTACGTTTGCTAAAGGACTGCCGTTTTTGAGCATGCGAAAAACCAGGAAAGTGGATCAAATCCAACAGCTCATTTAGAATGATCCACATGCTTTCTCAGTCATTCGTTTTCTGCAGCATTAGCCTCATGGAACACAAGATACTTTTCGGTGCTTTGACAACAAAAAATGTAGCACCAATGTACCCACTAACTTGCACGATACTTGCCTGTAAGTGCTTGTACGACCACTTGCCACCACTTTTTAGGGCAACTATCACCTGACCAGCATTTCCACAAGCAAAAGAGTGGTGGCAACTTTTTGGCACTTCTCAAAAATATTTTTGGCCTTCTTAAAAATGTGGCACTCTAAAAGCACCCCATTTGCCATTAAGCTAAACACAATGTAATACCATTTTGGAGTAACAATGTAATAATTTAATATATATGGCATTAATGGTATGTTTAGCAGTAAACCAGGCAGTTACTATAGATATGGGCAAGTTCAGAGCCAGGGAAAATGAGTTATGTACCTTTGTACTGTTGGCTGCCCTTATGACATAAACACGTATCAGTTGACAGTTTGAGTGTATCAATCCTGAAATGCATTGTATGCATTTAGCTAGCATGACAGAAAGAACAAGATATGTCCAGAATTTCAGAATGATGACAAAGGTGATGAACCTTGGTATGCAGAATATTTGGCCTGCCACCAGAGAAATGATTTGCCTATTTATATATGGACACAGACGTGTGTATATGCCATTAAGGTACAGTTTGCCAAAGCTGACTCAGGGTCACCGATACACCTATATACAGTTAGAGAGGCTGGTGGGATGGGCCTAAAAATCTGACCGTATAGGCCAACTGCCATAGATCAGAAAATAACTAAAGACCATACAGTTAATCAATGCAAAAAGCAAATTTGATACTCAAAAAGTGAAAGGCTGAACTGGAGATTTTTCAGAATGCTGAAAATTTTAATTTTTTTTGTTTTTTTAGTATAAAATTAGAATTTAAAAAAAACACGACTTTTTCACAATTTATTATACCCCGAGGATGGGAAAAGTCAGAATCTGAAAATCCGGCATCTCAGACCTGCCGGGGTTGAATATAAGTCAGTGGGAGAAGTCCCAAAGATTTTTTGATCTGTGCTGGGTTTTGTGTAAAAAATACGTTTTCAGGGTTTTTGGGGCAAAAATGAGAAAAAAATCGGAGTTTTCCAGTGGAAATTCTGAAAAATCCGTAAAATTCATATTTTTCACGCAAACAACATTTCCGGGAAAGTGTATCAATAAATAAGCCAAAAAAACCCCGTGCGGATTTGGTCGAAGTTTTTTCAGAAAATATTGAGATAAATTCAGACTTTGATAAATGTTGTAAATCGAGAATGTATTGCCCTTTTTACAACATTTCTGTAACAAAGTTCTTGACACTTGGCCATAAGCGCGTGAGAAATGTTACTTTTTTTTTTTTTTTTTTTTTACAAGTTATTGATACACATGGAGAGCTGGGCAGGAACTCTTTATTGCGCATTTCTGGACTCAACCAGTTAAGACTGGGAGTTAGTGTAAAAATATTATACATATATGTTAACATACAAACAGGCAATATAAATCAGCTATGTTTCTATTATAAAAATAAATCTTTCACTCATCTAACTCCCCTAGAAACTTACATGCTTGCCCTGCTTGCTCTGCAGGTTATGGAATGCTATTCAGATATGTCTTTATCTTTACAGCCATAGACAGAAAAAAGTGTCATAAAGGTGCCTACATTATACAACAATGTCAATATACCTTGTTTTTTATCCATAGCAGTAAGGACAGTGTTATCACTTTACTGAGCAATCTCCCACTAGGCTCTGCTATCAGTCTACCTGCCTTCACGTGATTGCTTGCCAATGTAGCAGGAGATTGGTATGCAGTGGAAAATGACAGAGAAATGGAGCTGGCATTTATTTCCGCAGGGCTGGATTATTTGTTAGGATAACAAAGCTTTAGAGAGGGGAATTTTCTCATCGTCTCTTGTAATCATCTCTTGGAAAATATTTAGGTCAAACTCAGATGTCCAGCTCATAGGTCACAGCAGACTGGAAAAGTAAATACTTGGGCTGCAATATGTAAGCTAAAGGCAAAATCTAGCTGACATCTAAGGGGGTTATATACTAAATTCCGAATACAAAAATCCCAAAAAATTTGTGATTTTTTTATTTTATAAAATCGGACTTTTAAAAAATCATGAATTTTTCAGAATTTATTAAACCCAGAGGATAGAAAAGTCTGAATCCGAAAATCCGGCATCTCGGACCTGTCGAGGTTGCCTATATGTCAATGGGAGAAGTCCCAATAATTTTTGTATGTGCGCTGGGTTTTGTGCAATACCCCGAAGTTTTCGGGCAAAAAAGCATAAGAAATCTGGTGAAAAATTCGGGTGAAAAATTAGAAAAAAACGTGAATATCAGATTTTTTCCCACAAAGCAAATTTTCGGGAAAATGTAATAAAATAAATAAGCATTAAAAAACCTGAGCGGATTTGATCGGAGTTTGTAGCAGAAAATGTTGAGATAAAATCAGACTTTGATAAATAACACCCTAAATCTTTCTGATCATTTAAGGGGTCATTTATCAAAGTCCGAATTTATCTCAACATTTCCAGCCACAAATTCTGATGTAATACGCACACGTTTCTTCTGCGTATTTATTATTTGATTTTCCCTGAAAATTTCCTTTGCATATAAAAATCCGATTTCCACAATATTTCACCCAAAAACTTCAGGTTATTGTATGAAACCCAGCGCAGACTTTTCCATCTTCGGGGGGTGTAATAAATTCCGAAAAATTGGTGAATTTTTAAAAGTCCAATTTTATACTAAAAAAAATCACAAATTCTTCTGGATTTTTGCATTCGGAGTTTAGTAAATATCCCCCTTATTGTCCATCTAATGGAGTTAAATAAGCCAAGATTACCAGGTCTGTTGACACTATTATTGACTATTGATCTTAGAGCAGTATTGCTAGTGGGTTATATTTCACTGTAATCACATTATAAGACAAAGTGTTGTCAAATACCTGAAAACCTGCATGCCAGAGCTGCTAAAAGCTGTAATTATGAATATGGTTATTTAATTGGGGCTATCTGTAAAAGTCATTTTTAAACAACAGTATTTATTCCTTTTCATAAGGGCTCTGAATGGCTGTGAAATGAAAGGTATGGCTTGCTTACTTGTTTTTCCTCATTAACCTTCCTTCATCAGTTTTATAACTATAGATCTCAGTATGCTACTGTCTGCTGGCAGTTCTAAACCAGCTGGAGAGCTAAGACGGCACAATGTTAAAAGTAAAGTTAAAGTGTTAAAAAACTATTTTCAGGACTGTAAGTATCTGTTATATAATAAAACAAGTATAGCAAGAAAAGCAAGTAAAATTAGTAGGGAAAGGTATTTTATGATACATAGGTTTCCCAAAACAAAATCAGCTCCATAATTAGTGATGGGCGAATTTCTCCTGTTTCGCTTTGCTGAAAAATTCACAAAATATTTGTGAAACTTGAAAATTAACGCCCGCGTCAATTTTGGATGCGTGTCCGAAAAGTCGCTTGCATCAATTTTGCCGCTGGTGTTAAAGTCAATTGGCATCCAAATAGTGTTGACGCACGGTGAATTGACTTTTCGGACGTGTGTCCAAAAATGTTAGAGTTTAGAGAATTTATTCACCGGCTGCGAAATGCGGAGATTCGCCAAGAACATGTCAGTGCACCTTCAAACTAATTACGTGTCTGTGTGTAGGGGAGAACTCTTCTTTAGCAAAGGCCAGTCGAAGTTCATAGCCTGCGCAGCACAGTAAGTCCCACCCCCTATATCAGATCTGCAATGAGCTTATAAAATTGTTTAAATCCTTTCACAATCTAGGGGTGATTTTGATGTTAGATATCCAGTGTTGTCATTTTTGTAGACATATTTGCATCACTTTAACTCTGATGGGGGTGACATACAGAGTTGTACTTATGCAACAAGTAGAATCCTATACAAAATACACTATCGGGTAATAACTTTTATTTCTGATACTGCTTAATGGTCAGTTGATCTATTCCTCTTCCTATTCTATCTCTGAAATGTTGTTAAACAATGTTAAAGTTTAAAATATGTTTGGCCAATATACACAATATTTCCCCTTAATTAGTAACCAAGAGGTGATATTATTTTTTTTTTATTGTTTGTCAAACTGTTTGAACTATAGAATTTTCCATTTAATAAAATGTACATATTTTCTACTCTAGTTAACATTTCGTTAAACTTCTTCAAAGGTGTGTCCTTGCGTATTTACATTATTGGCACACATACATAGGAGACATGCCTTATAGGAAAAGATGGTACTTACTTTATGGCACAATAAACTTGGTGTCACTTTTTATGTGAGGTTATGTCATATCCACAAGTCAGCCGCGCGGCCTGAAGTATTTGAAACGGCATTATTCAAAAATGACTGAATGAGATATGGGATTAAGGGAAAGGTAAGCACTATTTATGAGAAGGACTTTAAAGCATTATGTAATATTGTAAACAGTGTCGGACTGTGACAACAGGGGCCCACCCAAAAACCTTTGACTAGGGGCCCACCTAATAATCTTAGACCAGGGGCCCACCCATAGTACTATTATTCTTCCTTTCTTCACTCATCTATTCTCCTTTTCTTTACATACTATAATCTATTATTCCATCTATTTAGCCACTTTGTTCTCATAGAAATAGGGAATGGCCATGAAATAGGCCAAATGTCTAGCAGTATGAGGGGCCACTGACACCTGGGCCCACCGGGACATTTCCTGGTATCCCTGTGGGCCAGTCTGACACTGATTGTAAATATTGTAAGATAAAATATTGCCAGGGGTTATTCTGCCAAGGGTACATTATCTGCATAAGGTAAAGATGGAATCTGAACCATGGAGTTCCCAGCTACCTTTCCCAAACCACTGGGCCAGAAAGCAGCTAAGAAGTTCCAGGTGAAAATGTGCCTTTGATGAATTGCCTTAGGGCACAAAACACATAAGGCTTTTTATTGACTTGCACATTAGATATATATTCTTGTCCTTTTATACTTTTGGTCAGACAAGTTTCTTGTACATCAATATATGAGGTTTGTATCTTCTCTACATCTGGGCCTGCATTGAGGCCTTGCTGTTCTTGCTGTTTTTTTTTAATCCAAAAAATGTATCTTGTCCTGTCTAGGTGCTGTCCTGTCATCCCAGTTCCTGGCTATGTTCTATTCTTTTGTAGTCCTGTTCTAACCATGCATTGTCCTGTTCCTGACTAGTTTGGATCTTTGCATGCCTTCAGTCCACCTTCCATTTTTGCTTTCATCCCCTACTTTAGTTCTGTTTTTTTTATAAGAATGTGAATGTTACGTGTAAAGGTGGCCATACACGGGCCGATAAAAGCTGCCGACAGACCGTGTCGGCAGCTTATTGGCCCGTGTATGGGGCCCCCCGACGGGCTTCACCGATCGAGATCTGGCCGAAAGTCGGCCAGATCTCGATCGGATGGGATAGAAAATCCCGTCGGATCGCGGCCGCATCTATTCGTTGATGCGGTCCCGCGATCCGACCGCCCATTAGGCATCGTTAGGATCCGATCGTTGGGCCCTAGGGCCCACGATCGGATCAGCCCGATATTGCCCACCTCAAGGTGGGCATATCGGAGGGAGATCCGCTCGTTTGGCGACATCTCTCCATGTATGGCCACCTTAAGCTTCCCATACACAGGAAGATCCACTTGTTTAGCAGGGTTTGCCTAATTGAATCATCAAAGTAACAAAGCAGATCAGACCAATGTTATTGATTGGTCCTCACCAATGACTTGAATTGGAGCAGACTTGTTAGATGAATACCACATCTATAGCCTGATGTAGTCTTCACCCAAAGGGATCTTACTCCCTTTCTAATATCTGAAAGATAAGATATTGGTTATTATTTGGTTCCCTACAGCCAATAGACTGCCAACTTGGTTGAGTGTCTGAGAGTAACCAGGTTCTTGTTGTATATGTCTACTTTACAATAATGAATCTTAAGTATAGGGGTTATTATTATACCAGTCCATTAGTACAGCATCTTATTTTGGTTGTTCTTTTCTTTGAGGTCATTGCACTAGCTCAATGTGTTTGAATTGCTGAATTAGGTGTGCTTGAACAGAGATTAGTGCACAATTAGAGTTGTCAATATCAAGGGCCAGACAAAGATAAGGATAAAGAGCTTAGCCTGACAGTTTTTGAGGTATGGATCTCCACAGAACAATTCCTTCATAAGCCTCCTAATAAGCAATGATTAGTGAGGGGGGAATATGGCCTGTTTCATTTCACCGAAAATTAGCAAAACAACGAAAAATTGTTAGTGTTAATATATCGGGAACAGTACCAGACCAGGATTTGTGGCAAGGCCACAAAGGCCCGGGTCTAGGACTGCATGCCGCCCCACCACATACTAAACTGCATTGGGAACTCAAATTCAAAGCATGCGCACGCTCGTGAGGGGGCGTGTGCAGCTGGCCGGCTATAGGACCACGAGGAGAGAAATCCGGCCCTGCATAGTACCATTAAAAACCATTAAACTGTGCCTTCAATTGTAATTTTCTCTTTGTATTGTGTGATTGAAATACTAATTTAAGGCTTGGACCAGGCGATTGTGGATCTCAGCCTTCGGAGAATCCAATTCCCTGCTGCTCCTCCTCTCCTGCTCTGCCTGCACCCAGAAGCATTGTCTCCCCTCTGGTGCAGGCAGACGTGGTGGATGTCAGCACCAAAATCTAACATTTCGCATTTTGAACCCTGCCTGAAGAAAAGAAGGGGAGCAGCAGGGTATCGGATTCTTTGGCTGCAGAGAATCAGCAATTGTAGCCTTCGTCTGGCATTAGCCTTAGGGTAATGAAACAAGATGTCACTGGGAAATCTGCGGTACTGCAGGTGACAAATCTCGTGAAACTGCCTTTCCCTTAACTAATATTTAGATCGACGCATGTAAAACAATGTACATTCAACAATCCAACTTAATAGCGAAAGAAGGCAGAGAGTCGCATTTTCATGTAATTAATCAAAAAATACTTGGTTAAATAGGGTGCTAAGCCAGCCAAAAGTGGCCTGTAATGGGGAACTTTAGCCTACAGGAACAACTCTCTAAATTCAGGGATATCATGAAAGAGTGTTGCATTATGCTAAACACAACACAACAGGCATATTAAAGGAATTCTGTCATGATTTTTAAGGTATAGTTTCTCTTACAAATGACACTACGTACATTCATTCTACCATTACAAATGTTATTCTTGATTCTGATTCTGTTCTTTCAGAAAGAACCAGCACTTCACAATGGAAATGCTTTCAGAAAAGATGGAGTGAAAAAAGTGTGTGTGTATGTGGGGGGGGGGTGCGATGTGTACCGTATGTAGTGTGGTATGATAAAATAAGCACATATAGGAGCCAAGAGCCTCTCTACTTGAGTTTGTGATGCAATGTTGTATGTGTTTGCTTCCCTTTAAAGTAAAAGCTTCTGGGAGCTTTCAGTTTCATGTTATTTAAATGTTATTATTTATCCTGATCCTGTGCTTTCAGAAAGATCCAGCACTTCACAATGGAACTGCTTTCAGATAAGCCATTGTTCCTCCTACTCAGCAATAGCAAGGCAGGTGTCAGGGAGCTGTTATCTTGTTACCTTCCTGTTGTTCCAATTTTTAGTGCAGCAGTAAAGTGAGACTGAATCTTATCCATTGGAGTGAAAAATTTTTCTCTAAAAACAGAGCAGCCACTTGATAGCATAATAAGTAAGGGACGAGCTATAAGGCAGCTGCTACTGATAAATACCATGTGGGATTTTCACATGATTATGTATACAGTGCTTTACAATAAACTGAATTTGCATACCCACTAAAATTGGTATCTGAGCTAATATGTAGAATGAGTGATCAATTTAGCAATACACTAAGTAGTAACTTTAACAGACTAATGTTGTAGTGTGAATTACATTAATGGTTATTCAAATGTGTACATTATAGGTAGAACTGTACTCAGTAAATAGTCCTCTGTAAAGGTCCACAGAATTGAAGCCCTTAGGGCTTATTTAGCAATGGTTTGGACACATATGCTGGAGCACTTAGGAGCACAAAATTGTGACCTAATTAGGCCCATACAGAGAACATTTGCACTTCTTGCAGCTTGCATCATATTCAAATTGTGTGGGAAGGTACGCAACATGGCTCAAATGGGCAGAAGGGACTCAATTAAGGTATTAAATGAGGGGTTCTCTAGTGCCCTGCAACCCCCAGTGTTTGCCAGTTTGTTCTGGCAGTTCTAGATAAGCTGCAAGTGCTGCCCAAGTTTCACTATAAGGAATAAGGTGCAACATTCTGTGAACAAACTAATCAACCAAAGTTACCCACAAAAAAGTTGCAGCACCCGTTGATTTCAATGTGTTTTTTAAATGTTTTGTATTCGCTGTATTAATTAGGAAGGTCCTTTTGCTCCATCCTGAATTGCAAAAACCTGCTTCTGCTTCATAGCAGGGCATGGTGCAAAGTGAAAAGAAAACTTGGTGACTTGCTCCTGTTTTTTGTACTTTGTACCTTGCCCCACTTTTAGTAAACTATACTACCTTAGACTACCGCAGGGTTTTACAAAATCTAACTTTGACCTTAACTAGAGCATAACATAGATACGATTGGACCGACTTACACTTCATCAGTGCATGAGAAAATGTATTTATATTTGATGTAAATTCCTGCAGCTTATGTTAGGGCTCTTGCACATGGACCTTTTTCTAATTGCTTTTGTATTCTGCCTGGTTGTGCTCATAACCGTTTAGAGCTGCGTTTTACTCCATTTGTGTTCCATTGTGTTTTTTAACATGCTGCATTTTCATGCATTTGATGCACATCGAGAAACCAATAAAATAGGCAGTTTGGAACAGACAAAAATGCACTTATAAATGCATTTATAAAAGGCATACAAATACAATATATAATTATTTTGCACCCTGCGTGCATTTGAAAACACCGGTGTAAACATCCATGTGTAAAAGCCTATAAAGTGGTTGTGAAGTGATAGAGGCCCAGTGCTGACATTTCTCATAAAGGGACACTAGTTTCTTCTTTAACCCTAGCTAATTTTCTAGTTGTTTTTGTCACAGCAAGTCTATATAGAAAAATTACAGTATTGTGCCATAAAGTTCCCTCTGTTATCATCTGGACACACAAGGGTCCCTATATACTGACTAAAAACTAGTTAGAGAGTGAATTGTGTAACCATGTCTAGGAGAAGAGCAAAACACACCTCCATTCCTACAACCCACCTCATACATTTTATGTATTGGAAGTTTAACATTTATTTAGAAAGTCACTCACATGAGGGACATACAGAGCTTACAAAGGCATACTATTCAGAGAATGAAGTGCCCAAGGAAAAAGGATTACTGTAATAATGAAAACAGAAAGGTTCCTTTTCTCCCCCTATGAAACCATCATTCATATTGCAGCTATAAACAGTGTGATAAAGTTAACATAAGCCAGAAGTGCACTCGGGAACAGAGGAATGGGAAGTTGTGTCTAGCTGGATATAAATACAATAGCGGTTTCAACTTTGTTTGCAAACAATTGCCATATATGCCTGCTTTATCAGGAAAAGGAGTTAGAGAATATATGAGTGTTAACTTGTGCTATCAGTGAGTGGCATGTACAAAAGTATATACAAGCAACTGCTAACAAATGAGTTTTCATACTTACTGCAGTTCATGAATTAACATCTCTGACATTCTCATCTCAGTGGTGATATATTACAGCAGCACAACTTAAACATCCATGTATCCTAAAACATAGCTTCCCAAACTGTGCAGCTGGATACCCTGTAAGGGCTCAGTAGATGAAGGAATGCTTGTTTTATATCCGGAAGGAATTATATTCCAACAG
The DNA here is from genome assembly GCF_017654675.1 of Xenopus laevis. NCBI lineage: Eukaryota > Metazoa > Chordata > Amphibia > Anura > Pipidae > Xenopus > Xenopus laevis. The sequence continues at coordinate 102,993,949 of NC_054376.1, forward strand.
TGTTTGTAATGTTTGTTAATTGGAGTGTAGACTGACAAGCTGGAGAACCACGAGAGGCTTCAATCCAAAAACAGTATCTTAAAAACCTTTGTTTATGAATTTAAGGCCTAAACTGTTGGCAACAGCAAACAATCATCATTTAGTTTTGAACAGTCTACTACAACAAGCTAAGGACAAATTGGTTGCTGTTGGTAACTGTACACTGCACAATTTCGCCCATATATTTGTAAATAAGCCTATGTTACTTTTGCACAACGCAAGACATGGACATTTTCAATTATTCTTAAATGCCCACATTAAACATTTTAGATCATTTCCCCTTAACTTTTTAGACTTTGAATGGACTCTACAACATGTATTAAAGGAGAAGGAAAGCTACAGAGGCATTTTATTGCCAATAGATTAGCTGCAATAGTGCAAGATAAAATGCTGTATTTATTCTGTAGAATGTTTTACCATACCTGAGTAAAAATCTCTAGAAACTCTCTATTTGTTTAGGATAGGAGCTGCAGTATTAACGTGGTGTGACATCACTTCCTGCCTGAGTCTCTCCCTGCTCTGGGCTCAGATTACAGTAGCGAAGGGAGGGGGGAGGAGCAAACTGAGCATGCTCTTGCCCAGGGCAATGAGGTTTAAGCTGAAGGCAGGAAGTCTGATACAGAAGCCCATGTGTACACAATAGAAGGAAAGAATTGCAGTGTTTCTTTTGACAGGGGACTCAGAGCAGCACTACTTTGGGGGTTTACTGGTATATTTAGATGGACCTTTCTAAAAAGGCTTACTTAGTTTTAACCTTTCCTTCTCCTTTAAACTAAATTAAAATGATCAATACCTTGTCTTTTCATGGAGAGCTCAACAGAAAAAACATATTTATTTTAGATCTTCACATTTTCCCTAGTAAACTAAACATTATTTTTTCTGCTGAATCACATCTAATAATATCTCTCCATACCTCAGGTTAGCTTGTTGTTCCTGCCGCAGACATGCTTGTGGAAATCCATTACTAGTTAAGATCATGACCCCCTGTTGACAGTGATTGATGATAGTGTCAGTTCATAGTTACCCCTTTGAAAGCATAATAAAAAAACATATTTTGTACTCAAGCTTTAAAAGTGTCATTTTCTTTCTCATGAAAATGTATTGATAAATAGGGGAAAAGTCCATGTGGACTCATTCCCAGTTCATATTTTTCATATTTTGATAAATAACTCCCTAGAAGTTAATGTAAAGGTGAGCCAACCCTTAAATGTTTAAAAATACCAATGAGCGAAATTTTTGCCAGGTTTCACCGAGAAAGAGACTCATAGACTCCAATGGGTGAAAAAAATGTTGTGCTTCAAAAAATTGTCGCGCATCAAAAAATAAATTGTCATCTATAGACCTTAATTCCTTTGGTGAATTTTTACCTTTTCACAAATTTTCGGAGAAGCGAAATGGGTCAGATTTGTCTATCACTATTGACTAAGTTTAATACAGGTATGGGATCTGCTATCCATAATGCTGGGGTTTTCTGGATAATAGATTGCTCTGTAATTTGGATCTTCAGTCAACTAGAAAATCATGTAGACATTAAATAAACCCAATAGGCTGGTTTTGCTTAAGGATTAATTATATCTTAGTTTGGATCAAGTACAAGCTACTGTTTTATTATTACAGAGAAAAAAGGAAATACTTTTTAAAAATGTGGGATTATTTGGATAAAATGGAGTCTATAAGAGACAGCTTGTCCATAATTTGGAGCTTTCTGGATAACAGGTTTCCAGATAACGGATCCTATACCGTTACTATTTGCACAGTCAATAACACCTTTACAAATGCAAAAGAAATACATTAACTAGAAAACAAGCAAGCTGTTCCAGCAGGGTTTTCCTCCACACTGAGGAAGCTGGGGAATGACATGGACCCTCTGACCACCATGCCATGAATTGCTGAGTTGTCCAGACCCTAACCTTGCCCAAACCATTTGACTAAGCAAGCTGGCCCAAAGACCTGGTGGGTGTACATTTACTTGTGATTTAATGCACTTGTTTAAATTAATATGCATTTTTTTTTACAAACCCAAAATAAAATATAGCTATTAGTCATTCTAACTGGGGTATCAACATGTGGCATTCCTGCTGCCACATCAAATCCACAGCTGATGCTGATAATGACTAAATGTAGACATACAGTAACTACATGCCATTATTTTTTTTCCTTTGTGTTGTGTTTAGTCGACATTTGTGTTGGAACCAGAAGTTAGACATCATATATAATGTCAGAATTTGTTTTAGCAGAGTTTTTACCATTGCAGTCATAACAATTTAATATATTGACGGAATCCTACAAAAATGCAAATAAGTCCTAACTGAAATGACTTTCACATTAAGCATTGACTAATACACAGGGTATCTCTATATATATTAAAGTTACAGATTTTGTACTATGCTCATTTGTTGAAATATTAGGCAAAGCAGAGTGAAGACTTGCTTTAATGACAAGTAAAACAAATATATAAAAACATAGAATAGAAATATGCTGCATAAAAGTTAGTTCCATAGCCAGTCCATCTCTGATATTCTGTTGGTGTGCTGCTAGCATAGAGGCTTTCACATTTCTTTATTTAGGTAAAGATTTGTGGCCCAGACATTGTTTGATCCCTTCTTAGGTACAGATTTAGTAAAGGTCGATGTGGCCGGTGCTAGAGAAAATTCACCAGAAATACCATCTGATATCGACATTGGCAATTTACTTACAGGAGTCAGGTCCGGATTTATGGCAAGGCCACAAAGACCCGGGCCTAGGGCGGCAAGACGGTATGGGCAGCATGCCGCCCAGTCGCATTCGAAGAGGCGCTAATCGAAATTGACGGGTGTTAGGACTCTGCTGCACGAAGAGGCCTCAAGGTGGCGAAGAAAGGAATCTGGCCCTCAAAGGAGTAGAGGACAGTTCGATAGCAAAAGAGACCATCGCTAGCACAGTTTGGCGCCCTTTCGCCAGGCACATTTTTGCTCAGACGAACGATCATTACTCCACAAATTCACTGCAAATTTTACAGAAATGTACCTCTTTCGCCAGAGTTTCCTTCACCAGCTTAGACCTGGCGAAATGATAAGATGAAGCTACATCCTCAACAATCTTATGTCAGTGACATCATATCCTTTATGCCGAAAAGTCATAAAAATGATAAAAAAACGCATTTTTCATAGTTTAAAGCGGGATTGTCTTTAAATGTTGTTTTAAGGTGGTCTCATGTCTAGGGCATTAGGATCTATTTTGTCTTTATTTTGTTTCCTTGGACATTTGTAATAATAAGCATTTGCACCATCACTAATAAAGACATATATACGACTTACATGTACCCACCCTATTCAAATTGACCTAAGCGCAAGTGTACTAACAAAGTTTTGCTAGGCAGAAATGGACGTTAGAGAAAGTTCGTTATGAAATGATTTCGCTGATGAATTTGCACTAGCAAAACTTTGCCATTGTTTGGCTGCCATGACGCACCTTTGCACTTTTGTGAATAAGCATATGTGCTGTGAATTTACGTCTGACGAAGTGGCACGAAGTGTAGCAGAGCCTTCACCGGTTAAAATTCGTCCTTTAGTGAATTTGCCCCATGGTTCACAATAAGTTTACAGAGATAGAATACCTTTTTCAGAGCCAGGAATATCCATGGAATTATAAAATGGAAGCTGTTCATTTTTTCCATCGTTTTGTCCTGTTTCCAACTCTCACTCTGTGACTAACCTTTAGGCTGTTCTTCCTCATTCCATACATTGGGGGCAGTCTGACAGTTATTGATATGGTTTCTGAAATAACAAGCAAAAGTGCAGTTCAAGTTCAGCCAAATATTTGCTAGGGCCTACAAGCAAGGCAGTAAACAAAAGCAGAATGCAGAAGGAATGAAGTAGTCTCCTTTCACACAACCAAAGAAAAAAAAGCCACACCAACATTGTTAGAAAATGATGCACTTTTTTATCTTAAGGACCTAAAACCACAGATCCATATCCTTATTAATCTTGATCTTATGTTAGTTCTTGCTCAGCAGTGATATATGTTCACTGTTTTAGGGATGGTATTGTTTTGAAGTTTGTTCATCTGATACATTACTTAATATAGACTTAAAAGTAGAAGAATCTGAATCCAATGAAAGAAATATCGTTTTACTAATTTTGGAACTTCAAAAACAGTTGGCTAGGTCACAATTTTAATTCATTCTATGCCATCTGTCAAGATTAAATAACGTTTTGTGTGATATTTGAATTTCTTAGAGACTTTTATCAGATATTCTTTAAAGTGATCACATAAAGAGAAAAATGATGAATATATGAAAAAAAATCTGACCTTCAAATCTGTATGAACAACCACTGAATTAAAAGTGTCTGTCAAATCTGAATAATTCTTGGACAATAAATTCTGTACAGCTGGCATATTGCCTGGAAATTGGGGAGCAGGGAACTGTCTTTACCCTGGATTCATAGATTTCTGTTGACAAAGCTTAATTGCCATAATTAATTATTGTGTGCCTGTTTAACCAATAATTAGTAATTGTCTCCCATAGAAGACTATCACTGGAATTGTAAGGAAATGTTAGTACTTGTTATTTGTTTTTGGGGTATACTTGTAAGGTTTAGAATGAGATCTTGACAAGTCTTTTATTACAGAGACCCAATTAGGCTTGGGTGCCTGGGCAACTATATAAAATAGTGAAATTTACTGTCCAAGGCTGATTAAGGTTGTCATGTTATACAAGGAATTTCAGTGACTTTATGCAAACTGTCATCACAAACATCAATGTGTTTCATCTCATTGCATTATGGTGAGCTGCGTTTTGCTTTGGCTGCATGACAATTATTAAGAATCAAATATAGCTTTTAAACAAACATTTTTTTCTAAATTAAATTAGTTATCATATATTAGTTAATGGCACAATACATTTTTACATTTGAAGAATTCAGTAATTTCTATTTTTTACATATATATATACATACATTATATAAATACATTTCTGTGAACCATTTTTTTATACTAAGAGACTTCTAGCAAGGCACGAGTCTCATAAAAGTATTAAAAAACAAAAACACAAATTAAAAAGTGGCACATGAAAGCAATTTTCTTATAAATGTTACTCATACATGCAACTTTCATACAAGTTCATACATATATATTTCATCAATCGTTTACCACCATTCTGCCTCTACTAGGAGAGTTTGTGAATTCAGTTTGAGTTCCCAGACAAGATAGTGACCTTTAAAAGAGCCTTTATTTGCCACAACATTCTCAGTAAAGCAGGGAAGAGTGCAGAATATATATTTATGGGGTCCTTTTTTAGTCTAACAATAATGGTTTCTAGCTATGTTTAGTGCAGTAAACATAAGATTCACTATTCCAAATATGAATGCCACATATATTTTGAGTGCACAGATTATAGATTTCAATACATGTGTAACTTTCCTGGAAAGCAGTCTGCGCAAACACATAATGGTTACCCAATAACCAAAACTATACTAAGGAACTATTGGCATACATTTAGAATTTGTAGATTCTCCTAAAATGAACTCTAAACTCAAATATTGCTCACTTTCATACACCTGGGCTTTAAAAACTGCCAGTTAAGCCCCTGACAAATTATGCCCTCATATTCAAGTCTCAATTGCATAAAACTGGTCTATGGTTCTGACTAGTAATCAGTGAGATTTTTCAACAAGTTTCACCATAAAAAAGATGCCCATAGACTTATATACAATGTATTCCAGATATGAATGTCAGAGCATGCATCCATTTATAGGTACAGATACATGTATGACTTGTTTAATATTAAACTCCCTCGCAAGTGCGCATAGGCCATAAGAAGGAAAGGGAGGGAAGAGTAACAAAGGGCAGGGGAGTGATGGAGGGAGGGGAGAGTGATAGAGGGGAGGGGGGGGAGAGAGAGGTTGAATGTGAGAGCAGCAGGGGAGCAAACCACCCAGACTAGGGGTAGGCAGAAGACCAGGAAGCTGGTCTAACCTTTTGTATGTAACCATTTAGATTGTAGCCATTTAGTGTGTTTTGGTGCATATGTGCACTGGACACTCTTTATTTCTCTTTCCTTACAAATGCTATGGCTCTCAAAATGCTTGGTATTTATACTGCTTGCATGCTTTAGCAGTCACCATAGGCCAATGAGGACTATGCATCCTATGCTGGAGCTTCTGCTCCTAGGTCTAGTCTTTGCTCCTTAGTTCTAACCTTGGTACCCCAAACATAGATGGATGGATGATAGATGATAGATAGATAGATAATAGATAGATGGAAGGATGGATGGATAGATAGATAGATGATCAATAGATAGATAGATAGATGGATAGATAATAGATAGATAGATGAAAGAAAGATGATAGAGAAGATAGAAAGATATATATATTGATGATCCCTGGTTTCAAGTATTATTTTTATTTTCATTCAGGGCTTCTCTTACAGGAGACACCAAAAAGACTGCATAAAAAGCTGCACAAGACAGCAGATGTTTATTTTCAGTAGCAAATGCTACAGTACTTATTCACTCACCATGCTCCAAGGCCACATTCCTCTTAGTCAGTCTAAATAAGTATCTGTCACTTATCACAGTTCTTCTCCATGAATTAGCCAAAGTGTTGGACTTTAAACTCAAGCAGAAAGCCACAAGTGTTATTGTTAAATAAATCCTCTGTCTGCTCATAGTGTCCTGAGAAAGTATTCTGCAATCATTTGCATTAGGGTGTAGTTTTTGTAAAAATGTACTTTTGTCACTGGAACTGCAGAAACACTGCCACCAAAGAAATGCCGGATATTTTATGTATGAAAATCGACTTGACGCCGTCCATGTGTTGATGAACAAATATAAGCAAGCTAAAAAATGTGGAGCTTTGTACAAAAACACAACTAATTAACAATTCATTGGCATGAGGCAAAGGGACTTTGAACATGAATATTAGGTTTGCACAAACCTCCAGTACGTTCAGTGAAGAGCTTGCAATATATAAAAAAGGTGCTAATAGATTAATTGTTCCTTATGCTGGAAGAAGCTAATTTTGGGAAAACTTTTGACCTGAAATAACGGAAAATATACATATTACTATAGGTTTACCAGATCACTTGGAAATTCAGGGACACACTGTTACTGCAATGTTTTTCATTGAAATGCAACATATATTTATCAGAGTTGTCCCTGAATTTTCAAGAGATCTAGTAATCCTACCTTACTGCACCCTGCTGCAGGGGAGTAACTACTGGAGGTACGGGGCCCAGCTGCTCTGCCTGCACCCAGGCCCCTGCAATCATAGTTATGTTGCTGGCCTGCTGTGACTCTTTCTTCACACCTACCCCTAAAGCACATCCACTGACCCGTTGACAGATGAAATCCATGATGTGCACAAACAAAAATAGTTTTTGGACCTGGTTGGTGGCTTTCAGCTATGGACAGACAATATTCTGTCCACATATTTCCTATTGGTAACACGCACATATTGAACAAATGATAACAAAAAGCTGGACTAGGCCTTTAAGTTTTCCTTCAGCATGTATATATCATATCACTACCACTTAAATTCTGGCTGTTTACAATAAAAAAATACCCATAAATACATTATCATCATTATTTCCAATACATTAGGCACCATTGAGATTAAGGAAGAAATGGTGGACAGTTTCCTACAAAATTCACAAAAAGGTAAAGCTAATTCTTATGCTAGGCTTAGGGCTGTGGAGTAACTACCAGGGTGCATTCCGGGGGGTGCGATTGTACCCGGGCCCGCAGCTCCTTGGGGGGTGGGGGGACCCGGCCGCTCCATATGCACCTAAGTCAGCAACAAAATTCATAATTCCTATGCTAGGCTTAGGGCTGTGGAGTTTGTAGGGAATTGCCTGTTCATCCTCTGATTAATATGCCCATAATATCTAAATAGGGTGATAACATCTGTATCATAACAGAGCTAATGATTAGCAGGTGGCAGAGTTTGTACACCCTTGAGTGCCCTAGACAGTACCCTAGACAGCTGCCATCTTTATCTCAATGCCACTCATATAGTTACATATCCATTGAACTGCCTTCCATGTGTGCAGCTCCCATTTTGGATTGAGCCGCTTTATATCAGAGCAGAATTAGTTCACTGTCTGGGTCTGTTCTGCATACTCTGATGAATGACGGTGGATTGTGTCTGACAGCTGCAGCACTTGCACTGTGACCCAGTTTCCAAGTTCTTATTGCTGACCTGCTGATAAATATGGGCTGTATCATGTGCAGTTCGACTTCCCTTTTAAAGGGATCGTTCACATCTAAATGATTTTTTTTAGTGTGATGCAGCTAAAGATATTCGGAGGCAATTTACAATTGGTCTCCAGTTCATCTTATGTGGATCTGGGCTATTTAATGTTTTGTTCTGCAGCTCACTGGTTCATAATTAAAACTGTTATTTGACTTCTAACCAATGAACATCTCAAGCAGGCACTATTTTAACTTACTGGCAATGAAGAGGCAAGGGTCTGAATCAAAAAATAAATAATAATAACAAATGCAATAACAATACAAATGCCACCTTGGAATTTGTTAGAGTTCTCAATTCTCATTTCCAGCACAGTTGACACAGGCAGCCAGACAGAGAGAGAGGAAAAAGTTAGTAGTAAAATTAGATTCCAGTTGGCTCATAATCATACTATCAATGTCTGCATCATACTAACAGATATTAAAATGGGGATCTGACCATATAAATCATATTGACAATATGCCTTTAGCCATGACCACAACAAAGTGACGCAGAATGCAGTGACCATACCATCACCCTATGCACATGTCGTATTCAGGATGTGAGATTAACCTTGACTTCAACTAAAGACACCAACGTCTTATAAAACTTGAAATAACATTTCAACTTGTACTTGCTTAAAAATTAGTTTAAGATAAGTTAGATATAATGTGTTAGATATAATGCAGTTAACAATGTATTTTATTTGAAGGGAAGCCATAGTCCTCTCCATGTACTGTATAAAAAATTATTGTGCCCAGTGTCGGACTGGCCCACCAGGATACCAGGAAAACTCCTGGTGGGCTCAGGTGTCACTGGGCCTCTTGCTTCTAATCATTTAGCCTATTTCATGGTCATTCCCTATTTCTTAGGCTTAATAATGGAAGAATAGAGTATAGTAAGTAGATATAAAAGACTAGTAGAATAAAGAGGTTACGTGAAGAGAGGAGAAATAATATTTGGAAAGTGGGCCCATGGTCTAAGGTTTTCTGGAGGGCCCACGGTCTGAGGTTTTCTGGTGGGCCCCTGGCATCCCAGTTCGACACTTATCGTGCCTTCTGTTATCCACCATTCCCAGAAGGTTTCAACAACTTCATTCCCCCATCTCAGTGTCTCAAAGCTAGCACTAATCTCTAACTCAGCTAACAGTGGGTGTGATTCCTTAGGTGGACAAGTCCCTAAACATGAGTGGGCGTGTGGAGGCTGCAGGGCCGGATATACATAGAGGGCGCCCCTAGGCCCACTGCCGTTCGGCGCCCCTGTCCCCTCCCCTTTATTCGTGCAAATTTTCATCATCAATGGGGAAATTTAAAAAAATATTGTATCTCCAGCGCATCCCCAGTGTTTTTGAACCAAAGTGGGTGTGGTTGGGCATCATGCCGCCCCCCTAAAATCCTTCCGCCCTACGCCCGGGCCTAGGTGGCCTTTCCACAAATCCGGTCCTGGGAGGCTGACAAGGAGGAGTGACCTAAATCTCAATTTATTTATAATTGGAAGGTGTTTTAATCCAGTAAGGGTGCACATCTATTGCAAAAAACAACAGCATCATATAAAGACAGACAGACAGACATCCTATTGTCATGTGAATATATTACAAAATGATGCTAGAGAATGGTGTACAAGCTACAGTGCTCATAACATTTGATTTGTTTTTTTTTTACCTTGTTTGGTGTAAAGAAACTTTTTCAACAGACAAGATTGTGATATTTTTAAATCCACTTTTGTATATAGTGGGAGATCAAGTTCTCTGATTTTTTCGAGTTCTGAGAAATTCACATGAGGCATTTTGACTGCAGCTGCCCCCCAGCAAAGAACAGTTGTTTCAAAATATCCCTGTCCGCCTGTCACCGCTTTTAATACTTTTGAATGGAAAGTGCCATATTAGATGCACTGGGAGTGATGACAGGTAGAACTTGGTGCAAATCATACTACATTCAATAGTAGTAGCAGTGACTGACAGGCGACAGAGGATTTTTGTACAGTGATATCTTCTGCTGGAATGGCAGAGTAGACAAAATGCATTTTGTGCCATTTGCCTTAGCCAAGAGCAAGTATTGCCTAAAATTGTATCATATATTTGTATCAATATTTTATATTGTTAACAGAGTAGTCAACATTGCTTGGGAAATACAGATGTGGAGATTTTATTTTCAAAAAAGAAAATCTACCTAAAAGATGAAAATGAACCCCCAACAAAGCTGGTACATACTAGTGAACCAGCAAAACTTAATATATATTGAGAATGTTTCATTAAATGTCCAACCTACCCAATATCAGCTGGAGTTATATTAAAAAAAAACTTGATTGTCAAAAAACCTCAAATGTAAAAGATCAGCTGGCAAGTTCATGTAGAAGTCATTGGGGAGTAGACCTAGGTAAAATTCAAGCCTTCTTTTAATTTCGAGTTTTCTTATTTATCAAAAATAGCATTTGTACGTTATTTTCTACTTCAAATAAACTCACAATTTAAAAAAAAAAGTCAGAATTTAAGAAACTTGATCGAATACAATGGTGAAAAACTTGAAAACCTCAATGTTTATAGGCTTAAAAAACTCACATTTAATCCACTTACAGAGGTATCCCCTTTAGTATCATACCTTAAAGGGATTCTGTCATGATTTTAACGGTGTTGTTTTTATTTCTAAATTACACTGTTTAAACTGCAAATATTTCACTCTACCATGTAAAATTTCATTCCTGAACCGGCAACTGTATTTTTTTTTAATTTATAATATTGGTGTGTAGGAAGCAATCTCAGGTCATTTTGCTTGGTCATGTGCTTTCAGAAAGAGCCAGCACTTTCTCCTACTCAATGTAAATGAATGTGTCTCAGTGGGACTTGGCTTTTTACTTGAGTGCTTTAGATCTACCGGGCAGCTGTTATCTTGTATCAGGGAGCTTCTATCTGGTTACCTTCCCATAGTTCTTTTGTTAGGCTGCTGGGGGGGGGAGGGGTGATATCACTCCAACTTGCAGTACAGCAGTAAAGAGTAACAGAAGTTGATCAGAGCACAAGTCACATGACTGGGGGCAGCAGGGAAACTGACAATATGTCTAGCCCCACGTTAGATTTCAAAATAAAACAATCTGTTTGCTCTTTTGAGAAAAGGATTTCAGTGCAGAATTTTGCTGGAGCAGCACTATTAACTGATGTGTTTTGAAAAAAACATGTTTTCCCATGACAGTATCCCTTTAATCTCTCAATCGTAGCAGACACTAACAACTCGACTTGCAATACAATAGGGCTAATGTGTAAAATGAACAAGTTAAAACAATTGATACTTCATATAATCAATTAAAAAGGGAATGAGTATACATCATCCTTCCCTGCTGAAAGGAGAACTAAAACATAACTAAATAAGTAGTGTAGAAATGTTGTTCATTATGTTTTGGGCTTCTGTACCATCCCAAGGCAACCACAGCCCTTTAGTAGGTAATATCTCTGCCTCCCAAATTGCCACTGTAGCTCCCCATCTTCTTTTCTGCAGATTCACATGCTCTATGCTGCTGTCACTTACTGAACTTATTGACTGATGCATAAGATACTGCATATATATCATATACATATAATATATATCTGATTAGTTAATAATTCAGATTATTGGTACATGGCAGCTCAGAAACCAGTACAATTAGCATCAACATTTAATAATAACCTGTAGCATCCGCTTATATGATAGACAAATCTTATTTTACGCTTGATGATTTGCAACGATCCCTAAGCTTAGCTTCTCAACAGCTGCTCAAAGCACACTGAGCATGTGCAGTGTCACAGACACTCCTAACAAAATCCAAGATGAGAAACTCCTGTGACAACTTTGAAGGCCTGGATCATTACTACTATAGGGATGCTGAACCTTAAGGCTGGTTCAATAAGATCAATATATAAAATATGGCATTTCTAACTATATTCATTTTTAAGGTTTAATTTTCCTTCTATCCTGGCCAACGTAGGGATTGACATCCATATGATAATATTGTGCCTTCTATAAAAGTTATCCAAAAATTACAGCTTCTTCCTGTGATGCCATATTGCCCAACTATACACAACATCAGCACTGTTGTCGCTATATAAATACATGTTATTATTAATAATAATAATAATAATAATAATAATAATAATAACATCCACCAGTTGCTGCTCCTTCCATTAAAAGATATAAATCTCAGGAGAGCACGATTGCATATAACTGCTTCTGTAATGTGCTATAATTGACTTGTTACATTGTCTATGTAGTTTTCAAAAAATTAGAAGTTGGTGACACATTTTAACATGTTTTTTTTATATTACTGTGGTGTACATTCCTTGTAATGATAACAACTGCAGCATAATAAAGGATGTTAAACCAGGACACATCCTGTTTTGCAGAAGAGGAAGAGAAAACCATAAAACAAAAAAGTGCTTCCACATTGCGCTCTCCCACAAAGCATCAGTCACAATTTCATCTATAACTTCCCTGCTGTAAAAGGTTTTAAAGGGATACTGTCATGGGAAAAACATTTTTTTACAAAATGAATCAGTTAATAGTGCTACTCCAGCAAAATTCTGCACTGAACTCCATTTCTCAAAAGAGCAAACAGATTTTTTTATATCCAATTTTGAAATCTGATATGGGGCTAGACATATTGTCAATTTCCTAGCTGCCCCAAGTTATGTGCTCTGATAAACTTCAATCACTCTTTACTGCTGTACTGCAAGTTGGAGTGATATCTCCCCCCTCCCTTTCCCCCCCCCAGCAGCCAAACAACAGAACAATGGGAAGATAACCAGATAACAGCTCCCTAACACAAGATAACAGCTGCCTGGTAGATTTAAGAACAACACTCAATAGTAAAAACCCACTGAGACACATTCAGTTACATTGAGAAGGAAAAACAGCAGCCTGTCAGAAAGCATTTCTCTCCTAAAGTGCAGGCACAAGTCACATGACCAGGGGCAGCTGGGAAATTTTCAAAATGTCTAGCCCCATGTCAGATTTCAAAATTGAATATAAAAAAATCGGTTTGCTCTTTTGAGAAATGGATTTCAGTGCAGAATTCTGCTGGAGCAGCACTATTAACTGATGCGTTTTGAAAAAAACATGTTTTCCGATGACAGGATCCCTTTAACCTGTTACTTAACACAAAAATGTCATTTTATGCTGTATGAACAGCAAGACGCAATGTTCCAAATTTCACATCATGGTGAGTTTCATCATATTCATGCAAGCGCTGGCTAGCATTTGCTTATTACAGCAACAGTGCTTGGAAATTTTCAAAGGCTCCATTTGTTTTCCTTGTGCCAGGATTTCAACACCCATTCACCCTACAGTTGTCCCCTCAAATTCCAGGGTTTGCTTGAAGACCAGAGAGCAAGAACTCTATAATCTGTGTGTAATTAAAAGAATCACTGGGTGCAGGATGGAACAAAAGACCAATGTCTAAGCATGCCTAACACTGTTATAGGGGCCTCATAAACCCTAGATTGCCATAATATTTTGAAGATTACAAGCGGTCAATGTAATATTAAGTCCTTTAGAGAAATATTTACAGTAGCTCAGCAGGCAAATGCCTTTTGGTGCTATTATTATGTACTGTCAGTGTATATGTGTATATACTGTATATATAGAGTACCTAGTTGCAAGCAATAAATAGTATGTGCAGCATTTTCATTGAGAAGTAGGATGTAATTGATGCTTATAATAAATAATGAAACAGAAGACTTGCTGGCAAATATGGACACTTAAGAGAAGCAGCCCCAGCTCACAGTGATGATAGTAGTCTACATCAAAACTAAACTGTCAGGTGGGTAGCAAAAAGGATCTCCTCTCCCTGTTGTCCCGGATGTGTTGGTATATACAAAGCAACTCGGAAAATAATTCAGTAACTTTTGTGGAGAAGTAACTGGATATTCTCTGACACAACCAGTAAATTGTCCTAAATAACATGCTAGTTTTTGTAGATATGACACAACTTGGCCCACGGAAGAACATTTTTAGACAAGTAGAAGTCATAAGAAGCACAATAAAGGTCTGAGATTTTAATTTCCTTCTCCACTGCAGGTGTGAGACCAATTTAACCAAGTGACATCAAATTCCAAACTCATCAATCTCTGTACTTAAAAAGCTTTCTAAAACAGAATGTTCTCTATGGTGCTTGGAGAACAACACTTTTTTTATTTGTTCACTTCCAAGATATTCACACTTAAACTGGCATGCATTATAATATCCTTTGGCAAGGTCAACAAACGAGCAGATCTTTTGGGCTGGTAAGACGATTTGGCCCTGGGGCCAAGGATTGGACCATAATTGCTGCTATGTGAACAGATGTGGTACTTGATCTAATAGAAAAATCAAACCTGGTTGGTCAACATCTACAGTAGTTGGTTTTCAGCAAGATATCCATTGGGTAGGTCCCTCATACACAAGCAGAAATGGTACAAACCAACCTACAGCTGTCACGGTCGGCACCCAACACCAGAACAAAACACCAGGCACCCTGGTCTCGGCTTGTGCTTCACCAGTAGTGTGACCGCCTTTGGGCCTCGGGAGGAGCCCTCGGCTTACTTGGATGCCACCTGGAGTTAAACGAGAGGTGCAAGATGAGGGTTCTGGATAGGCAGAGGGGCACGACAGTAAAGCAAAGTCTTTTGGACGGAAGATCGTAGAACAAGGCGTTAAGGCAAAAGAGTAGTCAGAACAGGCCGGGCCGGGCAGGCAGAGAATAAACGTTATCAGGCAGGCAAGGGTCAAACCAGGAAGTCAATCAGAGGGTTAATCAGAGGAGGTAGTCGGTAATCAGGCAAGGGTCAGAATCCAGAAGTCAGAATAGTCAAAAAAAAAAAAGCCAGGCAGGGGTCAAAAACAGGGATCAAACAGGTTCAGAATATAGCACAAGGCTCAAAGCACCAGGAAACAATATCCTATCATGGGCAATGACAACTGTGGGAATGCCCCTTTAATACTTTTGAATTTGGCGCCTCTCCGCGCTGACGTCATTACGTCAGCGCGCATGTGCCTTTAAATCAGAAGTGCGCATGCGCGCGCACTAGAGAGCCAGCACTGGAAGAACAGCGCGGTGCGACGGGCGTCCCTGCCGTCCCCCCACTAGACCACCAGGACGAGGTATTTTTATTACAACAGCATTGCTTGGATTTGCACATACCAGATGTACCCCTGTTTAATCTTAATATGGAACAAATGAGGAGCCATTCTCATTTTACTGGTAGATGAATCCGCTCCTTGTTGATATCTTGCTTGCTATGTATAATCAATGGGTGGTTGATATTGTATGCTATTTTTAATATTGTATAAATTATGCCATGTGTCTTATGGCGTTGTTCATGTAAAATATTTTTCTCTGCATAAAAGTAAAAACCAATTTTTTAACCACTTTTTCTCTAAATTGTGTCAATTGAGTGTGCGAACATACGGATAAAATAAATTTCACAGAAGGATATCCTTTCATATTATTACAATAGCTTTAAGAAATGGCAGTCTGCTTCATCTCCCACCAAAACAAAATAAGTCAGCCTTACATTCACAAACCTAAATTATTAACAGATGGACTCATTGCCCAATGTAAAGGTCTATTCTTATAGTTCCTGGCTTTGATTATTGTGTATTCTGATCTGTTTTTGACCCTGTCTGACTCTGACCAACTCTTGTCTGCTGCCTGTCCTGACTCCTGCCTGTATCTTGACCATTCTATCGGATCCCACTTTATCTGCTATTTCGTGTACCAACCTAGCCTGTGACCTTGACTATGATCTCTACCTTTGATTCTGTACTGTGCTTCCTGTATTGGTACCGACCCGGCCTGTCTGTGACTACGCTTCTATTCTCCATTACTGTTTGCATGTACGGTTCCCATGCTCGCCCAGAACTCTCTCCCTTGTTCTCAAGACCTGGCGGCTTTTGAGTAGCGGAGGGCTCCACCCGAAGCCAAAGGCGGTGGCTACCGTCACAGACGAGCAAGCTTTGACCTGAACCTTGGAGTTTGTTTTGGGTTTGGGATATCATACATTACAGAAATCAGATGAAAAATAGATTCTGTGGAGTGAGTGAAAGACAAATGGCAGCAAGCTGACAGTGAATGAGTGACTTGGAAAAGAAGGAAAATGAAAGAACCCAACAAGAACATAACAGGGAATAAATGCAGTCCTGAATGAGAACTCCCACCCTCCTTACTCTTTCTTTAAGTATATATGTATGTGTAACTTTATTTGTAAAGTGCTGTTGAGGAGCCGCAGTGTACAGTGCATAAAAGTACAATATATATACTGTATATAGTATCCGGCAGTGCCCGCACTCAATCCAAGACGAAGCCAGAGGTGCACAATCAAATCTGTAGTAGTATATGAATAGAAGATCAGCACTCTCTGTATGGTTTGGTGAAAAAGCATGTCAATTTATTCACACACTTTTACATGTTATCCGACGTTTCGGTCCCACATGTATATATATAAAAGTATACACGAGGAAGACAAATCACATAATAAATATATACAGAATCATATCAGGACAAAGAGCTCAAGTGCTATGTGGTAAGAGACATATTGGCCAGAAGATTATTAGTCAAATCAGAGATTTGTAACAGAACATAAGTAGAACATAAGTGGCGTATCAATAACAAGGTCCTGCAAGGGCCCCAATAGTCCAAAATGTTTAATGAAAAAGTTTAGTATCTCCAGTGGCCCTACATGTTTTGTGCTTCCAGGAGCACTTAATTATGGGCCCATGAGGGTCCAGAGCTGGTGACCTGGACCACTGTTTTTAGGTGGTTAGTGTTTACATATCGTGGTTTTGTGTGCCCCTAATTTTTTTCTATACAAGTGGCGTATCACAGGTTTTAGATTTGCCTCCTGTTTAATTCAGTCCTATAATTAAAGGGTAACTATTCATTTTCATGATCAGCTGGATGCAAACAACCCTTTTGATTATGATTCATGCAAAGCAATTTGTTTATTTCTGCTTGTTCAAGAGCATCGTCTCATGCCAAAACAAAGTGCAACCAAGCCAAAAAGCATTAGTTCCAAAACCTGACTCTTTTGGGAACCTAAATCTGGCTAGTGCTAGCGGGCCCTTATTCCAACTCTACTTTATTTTATCCACCTGTGTTACTATATGTTCTTACTTCTTACATGAAGGGGTAAATAAAGTAAAAATAAGGAATATAAAAATAGCTACTGTTTGTTTTCACTTTCTCTGAAACACTGATAAAGTTGTCCCACAATTACCTTTATCTGCACATATATGTCTTTCAAGGAATGCAAATGTTTTTAGAAGAGCAGCAACCAATAATTAACCAGTGCACTGAGTGTTGATGGGTAGCTGATAACATCAGCATAATTATGGCTAAACTATGTAAGTGACATACCGTTGACTGAACTGGCTGCCTCACCACCCTATATTAAGCTATCAGAGAAGGTTGAGTACACAGCACTTTTTGTAAACTAGATCATTGTTTCTGAGACTTATTTGATGTACATACTTCTCACCAATGACCTTACATGAACCAGATGACACTTTGGGACACTTTAAATACCATTCTTTTTATAGCAGTTCTCTGGCTTAATAATGTCAGGTATAATGGGTCAGCATGGTGGGTAACACATTTGCCTGGCACTGCTAGGATCCTGAATTTGATTCTGGCTTGGGCACTGTATGCAATGAGTTTGTATGTCTCCATGTCTATGTGGGTTTCCTCTGATTACTCCAGTTTTCTCCCACACTCCAAAAACATACAGGCAGGTTAAAGTGATCCTAGAATGTGTGAATGTGATCTGGACTGGAGTTTCAGCCAGTGCCCTCTGGGGCAATGGCTGAAGTGAATGATGTATAATCTCTGTAAAGCGCTGATGAAATGTGTCAATGCTATATAAATACTAAAAAAGAAAATAGCTTAAAGCTACTTATACCTAGCAAGATTATTGTCTGGTTTGCCCCCATGCATGGTGGTTTGGCCCCCAAACCAATGATCTGATTTGATTATATTCATCAATGTGCCTCTGCGGTTCTTGTCCAGTGGGAGTTTTTCAAACCTGCCCTGTAGATTTCTGGCTGATTTTATTGCAGTATATTTGCTTATTTGGCTGTGTGTGTAGACGTTCACAGTTGTTGTTGTATAAACAAGTGCACTCTCAGAATCTTTGTTCTCAGTAAGGTTATAGCTAGTAGATGATGAGTTAAGGAGCCAAGAAAAGTGAAAGTAAAGACTGCCCAATACAGGTTGCCCATGGGCCAAATCTACAAAGAGCTCATGAGGGGCATACAACTGGCATGGCTGTCTTTCTATTTCAACTACTGGTGCTCCATGTCAGCCAGTTTACGGTGCATGGTCAGATGAGTTACTGAAGATGAGTTGCAGCTTCTCTTTTCTTCTTGCTGTTCTTTTCTTTTTCAAATAGTTTTATTTGTTTTAACTTACACAAACAAACATTCACAATGCAGACATTCATAGGTAACATTTGCAAAGATATACAAAGCAGATTTCAAGTCTAAAAACAGAATTCCTTCAGTTCTATTGGGTTGCCACCTGGCTGGTAGAAATGATGGTTGATCCTAATGTTATTAATCGGTTTAAACAGATAAATATATAGGAAGGCGGATATTTTTTTCCAGAAAAGGTGGCAACCCTATCTGTCGATGTACCATGAACTGGACCACATGGTGTATTGCTATATAAAATCCTCTATTTTAATTCCGGAACCCACTGACATCTGCTGTAGTACATGGATATTGGTTTCAGTGGGGTACCACAGAATTTTCTTGTTGCATGGTAGTTTCCAAAAGTGCCCTGCTAAGTTGTGACAACAATGTTGTCGATTAATTTTGGAACACAAGTTGAAAACATTCCAAAAAAAAAGTAGCAGGTGGCGGCAATATAGAAGCTAAATTCTTCAAAATTATTTTTCTGACCTATTTTATTTATTGCCAATTTTACACTTTCATCAATCATACACTCTGCTTATCATTTTCCCATTCATTTCCAGTTGGGTGATTTGACGTTTCTTTCCTTGCTTAGCCAAACAATATCAGAACTTCAAGACTGAAATCTGAAATCATACTTCTTTAGAACGGAAGGAAGATAAGAGTAGGGCAGCCTGACCTTTCTTTTAATACAAAGCAAACTGACAAAATATTTTATTCAGAAGTGTCAAGTTTTGTTATCAAGCCTAACATCAACACTTACCCATAAATCTCAACTTCTCTGCTCATTTTCAACCCACGTGTGCTGTGGTTGAGCCACCCCATAATACATGTGGTCACTTGTATCCCCTGGCAACAGTTCCCAGTACAGCTGCAGCACCAAATTTCAATAAACCACATACCGTAGTGTAGATGAAAACAGATTTTAGATTTAGAAATAAGAATTTTCATACACGGGTATATATAGCACTTTTCTGTTCACAGTACAGTAATATTATAATCAGGCAGACAGATATTGCAATGTATACAAAAAATACAGTACACAATAACTGCAATTAAATGGCAAGCCGATGATGGTTCCTGACACACTATATTTTGTAGAATTCTAAATCCTAATGAGGATTAAATAAATAAATAAATAATAGATAAAAAAACATATAATTTGCATATAATTGCACAGGGTAAAATGAGAACCACAGTGACTTGCATCTACAGGGACACCCAGTGAATTGGATGTGAACACCATCTTGAATCCGCTCTCTGGAAGTTCAGTGTTTCTGTAAATGCTAGAAGCAACTTGGACCCAATTACCATCAAAATACAAGCTGAATTGCACATATGTTGAGACACTACGGGGCCGATTCACCAAGGGTCGAATATCGAGGGTTAATTAAATATCGTAGTCGAAGGATTTTAGCGCAAATAGTTTGATCGTTCGATTGAACGATTAAATCCTTCGAATCAAACGATTCGAAGGATTTTAATCCAACAATCGATGGATTATCCTTCAACCAAAAAAACTTAGGCAAGCCTATGGGGACCTTACCCATAGGCTAACATTGAGTTCGGTAGGTTTTAGATGGCGAACTAGGGGTTCGAAGTTTTTTCTTAACGAGAGTACTTCGACTATCGAATAGTCGAATAGTCGAACGATTTTTAGTTTGAATCCTTCGATTCGAAGTTGTAGTCGAAGGTCGAAGTAGCCCATTCGATGGTCGAAGTAGCCCAAAAAACACTTCGAAATTCAAAGTTTTTTTACTTCGAATCCTTCACTCGAAGTTAGTGAATTGGCCCCTACGTTGAGACACAAGTGTAGTGAAGCTGAAATTGTGGGGGAAAAAACATTGCATGCCAAATTGCACTTTGCACAATGCAGTTAACCTCTTTAGGGCAGAGACACGAGGTCAGATTTGGGGAAATAAGTCAGCCGGCAACAAATCTCCTCTTCTTCGGGGCAACTAATATCCCCGAACTGCCTTCCCCTGCCTTCCCGCCGGCGATTTTTGTTTTCCGAAGTCGCCCAAAGTGTTCCTAGTGCCATCCTGTGGGCAATTTTCATTCTAGCCGGTGGAAAGGTAGGGGAAGGCAGTTCGGGGAGATTAGTCGATGGGCGACTAATCTCCCTGAATCTGAGCGTGTGTCTCTGCCCTTAGGGTAGAAAAAAGCTTCCCTAAGGCCTCATGCAGAGAGCACTTGCACCCAGGTCAGTAGACTACGCAAGCTGCATAGAGGGTTTTGAAGAACCAAAGAAATATTGAGGAAGGAAAAATCTGTAAAACGATAGCAGGAATATAAGACTGCAAATCTACATAGGTCTGACTTGGTTAACTGGAGTAAAACAAGTGCATTTGCATGTCTGAACAAATGAACAAAGGTGAATTACACTTTTGGACAGAAACACAAATCTGTAACATTTCATTTAGGTTGCAAATCTACCCCTTGATCATTGACTTTGATATATAAAGAACGTCTAGTGACCTTGGTGATGGTGTTGGAACCAATAGAGGGCAAGCATGAGTCTGAATGTTTACAGAGTCCACACTAACGGCGATTTAGCAGTGAGATAAACAACCAGACGTTTGTTTGAGATTGGGGGGGAGAACAGAAGAAAGGTTTGCTCAAACCAGGGCAGAATCTCACATGATATTATTTGTTAGGCAATGCAGCTTTACATCTCTCCAAAGGAAATCGGGGTGGATTGTTGCTGGGAGGAATCATGTGGTATTGATATAAAACAAAAGCTGGCACAGACAGTTGTGAAATGCTGAGAGGTGGGACAGAGACCGGGGGTGTGTAAATGGGAGTTGGTGCCTTACGAAATTCCGTGTATTAGACAGGAGGCCTACTGTATGTTCTGCCAAGAAAATTGACCGTCATGTACGTCATCTCCTAATTACAGCTGCATCACTCACAGTACAATCCACTATCTTAGTTCTTTCTATTGGTTTCCACTTAACTGCTGAGTGAGCTGCTGGCCAAGCAGTCAAAAGTTGCCTTATAATTATAATCACCCGGATTTTAACCCAGCACCAGCTTTCATTTGCTTCCACTCAATATATTCATTGGGTAATTTCATAAAAGGTTTGCTCCAGATCTAAAAACCTATAAGTACTTAGTTACATGGAAATTCAACCTGCTACTCAATGACTTCCTATAAAACTTCTTGATGATACTGAGTACGGCAGTCTTCAGCCTCAAAAATATAGTTTTTTTACTGTTATTTTTTTTCAATACCCACTTAAGACGACCATAGTAAACAGTAAAACAGTCCCGCATTGCTTTGCTGAGAAATGTGCAAAATAGTGGGGAAAAAAAGTCATGAAATGGCAGAATTTTGTCAATGCGTTGGAGTCAATGGGATTTTTTTCTGCATCATTTCCAGCACAGAAAGACACTTTTTTCCGGTGAAATAAAATACATGGAAAAATGTAATCATTTTTCTGTGTTCTTTAAAGAAAATCAGCCTGTTCTTTTAAATGAATTGCCTCTGCTGCAGGGAAGCCCCCTATGTGAGTGAGTAAAAGTCATTTAATGGACAGGGTGCTTTTTTTTTGCTGAAGTAAAATGCATAAAAAAAAAATGGACCGCAGAGAAATGTGGGAAAAATATTCACGTGGTATTTTTTCTGCGTTTTTTCCTTTTTATTTTGGAGAAATCAAGTGTATAATGAAATTCTAGTGCAGTTCCATAAAAATTTTGCTACAGGTGAAAACACGCATATTACTCTAAAACTGTACCAGACAAAAAGTTCACTCATCCCTAGTAGTGAACTGTTTCTGTGATTGTTTTGCAGGTGACGGTGGAGTACCTTTATGTGGCACAATCAACTGTTAGATTTAGTGATGGGCGAATTTGCAGCGAATTTGCCCGTTTCACTACCGGCGAATAAATTTGAGAATGTGCCGCGAAAATTCGATGGTGTCATGATTTCCTCAACGTTTTTTGGACGTCGGGTCATTGACCGAATTGTCACCGGCGTCAAAATTGCCGTTTCGCGAATTGTTCATGGCGAATTGCCGAATGCGTCATTGTTCATGGCGAAGCAAAACGGGACAAATTCGACCATCACTAGTTAGATTTAGATTTATTTGTATTACTATGGGCAAAACCCAGATATATTCCTTAAAGGACCAGTAACGTCTCATCTTCAGAAAAGGTGACAGGGCTATGATCCATCGTGCAGCGCTCGATTTCTCCTCCCTGCCTTCTATAGGAGATAGCCAGGGAGAAGAAATTGAGCGCTGCACAATGGATCGCCACCCTGTCGCCTTTTCTGAAAAGGAGCGCATGCAGAGTTTCGGTAAGTTATTTCTTAATAATGACTTTGCGATTTTAAAGTTAAATATGTCTTGGTGGTTTTTTTTCATTATATACAACCAAATTTTTTTTTTTTTGATGTTACTGGTCCTTTAATTCAAATAAGTAATAGCCTAGACCAGTAACAAGGGAATTGAAAATTACCTTAACCTAAAGGTCTGCATAAGTGCATGTTTGCTTTACCAATGAACAAGGGGGCAATTTCTAAACAGTTTGATTGAAGTACAAACTAACATGCACCCTGATTGGTCCTTAGAGGTAAGTAGATCTGGAGCAAATCTTGTACAGGCATGGTACCTGTTATCCGGAATGCTCAGGACCTGGGGTTTTAAAGATAACGGATCTTTCTGTAATTTGGATCTTCCAACCTAGAAAATCATGTAAACATTAAATAAATTAAATAGGCGGGTTCTGGATCAAGTACAAGGTACTGTTTTAATATTACAGAGAAAAAGGAAATATTATTTATAAATGTGGATTATTTGTTTATAATAGAGTCTTATAAGAGATGGCCTTTCTGTAATTGGGAGCTTTTGAGATAAAAGGTTTATGCATAATGGATCTCATACCTTTACCTGTGTTCACATTGCCCCCTATAAGTTCCAAACCTGTCTATCTCTTTACAATAATGTGACATATAGAGATGAAAGAACTACTACTACTCAGCATTAAAAACAATAAAAGCTTTCCTTCTTATCACAGGATAGCCCATTGCTCCCATACTCGCCTATATTTCCCTCTATCCCTATAAATAAGTTTGGCACAGGCAACACCTTCCCTTGAAATATAAAATTGTTGTCAATCTTTGCATTTTAATTGGTTCGGGACTCTTTTTTAAATTGTTTCAAAGATTTTGCAAAGCTCATGTGAAGATTTACTTAGCAGCGTTTTGACAAACGAAATCCCTGGCAAGGAAACCAAAACCGAAGTCCAAGAATTTGAAAACCACGGTTTCGCTGTTCATGGGACACTGCGTAATATTCAAAAGATCTCACTGTCAGCTCAGATACAAAGTTCCCTGGAGTTGCCGCATCAGTTGAGACTCATTTGGTTTTATACATGAACTGCTGTTTCTGGCAGAAAAAAAACACTTCTTATTTCTTTAAAAAATCGAATGGCTGCTAGTATGTGAGTTAAAAATATAAATATCATCTTGTACTTCCTATTCATAGGGCAGATGTGTAAGCCACATCCTTTCCAGGGCTGTTTATGTTCTGACTGCAAAACTTTGTTATTGGTTTCTGGCATGAATCCTTTGATTTAAAGGAGAAGTAAACCCTAAAATGAATATGGCTAAAAATGCCATATTTTATATACTGAACTCATTGCACCAGCCTAAAGTTTCAGCTTGTCAATAGCAGCAATGATTCAGGACTTCAAACTTTTCACAGGGGGTCACCATCTTGGAAAGTGTCTGAGACACTCACATGCTCAGTGGGCTCTGAGCAGCTGTTGAGAAGCTAAGCTTAGGGGTCGTCGCAAATTATCCAGCAGAAAATTAGGTTGGCCTGTAATATAAGATGATGCTACATGGCTGATTATTCAATTTTCATGCTAGTTGTACTCGTTTCTGCATACCTCCCCACTATCCTGTTTTTAGAGGGACACTCCCTCTTTTGACAGCTCAACCCGCAGTCCCTCATTTGTACTGGAAAGTCCTGTTTTTGTATGCACTGAACAGCCAGAACAAGAAACAATGTATCAAACTTAATTGACTTTTGGCAGAGAGCCCAGTACATCCACAGCAGCAGATATGATACTTAAGTAACAATTTCGAGATAAGCAAATAAGTAATTGTAACAATGTAAGATAACAGGTCTCTTGGGAGAAGTCAGACTCGTAACTTAAAGGGAAATTTACCTTCATTAGCAAAACTGTAATAACTGGAAAAAAAAATATGTTCAAACTTTCATAACCTGACAAATTTTGTAAAATGAACGTGGTAATTAGGGGATGTGGCCACAACAATGGGCGTGTCAAACAAAATGTTGCCACGCTACGCACGCCAACTTTTTTGTCCCTCTTTTTATTTCCAAAATGTTGGGAGGTATGGTTTCTGTGCTGCCATGTAGCAATTATCTGTATTAATTACTAATCAGCCTTATATTGTGACATTTCTATTCTATGTGTACTGTATATTGTGAGTGGTCCCTAAGCTCAGTAAGTGACAGCAGCACAGAGCATGTGCAGTGAATGATCAGAAAAGAAGATGGGGAGCTACTGGGGCATCTTGGGAGACACAGATCTTTATTGCTAACTGACTGTGGTTGCCTTGGCTGGTACAGAAGCACAAAACATAATTTACAACATTTCTAGCTACTTCTTTAAAGTTAAACTTTAGTTCTCCTTTAAAAGATAACTGATTAGTATCATGCCTCTTTCCCTGTCTATCAGTCTCACTCTGTTATTTGCTCTGTGGGGCTAAATATTGCTGCTATGCCACACCTGCTATTTTGTCACTGAATCTATGATTTCTCTTTGTCTATAGCTTGCTGACAGATGTAACATACTGTACATGACTGCTCTAATGCTTATGTACATAACTGAACAAATGGATCTGTACTAATGAGGCAGGCATTAAGGTGCATTGTGGTGTGTTATGTTTCACCATATGAAGCCAACACATAAAGCTTAATCCATGTGCAGTTTTTTTTGTGTGTCTTTGTGAGCGTGTGAATATGTGTGTGTGTCTGAAAGTGTGTGTCTAGGGGGTTTTACTATATTTCTAAAAAGCTCAAATTTTTTTTAATTCATTAAGTGAAGAATCCTTTAATACCAAGCCAAACCAAAGTTGGATTGATTATTGGATCGATTTTATTCAAATCAGATTTTTAGATGTCTTTGTATTGGGTTTTTTTCGCTAGGAATTGTCAGAAAAACTCGAATTTGTATTTTTTATCTAATTGTTCAGTGCTTTTTTTTTTCGTTTGCACTTTTTATATTCGGATCTTCTAATAAATGCAATTGCAATCGTGGTTGTAGAGTTTGTGAGTTTAGTGGTGGTTTAAAAAACTGTAAAACCACAAAAATTTGACCTTTAATATATAAAAGTATAAACGGTGAAAAATTCACAAAACACATTGAAGTCAATGGGCATCAAGATTATTTTGATGTTAGACACATAGGCATCCTTCCCATCTGTCCCTAACTTGCACATCATTTGCACAGGCCTTTTCTATTGTATATAAGTATTGTCCTCTACTGCATCTCTCCCTCTCAGTCTCTCCTCTTCCCGTTACTCTGAATTCTGCCAAATCGCTCCGAGGGGAAGGCGTAGGAATGGGATTACAAATAAAGCCAGATTGAAAGAGGGTCGTGTCTAGGTTGAGGTCAAACCGGGGACGGCTTTTACTCGTCTAACAAGACTCTGTGCTACTGGTGAATAAAAGATTATGGCGCACTAAATCATCTCAGCTTTTTGGAAAAGATTACAGAGAAAAAAAATCGATGCAGACTGACATAGATGGATGGTGCCAAAGTTGAGGTCTTCCCATAATAGAACCTGAATGAAAAAATAGAGAGATTAAAAAAAAATACAGGAAAATGAGAGTTTAAGGATAACACGAAAACTGAAAAATACAGGGGAGTTAAAAGGACATCCAAACCAAATATACACATGGTGATGTATTAAATATAATAGTGTGCATAATGAAAGTAAATTTAATTCTGAGCAATTTACCAAGTATTAATTACAAATATTCTAGGAGGCAAATTCACTAACCTCCGAAAATTCGCCAGCGACGGCTTCACTCACATCACAACACTTCGACAGGCGTAGATTCGCCAGCACACTGCTAGTTCACTAAAATCCGAAGTTGCGTCCAGATCACCGTACGCTGGTGAAGTTGCGATAGCGTTACTGAGCCAAGCAAAGCAAAGTTGTGCTAGCGTTGGCTAATTTGCATACTTTTTTAGGAAGTCCTATCTACTCTATTGCACTTCGCCTGGTCTGAGGTGGCGAAGGCAAGTCTGGCGCAAGAGGTAACGTTCAGTAAAATCCGCATCTGAGTCAATTTCTGTAGTTACGTCCATTCGCCAGAGCACAAATTCACCAGGCGTTCGGGAGCAAAGTACCGCTACAGTCTATCTCCTTCGCTACCGAAGTTACGCCAACGGCCGTTAGTAAATCGGCAAAGTACCGAAATGACGTCACGTTGGCGAATTTTCATCCGCGTTAGTCACTTAGCCCTTTAGTAAATTTGCCCCCAGGACTCCTTAGGGGGCTCATTTATCAACAGTGGGCAAATTTGCCCATGGGCAGTTACCTATAGCAACCAATTGGTGATTAGCTTTTTAAAGCCAGCTGCAAGTAGAATAATGAATGCAGCAATTTGATTGGTTGCCATGGGTTACTGCCCATGGGCAAATTTGCCCAGTGTTGATAAATGACCGCCCTTATTTGTTGAGAAATGTAATTGATATTGAAAATATTATCTGTCTGTCCTTACAATTCCTTTCACTGTTAGTTGTGACTATCACTACATGTAGTCAATTGTGACGAGCGAATCTTCCCGTTTCGCTTCGCCAAAAAAACAGCGAAAAATTTGCAAAATGGTTAAAAATTTGCAAAATGTATTGAGGTCAATGGGTGTTTTTACGCCCAACTTTGTTTTACGCGTGCGACAATTAAAGTCAATGGCATTTTTTCTTATGGAGGCTTTTTTGTCCAAATGCATGTCAATGTGCGTTTTTTCTTATGGAGGCTTTTTCTCTGCAAATTTTTGGCGCAGTTTCACGAGAAAATTTGCACATGGCAAAATTTGGAATTTTGCTGCGAATTCAAGGCTAGAGATTGAATTCGCTCATCACTAGAAGTCAATGTTGCAGTGGTCATCTCTCCTCCAGCCAATGCTTTTCATTCCTCATTTACTTCTGCAAGTGCAGTGGGCAACTTGTGCTTTTCCCTGCAGTGAGTTGCACCTAAAACCACTTTCATTAAAAGTCCTAACGGAAGTGAGAGGAACGCATTTTGAAGCATAGTTTCACTCAGTCTTTACTGCCTTCCATTCTGAATTGGGCACTGCCTCACCTACTAACACAGGGGAAGCCTGGAGCTACTGATACCTCCTGACCTCCCTTCTCATCCTGTATCAACAGGCACATCACACTTCCACCTACAGAATTAGGCACAGATGTCACTCACATGAAAAACACCAGAAATGACACAGGCCCATGTATGTGCAGTTTTATCCATTTTGGCAAATTACTGTATATACTCGAGTATAAGCCGAGTTTTTCAGCCCCCAAAATATGCTGAAAAACTCTACCTCGGCTTATACTCGGGTCAAGAGCAAAAACGGTCGCCGGCATCCAAGAATAGTCGCCGGCGCCCAAGAATAGTCGCAGGCGTCCAAGAATTGTCACCGGCGTCCAAGAATAGACGCCGATGTCCAAGAATAGTCGCCGGCGCCCAAGAATAGTCTCCAAGAACGGTCGCCGGCATCCAAAAACGAGACACTGGCACCTCCAATGGGAGCAGAAACCCTCAATTTTTTGATTGAAACTTACCAGAAGCTGCTGCATTTCTCACCCTAGGCTTATACTGGAGTCAATAAACTTTCCCAGTTTTTGGAGGTAAAATTAGGTACCTCGGCTTATACTCGGGACGGCTTATACTCGAGTATATACGGTAGATGCAATTGCAGTAGGCGCAGTGCAATTTGTGCATTTGCAATAATGCCAGAATTCAGGGACACTGTATTGTGGTAAAAAAAAACACGGTAATTGCACATGCAAGGCTTTACAGAAATCAGAAT
The DNA here is from genome assembly GCF_017654675.1 of Xenopus laevis. Taxonomy (NCBI): domain Eukaryota; kingdom Metazoa; phylum Chordata; class Amphibia; order Anura; family Pipidae; genus Xenopus; species Xenopus laevis. The sequence continues at coordinate 103,022,677 of NC_054376.1, forward strand.
AGAATAGAATATCATGGTCTACATTATAGTAAAACGTAATTGACTTTAAAGCAAATGTAACATATACAGTATGTGGAAAAGAATATTCATTAAGGGCTCCTGGGGTAACAAATGCAAAAAAATAGAGTCAATAATTGTCTCTCATCTAATTTAGAATCTATTGACCCTAGGACAGGCTTAACATTGCATATGTAAAACTAACCTCTTCATGTTACAACCATGAAACCATCTGAATCACATCCTAGTTTATGTTGCAGTCATATCATTATAGCTCACAGTATGATATGAATTCTTAGACTAATGGCACATGGAATGTTTTGACCACTGCCATGCTCTGGTACTTCCACTTCCCATAGTGATATATGGGAGAATCCTCTGACTACCCTAAGTCTTGGATATAAACAGAGGATAAATAAAATGTATTCAGACATTCTCATCTCACAGTTTTACTACTTGTACTCACTCCAGTACAGAGTTCCACCAACTGTGAGGGTGAATCCCAACTTGCAGGTCCCAACACATGGCACGGGCATGAAGTCCAAAACACACTCTTCTACTCCATTGCAAAACCTGACACCAGACCACATACACCTTCCTAACCATTCATTGTGTGCTAACCCCTCAGCTACTCTCTACACAGAGTAACCTCATAGCTCAGGACACAATGCAAAGCATTGTCATAGGCCTAAAAAAAACATTTCGTAAATGCACTTTACATGCATTGCTTCTTTTATCACCTCCTTTCATGATTTCAAGACTATGCTGTACATCAATGTATTTATACAGGGAAACCCATTTGCTAGAATTCTCACCACTCTTCTTTTAATGACAAGCTCTTAAATAAATTTCAGCTGCCACCAGGTCTTGCTCTGCCTAAAACACAAATCTTCCTGTCCTAAACGTAACTGTACCCTTAGTTTGATAATTATGCAGACACTTGCGCAAAAATGTAATTTAAATAGTTCCCCCCCACCTCTCACAGACACAAGTTTATTCCAACAGAGCCTCCTTCAGGCTAGACGTCCTCATTAGCCCATCACAGTCCTTATTTGGCACCCCAAGGAATGTTTTTTTGCTTGTGTGGCATTGAAACGGCTCTCACATTCAGGTGAGGCTCATTAGTAAAAAAGGCTGGGGATCCCTGATTAAGAAGAATCAACAATGTAAAGGCTTTGCTATAGCACTTTATGTCAGTCAAGAAAGTGCTGAAAATAAAGCCAGGTATTGTTTTAGTTTTTTGTAAAATGTGTACAACTATTTTCTAGGGACTGTAAAGAGCTGAGTATTTAGTATGTTTAGTAGACCTGGTATTATTATAGTGCTTATATATAGTGTATAGTTGTCCTCCTCCACCACCACGTGTTACCTTCCTGGCGCCTAGGGATGACGTCACATCGTTTTACCTGACGCATTTCTTTGGAGTTCTGACTTCCTCAGAGGCTTCAGCGAGTTTACCGAACAATTGGGCGGATTACCAAAAGGGAGACTTTACATGCCTATACAAACATCACCTAATATGCTACAGCTACAACTGAAGCCGAGTGGCCGGTTGTTGGAAACCTTAGAGGTAAGTGTAATAAGTAGCTAGTAGACAATAGAACAATATGCAACCTTCATGTAGAATCTGGTCAAAGTGTCCCTTTTGAAAGTTATGGCCAAGGAAAATGCCCTCTTGCTCCACCTCTTGTAGCCTAAAAATGACAGGCCCTTTGTAATGTGCTGGGACAATTTGCAGCTAGCAGAGAATAACAAAACAACTTCTGTCTCTGGATTCCTGCCTTCCCAAAACAAATGAGTGCCAACCAAATATGCTCAATTATGCAGCACTAAGTGCATTGTTACACTGGTAAAACATGTTGATTGTGAAGCAAATCTCTTGGCAAAGTCTGGGTTTAACTTTATCACTGGCTAAAAAAACAAGCGGCCTGTTCCCGTAGGCACAATGACACTCGTCAAGTTCACAGCAACACTGGAGAGCAAGCAGATGCTTCTTATAAAAAAAAGAATATCTGTACAAAAACTCTACATTTGCACCTGCCTCCTTATTGATGCTCAGCTGAGGCTTTGGGTCCCTGGCAGAGTCTTACACATACAATAAGAATGAGAGGTCAAGCAAGACTTGCACATAAAACAGACTCCAGTCAGTGTTGCTGAAAGTTTGATAGTGTTTATTATGCTCAAAAAGACTGAATTTAATTTATTTTGTATTGTTTTATCATATAAAAAGGCACAATATAATTTCGAAGAAAGTTCTGAAGTTGGTCACATATAGAGAGTTATATTGGGTCAAATCTGTCAGCGCCAGTATTAATAACAATGATGTGATCGCTCAGCATCACATTCTAAATTTGCTTGAATTGTTTGAGATCATAGATCATCCTGGACCAGTGTCTTCTTTCAGCTTGTGTGGGGCATTATCTGCTGTCAGCAAATGAGAACAATTAAACTTCCCTAAGCCTCCTTTAAGATCCAAATATTCAGCTCATATTCCAGTCAATCTTCTAGGAATTCCAGGCCAAAGCTTCATATTGTGCCTGTGTGGGGCAGTTTAGGCCTTTGAGTACTTGAAATACCAGGATCTATTTTGATTCTCAGCCCAGGCATATGGCATTTGCATAATCTGACTGTTTTCCCCATAGACTAAACTCTTGATACAGATGAAATGTAGTCCCCTTCCACCTGTGATCCAGGAGATAGTTCCAACGTTCCCACAGTGGCTTGGCTCAATAAGCACAGCACCGATGCGCCAAAAGGATTAGATTACACACAGCACTCTAACGGCAATCAATGATGTCTATCAACACAATTTCATCCAATTCATGTCAAAGTGTGATTGGGCACAATTGTGTCAGGAGCAACTACCACTAGAGATTGCAATGATGCTGGAATTCTGGAAAAAAACACTGCATTGTGGGTAGGGTTGTTAAGTTGTAATAACTTGTCCCCTCTCCAATCTCCTCTCCCAGCTCACCCTACTCACTCTGCTCCCTTGGATGTGGCCCATGATGTCATGCCTCTGCTATATTTGCATCACAACCCTGCCCCTGATGTCACAGACCTGCCTCATCACAGACCTACCCCCTCACCCTTTTGGCTCCTTTCTCACTCTGACCTGTGAGCATAGAAAATAACTCCTATAATGTGCCTCATGCAAGTTTTTTGCTATCTAGATTTCTTATTTTCTTGTAGGTTTATTTAGAGTAATTTGTTCTCACATTAAAATAAACCAAAGGTCGTGCATGAGATGAGTTACAATAAATGTGAGGTGTTGTAATGTAATATCCATCATATTTATTGCGCTGTTACAGCACTGAGAATTTAAATAGCCTTGAAACAGATAATCTGCAATGGGAGTGAGTCAGTACAATACTGTAATGCTGTAACTGTTGTACTGTTTGGTTAAATCATCATAAATGAAATGCCCTTCTGGTCGTTCACTCTACACACTCTTATTATGTGCATTAAACATTGAACTTCCAGACAGGGAAATGCAGGGAAATGGATCAAGTATGTGAGTGCCTCGTGTAGCACAGTAGCTGCAGATAAAGAATTCAAAAAGCAAAGAATGAAAGGAAATTTATATCTAATATAAGTAATTCTAAAACAACTGGACTTGCTGAGTAGAAGCTGCTCAGATCAGTAGTGAGACGTCTTCAATGATTACTCCAGCAAGTCCAGAATTACTTATACTAGATATATTTCCTTTTTTATCATGTCTACCATTTAGTTGGCCTCTGTATAGTTTTCTACAGAAATACAGCTATTTATAGGCGGAATAAGATTTAGGGGACAGCAGTTAGTTTTTTGTTTTTATATATATTGTTTACTATTATACAGATGTCTTTTCATTCTTGTCATTTTTTGTGAATGAGACGGATGTTTGCATGAGTGCGTCCCCACTGTGCTAAGTTTTTGTGTGTGAAAGAAGCATTTACTTAACCTTAACATAAATTTGCAATTTGCAAAACTGTTTTGTGAATATTTTCCCCGCCACCAAAGTCAGGGCATGATTCAAATGCAGAGTGTGCACATAATGGACATTCACAGTACAAAAAAAATCCCAGTTCTGTTTGAACACTCTTATCCATATAAATACAATCATGAGCAGGGAAAATATATCCACTGTGCGAATATATTCCCTGCACGAAGTTTATAACTGAGCCCCACTATATTCCAGGCCTATATTCCTTAATTTAACCAGCAACCTTCTATGTGGTACTATATCAAAAGTAGATCACATCCACTGCCATTGCAGAGTCGAGGTTCCTGCTCACCTCCACATAAAAGGCAATTCATTTGGTCTGGCAAGATCTGTTGCACATAAAAACACGCTGGCACAAACTCACAGTATTATGATTTTCAATTAAGTCAAGTATCTTATCACTCGATAGCCCAGTTCGTACCATTCTCCTACCACAGACATTAAACTAACCGGCCTATAATGTTGAACTGAGAAAACTGAGAACAGGATTCTTTTTGAATAGCAGCACCACAGTTTAGGTTAATGAAAAGTGAAAAGAGTGCTCCTGTTCTAGTGACCCATAGCATACTATGTTTACTGGTCCACTATTAATTTCTGTGGATTACTGGACCTTGACTACATTTTGCCTCAGTTCATACATCACCCCCTGCATGTTATAATTCAGGGAACTTTTCTATAAGCTTTCATGCATGGTATACTATGAAATGCACTTTGGATTGAACAAGGGCTGGAGCACATGGTGAAAGGGATATTTGTATCTTTACTTTGCTTAATCATTAAAAAAAACTGTTTAAACTTCTGGGTCCCAAAAAAACATGCATGGGCCTTTGGCACTTAGTAGGTTAATAATCTGACTGAAGTGGATGAATTGAATATTAATCCATCCATGTTGCTCAGCATATTTGCCTGCTGAATACAGATGGTTTTGAGGAAGAGGGGATTAAAAAATATTGAATCTATCCACTCAAATTATATTATTATCCTTCCTGTCCCCAATGGCTGTATGTACTCATTTTACATACCCCCCACCACCCACATATACCTTATTTTATCTTGTTGTGGCCATGATTGAGCCGGGGTGGTAAGAGTGCAGCACCCAGCGTGAGGAGCAGGTCTGGGTCAGCGGGGCCCACAGAGGCCAGTGCCCATGGGGTTTTTCCAACCATTTTCCAGCCCAGTATGATGCTGCCTTAAAATATAAGCTGTGCACTTTCAACCTTTCAGTATCAGTAGTTTCTATATAGAGGGAGCAATGCCTGACTTGCACTCTCACTCGTAAGTTAACTAGCTATAAATGAAATGAAGTGAAAGAAAAAATATATAGCTTAATATTTAATGTTACCAAGCTTGAATGTTCACTTGTAAGTGACCTAGTAAGAAATAAAATTAATAGGTTTCAGTTATACCTATTGCCTTTCAATCTGCTATTCTTAAATAACGGGCTACTAAGACAACACCTTGTATAACTGTCTTTATATCCCAAACACATTTTCCCCCCAAAATGCATCAGTTAATAGTGCTACTCCAGCAGACTTCCAATTCTCAAAAGAGCAAACAGATTTTTTTATATTCAATTTTGAAATCTGACATGGGGCTACACATATTGTCAGTTTCCAAGCTGCCCCAGTCATGTGACTTGTGCCTGCACTTTAGGATGGAACTACTTTCTAGCAGGCTGTTATTTCTCCTACTTAATGTAACCGAAACAGTCTCAGTGGGAGCCTCTCAGGGAGCTGTTATTTTGTGTTAGGGAGCTGTTATCTTGTTACCTTCCTATTGTTCTTTTGTTTGGCTGCTGGGGGGGGGTGATATCACTCCAACTTGCAGTACAGCAGTAAAGAGTGCCTGAAGTTTATCAGAGCCAGGGCCGCCATCAGAAATCGCAGGGCCCCATATGAAAAAATTTCCTGGGCCCCCTGGGCTGCACCCACCACAAGCCCCACCTACAGGTCCGCCCTCCCCACCCCACAGGTCCACCCCCCACCACACACTTTAAAAAAACAAACATTGGTGGCTATGGTTCCCACATGTTGATAAAAAAAATTGGTGGTCAGTGTCCCCCCCATTGAAAAAACATTTGTGGTCAGGGTCCCCCATTAAAAAATATTGGTAGCTAGGACCCCACATAGGGAAAAAGATTGGTTATACCCCCAACCACATTATAAGAAAATTGGTGGCCAGGGCCCCCCTTAAACGTCCATGTAAAAAAACTTTCCCCCCCTCTGAAGTTTAAAAAAAATTTAGTGCAAAGGGCCCCACCACACAACAGGGACCGCAAAGGGTTACCTTTAGGGGGGCCCTACCATGTTACACTTACTTCATTAATGTGGCCCAGCTGCTGTCAGTGAGCTGCCAACTACAGAAGAGAGGAGGGGAGCACAGGTGGCTGCATCCTCTTCCAGTGACAGCATTTTCTTCCCTTATTGGTCACAGAATTCCAAGTCCTGGTAAAGCTGCATGGTGATTGGATGAGCTGGATGAGAAGTTCAAACTTCAGCTATCCAATCCCTGAGCAGCTCAACCAGGACTTAAACTCAGTGACCAATAAGGGGAAGTAATGGACAGAAGATACCTCTCCTTGTGCTCCCGCCCTGCCTTCCCAAAGTCAGCAGCTCTCAGAAAGCAGGGGGGCACGGCTAATCAAGAAAGTGCGGCATGGCCGGGCCCGCTTACCCTCGGGGCCCCCTACAACTCTCCCCCCTGTCCCCCCCCTGATGGCTGCCCTGATTCAGAGCACAAGGCACATGACTGGGGGCAGCTGGGAAATTGACAATATGTCTAGCCCCATGTCAGATTTCAAAATTGAATATAAAAAAAATCTGTTTGCTCTTTTGAGAAATGGATTTCAGTGCAGAATTCTGCTGGAGCAGCACTATTAACTGATGCATTATGAAAAAAACCTGTTTTCCCATGACGGTATCCCTTTAAAGGTAATTTACTATGTCCCAAGGCAGAAGGCCTTGGGACATAGTAAATTACCTTTAAAGGGATACCGTCATACACCGTACAATAACATAAATAAACATGGATGAAGCTGTCTGTTTTTTTGCACTTTAAGTTTCAGCAATAAAGGAGTTAAAGGAGCAGGAAAGTCACAATCATGGAGGTGCTAAAAGTTAGGCACCCACAGTCGGTGTCGGACTGGCCCACCGGGATACCAAGAAAACTCCCGGTGGGCCCAGGTGTCAGTGGACCCTCATGCTGCTAAACATTTAGCCTATTTTATGGACATTACCTATTTCTATGATAACGAAACCGCTAAATAGATGGAATAATAGATTATAATGTGTAAAGAAAAGAGACTAGGAGAATAGAGGTTGAGTGAGGAGAGGAAGAATAATAGTACTCAGAGTTTTTTGGGTGGGCCCCTGGTGTCCCAGTCCGACACTGCCCACGGTGATTGTATACAGTAAGGACCCTGAGAGAGAGAGCCCTATGTAACACGTGCTGGGACTAGATGGGCCTGAATAGCATTAGAACTATTATACAGTATAGCAGCAACATTTCTTTAACAGATATTTACTATATGTGACTTTGTAAGAATGTCAGAGAAAACCAAAGTGCCCATGCTACAGATTAAAAACAGAAGAACAATTATTGTCCCCAGGTAATGCTGACTCGGAGAATAAAATGGGACAGAATGTTAATGATGATGTACATGAATGCACATCATGTACGTAAATGTAATTCTTATTGTATATTGTGTTATGGGGAAGATGAAGAAGAAGCAGCAACTTCTGGCTAGAGATTATAGCTCTACACACAAACAACTAAAATGTTTGAGAAATCTGTAAAAACCTGTGTTATATCTCTTACTTGAATTAGAAAAGAATTTCTTGTTAACTGCAATTTACACCAGAGCTTCACCTTGTACAAGTTCCTTTCCAAAATGTCAGTGATAGACTGTTTTTTAGAGACCTGATCCCTTATCTAGTCTGGGCCTGGGCCCTTATCCCAGTAGATGTTGTAATACAGGTTCTGGTGCAGAATGTAAAGTTCTGGTTTGAACGGTGGGTCCTCAACATCCTATTGCAAGTTGAATGAGATTTCATAGGCAAATAGTAGCTAACAAAACAATGTTACAACTTTAGAATCAAACATACAATTTATACTAATAAAGGGAAATAGCAGTTTATATTTAAATGTCCATTAAACTCTCTCCCTCTCTCATTTTTGATATTTAGGGCCCACTATTTCCTTTTATGTTGATTCTGTAAATCTATAGGGTTATCTGAATCTCTGTGATTCGTTTTCACAAAGAACATCCCCTCATGGCTCATTGGGCTGCGCATTACAGAGCTACTACGTTTGCTCGGCGAAAACGACAAATCTCTCTGTATGTGGGAGGACAGACTTCATGTACCTGTGACGTTAACAGTCAGAAGTAAATTATGTAACTGAATGCAATATTTGCCTGAGCAAGTCCTGGGCTGGAATCTTTCTGTTCCCTGGATATTATCAGCAGACACTGAGAGCAATAAAAAGCCAAATAAACATCAGTGTTTCCGAGCACGTGTTATACTGTAAGACCAGCGGATAAATCCCACTGCAAAACAGGATGGGACCTTTGATGCTTCCTGTAGGGATATTTGTCTATGGACATTAGTTCCATTAACCCGGCCTACACGTATCTATCACAGTGCTTACTATTGCTTCCAGAAGAGTGGCCCAATACTGCACATCTTTCTCAAGGTAATTCAATCAGGAAACAAATCTCCTTCTTCTAAAAAGCAGCATAAATTTACCTTTGCTGGAAGCTCCCATTCTCTATGCCTGGAATTAACCAGGGGCAAGGCTGCAGATCATAATACGCTAAGAGGAGATCCTATTAATCCCCTCCAAGCTGGAATTAACATTATGAGCACCCAAGCCATTTCTGTCTGGCATTGTTTTCTTTACTCCTGCTCAAACTGGGATGTGATTACATCCAAATACATAATACAATATGTTTTGAAAGAACAGACTAAAACAGTTCTTCATTTGTAAGCAAAACAGCAGATATTCTGCTAATTAAGCTGTGTTCTGTCTCAAATAGTGATGGGCGAATTTGCACCGTTTCGTTTTTGTCGTCGGCGTCCGTTTTTTGGATGCTGGCGAATTTTCACCAGCGAATTTTCGTGCCCGTTTTGCAAATTTATTTTGCACGAATTCGCATCTGGCGAATAAATTCGCCAATCACTAGTCTCAAAGTTTTCATGGAATACCTAATAAGTCATAACTAACTGGATTCTAATAACTGCTATGGGAGGTACTGGAGTAGGTGGGATCTCATTAGCATTTACCTCTAGTTCTCTTTTTCATTTTATAGGGGAAAGCTGCCCATTGTCTAGCATAGATCTAATATGCTAAGCTCTTCCTTAAGTACATGAGTAGTAATGGGTGAATTTGTCTCGTTTCGCTTCACCAAAAATTTGTGAATTACCAGCGAAATTCGTGGAACGGCAGAAAATTAGTGAAACACGAATTTTGATGCCGGAGTCAATTTGTGTGCGTTAAAATTAGCACCGTGACAATTTTGACACCAGCGCCTCTTTTGACCAATTGCATTAAAGTCAATGGGCATGCGTGAATTGTCACTGTTTTTCATGGCAGTTTCGCAAATTTATTCGCTGGCTGCAAAACACGTAAAATTCATTGTGAATTCGGAAGGATAGTGGTTCCACTAGGCATGCTGGTAAGCTCAATGTGAAAAAAAGGGAAAAGTCTGTTTTTTAATTACTATCGGCATAACTTACTACTTACTTATAGGGCTCACAGAACACACAGATACACATTGGTGGATGCACAGATATTTTTGTGGTGATTAAAGGGGTTCCTCAACTTTAAATAACATTTTAGTATGATATAGAGAGAGATATTCTGAGACAATTCGCAATTGGTTTGAGTTTTTGTGGTTATTGAGTTATTTGGCTTTTTATTCAGCAGCTCTCCAGGTTGCAATTTCAGCTATCTGGTTGATATGATCCAAAACACCCAAGCAACCATCTATTGCTATGAATGAATAGTAGAGGGTCTGTAGAAAGGTGAATAATAAAAAGTAGCAATAACAATACACCTGTAGCCTTACAGAGCATTTGTTTTTTCGATGGGGTCAATGACCCCCTTTTGAAAGGTAGAACAAGTCAGAAAAAAATATTGTTATGAATTAGCCATTTTAAAACATAATAAAAGTTATTATGTTATAAAATGGCTAATTCAAAGCAATATTTTGAACCACCTCTGTACACTATTCCTTACACTATACTGCTTAGTACTGAGGTTGCATGGCCTGGAAGTCTAAAGGGATCAATGAGAGTAATCAGGGTCTGACTGGGTCAGTGGGACACCAGGAAAAAAACCCAGTGGGACCCTGGTTTTGTGGCCCCGCCGACCCAGATCCCACATCTGCGATATGAAGGCTTGGTAGTGCTGGAAAGACATTACGCGCCGGCACTATCGCGCGCGCACTCGGAGCAGGGTGGAGGTCTGAGGGGGGCCCCAGGCCGGTAGCCCCGGTGGGCCCTGGGCCTACCAGTCTGCACCTGTGAGTAATGGATTGTCCACCACAAAGGGAGTCACGTCCACATGTACTACTTTAAAGCATTAGGATGAAAACAGTTATTTTATTTCTGGTGACAAACACAAGAAATTCACATACCGCCCAACATTTTGCAAATAGAAAGAGGGACAAAGTGAAAATGTTTTTGGCCACACCCATTTTATAGGACACACCCCCAAATTACCATGTTCATGTTACAAACTTTGCCAGATTGGGAAAGTTCAAACACATTTCTGTGCTTTTTATGTGTTATTACAGTTTTGCCAATGAATGTGAATTGCCCTTTAAGCTGCAAGTCACAGTTTCCCCAGGAGACCTGCTTATCTTAAATTGTTACAATTGCTTCTTTGCTTATCTTTAATTGTTACAAATGTATCTAAGTGCACCTGCCACATATTCTGGGCTCTCTGCCAAAAGCCAATTAGGTTTTTTAGAAAATTTTTATTTTTTTCTAGCTGTTCAGAGCAGGAGATCAAAGAGAAAGTCTGGACATTTCAGTAACAATCCGGGTCTGCGGGTTGAGCTGTCCTAATTGGGACTGTCCCATGAAAAACAGGACAGTTGGGAGGTATACATTTATATCAATGCAAAGTTCTTTATGTATAGCACACAAATGCTAAAGCAAATCATTATATTTTACCCCACAGCAATCTGTTGGGATTCCTCTATTTTTTTTTTTCCCTTTTGGAAATAGCTTTTTTTATCATAAGCTGCTCCTGTGTAGGAGAACATGTGGTGCACCTGGAGAATCCTGTAGGGGTAACTGTTATATGAAAGTGGGTCTGGACAAAAAGCAGGATTGCAGTTCAAGGCACCGCATATGTTTATCTTACCATGTGAAAGAGGCCAATCGTAGCATATGTTCCTGAAAATTCCCCTTTATATAGATCTAGGTATAGATGCCGGAGAATAACACAAGGTTTATTGCCTTCTTTTGTATATCTGCCACGTGTAGGCAATCCCTCTCACAAACCAAGGCCAGCTGAACATCATGTCCAGGAGACAGGAGCTACAAGGACAACTTGTGCTTACATGGCCTGTGACCTGCATTCCAGCAAGCCTGGCAGGAGATCAAGCGGCCATACACTGAAGCCAGGGACCTGCTGCTGTCACTCACTATGGCATTCCCTTCACAACCTTCCAGTCTTGCCTGGGATCCAGTGCTGGAGTTATAAAGGGCTTTTATACATGACACTCATACTGTGACACATCACACTGACTACTGATAACACTCAAAACAAATAGTGGGAGCCTAATTTTATCAGTGATTTTGACGATGGAGTGTCAAATTAAAATCAGTAACAAGCTGCAAGCAATGTAGGTAAGAAACATATTAGCAACACAAAGTGCAGATAATGCATCCCAGCCCTACCACCATGCAATAGCTGGAAATCAGAAAGTATTCAAATTCATTAAAGGAGAAGGAAAGCTACCAAGGGAGTTTACTGCCAATAGATTAGCCACAATAGTACAAGCTTGAACACTATATTTATTCTGCAGAATGCTTTACCATACCCAAGGAAAAAGCTCTAGAAGCTCTCTGTTTGTTTAGGATAGCATCTGCCATATTTGCTTGGTGTGACATCACTTCCTGCCTGAATCTCTCCCTGCTCCATATAGCTCTGGGCTCAGATTACAGCAGGGAGGGGGAGAGAGGAGCAGACTGAGCATGCTCAAGCCCGTGCCCTGAAGGTTTATGCTGAAAACAGGAAGTCTGGTACAAAAGCCCATGTGTACACAATAGAAGGAAAGAAATTAGGTGTTCATTTTTACAGAGGACTCAGGGTTTACTGGTGTATTTATATAGACCTTTCTGATAAAGCTTACTTAATTTTAGCCTTTCCTTCTCCTTTAAAGGAGAATTTAACCCTTTAGAAAAAAACCCTACCCCCCCCCCCCACGTAGACGACCCTCCCTCCCCCCAGCCTTACTGCCCCTAACTTTTTACTTACCCCTCAATGCAGATTCAGGCATCGGAGTTCCATGCAGCCATCTTCTGGGTCTTCAGTAAGCTGAGACGGAGACTAGAGAAGCGGCGCATGCACAGTTGGAGCAATGGACGGAAGCACCGGAAGAAAACACAAAGACCAGTTAGATGGAACTCCAATGCCTGAATTTGCACTGAGGGGTAAGTAAAAAGTTAGTAGCATTTCCCTGGGGGAGGGGGGGCAGTTACACTGGGGGAGGAGGGGGGTCTATGTGGGGTGGGGGTAGGGGTTTTGCAATGTTTATTTTAAAACAATATATATTGGAATGTCGGCAGAAATATCATGTATTATTGATCTTTAACAAGTGTGGATGTTTGAAAAATAATATAATTGAAAGAATGGTTTTGAATTGATCTAATTCTGATGGATCAGCTATGAAAGCTAATATTCAATCAGAATAGATCAATATTGATTAAATTTAAAAAAAAGCCAGTTCAGTACTTCATGAATATGCCCCCATAGTGATTTACAAATGTATTCGGATGAAAAGGCTCAATTACAAGGGCAAGTTCACTGTGCAAAGTGCAATTTCAGGTTAAGTTGACTTAAGCTTATTGAGGCCTAAATCTTTAAATTACTTGCTGTTTTCTCTTGCAGTTATTCCATATGTTCATCCAGGGGCGATCCTGGCCCCTCCGCCGCCTGAGACAGCTTGGGGTTGCTGCCGCTCCCCTGGTGCACTCACCTTTTTGGTCCACGAGGGACCAGAGAAAGGGCCAGGACACTAACGCAGAGAGCATAATTGGGCTCTCTGAGTTAGAAGAGCCGAATTTCCAATTTGAAAAACGGAAATTCAGGTCTTAAAATACCAGGAGCATAATTTTTGCCGCCCCTGGTACCTAGTGGGGGCACTGCTGCCTGAGGCGAGTTACTCAACTCTCCTTATTGGTGGAGCGCCCCTGTGTACATCAAGGCTTAGTATCTACACTAAACTGTGTGCAGTTCTATTGAGCATACCTTTAGTTTATGGAAGTGCCAGTTTGACCTTCAAGCTGAAAGCACAATGTTACTGCTATGGAAAAGTCCCAGCTCCTCCTTGCAGACTGGATGTCCTGAGGGCTTTGCCAGAGAATGGGCCTCGTCAAGCACAAGTTCTAGAAATAGCAATGTACTGTAACTGTACCTTTTTGCACACAAGGCAATGGGGTGAAATGAAAATTCCAACAAACAATATTTCTTCTAGAACTAGGACCAAGCTACATAGTATGTAAATATAATCGCGTATGCCCATGTGTAAAAGAAATATCAGAAGCTGTTTGGCCATTTGGCACAGCTTCAAATATCTTATTATTTCTCTATGTTTTGTTGAAATGTAAGGGAACAAGCTGGCCATACACTCGAAGATCTGCTTGCTATGCAAGGTTGCCAAACAAGAGAATCTTTCTCCAATATGTCATCTTGAGGTGGGCGATATTAGGCTGAAATGATCAACAATCCTAGCACAACAAAGGAGATCCTGCAGCTGGAGTGAGGGTCTCATAAATGAAAGAATGTGATCCTTGCACTAACAGGCCAGGATCAAACCTGTCTGATAAATATCTGGCCAATTTTTAGCCAGATATCAGTCAGCGAAGCCATTGGAGGGCCCTTAACATGGGCCAAGAAGCTGCTGACTCCATCTCTTAGTTGCTTTTATTGGCCCATGTTTGGCTACCTTTAGATGGCTGGTGAATCCGTAAGGCAAGGACTAGCTATTGGGACCAGTCAGGAACAGGACAAGTAGGAGCAAGGTGGAGTGGCAAAAGAGACAGGAACATGCAAGGGAGGGGTGGAGAGGGCAAAGGAACAAGATTAGCCAGCTTAAACTCAGGAACAGGACTGGAGCTAGAACAGGAGCAAGAGCAAGGCAAGAAAGTACTAGAGACAAAGCACAGTGTTCAAGCTTTTAGGCCAATGCTCATACAAGGGTGTGAGGTTAAGGAAGGGTTCAAATAGGCCTCGGTCAACTCCGATTGGCTGACTAATAATGCTACTCGGTTGTGATGGGAGGGTAATGCGAAAACCTGAGAATAAATGAGGATAATAAATGAAGATAATAATCTTCAGGCCTAAACAGTAACACCAAGAAATGAAATGGTTTTAAGGGAATGGCAATATAATGTAGTGTTACCCTGCACTGGGGTGTTTGCCCTCAGAAAGACAACTACATTTTATATAAACAAGTTGCCGTGTAGCCATGGGAGCAGCCATTCAAGCACAAGGCATACCATAGATAACAGATAAGTTCTGATGAATCGCATTGTATACTACAGAGCTTATCTGTTATCTACTGTGCATCCTGTGCCTTTTCTCATTTTTCAGCTTTGAATGGCTGCCCCCATGGCTACACAGCAGCTTGTTTATATAAACTATAGTAGTGTTTCAGAAGCAAACACACCCGTTTTACCATTGCAGGGCAACACTGCATTATATTTTAATTTGTTTAAAAAACAAATTCCTTTACTTTACTTTACTGTTCCTTTAAGTAGAGCAGCCAGAAACCTGTATTTTCCTGGATCAATTCCCTAGCAGTAATACTTGTTTTTATATTAAACAACCTGCAAACAGAATAACTCAATGATAGTATCATATTGATATAATCAATGAATATTATCATATTTATTCAGAGGTAGGGTCCTTACACATTTCATTTCCCTTGTTTCCCTATGGTGGATTTCTTCTGTGTTCTACCACAGGGAAACGCAGTAAGAATTGCTGCTCATACTTCCGAATTTATTTGGGCTCATTCAGGCACATGCAAGCATGGGTGCAACTTGATACATTCCACCTGCATTCGGTGTTTGAATGTGCCTGAACGAGTACAGACTGAGTACAGGTGGAATGCACATGTATAAGGTACATCCATATCACCTCAATATGACCCCCCCATTCCCTGTGAAATTGCACTGGGAAGTACAGATAATGGGGAATGATTTCTAACATTTTTACCCCTCTCACAGAGCTGAAAACTGCCAGGGCGACAAAACCATTGCCCTCAGAGAGAGATTAAGACACTGTTTTACTTAGGGTTACAAGGAGCAGACATGGTCATTTCTAAGAAGATTATCAGACTTAAGTAATAAATCACTGAGCCTGACTTAGTAGGTTAACTGAGGCAACGCCATTCAAACATAATCTTTTATGATACATCAATTGTACATAAAAGTATTGCCAATAGTGCAAAGGCAGATTGGCAATCCTCTAATAATTACATTAAAAAGATAATGATTAAAAAAATATAAAGTTTTACTGGATGCCAATTGTATTTCTATGCAGATGGCTTAATCTTGTACAACCAGTGCTTGAATAAAAATTCAGGTGCTTTTATCTTCAGCTGCATCTAGTGATGGTCCAATTTGCGCTGAAAAATTCACAAAACGGCGCCCGCGTCTAGTTTTTGACGGCGACTGCGACATTTTTCTTTTTTTTTGATGCCAGTGAATTCTCGTGGCCGTTTCACGAATGTATTCTAGGGCTGCGAATCGCGCAAATTTGCCGTGAATTTGTGCCTGCCGAATAAAATCGCCCATCACTATCTGCATCCACCATAGTAGCCAATCTGTTCCTAGCAGGATCCATCTTACTATATACAGAATGTGGCCAAATATTTGGGTTCAAGGAGATGCTAGTAAACAGATTGCATTCAGGCATGCTGGTAGCTCCATTCGAGCTGATGATCCAATCAGAGCAATTCCATTTATCAACTGAATAGTTTTTACCACCCATCTGGTAATTCAGGCAACTGCTAAATGGCTGGATCAGACCATGTATTGGCCAGTGTGGTTGACTGGGAGTCTAGCAAATTAGCCATATATTTTCTTGTACAACGTGCTTAATTTGCTTGCTCCATTTCCTTTTACTAACAGTGTTGTTTGTATAACTAATTGAATAATTTTTAATGCACTCTAGGAATATCATAAGCAATGCTGTAAAGTTGTCTACTGATCTAGTAACCCATAACAACCAATTAACAGGTGGTATTTAATGATCAGTAAACAGACGTCTGACTTGCTGTTATGTATCTGTCAGTTTGCACGGTTTACTGGAGCTTTATGATGAGGAATAGCCTCTCCTGCAAAAATGTAATTCTATGGGTGTGAAAATAATTTTGACGTGCGACAATTTTTACATGCGCAACTTTTTTGTCGCAGAGTATTCTCTTGGTGGCAAATTTTTGCAACAGTTTCGCCAAAAAAATTTGCAGGTGGCAAAATGCAGAAATTCACTGCAAATCCATACCTGGCGAATACATTCACCCATCATCAGTAGTGGCAAAACTGGTGGATAATGGTTCAAAAGATGAAATACGAAATCGTCAGGGTAGAATTGAAGTCAGGAATAGGCCGAGGGTCAGGGGCAGGCAGCACAGGATCAGGATTGTAATCAGGCAGAAGTCAACAACGGATTCAGCAGGCAGAGGAGTTGAGAAATCAGGAGGGTTCTTCAGCAGATTCAGGGAAATCACAGTAGTGCAGGCCTCGTGTTTATTTAAATGCATTGTGCATGCACAGTTTGACACATACATGCTGCGAACACTGTGACGCTCACACGAGCAACACAAAAGCACACACATATAGCAACTCCGATGTGTACCTGATGCCGAGACCCAGGTCGTCTGAGGCTGCAGGGTCCTAGCGCCTTACAGAATTACTAGATGCAGACAATGTTTGCGTCCCTTTACATCCCAATGTAAAGTTTAAAGATATTTTGGCACAAATCAAACACGTTTTTTTCAAAAATCAGTTAATAGCGCTCCTCCAGCAGAATCCTGCATTGTAACCCATTTTTCAAAAAAGCAAACAGATCTTTTTTTATATGTAAAATGAAATTTCAAATGGGGCTAGACATGTTGTCAGTTTCACTGGTGCCCTTAGCCATTTAACCTGTGCTCCGATAAAATTCACCACTCTTTACAACTGTACTGCAAGTTGGTTTGATATCACCCCCCTCCCTTTCCCCGTGAACAGCCTATCAACAGAACAATGAGAAGGTAATCATATAACAGTTCCCTGACACCTTATTGCTAAAAATGCTTCCATGCCCCACCCAGTGGTAGATATGAGAACATCACTTATTAGTAAAAATCCAAGTGTGACTCTTTCAGTTATAGTGAGTAGGTGAAACAATAGCTGAAGCAGTTCCATTGTGAAGTGCTGGCTCTTTCTGAAAGCACCAGGCACAATTACCTAAGATAGCTGCCTACACACATTGCAACTAAAGAAAAATACATTTATTGGTTCAAGACAACACATTTTTTAAATGGTAGAATGAATTACTTTCAATGAACAGAGTGTCAGATCTAAAAACTGAACCATAAAATCATGAATGAAGCAGTCATACACCGACTAACACTGTATGTTATCTGACAGTACAGCCCACAGGGCCAAACTGTTTCTATTCCTATTGTTCTGATCATTTGTACATATCAACTGAACGAACAGAAAAGCAGGAGGAAATGTTGCTCCTCTTCATCTGCTGATGAACCAGTTTGGCTTATTCCTCATAATAAATCAACTGTTGCCTGTTACAGTTCTGGAATAATGTTATAATGACAAATATGTTGGATAATCCACTTTAAAATGTATGAATCAGTCTCTTTAACCCAACCTCAGATGTGTTGGCATTTGTAAAAAAAAAAAAACCGAGCCAACGCCTGACTGCCATTTATTTGTGTAATCCAATTCTTGCCTTTGCTACTAGACTTTAGTCCCGTGGTAGATAGTACTGTAGGACGTATTGCAGTGACTGAGCAATAGAAATGCAGTTAGCGATTACTCCCAGCCCAGAGACCTATCAGGTTAGATGTGTGTATAGGGCTCACAGACGTGTCAGGGCAGCCTGCCAGTAAAATCAATTAGGGCACATAGATGAACTTTAGTCCAGTTCTTGCACAGCGTGTCATCAGTTGGAGGCAAAAGAGTTCAAATACAGCACAAAATAACTAACTTTTGTATGCTTGCAACACTCTCCAGCAACAACTATGCATGACATGCCCATATCTCTGCAGCATCACATATAGTAATGGCATAAAGTCTACTGCACTATATCTAGTGCCCACCCAGAGAAGTCTTCTTATATACTCAGATGGAAGGTTGGGGTTACGTGATCTTGCCTGTTACATGGACAACAGAGACTCCAAGGATGATTGAGTGTTTGATTCTTATCTGTGTTGTCAGCGCTTGATGCCACAGTGCAGAATTTTAGAGTAGTAGTATGAAAACATTTTTAAATGATTAAATTCATTCAGTCCATGTTCACATATACAGGTAAAATCTTAGCCCCTTTACTAACCTAGGTTTCCAATCGTTGCTATACTTCTGGCAGTACAAATAGTATATCCGATGCACATAAAATACAAAACCACAATGAACCAGAATGTCTCTAAAACATTAATTCTGTTAATGAATGGCTATATAATCATCTTGGCCTCAATTGTGACCTTAAAGCCACACCACTTAGAGCCATTTATTCTAACGCACCTGCCAATAGCCAAAGGCTTTATAAATCGCCAAGCCTTTAATTAAGACACAACTGATGTGAAGAAATAAAATTTCACTGGATGTGGGACAATTAAACCAGCTCGTTGGAGAAGAAGGTTTTGTTATTTAACAATTGGCATTGTAAATAAGTAGCTAGGCTGAAAAAATCCCCCTGATTAGAACACGAGCAACAAAACAAATGAATATGTCAGTTATTCTTTCTGCAATATCCTGAGATCACTGAAAAAGAGATCAAGTCTGAAATATGTTTTATAACCTTTGTTAATGCTTGAAAAGCCACTAATGCAGCATAAACCTAAACAGCTGGATAAGCCAAAAAAGCAAAGCGATGGCACAGTATGAAATGTAGAGCGGCTGCATTCCTCGGCGAGTATAAATTCATGTACTTTGACTGAATCTATTTGATATTGCAGATGAGATTTTCTTTTACAGAGAGTCATTTTAAATTGTACATCATCAGTTTATGTAGACAAAGTGGTCTCATGCGTGGGTAAAACCTCAAATGGAAAGTTAGCATGTGATAAAACCATAAACGTTGCAGATTTCTCCAGAGGTCATGTGATTTTGGTATAGGTCATTAAAGGGATCCTGTCATCGGAAAACATGTTTTTTTTTCATCAGTTAATAGTGCTGCTCCAGCAGAATTCTGCACTGAAATCCATTTCTCAAAAGAGCAAACAGATTTTTTTATATTCCATTTTGAAATCTGACATGGGGCTAGACGTATTGTCAATTTCCCAGCTGCCCTATGTCATGTGACTTGTGCCTGCAATTTAGGAGAGAAATGCTTTCTGGCAGGCTCCTGTGTTTCCTTCTCAATGTAACTGAAGGAGTCTCAGTGGGACTCTTTGAGTGGGACTATTGAGTGTTGTTCATGGATCTACCAGGCAGCTGTTATCTTGTGTTAGGGAGCTGTTATCTGGTTATGTTCCCATTGTTCTTTTGTTTGGCTGCTGGGGGGGGGGGAAGGGAGGGGGTGATATCACTCCAACTTGCAGTACAGCAGTAAAGAGTGATTGAAGTTTATCAGAGCACAAGTCAAATGACATGGGGCAGCTGGGAAATTGACATATCTCACTGCATGCCATGTTAGAAGCCTCGTTGCACTATTTTACTTGCGTTGCATTCTTATTGGGAGAGGGTGGCATGCCTTAGTCGTTGGCAGTGATCAGGCCTCGGTTGGTGGGGCTCACAAAGGGCAGGGCCCCACTGGGTTTTTTTTCCCGGTGTCCATTCCATACAGAAACCTTCTCCAGGGAAAGTAAGTGGTATTAATAAATTTAATTCTGGCACAAAAGTTACATTTGGCAGGCACAATGTCAAAATTCTAGCGGATAAAAGTTTGCTACTTTTATCTGCAGGTCTGTGTCCCAAGTCAAGAGAAAGTGATGCCTGCTGATGACATGAAGCTGGAAAGGATTCAACAGCTTTAAAATGATTCATGCTTAACACTGCAGTTTCAGAGGTCATCACAATACTGACACCTATGTAGCATTTAGCTCAACGGCTTTTCACTATTTTTTGTGAATTAAGGCAGGGGATGACTAATTAGGTCAGTTTGGGTGAGAAATTTGGGGGAATGGCCATCTGCTCTCCTTGATACACCTGAAAGCCCAGCTTGAATATCAGTTAAAGTGACATTTGTGTTAAAACAAATTTACTGTTATAAATATATGGGGCAGATTTACTAAATGGTGGATTGTCGCCAGCGAACGCTTTGCACCCATCGCAACACTTCGCCAGACGCAAATGCACTCAGACTACGCCAATTCACTAAAATTCACTGAATATTGGCGACTTTTTGCTAGCGTTTCATCGGCAATGCAAGCATTTGATAGTGAAGACATGGGGCTAGACATATTGTCAATTTCCCAGCTGCCCCAAGTCATGTGACTTGTGCTCTGATAAACTTCAATCACTCTTTACTGCTGTACTGCAAGTTAGAGTGATATCACCCCCTCCCTTTTCCCCCCCAGCAGCCAAACAAAAGAACAATGGGAAGGTAACCAGATAACAACTCCCTAACACAAGATAACAGCTGCCTGGTAGATCTAAGAACAACACTCAATAGTAAAAACCCATGTCCCACTGAGACACATTCAGTTACATTGAGAAGGAAAAACAGAAGCATGCCAGAAAGCATTTCTCTCCTAAAGTGCAGACACAAGTCACATGACCAGGGGCAGCTGGGAAATTGACAAAATGTCTAGCCCCATGTTAGATTTCAAAATTGAATATAAAAAAATCTGTTTGCTCTTTTGAGAAATGGATTTCAGTGCAGAATTCTGCTGAAGCAGCACTATTAACTGATTCATTTTGAAAAAAATGTTTTTTCCCATGACAGTATCCCTTTAATAAAGACAATAGAGTTATTCTAATGCCCTACGGATGAGCCCACTATATAGTTTATGTTCCGTATGTTTGCAAATGTATGGGGAAAACCAGTTACCCAAAAAAAGTTTAAGTTAGGTCTTTTGCAGGCAATCAGGCTGAAAAAAGGAAAAGTCGCCAGCGTTTTAAGTGACAGAAGATTGAGGAAGATGTAGCTACTTTAATGCACTTTGCTTGGTCTGAGGTGGCGAAGGCAACTCTGGCGAAAGAGGTAATGTTCAGTAAAATCCGCACTTTAGTGAATTTGCGTGGTAACGACCGTTCATCAGAGCAAAAAAGTCGCCTGCCAATAGAGTGCAAATGACCGCTATCGCCAGTCTCTTTTTTCTAGCGAATTGGCGCCTGTGCCCATTAGTAAATTGGTGGTAATGATAGCGAATTGTCGCTAGTGTTAGCCACTTCGCCCTTTAGTAAATCTGCCTCATAGTTGGAACTATGACTGACTTGCAGAAATACTGTTTTGCTATATCTTTAATCATTATGAGTTATGAGCTAAAAACAGTGTCAGACTGGGAAAAAACCCGTTGGGTCCGCACATGCACGCCGACGTTCGAGTGTCCATGCATGGGCGCAGGGGGTCTGGAGGTTAGTAACCCAGTGGGCTCCCCCATGTCCAGTCCGACCCTGGCTAAGGGAGTCCCTTACCAAAGGTTGGACAACAAAAAAGGACTTGAACCAAAGAGCTTCAACAACCACTGCTATAAAGGGAAATGTAACCTATTAGAAGGAAGCATTTCATTCACTATGATCATGCATATTTGCTGGCTGGTGCATTTACAAGCCAACACTTCTCAAACTCAGTGGTATGGCTAAACAGAACTTCTCACTTGAAAAGTCTGATTGCAACTTGGGAAATTTTAAGGAAGAGAATATCTGAATGGAAGTGAAAGTAAATAGCACTTACCCAATCAAATTTCAGATGAGGTTCATGATAACTTTATTTCTTAGAATTGCATAAGGAACAGGACATGACTGGTGACATTATTATAATATACGGTATTTATTTACTTTGCTGTTTTTGTTTTAGACCCTCAGTGCCACCACACATGATGACTATAGAGGGAGAAAGCAGTAAAACAACTGTTTTTCAGACACTGAAGGCCCGTTTTCAGTATATCCACACCTGCTATAATGTACCTGTTTGCAAAGTTTGGGACAGACGCTCAAAAATCCAGCTCCGATTTTCCACATGAATAGCAGAAATGACACTATTACAGGAATGAAACATTTTTATCTAAATTAAATAAAAGTGCTCATATATATTTTGAATACCCCTCCAGAATTTGCACCTAGAAAGGCTTCAAGGATTGGCGGCACATGGGTGTCCACATCAGTCTATAGAGTGAGTGTCATATTCAATCCAGTGTAAGGTACAGATCCCATAGCACAACCATCAGGTGCAAGTACTTTTATTAACATGCTGCCAGTTTTATTTGTAATAAGGAGATGCCTTTAGGGTTAGGTCACACTGAGCGTTTCGGGGAGATTTAGTCACCTGGCGACTTTGGAAAACAAATCGCCGAATGTGATTAGCGCCGCAATTTTTCATTTTAGCCAGCGCAGAGTGAGGGAAGGCGTTCGTGGGGATTGGTCGCCACAAAGACGAGGCGATTAGTCGCCAGGCGACTAAACGTCCCCGAAACGCTCAGTGTGACCTTACCCTTAGCCTGTGCTAATTATCACCTTTTGTGAACTCCTGTTCTTTGATCCTGACTGTTTTAGGGCTTTCATATGTTCTAGTAGTCTGCTCCTGTTGTCTTCATTGCTTGTTTGCTTTTTTTACTAATCAGTGCTTGTGTTTTAGGCATCTGATATCTGTACTTCTGAAAATCTGAGAATAGCACCTCATACACAAGAGGACTCATTTATGAATTCAAGTGCAAAGCACAAAAATATAAACAAGACTGTATGCAAATAAATGCTGTTTACAAAGGTACTTGCATTAGTACATGGGCCTCTATACTTGAGCCAAATGCTTCCACTTTTCTCAGTGCAAGATGCAGGGGCACATAGAACATGGGAACCTGAAATTAAAGCCTTCCTTGGGAAGCTGTTACTTTGAATGCTCCTTTACATGTTGCATTAAAACACGCAGCTCACTCGCAAACAAGCATTGCTGTTAGGGATGCACCATTTGCAGGGTTTCATTCTGGATTTGGGCAAGATTCTGCCTTCTTTGGCAGTATCCAAGTATCAGGCCGAGCTGAATCAGAATTCAAAAAAACACATGAAACATAAAAGGAAGTAAAAAATTTTTAACAATACACAAGCGTGGTTCTCTTTGCCTCTTGTTTCACTAATTTACATATGCGGATTTGGTTTGGTATTCGGCCAGATCTTTCACAAAGGATTCGGGATTCAGTCGAATTCTAATATAGTGGATTTGGTGCATCCCTTATTACTGTACTACAAATTCAGATGAGCCTTAAGTCTGGACTGAGAATTAAAATAGGCCCTGGCAATCTTTTATTGGCTTCTGCAACAGTGATGCTGCAACTAAGCTTATACCCTGCAGTTATTCTTAAATCCTTTCTAATTTGTGATTTGCTAACAGCAGTGTCTTTTACTCAATAATTAGCCTCTTGGTTAGTGTAACTATATGTCATTTACTACCTATGTCATCAGAGATTTTAATACGCATATAGTGTATATACACAACGTAATGTGACCGTAATCCTTCAAAACTGTTACCACTTCTACCCTAAGGAGTAAAATGTTCACAATCCATACCTACCAACATTTTTTAAATATAAAGAGGGACAAAATGATTTGATGCGTGTAGCACAGAAATTTCTTGACCACATCCATTTTTGGCCACACCCCCTAATTAACATGCTCATTTAACTAAATTTGGCAGGTTGTGCAAGTTTGAACACATTTCTGTGGTTTTTATGTGTTATTACAGGTTTGCTAATAAAGGTGAATTGCCCTTTAAACTGCAAGTCAGTTTCCCCAAGAGATCTGCTTATCTTAAATTGTTACAATTGCTTATTTGCTTATCTTAAATTGTTACAATTGCATATTTGCTTATCTGAAATTGTTACAAAAGAATCCAAGTGCACCTGGTGGCTGTTCTGGGCTCTCTGCCAAAAACCAATTAAGTTAGAAACTTTGTATATTTTTCCGGCTGTTCAAAGAAGGAGATCAAAAAGAAAGTCGGGACATTTCAGTAACAATCCAAGACTGCAGGTTGAGCTGTCAAAATCGGGAATGTCCCGCTGAAAAGGGGACAGTTGGGAGATATGCAATGCATCTTGGGATTTGTGACCTTTCTGCAATGCAGTTATCTTTCTAAGACTCTTAATAAGCAGTGCTGCATCTGAGACATTCACATGGAATAAAGAGGGGTGCATTTTGAGGCCTGTGTCTGCAACACCAACAAGAGCTGGCTGCACCTTCTGTTTTGACATTGTTTATTCCATGAGAGTGAAGAACTAACTCCCAGGGCAATAATCAATGCACACAGTAGAATGCTATGGAATAAATAATTACTCACCCATTGAGGGCAGTATACACTTCATCCATCTGGGGATTGCTGGAGTCATTAAAGTAATGTATGAGGTCTTGGGGATTAAAATTGTTATTCTGGCTATAAATCATACAGTTACTTGATGTAACTTTAATTATGTGATTCCAGGCTCCTACAGACTGAATACCCCTGGGGGAATTGTACCAGTGTCATGCAGTATCTCTATTTCACCAAAATATTTTGTATAGATTTTCTGGGCCACTTCTGAGCTGCCGCTGGGATGAGTTTCTGTGAGTAGTAGCAGGTGCTTAGAGGCAAGGGAGGGAGATGAGTAATTCACATAGAGGGCACTGACCTTCAATGAGGTCAGATATTAACCTTGCCCTGCCTCTGGTATGTTCTGTTAGTGCCAATCATCACTTTCCTGCAGGATCACATGAGCTGCCTGCTAACTTTATGGCTATTAACATGTGCTGTTGACTTGAGCAAATGAAACTGACCAGGCGAACCCTTTAACTGGGGAGAAGGTTATTTATGAAGAAAAACACATTATGAAGCTGTTGTACAATGTATTGGGGAAACACAACAGCGAGCCACACAGAAACAAAATATATAGCCGGGCAAGTATAAATCAAGACATGAGGTCAGAGGGCCCTGTCCACCTTTTTTTTATCTAAGGGTTGGGGTCATGCTTGATATACAGGTTTGAGGAGGTGCTGCCAAGTCGTTTGTGAAAAACACACTAGGACTAGGAAGATGTAATATACAAATATGTAGATATAATGGGCAGATTTGGAAGTTGATGGGAGAAATGTTTGATTTACTGTATGTTTAGGAGATGTTGAGTTTGAGATAGTGTTGTGACATCTGTGAGTGTGTAGACATTAATTCCCTCCTAATTACTGTTACCCACACTTTTGTTCCAAAACTTTGTACAGGCATTCACGTCAAGTAGATCATCATCATTTATTTATATAGCGCTGTCAAGATACGCAGTGCAGATCATAGTCTTCACACACAGGCAGCAGATATTAAATCCCACCACACAGGGTAATGCATCTCCAACACTGTTAGTCCCAAGTAATCACACACTTTTCCCTTCCCACTTGTGATGTTTGGTCTTTCATACCCAGAGCAAACCCCAAGGTCCTGGCTCACTGTTCTGCTTATAACAACTGCCTTTAACTTCGGGTGGAGCCCTCCGCTACTCAGATACTGCCAGGTCTTAATGTGAGAGGACCAAGGAGAGAACTCTGGGCAAACAAGGGAACCGTATGTATAACTGGAACGGAGAATAGTAGTGTAGTCAAAGGACAGGCCGATTCAATACCAAGCTGGGCAGTGCAGTACACAATCAAGAGACAGAAGCGTAGTCAAGGTCACAGGCTGAGTCAGAATACCAAATAAGAGAGGCTGGAGCGTAGTCAAGGTTACAGGCCAAGTTGTCATACAAAAGTGGTGGGTTTAAATCAGGATCTGGGAGAATAGTCAAAATACAGGCAAGTCAGGACAGGCAGCAATCAAGAACAGGGTCAAAAACGGAATAACAAACTAGAATTAGCACCCAGGAACAACCAAAATAGACCTTCGTTGGGCAATGCATGAAATGCGTCTGCGCCTTTAGGTATTCAAATTTTGCACCAGGTGCAATGACGTCACTTGCGCCACTCGCTCAAACCCAGAAACAAGCAGCGCGGTCAGCCCTTCATCGGCACACATGAGGACGGACGCAGCGGGCCATGGGTGCAATGGGTGACCCCTACGAGACCACCTGGGTGAGTTCTCACACCACTGTTCATTCAAAACTTTTTACCTTCAACCTCCAGTATATTTCCTCAAAGGGGACTCACTCCCCTTATCACAGGGCCCAATAGTACCAGCATTGCCAGGTGCTTCTTGGGTCCCTCCGAACAAACTCTCAGACATCAGCTTGAAGCACACCAGGGTTCTCACTATACCCTGAACTACATACTTGGGCCCTAACGTGCAGGGTACCCGCCAAGGTGCTAACCTCTTCTGCCTCCTTGGTGGGGCATGTGCTGCCCTTACTAACTGTTTCCTTTCTAACTCACAACCCTAGGATGAGCAATGACAAAAACTACCCCTATGCAATTGCTTCCCACCAGCCATAGTTTCTGTCTCCCTTTTATACCTTTCTTGGCCCTCCCACAAATCTTTCCAGAGGAACCCCCTGCTCTCTAGCTCCCTCTGTTGGCGACTTGTAATTACACCCTTTACACTAAAATTCTCTGCTGCCATCTAAGGGCTTGCCCTGCTAACTGAACTCCTGTGTGCTGGTGATCCTTCTACGTAGCCATCTATTTGTGAAACATATATATATATATATATATATATATATAAAGGAAGAAAAAGCCAGCACAACTCGTATAAAGGTGTTTGTTGCCTGGGTGCTAACAGCAAGCCAATAGTGGATATCGGAAGAGAGGCGAGCACACACAGGTCTTAGCAGAAAAACAAAAAGTGTTTATTGAACAAAAAAACTAACGTTTCGGCTAGCACTCTAGCCTTTCTCAAAGTACAAACAAAATGGAAAACCAACCTTTTAAACCCCCCAGTGGCGGGAAACGAGGGAAAGTGACGTCAGGTGTAGGTAAACAATATGCAAAAAAGGGGACGTGTAGGGAATAAATCCATTAGAAAACGGTGAAAATATATGTATATACTAAGGAATCAATAGTAACACAATAAGTACACATTTGGGTTTAAATTAGAACATATCAATAAAGCGCTATTGCTAAGTCAAAAAGAAGTTCAAGTATAAAGTTAGACAATGTCGGCATTTCAATATGTAAGAGATATGCAGCATAGATAAGCTGCTCGTAGAGATGGATGTCCCTTGACTATGTTGGTAAATGTAGCAAAACATAAATCATCGCTTGGAGAGAAGAAACAAAGTATCATGGAAGTCCGTTAACACATTGGCCGCCAGGCTAGAAGTTGTAGGGGGAAGTGTCGACCCAAGAAAGGTGTGCTGGTAGTTGCACAAAGTCTAAAACTGTCCATCAAGTATAACGGCAGTCAAGTTACTGGGAAACGTTATACCTTATCGCTGGTTGCCAGGTCCGTCTTCTAAGAGACAAGCGATCGGTAGCCGGATGTGCCGGTGAAGAGGTTGTTCAAGGCTGTCGTGGTTATGGATCGGGGGAACGGCAAACTAGCATCCATCACTCCTGGGAATATATATATACTACACACAACATCGATTTTTGATCGCTCTCTTATAAGTGAATGTCAGAGTAGTTCCATAAGGATACTCAAGGGGTGGTGCCAAGTACAGCAAAATCTGAAGCAAAGACAAAGCTGAGTGGGTGCCCCTTGCAGAACATCTGTGTTACCAGCGTGTTGCATGCCCAGTTTCTTTTTTCTTTAAAGGGAAACTTTACCCCCAAACAGTAGCATAACTAGAGGGAGGCGGGCCCTGGTGCGTGACGTGCAGCCGGGCCCCGTCCCCCTCCGTACGCATTTTCAGTGGCGCACGGGCTTGCCCGCTCGCACCCCCTGCTGCCACCGGTAGTTCCACCACTGCCCCCAAAATGAATACTTAAGCAACGGATAGTTTATATCATATTATGTGGCATATTAAAGGATTTTACCAAACTGGTATATATAGATTTGAGTAAATATTGCCCTTTTACATCTTTTCCCTTCCATTTCATATTCTCTGTGCAGCGCTAACTGTAACAGGAAGAGGCGCGGAAGCAAAAGACAGAACCTTATTTGCTTTGTTGTGTGTCCCATGTATCATAGGATCCCAGGGCGGCCCTCATTTTTTAAAATGGCAATTTTCAATTTATGATTACCCAATGGCACATACTACCAATAAAGTATATTGTGATGAAAATGGTATCTTTTCACAAAGCAGGGTTTTACATATGAGCTGTTTTATGCAATATCTTTTTATAGAGACCTACATTGTAAAGAGACCTATTATAAAGTTTTCCTTTAATGTGCATGCACCAATGAAATACCATCAACAATGGCTGAAGGTGAGCTGGTTAAATCCATTAAATGGAATTTATTTGTAAAGAGGAAATGTGTATATGGAGCAGAGAAAAGGAGCAGTGATTTACTCTTGTGGTATAATGAAGTGGCAGAAGAATTCAAATTGGGGACACTGAATATTCAGTATGGGAAATAAGAGGATAATGTATAAACATGTAGATTGAGCGAGTGCACACTGTCAAGGAAAGTTGCATTCTGTGTCTACACAGACCGACTTACATCTAGTTGCAATGTACTGGCACCTGTTAAAACTGCCAACGGAAGGTTCCCCTGAGCACCAGTCAGGTGCTTTACGATTCTCTTATGTATGGAGCTGTTCAGTCAGCTGTTATTGGACTTCAATTCCCAGTTTGAACTGGAGTTCATGTGTGCTGGGGGCAGTAAATGAAAACCAGATGGAGGGTCACAGGACCAAGAAATACAATGTTCCAGAGAGTCCATTATTGTTTACTTATTGAAACCTTCAGAAATATGAGTGCTCCAAAGATAATGTGATGATTTTGCTTCTGTCATACTGTCCATGGTTTTTGTTGTCTGTTCAGCTCTGGCCCTGAGAATAACAAGCGATCCCTGCTCAAGAGCCTCTGCAGATTGCTTTTGTCCTGATCAATACTCAAGTGCAACAGAGCTCCATAAACGGTGGCTCTCATCCTGGAGAATAAATGAGCTCACATCGATTTCTCTTCAACCTATTGGGTGGATCTTCACAAACCCCTTTGTTTTTCAAAAGGCTTGCCCTGCTCCACAAAAACATGCACATCATAAGCTCAGTTACCTTTCAAAACACTTACTGCAGGATGCTGTGTATTGCTTAATCTGTTATCTGCAGGGGGTGATTGCTCTTCTCCACTTTTGTAAACTGGATCAATTCCCAAATTGCTACTCGTGCATTGCCGTGGTGCCACCTACTGGATAATGTTAGCAAGCTTAAACATATATAAGTATGGGACCTGTTATCCAGAGTTCAGGACCTGGGGTTTTCCGGATAATGGATCTTTCCATAATTTGGATCTTCATACCTTAGGTCTACTATAAAATCATTTAAACATTAAATAAACCCAATAGGCTAGTTTTGCTTCCAATAAGGATTAATTATATCTGAGTTTGGATCAAGTACAAGGTACTGTCTTATTATTTCAGGTATGGGACCTGTTATCCAGAATGCTCGGGACTTGGGGTTTTCCGGATAACAGATCTTTTCATAATTTGAATCTTCAGACTTTAACTCTACTAGAAAATAATTTAAACATTAAATAAACCCAATAGGCTGGTTTTGCCTCCAATAAGGATTAATTATATCTTAGTTTGGATCAAGTACAAGCTACTGTTTTATAATTATAGAGAAAAAATAAATAATTAAAAAACAATTTGGTTTATTTGATGATAATGGAGTCTCTGGGAGACGGTTGTTCCTTAATTCTGAGCTTTCTGGATAACAGGTTTCCGGACAACGGATCCCTTACCCGTACAGAGAAAAAGGAAATCAATTTTAAAAAGTTGGATTATTTGGATAAAATGGAGTCTATGGGAGAAAGCCTTTCCGTAATTTGGAGATTTCTGGATAATGGGTTTCCGGATAACAGATCCTATACCTGTAACACTTAAGACACTAAGAGGCATTCAAGAGGCAATGGGAATTATAATAAACAAGAAAAAATCAAGTGAATAAATGTGTATGTATGTACAGTATTCATGCTATATGGGTTGTATGCTTGTGGTGAGTATTGGAAATTAACATCATATTAAACAAAAACATTTCCACATCAGCCGTTTACTTGCATTATCCCTTACTAAAACCAAAGTGACTAAACAAAAACACTGTGCTTAAAATCCGCCAGCACAGAGATGTCAGATCTCACCACTGGTTAATGGCAAAAAAACCACCTTATACCAACTGAAGGTGTCATTACTGATGGGCGATTTTGTGCAGATAAGTATTCTTTCGTATTCACAATATACATACAGTACCATGCTTGTATAAAAAAAATTGATAGTATGACTATGAGTTTGCACCCCTTCATTTTTAATGTAATGTTTGACCTGGACCTTGTCCTTCTATTTGGTGGCTGCAACCCTTTAGCACTAGTGCAGTGTCTGGAGATACTTTTGTATCATTTGTGTCATTTTTATAATTCATTCATCCATCATCCATATGAACATCTGCCTGTGTGTGATTTGTTCCATTCCCTAATATTCATCAATCAAAGTTTTAACTGGATATTGTGAAAGGCTCATTGACGATTCTTCTACTTTGTCATTATATTATTCTTGTGTTTATTCTCTTTCCTCCTTTTACCCCCTTGTTTGTTTGTTTACCATTTTCTGTCTGGTATATATCAGTTATGTCAAATAACCCCCATGTCATCAGGGTGCCAAGGCAATAAAAAAGGAAAACTGTTCATTCGTCAGTAAGACTAATATAAATATAAAATCATTAAGTGGCCACCTATTCTACGTTTTTGAAAAATGCTAATTATTGCCTAATATTCTGCCACTTGGATTATTGGATAAATATAAGGGGCCGATTCACTAACTTCGAGTGAAGGAAGTAAAAAAACTTCGAATTTTTGTGCTCCTCGACTATCGAATTGGCGTAAATTCGCCTGAGTAGAATGATTCGAATAGATCGAGCGCAAAAACGCTGCGACTATTCGCCATTCGATAGTCGAAGTACTGGATCGAGCGCAAAAATGCTGCGACTATTCGCCCATTCGATAGTCGAAGTACTGTCTCTTTTAAAAATACTTCGACTGCCTACTTCGCCACCTAAAACCTACCGAACTGCTTTAAAAGCCTATGGGAAAGTCCCATAGGCTTGTTTTCCAAGTTTTTGAGCGAATAAAAAGGCATTCGATCGAATGAAAATCCTTCGAGCGAATATTCAATCGAGCGCCTATTCACCTGGCAAATATTCACCAATTCGACTATTCGCCAGCGCGTAAATTCGCCCAAATTACCTATTCGATTCTATTGGATTCTATTCCCCAGTCAAATTTCGAGGGATTTAACCCCTCGAAATTCGACCCTTGATGAATTTGCCCCTAAGTGTCCACTCATTTCCAAATAAGCCCTTAAATTTAGAATAAATTGGTCAAATGATATTGGGGTACAACGCTTGGTGCAGAAATATATCCTGATAGCTACACGTCCCCTGCTTTTTACTCCTGGCTACTTTCTCTCTGCTTATATGCAAACTATGATTCCTATATTTATATAGCGCCAACATAGTCCACAGCATTTCACAGAGATTAAACATCATTCACATCAGTCATGTTCCCGTCATGTAAAGCCAATGCAATACAGTCAGTGGTAGTAGGTGTGAGTCATGAGGAGTGTTTATTGTCATTAAAACAGCAGCAGCAGGCATCTGTATATCTGAAAGCAAATACAGATTATTCATTTTACTTAATGGTTCGCACATTTAATTTTAGAACAATTGTCAGATATTAGTTCTATTATGTGTTTCCCCCACCATTTAAACACTTTAACCCTTTGCAAACGGTACTCTTTTGATCCTGCTAATAAACAGGAGCATAGCTGAGATCAATAGGAAACATGGAAACATAGAATCCACAGTGCATGATGGTCCTTTTCGAGTCAGCATTGTAGATTCTATGTTTTTTGTCTTGCATGTTACAATGAAATGTGTTGACATCACAAAATATGTTTACTCTCTAGTCCAAGGATATGACAGTTCTTCAGTGTGAATTCATTCCTTTGTTTATGAAGGATAAGGTATATCACAAATATCGGACATCCAAAGAAATAATGACTGTGCCGCAAAGCAACAGGTCCTAAAATAACTACGTCTGCTGTAATGGCCCAGAGATTACTCTACTAGATTGCAAAGAGGCAGCAGGATAACGTTTGAAAATCTTTATTTTTTATTATTTATTATCTTTATTATTTATTTATGGTAGATGTGATTGCAGTGAAGCACCAAAATAGGGGTAGGCAGAAGAGGCACGTGCCTAGGGCACAAAACTTGGGGGTGCTAGGTACATACCTCAAATGTGGACTACTTCTAGTATGGATCCTTGTCCCTACACTGCCCACAAATCAGATAACTCCCCATCCCATCGGCAGTGAGCTGCACACACCTTCTTATTCTCACATGAGTGGGGACTTGGCCCGGCACTACCCTAAATGTTGTGCCACTATAAGCCAATAAAGCACTTTTGGCACCAAAACCAAAAATCCAGTGTAATGTGGATTCTCCACTAAATACCTATAGTATATATGACCAGAGGCAGTTTGGTTCAAACACCTGGTACTTTCATAATGTTTCCCCTTCAGCTGCTTGCTGAAAGCTATGCTAAATGTTAATTTGCATTAGAATAAGAACTTCACAGTTTATAATTGCATTCTTCAACCACATCAAAAGACATTTTAACGGCAACAGAAAAATTCAAAATTATACGTTTATTGGCTGCCAGTGAGTTAGCTTATTTACAATAAACTGTTTAAATTAATAGAATAAGCCTGAGTTTAGCGCAGTAATCAGCTTCAGGAGTGCCCATACTTTTATAATGTGAGGTGATGTTGTCCCATTGTGATCTACATCCATAAAAGCATTGTTAGTAATCTGTTCCATGGAAACTACTGATTCATGAGAAAATGTATATTGCTATATTTAACAAATAACTATTCCTTATGTAACCTTAACATAATAAATATCTGAATGAAAAACATGAAAAAGGGCAGTGATATAGACAAGTTGTTTGTTGAGTCTTGAGATCTACTGATCACCAGCTAAAGGTCTACTGATCCCAATCTACCTTTTGGGCACCCCTGAGCTACATAAATATTCCTTGCTGTCTCTGCACAACCATGACAGCTTCAGGTAAACAGATACAATCAGGCTTCATCCATATTAATATAATATAAAAAAAGGGACAAACCATGACCTCCTTGGTGATGCTGTATATATATATATATTCTAAAGTAAAGCCCAAGTCTAACCAGATCATGCCTCTGAACAGCTGGAAATGCACTAAATCCACCCCCGCATCACACCCATGTTCCAGTAAACCTTATCTGGCGTATGAATCAGGACTATCCCTCCAAAACTTGGGGCGTATGGATAATTAACATTGGTTAAACAGAACATTCAGTGATTACATTTCGACATAGGATGATTTATGGCATTGAGGAGTTGCTTTGCTTGCAGTCAGCGGTATTTTACAGTTTGGGTCACAGTACAAAATACAGTTGTTATATCGAGCTGCCACCCTGTGTGTACTTGGCAGGAATGCCACTGGCAGAGGATTTTGCTGTACAGAGAATAATATAAAACTTGTGTGGAGTCCAGGAAAACTAGTATAACAGTTCCCAATAATCTCGTGAAGTCTTGCATTATGTTATAAATGATAAGAGCTTATCTTAATGTTGGCAAAGCGAAGCCATAGGTATTCTGCACAGGCATCCTCAGCAGGTAGTTAGATGGCACATAGCCCCGCTGCCCCCGAACCTCCACAAGGCTCCACTCTGGGCTCCCCTTCTTGTCATGAGGTTCCAGCACAGTTACAGGTTCTCCTGCTATTAGATTGGCCTCATAATCGCTGCGGGCAGTGAATCCATAGCCTGCGATGATCTACAACAACCAAATTCTATTAGTTCAGAAAGGTATAGAAGAGAGCAATGTAACATCCTGAGCCTCCACAAATTCCTATTCCAATATCCTTATACTAACAGGAGAGAAAGCACTCCAATAGACAGACCCGACACCCTCTATTGAAGGAACTGTAAAAATGAACTAAAATGTAACGTAATGTACATGTAATGTGAAAATTATATCATATGTAAACAATGTAATAGAAACCAGAAATCCAAAATCCCGGGGTATAAAGGTAATAGCAACTAACAGCTTTATAGCATTAAAGCAACTAAAAATGGGTTGAATGGGGTGAAATTAGTCTTTATATTCACAAAGTGAACTAACAGATCACAGTCAGTGTGGCTCAGTATTAACCCCACTGCAAAATGTGCGTAAATATCAGTGGTGTAACTAGATGTTACTGGGCCCACAGCAAATTAATTCAGAGGTTGTCCTGTTCTACCAATAGAAATGGATCATTATTTGGGCTTCATAAACCCCCTAAACCTCCTGGACCCCCCACAGGGTCTGCTTCCTTTATATTCCTCTATACTATATATAAAGAGTGAGCCAAAAATTCAGGACATGCAACTACTTTTATATATTACTATCATAGTCTAGTCTTATGACACAAGCATATTCTTCAGGGCAGTGTTTATACAAAATTATTTGCCTTTATGGAAGTTACAGTCTAAGGTCCCTATCATAGCCAGATTCTAGTCAATTACAATCCACAGCATCACTCAAGTCTCTTGTTCTCTTTGACTCTCAGAGAGTGTGAAGCAGTAAATAGTCCAGTTATTTTTGGTTCACAAATCAGGAATCTGCATTGTTCAGCTGCTGGGAAGTGTGCAGAACAGTGTTTATTCCCAAGGCTGCTACACAAATATAGATTAATGGTGGTGGGTAGGCTGCCAGGGACCAAACACATGAGGTGTCCTCACTAGTGAATAATTCAAGTTTTTATACACTAGGAATTAGGCCACCTGACTATTATAAACTTTAGTACATATTACTACAATGCCCAATGTAAATTCCATAAACTAAAAAAATGTTTTTAAAAATGAAGATATCATGTTTATATTAAAAAAACACTTTACTTGGGTCACTGAACTCAAGCAATCAGACTGAGGAGACAGCATAGAAGAAGAATTAAAGTTCTTTTTCCCCTTTGAACCATTTACTGACCACGAGTCCACCTACCTGTAAAATTGGAGTTGTATTCTGGGATTGCGTGTGGATGGATTGTGGGAGCTCTACTGGAGTAAGCGAATGACGCCTCTTTTCCTCTGTTTCACTTGGGACAAGAAAGTTCTGGGATGGGTTTGTAATGTGCACTGATTGGTAGGGCTGAAGTTTGTTACAGGGTACAAATCCTCTTGTGCCTGCCAGAAAGATGCAAATGGAATATACTGTACAGTACATGTGGCGATCTAATCTTCTCTATGGATGGATATTTTATGGATGTAGATCACAATGGGATAACATCACTAAAAGTAGACCTTGCATTATAAAACTACGGGCACTCCTGAAGCTGATTTCTGCGCTAAACTCAGTCTAATTAGATTAATTTAAACAGTTTATTGTAAATAAGATAACTTACTGGCAGCCAATAAATGTATAATCTAATCTTCTAATTCTTCAATAAGGAGGAAAGGGCAAAACATGCCCCATAGCACTGGAGCTTGCAAATATTTGGCATAGTGCTGATGACCCTCTATAGAACTAAATATTTGTAAACAGATTATACAGTATAATCAATGCAAAATTAGCTTTTGTATGTGATAGAAAAAAAGCAACTTTTAGTTACATGACTTTAATACTCTAATTCCCTCTTGGGGTGAATGTACTTTACCTCCCGTTGTGTCCACCAGCCATCTTTGTGTGTTCCCTTTAGTATCTGATTTCTGTAGCACGGCTACAACTTCGAATCGATGCAGCGTAAGATCCATATCCCGACTGCCATTAATATCGCTCATCACTTGGTAGATTTCCTTCTGGTGCCCGTGACATTTTATCAACTTCTGCACTTGCAGAACAATGGCAGGATCATGATCCTACAAAGAGAAGAAATGATGTCGCCCACTAACAAGACAGTAGATACAGGTGACTTATCTCATACTGACACTAAAAAACTACTCTTCACAATATTAATGAACATTTTAAAGTCACCTATAGGTCATGTTGATCATTACATGATAACTACAAACAAACACATAGTTCAGATGCATAATACTGAGTTGGGCAAGAACGTCTTAAATAATAAACTCACCTGTACTGTTGGAGATGGCATCTGCTGCTCAAATTTCTTGGTGAGTTCAGTTAGCCGGGAAAGGGACTTACTGATCATGTCCTCTGCCTGTTTCCTGAAGTCCACCTCTAGAAGCTTGCAGTTTGGGGTCTGTAATAAAGGAAGTCACAATTCTATTCTATTTCCAAAACATTATAGCTTGGTGTGTTGTATTCCATAAATTGTTTTCATTAATGTCATTTCTTGCAGTAAATAAGAAATGTTCTCACTCCCTGGTTTTCTGAAGCACTGCTAGAGGAGAAGTAGCTAGTAAATCAAATTACAAGCTCCTCTTTATTTCTGTGGATCTTAGGGAAGGACGGTTTGTTTAAACAGAGTTTATATATCTCTATTCATGGGAAAATTACATGGACATTACATGGACATCCAGGCTTTCAGTAATAATTACTGCCATTCGTTTTCCTCCAGAGCCGGGATCCCCAACCTTTTTTTACCCATGAGACAATTTCAAGCAACAAAAGCATGAAAATAGTTCCGTGGTATGCAAAATAAGGGCTGCGATTGGCTGTTTGGTCGTCTCATAATTACATAGTTACATAGTTAAATTGGGTTGAAAAAAGACAAAGTCCATCAAGTTCAACCCCTCCAAATGAAAACCCAGCATCCAAACACATACCCCTCCCTACTTTTAATTAAATTCTATATACCCATACCTATACTAACTATAGAGCTTAGTATCACAATAGCCTTTGATATTATGTCTGTCCAGAAAATCATCCAAGTCATTCTTAAAGACATTAACTGAATCAGCCATCACAACATCACCCGGCAGTGCATTCCACAACCTCACTGTCCTGACTGTGAAGAACCCCCTACGTTGCTTCAAATGAAAGTTCTTTTCTTCTAGTCTAAAGGGGTGGCCTCTGGTACGGTGATCCACTTTATGGGTAAAAAGGTCCCCTGCTATTTGTCTATAATATCCTCTAATGTACTTGTAAAGTGTAATCATGTCCCCTCGCAAGCGCCTTTTTTCCAGAGAAAACAACCCCAACCTTGACAGTCTACCCTCATAATTTAAGTCTTCCAGAATCCCTCTAACCAATTTAGTTGCACTTAGTCTCTGCACTCTCTCCAGCTCATTTATATTCCTCTTAAGGACTGGAGTCCAAAACTGCACTGCATACTCCAGATGAGGCCTCACCAGGGACCTATAAAGAGGCATAATTATGTCTCAATATGTAATGGTGGTATACAGGAGACTCTGCTTGGCAGTACAACTGGATTTTATGCAACCAAAGTTTGCCTCCAAGTCAAGAATTCAAAAATAAGTATGGGATCCATTATCTGGAAACCCATTATCAAGAAAGCTCAGAATTATGGAAAGGCTGTCTCCCATAGACTCCATTATAATCAAATACACCAAAAAAATTTAAGTGATTTCC
This sequence comes from Xenopus laevis, assembly GCF_017654675.1. NCBI lineage: Eukaryota > Metazoa > Chordata > Amphibia > Anura > Pipidae > Xenopus > Xenopus laevis. The sequence goes on from NC_054376.1 coordinate 103,060,836, forward strand.
TTTTTCTCTGTAATAATAAAACACTACAGGTATGGGATCCATTATCCAGAAACCCATTATCCAGAAAGCTCTGAATTACGGAAAGTCGGTCTCCCATAGACTCCATTATAATTTAATAATCCAAATTTTTTAAATAGATTAACCTTTTTCTCTGTAGTAATAAAACAGGACATTGTATTTGATACTTAATCCTTAATGGAAGCAAAATCAGCCTATTGGGTTTATTTAATGTTTACATCATTTTCTAGAAGACTTAAGGTATGAAGATCCAAATTACAGAACGATCCATTCTGGATAACAGGTCTCATACATGTATGATCCAATCTAAGATATAATTAATCCTTATTGGAAGCAAAACCAGCCTGTTGGATTTATTTAATGTTTGCATACTTTTTGAGCAGAAGTAAGGTATGAAGATCCAAATTACAGAAAGATCTGTTATCTCTAAAACCCCCGGTCCTGATTATTTTGAATAACGGTCCCATACCAGTACCTGCTTTGAGGCTACTGGGAGCAACATCCAAGAGCAACTGTTGCTCAGAAGCCACTGGTTGGGGACCACTGCTCCAATGTAACACAAAGTGAATGAAATGGGGGGCAGGGTATTTATTTATCATTTCCAATACACCAAACAGCTAGTCTTGACACATTCACCTGAGAAGCTAAAGATTCTGCTGCTCGCCATCCTACTTGCGCCTGTTCTTTCTGAAGACCAATGAAAGTTCGTAAGAGCTGATAAAGCAACTGGTAGGAGAATGCAATGCACTGAGGCAGTTCAGACATCAGCCTCGAATGGAATCCTAAGTAAGAATTCTTGATGTCTTCCTCCTCGTATGTCATTTTTCCTCCTGTCTCAAGTAATTTGGTTTCCAAATTCTGATAGTCAAGTAGGTTTTCCATACGCTTCCGAATAAGGTTTTTGGGACCTTTAAGGCATTGATACAACTTGATCAGAGGCTGCCAGACGAGCAGGTCCAGTCTTCTTTTCTGTGAGATGTAGACAGCACTTTGTCATTACAGTGATGCCCTTTAAAACCAAACACTGTATGTATAAATGATATACAAAATAGCCAATCACTTACATATTCTGGGTGCAAATTCTGGTAAAAATTCTGAAGCTCAAAGACTGAAAAGTCTGGGACCTCCAAAGAATAAAAATCAAGCTGAATGGCACTGAATTCCTGAGAACAACCGAAATAACAAAATGTTACATACAGGGCAATATGATCAAGTCTAAAACAATGTTTCATTTGCCGGTAAAATCATTTACAAACTGTATATTGAGACATTTGTATTATCTTTATTTAGTTCATGGTATTTACAGTCTATAGCACTGACACAATTCCACTGTGCTTTATAGAGATTATACATCATTTATATGAGTCCCTGCCCCAATGGAGCTTAAAGTCTAAGGGGCAAATTTACTAAAGGGCGAAGTGACTAACGCTGCCCAGCGTGACATAATTTCCGTACTTCGCGATTTACTAACGGTCGCTGGCGTAACTTCGCTAGCGAAGGAGATAGACTCTAGCGGTACTTCGCTCCCTAACGCCAGGCGAATTTGCTCTCTGGCGAATGGACGTAACTAAGCAAATTTACCAAGATGCGGATTTTACTGACTGTTACCTCTTGCGCCAGGCCACCTCAGACCAGGTGAAGTGCAATAGAGTAGATAGGAGTTCCCAAAAAAATAGTTGAAAATTTTCTAAGTCCCAAAAAACGCTAGCGTCTTCCTTTTTTCAGGGTGATAGGCTAGGAAAAGAGCGTAATTTTTTTTTGGGGTAACCGGCTTCCCCTCTACATTTCCTTACATATGGCATAAGAACTATACACTGGGCTCATGTATAGGGCAATATAACAACTGTATTTTATTTTATTAAGGTTCCCGTGCTTGTGTTGTGTAATGTATTTGCTGCAACATCATATACGTCCATTGAACTTTAACTTCCCGCCGTATGCAAATTAGGCAACGCTAGTGAAACTTTGCCAGCTTTCAGCGCCTGGACGCAACTTCGGATTATAGTGAATTAGCGTTGTCCTGGCAAATCTACTCCTGATGAAGTATTGCACTTTGTGAGCGAAGCCATCGCTGGCGAATTTTCGGAGGTTAGTGAATTTGCCCCATAGGCCCTTATCACATTCACACACACTAAAGTCAGATTAATTAGGAATTTGGGAGTACACGGAGCAAACTCTTGTTAACACAGGGTAAATGTACAAACTTCTTGAAGAATGCTCAAGGCAGAATTGAACTCAGACTCGGCACTGCAAGATAGAAGTGATAAGGGCACCGTGCAAATCAGCCTCTTAATTTAAGCCTGTTTCAGGACTACATTGGCCAGTTTCTAGAAGCTTTGCTCCTAGTCTGGTCATACAGTATGCAAACACTAAGGGAAATATGTCAGACATGATAAACCCTCCTAAAACAAATGATTATGCAGAGTACAGAGTATGTCCTGTAGTTCCTCCTGACCTCTATCAGAATCTCCATTATATATCACAATTTTACATACAGTATAGAGGAATGGAAAACATGCAGTTTAGGAATAAAAATGCTACACAAGTTTATGACATATATTCTGTGGATTGTGCATTCCATTGCATAATCAAATTAGCCTCAATTCAGCCTAACTCATTTGTCAATCTTACCTCAAGGTTTTTCATATAGCTGGCAAAGTCCTGCTTCAGTAATTTAACAGCCGATTCAAGAATATGAAAATGCTCTACCAAACCATCAAATTCTTTGTCTTCTCTCTGTAAACACAATGACAAAGGTAACACAGGGCATTTTTTATAGCATTTAAAGCAATGGTGCTAAGAGGTTCTGAATCACTGCACTCATCCCCTCTCTATCCTAATCTAAACAAAAAAACATACGCTACAATGTGGCCTTAAAACAGAATATTTAGGCCAATGTGATAAAAAAAACATACAACTGAGCCTATGTTAACACTGGTCCATTTTTCAGTTTACAAAGTCATCAATTTGCATTTCATTGTCTTAAATAGCCTACCCCCCTTTATCTATTAACTCATCAAAAACTAATGTGTGCAGGAAAACAGAAAATCTTAGTTTTACCAACTGTTTTGCATTAACTGCTTCAGGCATGGGTAACAGAATTAGTACCATGCAACTTTAAAACCTTTACAATGTTTAAAGGGAACCTGTCACCCTGAGAAAGAATTCCAAATCATTTTCTATCATGTTAGTTGAGCAAAATAAACTTTACTTACACTATATATATTATTTAAAATTTGTTTTCTCCAGTCTTGTAAAATCTTGTGTATTCACCAGAATGGGGGACCTAATGCCCATGCACAATGCCCTACACAATTATAGAGTCTGAGGAGGGAGGGGGAATGTGAGGAGTGCAGTGATAAGTGCTGAATGTAAATTAAAAGTACAGCAATTGCAATGGCATTATATGATTGACAGCTCAGATATTTGGCTTTAGCAACACATTGTATCGCTCGCTTCTGAGCGCTGATCAACACAGAGTTGTCGTGCTCATATCAAATTGGCTTTATTAATGTTAAAAGAACAGCAGTGGGTGAAAACTAACGCGTTTATTCCCTATATACTCGGCACTTCCTCAGGGTGAACTCCGCCATTTCCCCACCACGGTTTGTCGGATTTAAAGCTCAGATATTTAAACACCTTTATAACAGGTATGGATGAGAAAAATAATTTAGGTTTCATATTTAATCCATAGGACTTTAATTATACAGCTTTTTAATATGTGGCTGACAGGTCTGCTTTAATGAAAGTGTATTGGAAGGTTGCTTAGAACAGCATATTCTTTCGTTATACAGAAGCTGTTTTTAAGTGGAGTTCCCCTTTAAACACATCCATCGTGTTTTCCTACTGAAGAGGGCTAAGGACAGAGTTCTGTTATTGCCTGTGTTTGTGGTGCTTACCTTTGGAATGATGCCTGCCTCATACATGATTTTGTGGCTAAGGCGTTTATATTTTTTAGAGATGGTACCGGTGCTCAGGGATGAGACTTTTTCCATCAGGCTTTGTTGCTTCAAGCGATGATACTTGCTGCCTACACAAATAAGTACAGAGTAAACTTTGCAATGCCATTACTTTCCAATACAAATTTGATTAACAGATAGATAGATGATAGATAGATAGATAGATAGATAGATAGATAGATAGATAGATAGATAGATAGATAGATAGATAGATAGATAGATAGTCTTATTCTTGAATTTCCCTGCAAAGGTTTTTCATGCATTCCTCCAAATCCCAGCCAGTGTGTAAAACTGTGATAAATTGAAAGCCTGAGGGTGCCATCTACTGACAGTGTTTAAGTACATACACAGTTATGAAGGTGATCTGCTGTATAGGAACTATCTGGGGTGCACTCAACTTGATACGTCAGCAGGATAGTCTCTTAGGCTAGAATCTTTGAAGACTCGAAAAAATACATAGTGCATCCTACTTGCACCACTACTTGCCTGCACAGCACTGTGCCTCCATGTTTTCCCTTTACTATAAGCTAGATGTATGCACAGTATAGTGTACTTCCAAAAAATACTAAAATTAACTTGTGCTCTACCCAAGGCGGTGTGAGTGACACCCAAGAGGAGGGAAAAACATGGCAACATTGCAGGAAAGCATCCAAGGCCAGGTCATTTAAAAAAATGTTCTTCCCCCAGTTTCTTTTCCTTGCAAAATGCTATAGATTTTTACTAGGTATATCTATGATCCATACTACTATGTGTTACCTGGGCATACATGTCGCAATGGCCTAATTGTTAAAGAGACACTTGCTTTTAAAGCATGCAATTATTAGTCACATATAAACCCACTTATCCCCCTCCTTTGATAATATAAGAATTAGATAGTATTAATGCCCCTAGAAGTGCATAGGAGAGTCTATTGTGCATTAATACATTTCCCCTGTATTTCAGTTGGTCCACATTTCTGAAATTTAGAACCGCCTTCAGTTTAAAAGGAGACAAGTAGTAAGCATAACCGAAATACTGCAAAGCTTAGCATAATACTAGTATTCCTTCTTAACAGAGAAGGAAAGTCTTCTTCCACTTGGGGGTGCCAAATGTTAGGCACCCGAAGCGGATGTATTTACTTAACTGAAACCCCCGGGCCGGTGCGCCGGTGGCCCGGGGTTATTCTAGTGAGCACCACGGATCGATCCTCTTCCGGCTTCTTCTTTCTTCTCACGACTGCGTGTGCACAGTTGAGCGAAAAGCCAAACTTTAACTAAAGTCGGCGATTTCGTTCCACTGCGCATGCGTCTGCCCCAGGAAATTTGAAGAAAGAAGAAGACGGAAGAGGATCGCTCCATGGTGCTCGCTGAAAGAACCCGGAGCCGGTGCAGTTTTCTGCTGATAGGAGCATCGGCCCAGGGTTTCAGGTAATTAAATACAATCACTTGGGGGGGCCTAACATTTGGCACCCCAAGTGGAAGAAGACTTTCCTTCTCCTTTAAAAGGCTCCCCCCGGATCTCACCAGCTTCCTTGCATCTCTTGTATTCATTGATGTTCTGATTCACCTCCTGCATTGCAGAATATGCATTCTGTATGGTGACATGTGCATCGTCATCCGGGGGACAGCTCTTCAGGATACTCAGCAGTAACAGGGGGTACTTTGTGATGCGCTGCACAGGCATAACCAGGATGAAGCTGATATCACTACATTTGGACTCAGACCTGGGTATATACATGTTAATACACAAGGATTAAGGATTTTACTACATATATAAAGAGATTTTGCCAATGCACTCGCGGCCTTCTTCAGTTATAAGATGTTATTAAGCTATACCCAAAATGGTATAAGGGTCAAGTCACACAAGCAGATTCAGGGAGATTAGTCGCCCCAGTGACAAATCTCCTCTTCTTTGGGGCGACAATCCCCCGAACTGCCTTCCACCTGCCCTCCGCCAGCTGAAATGAAAATTGCCTGGGGGAATGCATACGCGGCGCTTCGTTTTCCAAAGTCGCCCGAAGTTTCCTCGTGATGCAACTTCAGGTGACTTCAGAAATCAAAGCACCGCGAGTGCCATTGCGCTGGCGTTTTCTCATTATAGCAGGCAGAAGGCAGGGGGAAGGCAGTTTGGGGAGATTGTTGCCCCGCAGAAGAAGCGATTAGTCGAAGGCGACTAAATCTCCCAGAATCTGCCCATGTGCCCCTGCCCTTAGAGTTTTCTCTGATGGCAGAATTATTTAAGAAATATTCATTGTTAATTATTAATATTTGTTTAATTATATTCAAGGCATGGATTGGGTTTAAAATAAATAAATAAATCTAAACAACATAAAGAAAAATAGAGAAAAAAACGTGTCTTAAGTCATATTGCTTATATTACCCAATGGCTACTAGTAGGAAAATATTTAATGACCTACTGGTTATGGAAAGAGTTTTAGCTTAAATAGTTACCCAGACCTTTGCAAACCACTGCATTGCTTATTTGGATTCAGATTTGATATATCTAAATAAGATTATACAATAAATATTGCCTGTAACTTACAATTGAGAATGCAATTGAATATGCAGGTGTGTATCACTCTCCTTGTATTGCTCCAGAAGTGAGAGGGATCGTTGATATTCCCAGCAGTATGTGCTGTATACATTCTGCATGCCTGTACTGAAATTCAGGAACAGTTCTCCTAAAACCACATAAGCACATTGTCTTTGTATGTCAGTATTTCATTCCATGTTCACTGCCCTTAAGCTACTCCAATAACTTCTAACAGCTAATAAAGCACCAGTTGTACTAGTTACTGCCACTTTAAAGAAGGTGGCAATCAGGCATGGATCAGGAAAATAAAATTGACCTTGTATGCCATCAGGGGCGTAACTATAGAGGAAGCAGACAGGGGGGCCCAGGAGATATAGGGGTCCCATGAGACCCTAATTCATATACAATTGCAATAAATACTGCTAAAACAGGTCAACCTCTAGACATTGTGGGGGTAAAAATAATTTGCTATGGGGCCCAGTAATATTTAGTTACACCACTATATGCCATATGCCTTTAGTAAGGCTCTGTGGAGTCTGTGGGAGACAGCCTTTCTGTATTCTGGAACTTTCCACATAACGGATACCATACCTGTAGTTTCAAAAAATGCCATCAAAATAGGCTTCAAAGTGACTTGTGAGATTATGCGATAGTGCTTACATAGAATTTTAGTGAAGATCAGCGGAGAGATATCTGAGGTAGCACCACTTTTAGCAATAAAAAGAAAGTGACCGTTATCATTGATTAGTTCACACTTCTTTATAACAGGGATTTTAGGAGAAGTTCATGAATATTAGTTAATATGGGGTACCTAAGTTTCCAAGATGGCCGAGTAAAGCAGACCTGATAGCAATTACAGCACAACATAGTAAAAGCAGGACTAAGGATAATATCTAACCTGGACATTTAAAAATATTATCAGAATTTAAAGTCAAAATAAACAGCATTACCCTGCAATACATACCAATTTGCTTCAGTTGGTACTGCCCGTGGCACTCAGTCTTCTTTAACGCTTCCAGGAACAATTTAGCCACCTGAAGAATGTCGTCGACATTGCAAAACAGGGTCCTCACGTCCACTCCATTTATCTAGAATACAACGCAGCACAATAGTCACAGTTTACTAGACTGGAGGGCATTGTAATGTCTTTGATTAAGCCACTGCTGAAACGTCATTAAGATCTCAAGGGACATTTCTGAAGGTGAAGCAGCAAACAAAAAATATATTGCCGATTACTATCTCGTTCTGCTTCTTTAGTGAGATAATTGGCAGTATCTCTATGCTCTGCTCCAGCAGAGAAATGACATTGCAGGATATACTATATACAGATGCTATAAGAATTTCGTATTATAGCTGAGTTTGGCAGCAAATGGAGAAGACATGGCTGTTAAAAGTAAATCACCCATTGCAGAGGTACCTAAAATATTTGGTTGGCACACTTAGTGAACCAGAAGGAGTGCATGTCAAAGGCACTTATCAGTGGAGCTATTAATTCATACAATTAATATTTAGCATGCCCTTCCAACAATACTGGGAATACAGTTAGTGACTGAATTACCAGAATACAGTTTAGCCTGCTTGTATCTGATCATCTATTTAATTAACTCACCTTCTCAAGCTTTGGCCGAATGGTAGAGGTTAAATAGTTTAACTGTTCAACGTAATGTTCCTCAGACTTTAAAAGTTCATCCAGTTCAGGCAGCATGGTTGTGCCTCGGCCCTCAGCATCATCATAAATGATATTGGAATCCTCAGATGTAACGAGTGGTAAATTTATGGTATTGTTTCCTTTGGGGAATGCTCTATTGGCAAAATAACAGGGAATAATAATCAGGAGTAAGACAATTACTTGTAATTGTACTAAATATTGCTGATTGGTTGAAAAGCAAGCTGTATATCAGTATAATAAATGCATATCAGCTGTGCCACACATTGCATTTTGATCATTGAAGGGATTTGCTTCCCATACTCAGGAGTCACCACAAGTCTAGGTGACATATCAAAGTGAAATGCTCTGCATCAAATCGCAAAGATCAAAACCATGTGCTTGTCATAACCCTTCGAGATGAATGCTGTGCAAATCTTTTCTTTCGTTTTAAAAGCAAACTTTTTTGGATATTTTCATAACTTTTTGTTAAAATAACTACACAGTGTCCTTTACATTTGCTTCTTATCTTTTCCTGTTATTACGCTTGGGGGCAGATTTATCAAGGGTCGAATTTCAAGGGTTAAAAAAATCCTTCGAATTCGAATAACGTTTTTAAGCGATCGATCAAATGATTTTTATTCGATCATAAAAAGTGCCCAAAACCTATCTAGAATGTCCCCATAGGCTAACATTCAATTCGGTAGCTTTTATTTGGCGTAGTATTGAGTCGAAGGATTTTTTAAAGAGACAGTACTGCGATTATCGAATGGTCGAACGATTTTTACTTTGAATCGTTCGAATCATTCGATTCGATTGAATTCGATCGAATTTGACCAATTCGATGGTCGAAGTATCCAAAAAATTACTTCGAAATTCAAATATTTTTAGATTCAAACTAGTAAAGCTCCCCCATAATGTTCAGTCACACCCCTGTCCTACCAATATACTTCAGTTAGGCCTTGCTATGCTGACCATCTATCCCCATCTATCCGCAAACCTGACTATCTTCCATTAAACCAAGGCTCATTTTGGATGCACAAATAAAGACTGTCCATTTATACATAGAACATTTGAGACATAGGTGAACAAATGTGTGAGTATTAACGTGAAGCTGGTCCTTTGTTGCTATAACAGGACAGGACATGTTTAATTTTTGCAAAACATGAACTCTGAGAAATGTACACAAGCTAGTTAATAATGGCCCAATAGTAGTATTATTCTGTTATAATACATAAAAATCAAGAATATCCTGCAAATTATATCCATCCATGCTTGGTGGTGTCATCAGTTATCAGCAGTGACTTCACTTGTGTATATAATAAAGGGAGCCCTTGACCTGTATAAAAACACTTGTCTTCTTTCTTGTGCTTTTATTTGGTCATAAATACACCTTGGTGGCTTATAATATCCTTATATTTTACAGTAGGGGTACATTATTCACTATTTATCATATCCAAATGGTATGATATTTTTGGATTACTTGCATTGGGTATACATATTCTGGTGGTGGGGTTTCTTCATCTCTCAAAGAATCTGGGTCCTCATAGATTTCATCAGAACAATCAGTCCTGGCATAGAATGGGAATGTTTCATACGTATGTTCTGGATCTTCTCGCACATGGATGTAAGAGCAATCCTGGGTGGAAGTTAGATTAGTAGTTGTGGTGGAATTTCCATTCTCAGTTGAAGACCTGTGAAGATATTGAAAGTATTTGTGTCCTATAAATGAATGAGCATCAAGAGTATAGGTTGTTGGAAAATATATGTATGTTAGACGAAAATTCTTTAAATTGTGTAATTATCCCTTATCAAATGAATGGACACGTGTCGGCTGTAGTAAATTACCCCTACAAACTGCTTCAAACATTTAGTGGAATCTTACCTAGGACCCCAGAACTGAAAGGAAACAATACAAACCACTGGATCACTGTACTACTTGTGTCACTAAATGTACCTTGCTGAGGGGGACCCTTTTGGGAAGAGTTTGTTACCGTTTAACATCTGTTTTATATGTTACAAAATGAATACACACAATATGCAATAGAGAACACATGCCTTTAGGCGAGTGTGTTTCCATCATAGGTTTTCAGTGGTATTTTTGGTCAGTGCAAAAACTTTAATGGAAAGCCACTGCTTACTGTATTTATGGTTTACTTTCACTTTAATCTCTTGACATAATTGACAAGTTTATGGTTGAAAATGTATTGCTATAAGTACCAGCCAGCCTCCCTCATTTATTTATTATGTGTGCTTGTAAGTTTTCTAATATGCATTTGGTGCTATTGTAGTATTTTATTTTGCACCATGTTTTCAAGTAATATCAAACTACTTGCAATTTCTTGATAACAATTGCTGTATGTGTATATTCCTGCATTGTGATCGTATTCTTCCTAAGCCGAACTTCCTAAGCATAACTTACGGTAATTAATTAAAATATGAAGGGAGTTATTGCACCACACATAGATCTATTTTTATTGTGTTTTTATAAGTTTAATACAGTATTGCTTAGTTTATGCTGTTCAATACAATTTGTCTGTGGGTATAATTTCCTTTCAGAAGCCGAAAAACTGATCCCAGAAGTAAGAACTCAAAAGGAGGTGGTTATGGTTTCAACATGCAATATTGGTCAGCATAATGGTTCCACCAATGTTCTTTGTACTGTACAGCTCTAAACAACTCTAAAAGCAAAGGGAATCCTTGATGCTGTTATGACTTACCCGGCTGGTAAGTTGCCCACTGAAGGATGTAAATTCTCTTTACGTCCATTATGAAGACCTGAATTTTTACCAAATGCCCTGCTATCCATTGTCATGTTAGACTCTGTTTTACGAACATGACTTCCTTTATGTGCGACATCAATGTAGAAGTTACTTGAAGATAATTTTTCTTGCAGCCTAAAGATGTTGGGCTTTACATTAGATGGTACAGGGGTTGTATAAAAATGTGCATCTTGTGTTCCTGAAGCTTCTTTACCAAAAGGCCTGTAAATATATGAAAGAAGAAAAGCAGATAAATAGAAGTGTAACTGTGCCGCATAACTTCAATTCTATGATGATGATTAAATTATAGACCTTGATCTGTCTGTACATTCAGAATGGCACACCACTTGTTATAACTGGTACCAACCATTAAACTCGGAAATGTATACTCACATAGTGCTAATGATGCTAACCAGGTAACTAATTTTCAGTGCATCACTGGGACTGATTTGTGGGTGTGTGTTTCTCAGTGGTCGTTATTCATTGGATAATTTCATGTACAGTAGTTTGAACGGTGCACCATTCGTTTTATCAAATTTGTAACACACACAAAGCTATGTTTCAGGCCTGCCTCGACTTGTTATCAATCTTAATAAAAGGCCAAGACGGACTTCAAACAGATCATGTTCTGTGCCAGCGTGTTTTCTTTACAATTACATTAGATGACATTAAAGATGAATAGTGGGGGGAACTTATTTCACTTAGAAGCAGTAGTAACCGGCTGTATTTAGTTGTGCTGCTTAAAATTGGCCCAAGCTGTCCAGGTGTCTTAAACAAACTGAACAGCCACAATGCCCCCTCCATTGTGTGCACCCTAATGAGTACATGACATTTAATGAGTGCACTGGGGTCGGAGGCAGAAGACCAGACTAAGGGTAGGCCTTATACCCCCACCATTGCACCCTAGGCATGTGCTTCTATCTCTACCCCTATATTAAGCCTATAAGGTAAATATGGCCCTGCATATTAAAAGAACAATGAGCAAGAGGCCACCTATTCATATATCTACTGTATATATTTATCATCTATACTTTAACCATTTGGAGGTCGTTTGAAGGGGTTTCTACTAGGGATGCACCAAATCCACTATTTTGGATTCGGCCAAACCCCCGAATTCTTTGTGAAAGATTCAGCTGAATACTGAACTGAATCCGAACCCTAATTTGCATATATACAAATCAGAAAGGGGATGGGAAAACATTTTTTGCTTCCTTGTTTTGTGACGAAAAGTCACATGATTTTAAGGATTTGGCCGAATCCTGCTGAAAATGGCTGAATGCCGAACTGAATCCTGGATTCGGTGCATCCCTAGTTTCTACCTAAATAAGTATATCACTGTATAAGTGTCGTTAAGAAAGCAATCTTAATAGGATAGAACAGATGAAGTATTGCCCAAACTACTGTTAATTGTATTTAAAGGGATACTGTCATGGAAAAACATGTTTTCCAAAACACATCAGTTAATAGTGCTGCTCCAGCAGAATTCTGCACTGAAATCCATTTCTCAAAAGAGCAAACAAATTTTTTATATTCAATTTTGAAATCTGACATGGGGCTAGACATAATGTCAGTTTCCTAGCTGCCCCAGTCATGTGACTTGTGCCTGCACTTTAGGATGTAATTACTTTCTGGCAGGCTTTTATTTCTCCTACTTAATGTAACTGAATCAGTCTCAGTGGGACTTGGCTTTTACTATTATGTGTTGTTCTTGGATCTTCCACAGAGCTGTTATCTTGTGTTAGGGAGCTGCTGTCTCGTTACCTTCCCATTGTTCTGTTATTAGGCTGCTGGGGGGGGGAAGGGAGGGGGTGATATCACTACAACTTGCAGTACAGCAGTAAAAAGTGATTGAAGTTTATCAGAGCACAAGTCACATGACTGGAGGCAGCTGGGAAATTGGTAATATGTTTAGTACCATGTCAGATTTCAAAATTTAATATAACAAAATCTGTTTGCGCTTTTGAAAAAATGGATTTCAGTGCAGAATTCTGCTGGAGCAGCACTATTAACTGATGCATTTTGAAAATAACAGCATTTTGACCATGACAGTATTCCTTTAAGAAACTCTGCAATTAACACTCTGTTGTGCAAGGTCTACCCTTTATGATATTTCCATTAGTATAAATAAGTCTTGTGGTAACACCAGGAAATTGAAATATCCTAATGAACTTCATTTATATTTAACATTTACTTAGTTTGAACTTTCATTTCCAGAAAGCATATTTTTTACGTTCTATTGAACAAAACGGTTTTAGTTTGTTTACATGGCAGATAATAGATGGCTGGTCACACCTCACCTGTTGTATGAACACATTGCAGTTGAAACTAGGACTAGAAAGAATTTTCAAATGAAAATGATGCACATAACTTCATGCTCATTCAAATAAATGTTAAGTATTGGTATTACGCAGTGGAAAAAATGGCCTGTGCTTTTTGAAGTAAACATGATCTCCAGCTGTACTACTGAACCAACAGCCCTGGGAGCAGATACATTAGAAAATAAGAAGCGATAAAAAATCCATTTCATTAAAATAAGGGGTTTGCATCTCATCATGAAGCTTCTATCAAAAGTTATACCAGATGAAATGTTTGCTGGTGGAAAATGCATTTATTTAAACAGCCCTGTGTATTACTTTGCCTTTAACTGCGTGCAAGAATGTTATCTTGATGCGGCTGATAGTCGGTGCTGTAGGAGGGGAATTTGCTGTGTTAAACAATTGGATATATTGAGATCTTCCAGTTTCTGCTGAGCTTTTATGCAGCCTGCAATTCTGCCTTCTCATCCACAAATGAAGGAGCTTGTGACTTTGAGTCAGCATCCCACAACAACTACATACAAGGGACAATTGTTTGGTTACATGGGATGAGTCTGATACTCTGTTTGTTTTTAAAGTTTATGCTAATGAATGTGCCCGAGCAGAACAAAGACACTTTGTTACCATTTATTTATAACTTTAATTTTTATTCATCTATACTGGTCAATAAAATATCTTGATAAGCACAAACAGTTAAAAAGGAGCATAGAAAATCTATAGTATGATAGAATTTCTTCTTCTGAAATTATATAAAACATTCCAGTATATATTATATAATAGTTTTCACTTTAAAAGCAAATATTTGGTTGGTAACTATGGGTTACTAGACCTTAAGCAATATCTGATACTATCTTGGTTTTGTAAACTTCACAGTGTAAGAAGCTTCAATGCATCGGTAGCCCCACTACCACTAGTGTGTGCAAGTCTGTGCAAAGGTTGCAGAACAAAGGAAGGAACCCAGTCCATGGTGAAATGATGACGGCCCTTCAGAGTAAGGAGCAGATACACCAGCGAAAATGACATTAGGTAGTAAGAGAAGGGTCAGAGTAAACCTTGCGCTGCTGTTTACCCAAAATCAGGTGGTTGCCTGTTCACATTCTTTACTACAACAGTGTGTCCCTATAATAAACTAAGCCATGTTGTTCTACAAGAAATTCCAGCTAAACTACAGTTCCATAGATAAACAAAACTTTATCATACCCCCTTCCCATTTAACTAAACTAAATACTAAACATACTTGCATTTTAAAAGAAAAATGTTATAAGAACATTTTCCACTTTAGGACTATATTATAAAAATAAGTGATTTATAACTTACACTTTCTGACCCAGGGGGATAGGTACAGTTTCAGTTTCTGTATATCCTAATAATGTGCCCATGGCCCACATGAAATCACATTGACTGTACTGTATAGTGAGTACATTTAGGGGCAGATTTATCAAGGGTCGAATTTAGAGTTTATGGGAGTTTATAAAAACTTCCATAAACTCGAAATTTTGGGAATAAAAACAACCAATCCAAATTTATTAAAAAAATGATTTTTTTTAAAAAACGGGTGAATAAGATCGAGCTGCAAACTTGAATTGAATTCCATTCGAGTTTTTCCACCAAAATTCTTTCAAAAGTCCACCAAATGACTCTAAATGGATTGTAGGTAGTGATGGGCGAATTTGTCCCCTCGAATTCTCGAAGCAGTGATTTTGATGCCTGCGACAATTTTCACGGCAAATTCACGAATTTATTCACGGGCGGCGAAACGGGCAAATTCGTCGGCACTAATTGTAGGAGGTCCCACATAGGCTAAAACACTAATTCAGCAAGTTTTAGATAGCGAATATTTGAATTCGACAGGGACAGTAAATGATAAATTTCAAAATTCGAATTTCGGTTTTTTTTTAAACTCGAATTTGGACTATTCCCTAGTCTAATTACCCTAAATTAAACTCGAAATTCGAATTTAAAAATTCAAATTTTCAATTCAACCCTTGATAAATCTGCCCCTTAGTGACTTGATTTGCAATCGGATATGAGAACAAACTATATCATAAGTCAGAAATGCTTGGCATTTTATTCTAATATTAAATCAATTGGGGAACTACAGAGGAAGCAAACCCTGCGGCTGCAGGGGCCCAAGAGGTATAGGGGGCCAAATGAGGCCCAAATAATGAGCAGTTTAAACACATATTGGTAAAACAGGACAATCTCTGGATATGTTGGAGGCCCTAAAATTTATTTGCTTTGGTGCCCAGTAACATCTAGTTACTCCACTGTGGGGACACCTTTTCTCCCAACAGTAAATGAAGAAGAAATACCATTTTGCCAGTGCCTCTTATTTGGATTTATAGTCGTGTTTAGAAGTTCAGTATCTGAAATAAATCTCTAGGGTAGGAAACATGAGGACAAACAAGACTAGTGTTTTATTTCACTTGTTCCTTTTTAGTATTAGCAAATTTAATTGCAAATTCTCCTTAATTGAATATTAAAGGAGAAAAAGTACCCCGCTTGCTTCACACTGGCTCAGCAGTCTCTCAATTATTACAACTACCTATTAGATGATATCTATGTTGCAATATTTCTGATTACCTTATAGTAATCACAGAAAAATTAAAGGTATAAAGTGCAGTGCTATAATTTAAACAGTTAAAACTTCCAATTAAATTAAACCTTAATTAAATTACACTAAAAGTGCAGGTGCAATATAGTTCATTCTGTTAATTATAGTAAAGCTTAAAAGTATATATAGATATGATCCTTACTAAAATCAATTCTACTTAACACAGGTTTGTATCCTTTACAATAAGGGGTATTATCATATGATTTACAAATATACCCACAATCAATCAGATTGAAGAATTAATTGCAATATTTTTAAGGTGCTTAAGTGCTTAATAATTAATTGTGGCTGGCAGTTAACATGAATTCATTACAGCTTAAAAGTTAATTCATTAAGTTTAAAGTGCTTGGCAGTGCTTAACAGTTGATTATAAATAAGGTAGTTGATTTGAAGGAGACCGCAATTAATAGGATAAATATTAAAAAACACACAATGCTTGGTTTCCACATATAAGATGAATATTCATTGTATCTATGAGTAACTTGTACCACTGTCTTCCTACTGTGCAGCTGAAACATCATTGCTCTCAATAAGATAAGGAAAAACAGTAGATAAATGATATATTGTGCCCATGGAGCAAGACAGGGTTTTGTCCTTCCAAGTGCCGGTCTTGTGTGAAAAACAGTGTTTTCTGTTTCTTCTCTCTTTTTGGGTGAAGACAGAAGTCTATACATTAGGAACAAGCCGAAAAATATGTTTCCTAGTGCGAGCCAATCTATTAGTCTTGTTTTGATAAAGACAAGGGGTAAGAAAAGGGACATGGATTATGTCAGTCCAAATAGGCTCCAAATGATTGGTTGGTACAGTGTAGTCATTAAAGTTAAATGCTGGAGGACAGGGACTTCCTGTTCAAAAGAAATGAAATCGGGAAACCTGTTATCCAGAAAGTACCAAATTACAGAAAAGCAGTCTCCCAAAGACTCCATTATAATCCAATAATAATCAAATAAACCATTATAATCAAATAATCGAATTTTTTAAAACTAAGAATTAATTCATATTGGAAGCAAACCAAGCTATTGGGACATGATTTTCTTAGTAGACTTGAGGTATAAAGATCCAGATTACAGAAAGATCCATTATCCAGAAAACCCCAGGTCCCAAGCATTCTGAATAACAGGTCCCAAACTTGTACCTAGTTATGTAACTCATACCACATACCCTGAAGTGTCCCTATTTAAACAATACACTCATCCTCTTCAAAGCAACACTGGTGTAGCCCGTGCTGAACAGATTGGGTTTGGAGATAATGGACAGAGTTTACATAACTGGAGGATCAAAGGTCAGGAGGATCAAAGCTATCACCTGAAATATCCTGATTTTCCAGTTGGGAACTGTTAGGAAAAATGTAGCAGTAGTTCCTCCAGACAAGGCTCTAATCCCCACAATAACTTGCACACTATGATACTTCATTATAGGCCAGTTAATCACAGAACTCACAAGGCATTGTGGGAATGCACAGTTTCAACGGCACATGTAGTCTGAACCGGCAGCGCAGAGATTAGCAAAAAAAAAAAATAACTGAAATGATAGCAACTGCAGAAATGCTGAGAATTACATTTGCTTTCATAGTGCGAAATGTTATATTTGGGTTTAAAACCCCTATAATATGTAGGGCTCTGCTGTCAGTACATAAAATGAAAACAAGCATCTGGTATTTGTATTTGTACCTGCTCTGCAGCCACTGCCTGGCACGTTGTCAGTTATAAGTTAGTTCTAAAAATATCCACTCCCTTATAAATAAATAAGCAATCTGCCACCACAAGGTCACTGTATATCTATTAGTCTTTGCATCAAGTTTTAGATGTGGACTAAAAGCTGCCAACTTTTTTTTTTGGAGCGTGCCTATTGCTGCTGTATGCATTATCATGTACAGTAACCTGCTGCAACATTAAGGACACTAATTAACATTTTCTCTCTTTTACTTACTTCCCCCACTTAGTGCAGCCCTACAGAAAAGGAACACTTCTGCAAAACCGCACGATTTCACTCAAAGCAGATGGTGCCAGAAGAAGACACTAGACAGGGAAGCAGGGACAACAAGACATTACAGGAGCCATCCCCCCCCCAAGAAAAACTGTTTTGGGAAGGAGGGAGGGTTTGCATAATGACAGAAATATAATTCTAAGCAACTTTCCAATATATTTTTATGAAACATGCCAATAGGTTTAAAGATATCTGAATATGCAGTTACAATTGAAAGTTGTATTTGTTTATCAGATTTACGAAAGGGCGAATTGTCGCCAGCGACCGCTTCGCACACATTGCACCACTTCACCAGGCGCAAATTCAATACCAATACGCTAATTCACTAATATGCAAAGTTGCGCCCTGGGCACTGAATGCTGGCGACTTTTCGCTAGTGTTACTTTGGCAGTGTGAGCATTTCATAGTGAAGATGAGCTAGCATTCGTTTGTGCCAAGCGAAAATTTACTTGCGCTTAGGTCAATTTGCATACGACGGGTAATTTAAAGTTGTATGGAGGTCTGTAATATAAATGTTGGTCCAAATGCTTGAAGTTACCACTTTTTATTACACATGTCCAGGGAACCTTAATAAAGACAAGAGAATTAATATAATGCCCCACACATGAGCCCACTGTAAAATGAATGTTCCATATGTTAGAACTTTTGCAGGAAAAGTCGCCAGCTTTTTTGGAACTTTAGTGCATTTTCGGCACACAGGATATGATGTAAGTGATGATTGAGGAAGATCTAACTGCTTTATAGTACTTTGCCTGGTCTGAGGTGGCAAAGTCAACTCTGTTGAAAGAGGTAACGTTCAGTAAAATCCGCAATTTGCGGAGTAACGCCTGTTCGCCAGAGCGAAAATAAGAAACTAGTCAGAAACTGCGCTAGCGACTGTCTGGTTCACTAGTGAAATGATGATATCCCTGCGGGTGGCAACGCTAGTGAATTCTCGCTAGCGTTAGCCACTTGCTCTTCAGTAAATCTGCCCCTTTGTGTTTATACTCTTGAAACAATGTAGCTGAGGCCAGTCCTCCTCCAGGCCTGTTAATCAGTTGCCTTCCTCTAATCGTTTTAGGAGGAGAGGAAATAGAACACCCATTTAAATACACGCTAACTGGTTGCAAAGCAAAGTTTCTGCATTGTGAGTAGTGAGAAAGCAGAACTCCAGCACAAGCCGATGCCTTCAGATTTTAGAATATTTGCAGACTACGCAGCACCAAATTCTATGGCTATTCCTTTACAGATGAATATATATCATTTGGATTAGGTTAATATCCTAGAATATTAAACGATTCCAATTGGGAAATGGTGACGGCTTTATGCATGTAACAAAACAAGTGTGTTCCTTTTGTTCATGCCTCCCCGGTGCAACACAAGCCCTTTCTGACACCTGACTCCAACGACACAATTGTTTTTTCCCCCCATGCAACACAGAACATGATTAGGCAGAAACAAATTCTATTAAATCTGTTCAGAATCTCCAGTGACAGAAAACACCAGAGCAGTAGCACCACAGTAGCAGGTGGCTGATGTAAACACAACTGCTTTCCATTCGGGTCATTTGGGGTTGGACGTGCCAATTTGTTAGAGCCCTTACCTTTATAAGCCTGGCTTTCCTAATGGTGCCTGTTATAATCATTTCTTTCCCTTCAGCTGCCCAGTGATACACCCGGTGACACAGCAATGCTCAGCAAGTGACAGCACTCCCTGCAAGCTGCAGCTGGGAGTGACACTGATTGTGTGGGACTGCCATTCCTACAATGCGGAGGGAGGGGTAGAAGCTACTATGCAATGTGAGATCAGCAGCCTGTTAGCAGCAAAAACAGGATCCTGGCCTACTGGAGGAGAGAGGAGATATCACAGCATGAGAACTGGCACAAACATATTACAAGCATTACAAACTGACCTATTATTCTTATGAACAATAAACTATAGGATTTCTATGAAAAAAAAAAAACACGTTCTGCATTAGTGACATGAAGAAATGCTCAAAAATTTTATTAGAAGGAAAAGTTAACTCTTACAATAAATAAATAAATACTCAGACTCTACAGCCACACAAGGTATAAGTTAATTGTAAGGAAAAGAAAGAAAGAAAGAAAAGAACCTTGTTTTGTAACTGTATCAATTGCTACACCTCCATAATTCAAAAACTTCCCTCAAAATAATGTAGTTTCAATTCGTTGTATATGCCATATATATATATTATTACAGAAAACAAAATATAAACTAACTAAGCATTACCTTTTTCTCTGTAATAATAAAACGGTTCCTTCTATTTGATCCCAACTAAAATATACTGTAATTAATCCTTATTGGAGGCAAAACAATTATAAATTATTCTTTAAGTAGACTTTAAGTTTTGAGTTTCAATTTGTGGAAAGATCCTTTACCTGGAAATACCCAGATCCCAAGCATTCTGGATAACAGGTTCCATAACTGAATGACAGTTTATACCTAAAGACCCACAACAAGACAGTTGAGGAAAACATACGCTTGATATTAGGGACATAACTACAGAGGAGCAGACCCAGGGAACCCAGGAGGGAGGTCAGTAACGCTCTTAATAATAATGTTCAGTTTAAATATATTTGGGTAGAAAAGGTCAACTTACTTATGTCTTGGGACCCTAAATTGAATTTGCTGGGGGCCCAGTAACATTTATTTATGCCACTGCTAGATATGGTTATAACCAAATATATATATATATATATATATATATATATATATATATATATATATATATATATATATATATTTGCCTTTGCGTTATAGTGTTTTTAGTACTCATGGAGGGTGTGGTTGTTGTTAGACAATAGGCATCATTTACGATTAGAAAGACGCTGGCACTATCCGCTATTTTATTTTATTTTGCACACTGTTTTCCTTGTTTACAGCCCAGATTCATAGTAAACTCCCCCAATGTCTCCTAAGCACTAGGCTGTAATTAAACAAGGGCTTTGGGAGAGGTGAAGTAAGTTTATAAAAATAAAATACAAAACAATGCCTCTTTACCGTAAGGCCGATTCTGCGAGCAGAGATATTAATACCTTTAAACAAGCCTATGAAAGTCTTGCAAGAGGAATAACTTTACATACTGACTTTTTTTTGTTATGTAGGAAAGAAAATGACAATTTGCTATCATTTAAACGTTTTAAATTCTCACTTTAAATTAACCAGATTGCTTTGCCAGTTTATAATTACATTTCTTTCTGAAATCCACCTGTTACTGGTGGAGTAACCCCCATCCCCCAGTAAGCCAAATGCAGTGTTGCTGGTTGTTTATTCCTTTATAATGAGACTTGTCAGCATTTCCTTTAATAACAGGGAAGTGTTTACCACTGAACTTACTTCCAAGCATTACTGTCCACAATTACAGGGTAAACTCCACAATTACACGTTTGTAATAAACATCATACATTTCATCAGAAATTGTATAAACATTACATTTGCTCACATTGGTAACCCTTAAGGAGATTTCCAGGTGAAGGTTTCATTCATTACTATTAGCTCAGACAGCCCACCATGTCCCACCATGTCACTCCATTTGTTTCGATTGTTACTGCACAAATACAAATTTAAAAAAAATCATCTATCTTCAGTTTGGAGAATTCTTTGTTTAACGTTCTATGGTTTATATGCTCACAAGTCCTACATTTAAAAATCTGACCAGCAATTATCTTTGGGGGTCTTGCCAAATAAAGGACAAAAGTCACACAGAAGTGAAATATACTTAAAGACCAATCTGTCCTGTTCAGTGAATTAAGCTGGCTATAGACGCAAAGATTTGATCGTACGAATCTCCGTTTCGTACGATTTTCGGGCCTTGTGTAGCGTGCCCCGAAATTGTTTGTGAGATGGCGATCGGTCGTTCAGTTGATCGGACAGGTTAGAAAATTTGTGTCGGCTACCGATAATATCTCTGCAGTTATTGACGATATTAGTGTGAGACTGTCACCAGCTTTTGTCGGACATAACTATCATACGATTGCTGTCAGGGGCAGAACATCGGCTGATCTGTTTGTTTACTACTTTATTTGATCTGAATGGTTAGTGGTAGGTCGGGAGATTGCGCCGAACAATCGTTCGTCCGATATGAAGGTTAATCTGCACGTCTATGGCTACCTTTAATCTTTTAGGGTAATGGCACACACTAAGGGGCACATTTACTAAGTTCGAGTGAAGGATTACAAT
The DNA here is from genome assembly GCF_017654675.1 of Xenopus laevis. Classification (NCBI taxonomy): domain Eukaryota; kingdom Metazoa; phylum Chordata; class Amphibia; order Anura; family Pipidae; genus Xenopus; species Xenopus laevis. The sequence continues at coordinate 103,082,825 of NC_054376.1, forward strand.
AATAAATACTTTGAATTTCGAAGTTTTTTTTGGCTACTTCAACCATCAAATTGGCTACTTCGACCTTCGACTACGACTTCGACTTCGAATCGAACAATTCGAACTAAAAATCATTCGACTATTCGACCATTCGATAGTTGAAGTACTGTCTCTTTAAAAGAAACTTCGACCACCTACTTCGCCACCTAAAACCTTCCGAGCAGCAATGTTAGCCTACGGGGAAGGTCCCCATAGGCTTTCTAGGCAATTTGGGATTGAAGGAAAATCATTCGATCGATGGATTAAAATCCTTCGAATCGTTCGAATGAACGAATTGTGGTAAATCCTTCAACTTCGATATTCGAAGTCGAAGGATTTTACTTCGACGGCCGAATATCGAGGGTTAATTAACCCTCGATATTCGACCAATAGTAAATGTGCTCCTAACATTTCAGGGAGATTTAGTCACCAAGCGATAAATCGCCTTTTCTTTGGGGTGACTAATCTCCCCGAACAGCCTCCCGCTGGCTTGAATCTAAATCACCGGCGAGATGGCACTTGGAGCGCTTAGTTTTCTAAAGTCGTCTGAAGTTTCCTCGTGAGGCAGAGATTAGTCACCCCGTAGAAGAGGAGAATTGCCGCTGGGCAACTAATGTTCCTGAATCTGAGAGTGTGTCTCTGCCCTTAGCAAAGTATTAAAGGGCTTTTGCGCAAGTTAATTTCCTCTGTTAGATAATATACATACTGTTGGATAGGATTAGTGATGAGAAAATCTGTCCTGTTTTGTTTTGCCGAAAACTTGCCTAAAACTGCTAAAAAAAAAAAAATGCGTGAAGCGCATTGAAGTCAATATGTGACAATTTTTTTTTTGGACACACAACAATATTTTACATGCAGGACTTTTTTTCTCACTCCATATGCATTAAAGTCAGATTTTTGTTTTTAATTATGGTGACTTTTTTTGTCTTGCCAATATTTTTGTCACTGCAAAATTTTTTCGCAGTTACGTGAAAAAATTCCCAGATGGCCACATGCGGAATTTTGCCGCTATCCATGCCTGGTGAAAAATTTGCTCATCACTAGCTTGGATCTATTTGAGGAGAAGAACTTTTCGACTAATTCAGTTCCAGATTTCTCCATAGCCTTCAATTGGGTTTTCATGAGAAAAACCATGAGATAAGTTTTTCTGGATCTGATTTTAGAAAGTCATCTCTTATTTTTCTGGATAAAGGATCTACCCCTAATTTAATTTAAAATGGGAATAAAAAACCCAATAGGAATGTTTTGCCACCAATATGGATTCATACAGCTTAGGTACCATCAAGTACAAGCTACTGTTTTATTATTACAGAGTATAAGTAAAATCAGTGACAAAAAAGTGAATTGTTTGCCTAAGCTGGCTTCCATAGGAATTGGTATTACTGTATTTGAGAGCTTTCTAGATAATGTGTTTCCGGATTATAGATCTTATACCTGTATTTCATTTTGCTTTTGTAAAAAAAAGCTTTTTTCTGCTGAATCCCTGAGTTTCATTAAAGGCAGCCGTTAGAATTGATACAATAGTTGCTAATATTCCACAGATAGATGCTGAGAAATGTATCAACTAATTATCTAATAAATGTAGCAAACAGACTGAGACACGAGACAGGAACATTAAACAATAAAATTAATTAATTTTTTAATTATGTGCCTTCCTCTTCTGACTCTTTTCAGCTTTCAAATGAGGGTCACTAACTCCCGTCTACAAACACGTTCTCTGTAAGACTACAAATGTATAGTTATTGGTATTTTGTATTACTCATTAGTGATGGGCGAATTTGCGCTGTTTCGCTTCGCCGAAAAATTCGTGAAACGGCGCCGGCGTCCCGTTTTTGACGCCGGTGCCCGTTTTTGACGCCGGCGTCCGTTTTTCGAAAAAAAAAATTGACGCCGCCGAATTTTTTCCGCGAATTTTCACGGGCGTTTCGCGAATTTATTCGCTGGCGGCGAATCGCGCAAATTCGCCGCAAATTCGCCCATCACTATTACTCATCTTTCTACTCAGACCATCTCCTATTTATATACCAGTCTCTTGCTCAAATCAATGAATGGTTGCTAGGGTAATTTGGACCTTAGCAACCAGATTGCTGACATTGCAAATTGGAGAGCTGCTGAATAAAAAGCTAAATACTCAAATCCCACAAATAGTAAAAAAAATTAAAAACACTTGCAAATTGTCTCAGAATATCACTCTCTACATCATACTAAAAGTTAACTTACCCCTTAAATATATTTTATTACAGTGTAATATTAGAAAGCAAACTGACTTTGAAAATATTTTACACAATTGTGCCTGATCTGTGACAAAGTGCAAGCACAATTGTGTTCATTTTTACGCATTGGCTGTTGTGTCGCCATGGGGGCAGCCATTCAAAGCTGAAAAGGGAGAAAATGCACAGGATACATAACAGATAAGCTCTGTAGTATACAATGGGATTCTTCAGAACGTATCTGTTATCATGGCTGCCCCCATGGCTACACAACAGCTTGTTTATGTAAACGATAGTTGTGTTTCTGAAGTAAACACACCAGTTTTGCAAGTGCAGAGCAGCAGTATATTATATTGTCTTACCTTTAAAACACTTTAAAGGAACCTGCCACTCACCCCTAGAATACAGTTTGAGGAGAGTGGCACTCCCCAAGGCACAAGTGCTTCTTAAGTGCATTCCTGTATCCCTTACTACTATAGCATTTGTGCCCCGGGCAATAAAAATAATCCCAACTGTGATGCACAATTTCATTATATCTTTAAAATGCAGGTTACCAACCCCATGGTGCTCAAAAAATAAATTGCTGTGGGACACTATACACTTTATACACTACTTGGGGAGGCCCATTTATCAAAGGTCGAATTTCGAATTAATGTGAATTTTTTTTAATTGGAATGGCTAATATTCGATCTAATGGTTCCGACCCAAAGATTTATCAAAGGTTGAGGTGATTTTTTGAATGTACTTCGACTAGGGAATAGTCCAAATTCGAAAATTAAAAAAAAATTAGAATATCGAAATTTATCATGTACTGTCTCTTTAAAAATGTCTACGTCGACCATTTGCCAGCTAAAACCTGCCAAATTGCTGTTTTAGCCTAAAGGGGACCTCCATACCCAACCTAAATTTTGGTCGAATAGGTCCGTTTTCGATCGAATAGGTCTGTATTCGGCCAAATTCGAATTATACGAATCGAAGGAATAAAAAAAAACTTTCCACCAATTGACTCCAAATAATAGGTTCTAGGAAGTCCCCCATAGGCTAAAACAGCAATTTGGCAGTTTTTAGATAGTGAATGGTCTAGGTCGAATTTTTAAAGAGACAGTACATGATAAATTTCGATATTCGAATTTTTGAATTTTATTCAAATTTTAATCGAATTTGAACTATTCCCTAGTCGAAGCACACAAAAAATAGCTTGAAATTCTATTCAAGCAGACGTCTTTAACTTTTTATCAAAATTATCTTTCCAAAGTATGTACACATGCAGTCCCTGCAAAGACGCATTGTTATGATTGTATCGATCATATTGAGATACCAAAGTCAAATAAACTGGTATATTTACCCTTCTTGTATTATTCTAAACTCCAAAACCATGGTTTCCATCCATTAATCATTCAATCCAGATAAATGGGTAATGAAACCAATCAGCGCAGGAGTACTGCTGCAAGCTGCTTTTATTGACAACACGACATGTTTCGAGCTTAAAAGCTCTTTATCAAGTGTGAAAAATGTATTTGTGGTACAAAAATAAATACAAGTACAAACCCCACCCCTTAAGTCACATTGGATAACAAGCCACTGCTGGGAGGGATTTCCAGCCTAGCCAGCCAATAAAATTCAAGTCCAAGTTTTCCACGACAATTCAAAGTCCTTGTAATAGTGTATTAGAATCCATCCAGTTAAACTCCATTGTGCACTGTGAAAGTCATTTCCCTTTAAAACCAAGTGGTTAAAATGTTACAAAAAATAGACAAACTACATATGAACCAAAGAACAAAGAGGATAGCATCAAGCGAGGAAGGGTATTGGAATGCAGCAGTGACCCTAGTTGATAGATTCAGCTATAAAAGAGGGTCTACTCTAAAAGATATTTTGTGCCCCGCAGAATCAAAGGAGGTAAAAAGAAAGGATAGGATTTTTAAGAGCACCCCAAATAGAGGGACTTTCCCTTGTTTAAATTGCATGTGCTGCCATTCGATTATTAAAGGGGGAGTAGTACAACATCCAACTAAAGGTTTCAATATCAATCTAAAACACTTTGCGACGTGTAACACAGAAAGCATAGTGTACATGTTGAAATGCCCATGTGGAAAAGTCTACGTTGGGCAAACATATAGACCAATTAAAGAAAGGATAAAAGAACATAGAGGGAATATTACAAACTTTAAAGCAAACACATACACAGATACCCCAGTGTCTCGACACTTTAACCAGAATAGACATAATATGTCACAATTGAAGTGGCTGGTGTTGGAGGTAATCCAGAGACCACGGAGGGGGGGGGGGAAATACCAAGAAACTACTTTTGCAAAGGGAGGCATTGTGGATAAAGAAATTGTGTGCGCTGGATCCATTAGGTCTCAATGACAAATGGAGTATAGCCTGTTTCCTGTAGAACGATGTATGAAATTATTTTCTTTCTTTGACAGATAGCGCTACCTGAATATGAATTTGAAACTTACAGTATGGTAAGAAGCTTTGATAGCAATATATAATGTTACAATTTACTAAATAGGTAGCCTGAATTATATGTCGCAATTAAGCTAGAATTAATGTATCTCTCTAGGGAAAGAGAGTAGAAACAATGTTTCGAGTAACTATCTCTTGAGCAGACCTTTTTGTTAGTGCTGAGGTTCATGTGTAGTTTGTCTATTTTTTTGTAACATTTTAACCACTTGGTTTTAAAGGGAAAGGACTTTCACAGCGCACAATGGAGTTTAAAGGAACAGTAACGTCAAAAAATAAAAGTGTTTTAAAGTAATAAAAATATAATGCAGTGTTGCCCTGCACTGGTAAAACACTGTGTTTGCTTAAGAAACACTACTATTGTTTATATAAATAAGCTGCTGTGTAGCAATGGCGGCAGCCATTCAAAGGAGAAAAGGCTCAGGTTACACAGCAGATAGCAGATAAACTCTTTCTGTCTAATGGTGTTATCTGTTATCCATTTGTTAACCTGTGACATATAGCCGTTTTTCAATTTCCGCCATTGCTCCACAGCAGCTTGTTTATATGAACTATAATAGTGTTTCTGAAGCAAACAGATCAGTTTTACCAGTGCATGGCAACAGTAGATGATATTTTCATTACTTTAAAACACTTGCATTTTTTGGTGTTACTGTTCCTTTAACTGGATGGATTCTAATACACTATTACAAGGACTTTGAATTGTTGTGGAAAACTTGGACTTGAATTTTATTGGCTGGCTAGGCTGCAAATCCCTCCCAGCAGTGGCTTGTTATCCAATGTGACTTAAGGGGTGGGGTTTGTACTTGTATTTATTTTTGTACCACAAATACATTTTTCTCACTTGATAAAGAGCTTTTAAGCTCGAAACATGTCGTGTTGTCAATAAAAGCAGTACTCCTGCTCTGATTGGTTTCATTACCCATTTACCTGGATTGAATGATCATATTGAGATACTGGGGCTATGCAAATCTGACATCCTTTATGCTGTTACTAAACATTAACAATATATAAAGCTGTTGTTCTGGGCTAGAAAACCTGTGTTTTATTCTGCTGACTCTAATTGCAACAAAAGCCAAATTCACTGTGGGAGTACGGAATGCATTTTAGGACATTGTCAGGGAAATTGTTGTCCTGCATGCGCTGTCCTAAGCAAGAGGAATGCCACACGGATGGCTGAGTAGTGAGGAGCGAGGACCCAGGTCAGATGGCTGAGGAGGGAGGAGTGAGGAGCAGGACCTGACAGCTGAGAAGGGAGGAGCGAGGTGTTACTTCTGCTTTGAGGAGGGGGTGAGTGGAAAAGCAGGTGACGTTGCATTCCTCTAGCATAGGAGATCGCATACAGGAGATGGTTTTCCTAATATGCGTTCTGTATGGGAGGGGGTGTCCCAACATTGATTCTAATTGCTAACATGTGCACCTAACATTACTTTTTTTTAATGTTTACATCTCCATTTGATTCATAAATTATTGGTGACTGTAGCTGAATTAGACTTGCAAAGTCCTATGTCAAAGCTCGGTCGCTAGTTATTTTACAGTACAAACTGGTCCTGACGGTGCCTAAAGAAACCTGTTGTAAAGTGTACTGAGCAGCTGTGCTCACAAGGGGTCAGTATATACAAAGCAAATACAGACTGCAGCACTGGAGAAATTATACAGGACAAGTCTATTGCATGGGGTTTCTATAAGGCCCAGCTTAAACTTTACATTGGCTAACTGAACTAAAATTACAAACCAGATTTTCTTAACACTAAAAAAACTGCTATTTTTTTTTTATATTCATATCGATGGAGAAATATGTTTCTTTATCAGTCCTGTAAGGATACAAAAAGTCGCAGAGGAGTTCCATGACCATATAACAGCACAAGGTTGAAGGCTGAGTATTTTTGTACTGGTTAATAAACTTTTAAGTGACTTTTTACTTATATTTATATATTACAACAGGGCATAAATTATTTTTATAATAATGATAATACACAAATTTCAGTCACATGACACAGATTACATCACTAAGTACCGAGTAGAACCAATGACATCAACAAGCACCATTTATATAGTGAATAAAGTACCTCCTCTTGTAAATTATAAGGATATTATAAGTTACCGAGGAGTTTCATGACCATATAAGCTATACAGGTCCTGGAACTCCGAGGTAACTTCTAATAGCCTCATATTTTTGCAACTGGGGGTACTTTATTTATTATAATACACAAATTTCAGTGAGCCATGTGACAGAAATGACATCAGAACTCACCGTTTATAACTGATGACATCAGAACTCACCGTTTATAAGGATATAATTTACAAGATATTCATGGCTTTTGTGCATTATAAGGATATATTTTACAGGATATTCATGACCCTTCTGTATTATATAAAGAATAATATACCCCCTATTTATGACAAAGTCACCGAGTTCTGTAAGGTTATGAAGCCCTAGGGTAACATCATCAAATTTAAAGACCAGGGAAAACATACATCTCTGGTGGGCCCCAAGGGGGTGGGGGGCCCGGTGCGATTGCACTCCAGCAGTTACTGTACGTCACTACCATGGCCATGTTTCCTGTATAGGCACCTGCCTATGGAGACAGCTTTCGGGGAAGCTCTAGGGCAGTGATCCCCAACCAGTAGCTCGTGAGCAACATGTTGCTCTCCAACCCCTTGGATGTTGCTCGCAGTGGACTCAAAGCAGGAGTTTATTTTTGAATTCCAGGCTTGGAGGCAAGTTTTGGTGGTATAAAAACTAGGTGTAATGCCAAACAGAGCCTCAATGTAGGTTGACAATCCACATAGGGGCTACTAAATGGCCAATCACAGCACTTATTTGGCACCTCAAGAACATTCTTCATGCTAGTGTTGCTCCCCAACTCATTTTACTTCTGAATGTTGCTCATGGGTTTGAAAGGTTGGGGATCCCTGCTCTAGGGGATTCAGACAGGTATTAATCAGACTGGCTTGGAAGTCATGCAAATCTGGCATATGAGCTTGGACATGGTTCTCTATTTTTGGGTAACCAATACAGAGGAATTCCGCTGTTCCTTATTCTTTTTTATCGGATTATCAAATGAAAAGCAGTGCAAACATCCCAAAATGACAGAGCATATTGAAGGTAAAACAGGTTTATATTTGATGGCATCTTTATGGAATTGCATGGAAGACTTGCAGCAGCCCAATTGCTGTGTCCCAACTGAGCTATTTCCTAGTGATGGGCGAATTTATTCGACCAGGCGCGAATTCGCGGCGAATTTACGCAATTCGCCACCAGCGAATAAATTTGCGAAAATTCGCGGCAAAAATTCGCCGGTGTCAATTTATTTTTCGAAAAAACGGACGCCGGCGTAAAAAAATGGGCGCCGTTTCGCGAATTTTTCGTTATTTTCACCAGGATTCGGATTCGGCTGAATCTTTCTGCCAGGCCGAACCGAATCTGAATCCTAATTTGAATATGCAAATTAGGGACGGGGAGGGAAATTGAGTGCATTTTTGGAAGGGAAGTAAAGGAAGTAAAGGAAGTAAAAGATGTTTTCCCCTTCCCACCCCTAATTTGCATATGCAAATTAGGATTCGGATTTGGTTCATTATTCGGCCGAATCTTTCACAAAGGATTCGGGGGTCCAAAATAGTGGATTTGGTGCATCCTTAATGCAAATCATAAAAAGAAACCCACATTAGAAGGCCACTTTACGAGAAACCATAGAGTGCAGGCGCTATTATCGGTTCAGGATTCGGCCAGGATTCAGCCTTTTTCACCAGGATTCGGATTCGGCTGAATCCTTGAATATGCAAATTAGGGACGGGGAGGGAAATTGAGTGACTTTTTGTCACAAAACAAGGAAGTAAAAGATATTTTCCCCTTCCCACCCCTGCATATGCAAATTAGGATTCGGATTCAGTTCGGTATTCGGCCGAATTTTTCACGAAGGATTCGGGGGTTCGGCCGAATCCAAAATTGTGGATTCGGTGCATCCCTACCTATTATATAAAAAAACATTTTCAGTAGTTTCATTTTGTTTTCTGTGTAATAATTAGTCCGTGCCTTGTACATATGACTAAGCTGCATAAATCCATACGCAATTCCAATTTTTGCGATTGAAGATTGTGTTAGCTTTCTTTAAGGCATGGTCATGCAAACATTGCAGATAATAGAACATGTACCTGTACATTGAACAACTGACCATTTCAGGTAAGAAAACAAACCTGGCCGCAATACAGTGGGATTTTTATTACTTCTGATCATTTTCCTGATATGACCACTAGGGGTCCCTAGAAGCCTCTGTCAGTTTGTGCCGATATAGAGGAAACTTCCCAGGGACATCCCTTTGTACTGAACTTGTTTATACTGCTGATTAGAAGGACCACCCTCTATGACTGTCAGCCAGTATCCCTTTCTTACCTCCTTCAGCATCTTCCCCAGCTGCTGCCTGCCTTGCACTTATCTAAGGAGTGAGGAATCATCCTGAACGACCTTCAGCCTCAGCTTCTGCGGTCTTCATCCTCCCTCTGTCAGCCAGGAGCAAGGTAATTATATGATCACCATGTCTGATCTTGTGTCAGTGATAAGTTAGTGCCTCCTACGGTTTCCATTCATTAGTTCAGCGTCTCACCCCTTGCTGCACTCTACCGCACTTTTATTATAATTCTATACAGAGCGCCTGATTGCAGGGGCTAACCAAATTACTGCAGCAGCTTTTAGAACTTTTGCTACTTGTGTATCTGTACCATGTAACGTATTAGTGCCAGGACAAACACACAGCGGAGGTGCAAATGTAACAGAATAACAGCAGCAGTTCCATTAATGCAAGGATGCTGGGAGTTGTACTTCTGCAACATTGGCTGTGACAAAGGCTGGATTCCCTGTTATCCTTCAGGAAGCAATCATTAATAATATATGGCATGAATGAAAGAGCAGCCAGTGGATTGTGCTTCCCCTGTTGCTTCTCTATACAAAGATCTATTGAGTGTTTAAAGATTTCAACTTACAATTATCATTTTATATTTATAAAGTGCCAGCACTTATTTCATGGACTTCCAAGATGGTAGTGTCCTCACTGAAGTTCTTGTCTCAGTTTTTGCTTCAACCCTGTCCCATCAGCTTTCTATTGCTGGTTGCGTTTACTACAAAAAAAAAACTGCAGCAATTCTAAGGGGCCGATTCACTAACTTCGAGTGAAGGATTCGAAGTAAAAAAACTTCGAATTTTTGTGCTCCTCGACTATCGAATTGGTGTAAATTCGCCTAAGTAGAATGATTCGAATAGATCGAGCGCAAAAACGCTGCGACTATTCGCCATTCGATAGTCGAAGTACTGGATCGAGCACAAAAACGCTGCGACTATTCGCCCATTCGATAGTCGAAGTACTGGATCGAGCACAAAAACGATGCGACTATTCGCCCATTCGATAGTCGAAGTACTGTCTCTTTTAAAAATACTTCGACTGCCTACTTCGCCACCTAAAACCTACCGAATTGCTTTAAAAGCCTATGGGAAAGTCCCATAGGCTTGTTTTCCAAGTTTTTGATCGAATAAAAAGGCATTCGATCGAATGAAAATCCTTCGAGCGAATATTCGATCGAGCGCCTATTCGCCTGGCGAATATTCACCAATTCGACTATTCGCCAACGCGTGAATTCGCCCGAATTGCCTATTCGATTCTATTCGATTCTATTCCCCAGTCGAATTTCGAGGGATTTAACCCCTCGAAATTCGACCCTTGATGAATTTGCCCCTAAGTGATTCTTCAGATAATGTATTATTTCTATGGAAGGGTTTGCTCTAGGAACTACATGCTATGGCTTGATAAATGTGGTGGATCTGACAGTTGAGTTGTGCTAGGGAGCAACAGCATGTCTAGCATGAATGTGTTCTATAACACTTGCTTCATACATGAAGGGTGTTAGAGTTCTGCAAACATCAGTGTGTGTGGCACATGTGACACACACACACACTAGTGGCATAGTAGCAAAATAAACTCCACTTAAAATGTTGTTAGGTAAGTTTAAAGTAAGTATAAAGTATGTTTCCCTCTATAAAAACACTGAATTTGCCCTCACCAAATCTGAAAACAGAAAGTTGGAAGTACCCTTACATCACGGGGCACATTTACTAATGGTCGAATATCGAGGGTTAATTAACCCTCAATATTCGACCGTCAAAGTAAAATCCTTCGACTTCGAATATCGAAGTCGAAGGATTTACCACATTTCAAACGATTCGAAGGATTTTAATCCATCGATCGAACGATTTTCCTTCGATCAGAAATTTGTTAGAAAGCCTATGGGGACCTTCGCCATAGGTTAACATTGATGTTCGGTAGGTTTTAGGTGGCGAAGTAGTTGGTCGAAGTTTTTTTTAAAGAGACAGTACTTCGACTGTCGAATGGTCGAATAGTCAAACGATTTTTAGTCAAAGTCAAAGTCGTAGTTGAAGGTCGAAGTAGCCAATTTGATGGTCAAAGTAGCCAAAAAAAAATTTGAAATTCGAAGTATTTTTTCTTCTATTCCTTCACTCCAGCTAAGTAAATGTGCCCCCACATGTATATTACATGCCCGCTGTTAAGCATGCATTTGTGTGCTTGTTAAATAACCGTTCCAGTCCATAAAATCCCTCTGACTGGTCAGCCTGAAGGGGTTAACATTGTACCTGATTCTGGAACCTTTGTTTTATAGCAGTGATCTCCAACCAGTAGCTCGTGAGTAACATGTTGCTCTCCAACCCCTTGGATGTTGCTCCCAGTGGCCTCAAAGCAGGAGCTTATTTTTGAATTCCAGGCTTGGAGGCAAGTTTTGATTGTATAAAAACCAGCACTGCCAAACAGAGCCTCAATGTAGGTTTCCAATCCACATAGGGGCTACTAAATGGCCAATCCCAACACGTATTTGGCAGCCCAAGAACATTTTCATGCTTGTGTTGCTCCCCAACTCCTTTTATTTCTGAATGTTGCTCACGGGTTCTAAAGGTTTGGGATCCCTATTCTATAGTGATACAAGACTAGTACAGGTATAGGATTCGTTATCCGGAAACCCATTATCCAGAAAGCTCCAAATTATGGAAAGGCTCCCATGGGTTCCATTTCATGCAAATAATCCAGACATAAAAATAATTTCCTTTTTCTCTGCAATAACAAAACAGTAGCTTGTACTTGATCCAAACTAAGATATAATTAATCCTTATTAAAAGCAAAACCAGGTTATTGGGTTTATTTCATGTTTACATGATTTTCTAGTAGACGGGGAGGCACATTTATCGAGGTCGAATTTTCGAATTCATGTTTTTTTAAACTCCCCTAAACTCCCCTAAATTCACAATTCGACTAGTCGAAGTTTAATAATAAAACCAAATTTTTTAAACTCGAACGAATTTAAGCAACCTGAAAACTCGAATCAAATTTGATTCGAAATTAAAAAAACTCGATTCGAGTTTTTCTCTCCGAAAAAAACTCGAATGTCGGAAAGGCTACAAACATCACCAAAATGATCCCTGGACCTCTCCCATGCAGCAGCTTTTTAGCAGGTAATGCAGCAGGTTTAAGGTGGCGAATAGTCGAATTTGAGTTCTTAAGGGCCAGAGTATGATAAATCTCGAAATTCGAATTAACATTAAAACAATTCACAATTCAAATTTGAGAGTTTTGATCAAAACAAAAATTTGAAAATCCACTTCCACCCTTAATAAATATGCCCCTTAATGTATGAAGATCTAAATTACTGGAAAGATCCATTATCCGGGAAACCCCGGCATTCTGGATAACTGGTCCCATACCTGTACAAAAGATGAAGTGAATGCCCTACTCACATAGGGAAACATTTATTTTTCCAATATTTGTTGCCATATCTATGGCTAGCCTAATTTAGCCTGTGCCAAGGCAGTTCCAATTCTTCCTATCAATGAAGGCTTTAAGGCTTAGTACCTGCAAGACCTTCTATTTAGACTTGCAATTTCAACTTTATGTCCAGAAGTTAAGACAGCAATTCATACAAGCTTTGTGCACCGTTAAAAATGGGTATAAAAAAAATTACAGTTCCGAAAATAAGATCATTTTATATCTTCAGGAAATCGTTTCCCTTTGGCGTTTCTCATTGCCGGTGTGAATGCTATAGCAAAATAAAATAAGTGCGAGGAGATAAAGCTCTCTCAGGGAGAAAACTGCATTGTTTTGCTTTGAAGGGAAATCAATAGGAAGTGAGAAAATAGTGGGAGAAGAATCCTCTTGATAACATGGTGTAAAAAAGGATCATCCAAAGGGTATCAGATAAGCACAGGATAACCATGAAATATTAAAAACAACCTTGAGCAGTGCACGCAAAACTAATATGATTGTTCATTTATAAAAGGGTCACTTTTAATTTACAGGATGCAGTCAGATACGCCAAAATGAAAAAGATTGATAAGTCTATGGGGCTCTTTTACTAATATTCAAATCTCTCTATTTTTCACAGAAAAAAATTGCGGTTTTTCTGTATTTACTTACAGCTCAAAACATGTGAGATTTATTAAAGGGACAGATTTATCAAGGGTCGAAGTGAAAATTTAAAGTTCGAATTTAAAAATTTAAATTTTCAAGTTTGTTAGTGTAATTCGACTAGGGAATAGTTAAAATTTAATTTGAATTTCGAAATTTATCATGTACTGGCCCTTTAAGAATTCAAATATGACTATTCGCCACATTAAACCTGCCGAATTGCTATTTAGCTTATGGGGGATGTCCTGGAATCAATTTGGAGTTGTTTGGAGACATCCTGAAAAAGTTTTTTTTTGGTGAAAAAACTGAAATCAAATTCGATTTTGATTTGAGTTTGCGGCTCAATCCCATTCATCTGAATTTGAGACATTTGATTTTTTTTGAAAAATTTAGATTGGTCTGTTTTTTTTTCAAATTTCGAGTTCATGGGAGTTTTAAAAACTCCCATGAACTCGAAATTCGACCCTTGATAAATCTGCCCCTAAGTGTAAAACCCACGAAAACCTCTAAGAAAAGACTGTGCCAAGTAAAAGTGTCTCGTGAGCAACATGTTCCTTTCCAGCCCCCTGGCTGTTGCTAACAGTGACCCTAAACCAGGTGCTAATTTTTGAATTATTGGCTTGGATAGAAGTTGGCTGAATAAAAAGCAGATGAACTGCCAAACAAAGTCTCCTGTAGGCTGCCAGTCCATATAGGGGCAACCAAATAGCCAATCACAGACATTATTTTGCACCCATAGGAACTTTTTGCCTGCTTGTGTTGCTCCCCAACTCAACCAGAAGAATTCGAGGTTTAATAAATAGGCCCCTAAATTGATAGTTACATAATTAATTTGGATTGAAAAACGACACAAGTGCATGAAGTTCAACCCCTACACATTAACCCCAGTGCAAATATATATATAATACAAATACCTTACATTCACATATATTAAAATATATATGTACACATATCTATATTTCACTAATTGCAGATTTTAAGATTACAAAGGCCTTGGATATTCTAGATCAGGGATTTCCAATCTTTTTTTACCTGTGAGTCACATTCAAATTCAAACACAAACACAAACATAAAGAGTCCCTGGGATGCTAAATACAGAAATGTCACTTATTTGTGTTGTTTAAATACTGGCTGGCAGTTGATGTGCATCAGATGTATTTTTAAAGGTTTTTGTGTTATGTGTACTGTAAGGATTTAGATAATTTATTTCTTTTTGGGGGTTCAGTGTATAAAAGATCTGTTTTGAATCACTTGGTATCAGTCATTTATACATTTTCTTTTATTTTTTTTAAAGTATTTATTCATGAGTGAAAGATGTGAAACCATGAGTTGTGTGAGTTTCCCGTAGACATAGCTTGAGTGGTTTGACCCATAGCATAGAATTCTTATTATCTACTCAGAAACTTGAGTCTACTCAAAATTAGTGATGGGCGATTTTCTCCCGTTTCGATTCAGTCACGAAAAATCGGAAAGATCCCAAAAAAATTGTGCAATTCGAACATTTTCACTAAAAAATCGAGCAATTCGAGTTTTCACAAAAAATCTAGCAAATTTGAACGTTTTCACGGAAAAATCGAGCAATTCTAACGTTTTCACTAAAATCGAGCAATTCAAACGTTTTCACAAAAAAATTTAGCAATTCGAACTTTTCCCCAAAAAAAAAACCGAGCAATTCGAACGTTTTCACTAAAAAAATCGAGCAATTTGAACGTTTTCATGAAAAAATAGATCAGTTTGAACATTTTCACGAAACAATCGTGAAAATCGGAAATTGAGGCTGGCGAATTTTCGCGGGAGATTTGCAAATTTATTCGCCAGTGTTGAAACGTGGAAATTTGCAGCGAATTTGTGCCAGGCGAATTTATTCGCCCATCACTACTTAAAATGCATTAGACTAATAAGTTAAGTAAAAAGAAACGGCAGTAGTAGAGAAATGCTTTGATAACTGAAGGACATTCTTTTGGGATAAAAAGTCTTGAAAAGTTTTAATGAATGTGACAAAAGACCAATCTTCTCCTCTTATACAGTCCACCATTCTTTTCCCACCTGTTCTGCTATTCTCATACTCATCCAGGAGATAGTGGACTTGCAATGAGTGTTTCGGATGCCCTCCATGCTGGTACCTGAACACTATGGGGCAGATTTATCAAGGGTCGAATTTCGAAGATAAAAATACATCGAAATTCGACCATTGAATTAAAATACTTCGAATTCGAATGGCAAATTCAAACTTTTTTTCATCTAATTTGGCTATTCTGCAGTCGAAGTAAAATTGAAACGATCGAACGATTAAATCCTTCGAATCGAACGATTCAAAGGATTTTAGCGATCGAACGAACGATTTTACTTCGATTAAAAAAACTTAGAAAACTGCTCTAGAAGGTCGCCATAGGCTAACATAGCACTTCGGCAGGTTTAATTTGGCAAAGTATTGAAATCGAAGTTTTTTTAAAGAGACAGTACTTAGATTATCGAATGGTCGAATATTCGAACTATTTTACTTCTAATTCGAAATCGTAGTATCCTATTCGATGGTCGGAGCATCCAAAAAATTACTTCGAATTTAGAATTTTTTAACTTAGAAAATTCCCTCGAATTCACTTCGACCCTTGATAAATCTGCCCCTAAATGCAATTTATTCACATACAGGAGCATACATACACTGAGGGAGGGGGAGGATGAGATAGCACAACCAATAATTACTCTTTATCTACAATAAACAATCACTTTTGCTGGCATTTTTCTGTGTATGATAGACAGCATGAGGAACGGTTGGGGTGTAATACCAAACAAGAGATGAAGTTGTAGTTCTATAAGAATTGCTGCATGCTATCTTTCCTAAAAATACCATAAATGTTACAGAACATATTCTCTTGTTCACATAGAATGGAAGCTGCCAATAAGGAGTATTTTTGTCAAATGGATAAAAATTGATCGTCGGATCTATGAATCTTCGGAGAATGTAACTACAGAACTTGACAGTTGCAACAATGGGAGCCAACAATTCAAGTAAAACCCCCGTGTGTGATGAAAATGAAGAAGGTAAGGAGGACACAATATTAGCTTTAACTAGCTCAATGTCTTTACTAATTAGTAGTAGTTTATGTTTCTCTGCATGCAAGCGATTCACAATGCCAGATGTGAATACAAATGTTGGGATGATCTGTTGGTATCAGGCTTTATCAAGGTTGCTAGATGGTCATAAGAGATTTGCTTCTCAAATGCGCTGATAATAGCATCACAAATCAATACAAAAACTTGAATGCTATCAATCCATTAAAATATTCCTTTGAAGCCTTGCTCAGAGTACCTTTTCCTGATTGTTATTTGCTGCATGTTGCTGGAGCCCTAGGTTACAGTATATTGCCAATAGAGTAGCCACAACAGTGCAAGCTAGAAGCTCTCTCTGTTTGTTTAGGATAACAGCTGCCATATTAGCTTGTTGTGACATCACTTCCTGCCTGAGTCTCTCCCTGCTCACTCATAGCTCTGGGCTCAGATTACAGCAGGGATGGGAGGAGGGAGGCAGGAAAAGGGAGGGGGGAGTGGGAGAAGGAAACTGAGCATGCTCAAGCCCTAGCCCTGGAGTTTTATGATGAAAACAGGAAGTCTGATACAGAAGCCCATGTGTACACAATAGAAGGAAAGAAATGTGGTGTTTCTTTTGACAGAGGACTCAGAGCAGCATTATTTTGAGGGGTTACTGGTGTATTTATATAGACCTTTCTGATAAAGCTTACTTCATTTTAGCCTTTCCTTCTCCTTTAAAGGAAAACTATACCTCCCAAACAATGTAGGTCTCTATAAAAAGATATTGCATAAAACAGCTCATATGTAAAATCCTGCTTCATGTAAATAAACCATTTTCATAATAATATACTTTTCTAGTAGTATGTGCCATTGGGTAATCATAAATTAAAAATTACCATTTTAAAAAATAAGGGTCGCCCCCTGGGATCCTACTATTCACTGTGCACACAAACAAACCATACTTGTTAAGTCACATGAGCCAATTAACAGACAGGGTTCTGTCTTTTGCTGAAACTCATGCAAAATCGTCAGATGTCAGGGGGAATGCAGAAAATCTGGTAACTCCCCTTAAAATAGAGTAGGTTGACAGCCCTGCTGCAGTGCTCACAAGATACTTCAATAATTAATCATTCATGAGCTCATTAGATATTAGCACAGTATTATTAAATACCTTGAAGCACATCATAAAAACTCACTGATCCATTTTTTAAGGGTTCAATGTGCATGACTGCTATATTTGCTTTTTTGTTTCCCATAATTCTCTTATCACCTTCAGTTTGATACGGGTAAGATGGCATTTATTGACAGCAATACCATCTGTTATATATTGGCTTGGAAGATCAAGTTTTGCACTATTGCATTATTCTTTCCTCTAGACTGGAGCCCAAATGAATGCGTTGAGGCACAAGGTTGAAACAATTGGATTAACTACCACGTTTCCATAAATACAGGTCTGGCTATTGTATCTGCAGAAAGGTGTCCAATTAATTCAACACTTAGGGGCTGATTTATCAATGTTAGCAATTGGGATTTTATCAAACTCAAATTGTAACTGCAATTCAAGTATTTGTCAAGCTAGCAAAACTTGAATGCAAAATGTTGGTATCTAAAAGCTTAGGAGGTCATGAAGAAGTCAATGGGAGCTGTCCTAGACAAAATGCAAAGGAACAGTTCAGTGTAAAAAAAACGGTGTAAATAGATGAGTTTGCAATTGATCCTCAGCATTCAGCTCAGATTCAAAAGCAACAGATATGACCCATGTGGCTCTCCCTCACATCACTGGTTGGTTACTGCCTGGTAACCAGTCAGTGGAAACTAAGAGAGCTGAAAAGCAGGAAGTAGTGTTCTGGCTATTATGTTACACATCCAGTCCCTCCAGCCTTTATACATTACATTTTTGGCTAACTAACTATATTGAATTTTTTATTTTATTTTGCAGAGCCTATCTATTTACCCCGTTTTTATTTTTATACCGAACAATTCCTTTAAACTATTTATTTAATTCAAGTTTTTGAGTTTTTCTATGCCTGTTATTTTTTTTTCAATGACTTTATGCATTTGAGTTCTAATATTTAGATTTTTTAATAAATAAGGTAACATTCACAAATCCGAAATGAAAAAAAAAATTGGCATATTATATATTTTCACTCAAAAACAAAAACTTTGAATTTGTAGTTATCAACTCTGTCATTGCAATTATAGACCTTGCACATTATTTGTTAATATTATGTATTAATTATGAGTTTAGTTGAGAATATGTAAGTGGATGGATTATGAATTCGGCTGAAAATATGTAAATCATTACAAATACATCTAAATAATTTAGAGAAAAATAATCAGTATCAGTAAAAAAGTTATAGGGGGAATGTAATAAAAGTCAACAGAATAGCTGCCATGTGAAATATTTTACTTTTGGGAGAATGGTTATTCCTTTGCACAAATTTAACATTTTGCAGATATGGAAACTATTTAGCAACCTCATCGGCCAGTTGAAGAAAGATTGCACATTTCATAGATGCCCTTCAAGGGGTCATTGAAATGGTGCAGCATATAGGGCCCATGATGGGGTGAGCAATATTGCCTTAACCCCACAGGTAGTTTTGTAACATATTTTGGGTTGGGCGTTAACCAAGTTATGAATCAAAAAGGAGTTTGGAAAGTGGATTGGTGACAAATAGGAGGTAAGAGTAATGAAGGCATTAAAGGAGAACTATAGAAGTAGCTAGAAATTTTGTACATTATGTTTTGGGCTTCTGTACCAGCTCAAGGCAACCAAAGAAGATCTGTGCCTCCAAAGATGCCCCTGTAGCTCCCCGTCTTCTTTTCTGCTCTGTGCTTTGAAAATGTAGTCATCAGTTTTGTCATTCATGTTATAGAGCTTGCTCATTATTTAATATTGTAGAGGAATGATGATTAGTGATGGGCAAATTTGTGCCGTTTCGATGAAAAATTTGTGAAACACATTGAAGTCAATGGGCATTAAAATAATTTTGACGTGCGTCAATTTCAATGCCCGCAACAATTTTTATACGCCTATTTTGTCCAAATGCATTAAAGTCAATGGGCGACGAATAATTTTGACGCGCACCAATTTTTATGCCCACGACTATTCTGACACGCACCCACATTTTTGCTGCAGTTTCCCGAATGTATTTGCCGGTGGCGAAATGCGGAAATTCGCTGCGAATTCACATCGCAAATTCGGCCATAATATAATGTAGGGACCGAAACTTTGAATAAATCCACTAATTTTTCACAAGACCTGTGAGTGCGATTGTTTTTCTAAAACTTAATATGTTGCAACAATTTTACCAGCACCCAGGCATTTTTCCTTATGTTTTTTGAGTGCACCAGAACAGGACTATATATAGATATATAGATATATAGATATATAGATATATAGATATATAGATATATAGATATATAGATATATAGATATATATACAGTATATATTGGTATCTGTTGATGAGTAAGTCTAAAAAGTTGTATGTAACTGTCAATGACATAGCTAAAAAAGGTCCCAGTTGAGGACTGAAATGTTTACTGAATAAAGTAACTGTTGTTATACAAAGTTCTCGAGTGATCATCAGCATAGGATGATTTATAGACAACTATAAAACATATCAGTACTTTGATCAGGCACAGATCTTCCAATTACGTATGCAGGAACTCGATGAGTTCAACTTTCCAACATCAACATGTTTATTACTTGGTTCAAACAAGACCTGGGGACATTAAACCACTCCAAATATAATTATACTCCAATGAACTTAGATTTAATTGCACTCTTTATTAAATGAAATGGCAGTACAGAATGTTCCATTGAAACCTCATTCCGTGCCTTAACTTTTTATTAGATTTTAGCTGTACAAAAGCTACAGATTCTGGGTGATCTAAACCCATCTTTATTTGGAATAAAAGTAGCATATTACACAATAACAGAGTTTAGTATCTTAATACTGGGAAGCCAAATGTGTGTTGCCAAAAACTAAATGTTGAGTTGTTTTGCAGACCATCAGGTTGGGATGTAAAGGGACACAACTTTATTATAAGTATATAGCAAGTTTACAAACATATAATTATAACCAATTACTGTAGGTTACACAACATTTTTAGTAAAATCAATATTATTACCAGCACCCTTGTGTATTTTCTAGGGGATTTACCCCAACTCCTTGGCAGTTAACCCTAATGGTAAGCTATGACAATACAAACACAAGCATCTGAAGAGGCTTCTAGAGGCTTGTGTAGCTTCTTCTGCTTCATCTAGTAAAATATATAAATCAGAAATGGCACATTGGGACTGATTTTTTTCACAAATATAACTTCCAACCAAACTGTGAGATCCTCAGTTTGTAAGTGGGCTCCCTAACAAGCAATTTGGTCTTTCATATTTAATATTTTTTTATTGGTTTTCAGTATAACAAATGAAAAAATGCAATAAAGTACAACATGTATTCAGCTGTAAGTTTGTCCATGTCTGATTATTTTTCGTCGTTCTTAGTGAAACAATCCCATATATGGTCAATTACCATGAACTCTCAAGATAGACTGTTTCAGTGTTAATCTAACAGCTGGCATTGTTTAGAATAATGAACGAGAGGTGAGTTGGTGAGAAAAACAGAGAGAGAAGGAAGGGAAGGATGATTTAAAGTAAGAGATAGATATTTTGAAATCAGTAAAATATTACCAGATGACATCTGATGGGTCACGCTGCTCAAGTAGCTCCAGAATCACCATGTCAAGATCCGGGTTGGACGCTTTCCAGGAACTGGGCCCACGGATACCACTCCAGCTCACCCTCATAGCTCCTATCCAGAATTCTATCTCTGATAGATTCCATTGTTCATGTCCAATTTACTTTGGTTATCAGCAATTGCCTATCAGGTAATAGTGGCCTTTTCCAGTTTGCTGCCAGGAGAGATCTTGCTGCTGTCAGGATATGTGTAGCTAATTTATGGGATTGTTTAGAGTTTATAGCATCAATTTTCATGCCTAAGAGAAATGTTTGTGGAGTTGCTGTAATAGTGCTGTGTAGGACCTCGGAGAGCAGAGTGGCTACCAGAATGTTGGGCTACTGTGCAGGACCACCGTGTATGTATAAAAGACCCTTGTCGCCACAGCCTCTAAAGCAGAAGGCATGATCCGGATCGTTAGTCAATTTACTTATGCGTGTTGGGGTATAGTACCATCGAAAAACAATTTTATACGCTTTTTCACTGGACGTTGCGCATATAGATGTTTTTTTGGCATTGTCCCAAACATATGACCATGTCTTATTTGGGATTGTGAGGTCTAAGTCTGTTTCCCATTTCGTCATGTAGGGTTGACGTATGTCAGTGGTATCTGATGACAGTTGGCTATATAATACTGATATCAAATGTGCTGGATAGGAGTGTTTGAAACAAATTGATTCAAAGTAGGTCATGGGCAATTTGGTCTTTCATACAATAGATAAGTAGCAACAGTAGAAAGCCATGCTAGAGAATGACCCTCATTCGTGGGCCCATGGGATGAAAACATAACCTTACATTTTATGGGTTTATATTGCTTCTATGTAAAAAAAAAGTTATCAAATATACTTTTTATGAGCATGTCTTTCAATGTTCAGTAGTTACAAAGGACTGGAACCGCAGTGTAACCCATACTCTTAGTTTATACAAGTGTTGCTTGGTTTTATCTATTGCTTTACATTATTATGAGAAACACAGTGCCAGTAATATACTGTAAATGCCTTAACACTCACTGCCAATTATTTCCCAAATTTGTTACATTTATTATAAATCATCTGACTGCTGCATCCTCAGCTTGGCTTCCACCAATTACCACTTAATGTAATTAAATGCCTTTGCATTTTTGCTGCTTCATAGCTGGCACATAAACTCAATTTAGAAAAAATGGTATCTTATGATTACCATCAGGCTGAATATTACTGAAAGCATGTGCTGAAGGACATATGCTCCAATTCTACCCCATAGGAAGATAATATGAATGACTTAATAAATACATGTAATATATTGGAAAAAGGATCGGTTACCCAATTCCAGACACCTACCAAAGCTAAGTATTTGCCAGCAGTAGCAGGACCATCATTTTATTGAGTTCAATAAACTTATAGTTCTCATAGCAATTCTATGTTGTCCATCATAACTCACTGTGAGAGTTATAAGAGCCTAAAAACCCCATTTCTTTTAAAGCATACAAGAATGCTAAAGTACTAACATATTCTGAAACTTTATGAATCTTTAAATTGGGTGAGATCAGTACTGTTTCACATTTCTTTGGGGAGCTGGCTTACTGAACGATAGAAGGCTTTATCCTAGGATTACCAGTGTTATAAAGGGGATATATACCCACCCATATAAAGTAGAAGTCAGGGTGCTATTCTGAGCATTTTTGTTATTTACATTATTAGTTTTTACATTCCGTTGTATTACCAGTTGGTCCCTGCTTACAGTATATCATTAATGTGTACAGTTAATAATGTCTGTGCTACTAATATTAATACGTAATGATATATATAGGGTACTGCACACTGAGAACAACAGATGGAAATGTAATAACTGCATCAATTTTTTTTTTCCATTCCGGAGAGCCTTAGCAAACAATCAGCATTTTTTACAGCAAACCAGAAATGGGCGGAACCTTTGCGATACCTGATTATATTACCCCCTAGGGGTATATATATGGAAATATAAACAACTAAAGTAATCAAGTAGCAAGTTAAGGGTATTTCTCATCTAAGTTTCTACAATTTTGACATTAAGGGGCAGATTTATCAAGTGTTGAATTGAAAATTAGAATTCAAAATTAGAATTTTTGTTATGGTCAAAACTGTCAAATTTGGCTAGGGAGTTGTTCAAATTCAATTAGAATTTTTGAAAAAAATTGAATTCCATTTTTGAGATTTAGCATACTCTGGCCCTTTATGAACTTGAATTTGACTACCTAAAAACTGCCGAATTGCTGTATAAGTCAATGGGAGATGCCCAGGGATCAATTTGGAGTTGTTTTCAGCTGTTCTTTCTCCAAAAAAACTCAAGTTTTTTAAATTCAAATCTAATTTGCTTCTAATTCGATTTGAGTTCTTGGGTCAATTTAATTCAACAGAATTTGAAAAATTTCGATTGGTCGAATTTTGAATTTATGGGAGTTTGGGGGAGTTTTTAAAAACTCACATGAATTCAAATTTCGACCTTCGATAAATGTGCCTATAAAAGTAATTGTGGGGGGGGGACCGCATCACGCCATGATTGAGTGAGCATGCATAACTCAGGAGCTCCGTGATACAGACTGATTAATTCTCTTGAAGATTAGCTATCAGCGCTAAAAAAACCTACAGATCAGAAGAATAACTATAACTAAAGGTGCAACGAACGATGGGGAAACACAAGCCGAAAGAGCTGCAGATCACAATGTCTCCCTTCCTGCAAAAAACATCCGGGGACAAATAACTCAGAAGCCAAGATGGCGGCACATCTCCATACTCAGCTGTGGATGAGGACTCGCCAGCCTCTTCTCATAGCAAAGGCAGTGCATCTGTACAACAAAAGGCATGTCAAATTCTTGATATGCATATGCCTAATACTGATTCTATGGATAGTTTATCAGTCACTCCATAAACACTAGCTCACCAGCTCTCTCAACTTAAGAAAGGCCTCACTGTCACTCTTACTAAAGCAGTTACAGCTACAGCCATTAGGGACATACATCATGATCTCAATGAACTGGGAGAACGTACTGATAAACTGGAATACATTACAGATGATTTGGCACAGAGACAAGCTAACTTAGAGGAGGAATAAGCAACACTTACTGAGGAAATACTCCACTTAAAAGTATGTGTGAAGATCTTGAAAATAGATCTCAGAGACAAAATTTGTGTATAAGGAGAGTCCCAGAGGAGACAGAGGAACAAGAGATCCCATAATACTTAAAGGAATTGTCAGTGTAAAAATAAAAACTAGGTAAATAGATACACTGTGCAAAATAAAACATTTTTCTAATATAGTTAATTAGCCAAAAATGTAATGTATAAATGCTGGAGTGAATGGGGGGCACATTTACTAAGCTCGAGTGAAGGATTCGAAGTAAAAAAACTTTGAATTTGAACGATTCAAACTAAAAATCATTCAACTATTTGACCATTCGATAGTCGAAGTACTGTCTCTTTAAAAAAAACTTTGACTACCTACTTCGCCACTTTAAACCTACCGAGCATCAATGTTAGCCTATGGGGACCTTCGCCATAAGGTTTCTAAGCTTTTTTTGATTGAAGGAAAATCCTTCGATCGATGGATTAAAATCCTTCGATCATTCGATCAAAGTATTTGCAGTAAATCCTTCGACTTTGATATTCCCTCGATATGTGACCCTTAGTAAATGTGCCCCTGGATGTGTAACATAATAGCCAAAACACTACTTCCTGCTTTTCAGCTCTCTTGGTTTACGCTGACTGTTTACCCTGGTTACCAGGCTATGACCAATCAGAGACTTGAGGGGGGGGGGGGCTCATGGGTCATATCTGTTGCTTTTCAATATAAGCTGAATGCTGAGGATCAATTGCAAACTCACTGAACAGATATGTCCCATGTGGGCCACTCTTCAAGTCGCTGACTAACTCAGAGTTATAGAGCTGAAAAGCAGGAAGTAGTCTTCTGGTTATTATGTTAGACATTCAGTCACTCCAGCCTTTATACATTACATTTTTGGCTAACTAACTATATTAGAAACATTTTTTTATTTTGCACAGCCTATCTATTTACCCAGTTTTTATTTTCACACAGTTCCCTTAAAGGGTCTTTTCAGAAAATATAGCACATCGCTAATTGGGACCCAAACCACCTTTAACTAAATCTCCCAGAGATATTGTAGTGTGTTTTCACTATTTCACACAAAAGGAATCTGTAATCCCATGGGCAAGGTCACATGCCTCACATGAATATCTAAACCACAAGATTCAGATACAGGTATTTCTCCAATTACTTTAGCAAAGAGTAAAGTATCATTAGGGTTACCCATTCAGACTTATAGTGCAACATTGTGGACAGTGCTATTCTTTGTTTAGCTTGGACTAGCGACAACAGTTCCCACAAGTCCTGGGTCTTATGGCAGTCACAAACTGCACATTCTACGTTTGTAGAAATTTGGGTTTCAAGAAGGGTCTAGGCACAAATAGGCATGTTGTAGAGCAGATCTGGCCTGTGGACTTAAATAACACTGTTTGCAATTTTTACATATTGTGAGTGTGCAGTTTATGTTTTTGTTTCTGCATGTGTGTGTGTGTTGAGGCAACACACACAAGTGATGCTGCACTCCTCAATAAGTGAATCCCTATACTAAATAGAAAAAAGAACCTCTCCCTTTTACTGGTAGAGTGTGAGCCGCCCTCCATTGTGTTAGGGATGCACAAAACGTTGTGTGGGAGAATGGAGTGCCACCAAGCTGTTTATTGAAAGGGGCTACAAGAGCAATACAATCCTTCCTGCTAAGGCTAGGACATCCTGACCTTAACTCTTCACATTTCATTGGGTAGGAATTAGTGCAGATAAAGTTAATGATCAATTACTAAATTTAACAAAACTTTATTTAATAAAATATGAACAGTAAGCACTGGCAGTTTCTAAAGAATCATTTCTTGCAGGGTTACTAATCCCTATTGATTTACATATTTTATGACAAACATAACATATTTTTACCAAATACACAAAAGATATTACAATTCATTTTGTTACTGCTCTCCGTGGGTTTTTTTTTCTGATGAAAACAGTGGCATCTTAATAAAATTTGTGCTGGCGCATTGTATAACTTAGAATATCTTGTTTCTGCTCGGCGTTGATTGATCACAGTGGGTGCTGACTCAATTCTAGCCATTACAGGCTGTAACTATATACATTTGACTGCTTTATGCACCAAGGCATCTTGCTGAACTTCTGAGAAAGGCGTATTTGTTTGGATGGTATTTTTGCATGAATTGCTTTAATAAGTTTAAGATGTATATTATAAAGGTAAAAGGCAACTGCAGAGGTGAAGACTTACCTGATGCTGATTTGCAGTGGTTACAGTGCATGAAAAATCTTTATAAACCAATTTATTTTATTTATGTAAATGCTGTTTGCTCAAGGTTTTGGCTCATCATCAGGAATCTAGCGAAAAAAAATTGGTGTATAAGGGGAGTCCCAGAGGAGATATGGGCATATACAATTTTTACATATTGTGAGTGTGCAGTTTATATATATATATATGGGGGGAGCCATCGTTGTGTTGGACACAGAGATGTATGTTAACGAGATATTACGCCAATTGTCAGATGATACAGTGTATATGGTTCTGAAGGGTGACCCGACAGAAAGTTTCAAAAGAGAATTTGATAAATTGTTGCTGGATGGTGTACAAAATTTAACTATTACTGAATCCTCCAGAAAATATATGACGATACAATTCCCTATTGTTCCTCTAATCTACGTACTACCCAAAATTCATAAGGACCCTATTAACCCGCCCGGTAGACCGATTGTGGCGGGTATAGGGTCCTTAACCAGCAAAGCTGCGGAAGTATTGGATAAAGTACTTACTCCTTTATTTAAACAGACGAAATCTTTTATCCGTGATACGGGTGATTTTCTTGAGAAGCTTTCTGGTATACAGTGTGCGGGTGAAGAGGTTAGACTTGCCACGTTAGACGTGGCAAGTTTATATACATCTATCCCCCACGATGAAGGTTTGAAATCAGTTAAATATCTATTACAAGGGAGTGTTCAATATTCTGAGCGTGAGATTGACTTTTTTATTGAATTGCTGAGATTCATATTAAACAGAAATTACTTTAGATTTCGGGACAAATATTATTTACAGACCCGGGGGACGGCCATGGGCTCCAAGGTCGCCCCGGCATATGCCAACTCATTTATGAGCTGGTTTGAGGAGGGACACGTCTATCGGAATGTGCTCTTCGCCAGCCACTGTGTGGCTTGGTGGAGGTACATCGATGACGTGTTCCTTCTATGGCGGGGTGACCTGGAGTCTCTGTCCGCCTTCCTGGATGTACTTAATGGAGCCCATGTAAATATAAAGTTCACTATGACTGAAAATTTGCAAGAAATAGCATTCCTTGATGTTTTAGTCTCACGCTCAGATATTGGATTTAACACTCAGATTTATACAAAGCCGACTGATCGAACCAGCTACTAGACTATGACAGCCATCATCCCCCGGGGGTAAAGAAATCGATTCCCATTAGTCAGTTCTCTAGAATATACAGGATAACAAGTGATCCAAACACTCGCGAGAAAGATTTGGAAAATATGGAAAAAAAGTTTCTACAAAGAGGATATCCAAAGGAGGTGATAGAGAGAAATAAAGGTAAAGTTCAGTCTAGAAACTTAGGCTTTACGAGACAGCGAGAGGATAATCAGATTAACCAGAAAAGAGTTACTTTTGTTTCACAGTATAATGAATGTAGCAATAATTGTAACAGGATCCTGAATAAACACTGGCATCTTCTGAGGGAGGCCTATCCTTCTGTTAAAGAATTTCAACAAATGCCACTAATGTCCTATCGACGGAACACAACTATAGGTAACAGGATGGTAAAAGCAGATGTTCGCTCTACCCCCAGGAGAGAAACATTCCTTGGCCCTAGAAGGGAGGGTATGTTTAAATGTAAGGGCTGCACACAATGTAAATATGTATTAGTGGGTCCTGAGTTCGGGGATTCAGATAACAGTCGAACCTATAAAATCAAGGGGTTTAATACATGTGATACGAACTTTGTTGTGTATATGCTTGTCTGTCCATGTGGTTTGATCTATGTTGGGGAAACCACCCAGAAGGTCAGGGATAGGTTCTCCCAGCATAGGTCAACCATTAACACTAAAAATAAGTCTTTACCTGTCTCGAGACACTGTGTTGAAGCTGGACATACTGCAGATGATCTCAGATACAGAGTGATTCAGCATATACCTCCTCCAAAACGAGGTGGTGATCGCAATTTAATATTGAAAAGAACTGAGGTTAAATGGATCTATAGGTTGAGGACCCTCTCTCCAAAGGGACTCAATCGAGATTTTGATTTACATCTATTTCTGTGAAAATCATTAATATGCAAAGTATTCACAAATATCCAAAGTTTGATATACATGCAGATATACATGATGTTATGTGTTAATTTTTATGTTAACTATTTATATCTACCTGCAGAACATAAGTTTTTTCATATTTGGGTACATTTTAACTATATGCAAATTTTCCATGGTTGCTATGAGAGCTCCTAGGGGCTTGAAGTATGTTGCTTCTTTTTGCGAATGCGCTACTTGATATCCCTTTTCTTATGAGCGCGCAATTTGACGCTGCTCTTTTTGGGTGTACGCAATTTGACGCCACTTCCCTTGAATGCGCGCGACCGAATGCCGCGTGTAACCAAGGGGACTGTGCGTCATTTCCGCCCATACGCTGTAAAGCGCGTCAACATGGACGCAATTCTGTTAAAAATTCTTTTCAAGACTACACAGAGGGGAGAGGCTTGAGAAAGGGGACTGGATGCCCCCGAAACGTTATGCTTATACCTATGCTGGAATTATTTTAAGCGTTTTTAATAAATGCTAAGTTTTAACCACTGATGTGTGCGACCCTGTTGGACTGATTGTATGCTGTTTGGCGGAGTGACTCTTCCGCAGTTTGGGTCTGGGCACCATTGAAGAAAGTTATATAAGAATAATTAACCAATTTACGGATGGATTGTGCAACACAAAAGTTGGAAAATTATATATATATATATATATATATATATATATATATATATATATATATATATATATACACAATTACAAGAGTCCTCAGCACTCAACCCATTATCAATATATTTAAGACAGAGACATTTTGTGCATACTGCTACTGAAAAATGCCTTACCCTTTAAACAAAACAGGGATTGTTTGTCCATATATTGCAATATATATATCAAAGTCATCCCATATCTGGCCAGTCCTACACTAAATTTTCATCTGATTCATTAAGAATTCTATTGCTTCATTATACATTTTACAAAGGGACTAAGTTTTACCTGCAACTTACTAGCTGCTTTCAAAGTAAAACTCCCAAACTTGGCTGCCCTTTTATTAGACACCAGTGGGATCACCTGACTATAGTTGGAGAGGGTGGGAGCTACAACATATATATACATACAGTTCAGGCTGTGGTGCACTCCAATCCAGCAGAGTTTTACTGCCTGGGTGCTTTCATATATAGTGTAGATAGTCGTATTCCAAAGAATGACGCACTCCAGGACTTCATAATGAGATCAAGCAAAGTGAAGTTTTATTTGTCAACGTGATCTCATTATGAAGTCCTGGAGTGCATCATTCTTTGGAATACGACATATATATATATATATATATATATATATATATATATATATATATATATATATATATATATATATATATAATGCATTTTCAAAGACCAGCAACACCGGGATTTTTGTGCAAAACAAAAATATTATATTTATGTGAGCATATACAGTCAATGTGACGTTTTGGTCCACTCTGGGACCTTTCTCAGAGATATACAGTAATATCACATGGGGGATAAGGCATGTTGCATTTGTGAAATTTCTATAGAATAAAAGAAAACATTAAAACTTATTTGATCTCTCAAACATTAAAGTTTTTTTATGCTTTTGTTGAAAACCCCATAGTATGCCAAATAAGTTATGTTGTTTAATATTGCATTGGGTGAAATAGCTATGGTAATAATATCTATAATAATGGTGGCCTGTTGCCCCTAGTAATGCAAGTTTCCTGTTAGAGGACTCGTGTTGGGGGCTAGTTTTTGTGTTGCCAATAAGGGTAAGCCTTTACATTGTGGTTGATTAAATCTATGTGTGCAACACCAGCCATTTTGTCCACACATATATCCAGACCTGTTTGAAGGTATTTAAAAATCTCAGCTGTCAATAATATATATTGTCTGTCCTGCTTCCATACCTAAGGCACAGAGGCAGGGCAGGCAATGAGTTTCCTTTTCCATTCTGCATTACGTGGATGTCACTGCACTCCTCACACTCTCCCTCCCTCCCCACCATCTAATTGTGTAGCCAATGTGTAAGCATGGGCATCAGGTCCTCCATTTTGGCACATAAATAAGACTTCGAAGTAATACAAAGCTTGCCTTAATAACATTGTCTACGCAATATGGTGGCGCTATATAAATACATGTTAATAATAAAATGCCTGCTTACTGTGATTGTGAATTCCAAGACTAAATACAACAAAGATTTACATATCTTATATAGTTAAAGTACAATTTATTTTGCTTAACAGACCCAATAGAAAAGAATTTGGATTTATTTCTTAGGGTGACAGGTCCCCTTTAAAATGAAACCTGAGAGCTTGTCTATTGGCTGAATTTCTCAGTTGAAGATCAGAACATACATTTGTAGCTCATGATTCCAATCCATATAGACCGCACAATGTTACATCCAACCATACAATCCCCACCCTTATTGTTAGTCCAATCCCTTTCTGTGTCTACTGATTGGGACTAACAGGGCTGGATTTACATAGTGGGCACCCCTAGGCCCACTGCCGTTCGTTGCCCCTGACAGGAGCAATGGGGATTGGTGCATGGGAAATTAAAAAAACAATTGTATCTTCAGCGCATCTCCAGTGTTTTTGAACCAATGTGGGTGTGGTTGGGCAGCATGCCACCCCCTAAAATCCTGCCGCCTAGCAAGTGCTGTGTGCAAAGTGTAGTTTCAGGCACAAATTACCATGTTTTATACCCATAAGGCAGCATCCCCCCCCCCCCAGAATTAAACTCATGTAAGAAGTTGTACGTGTGGCAATTGCATAAATGGGATGCAAGTTTTGGCTAACATTTTCAGAGTTAGGCTGCCTCTCCAGGAGAAACACGTTTTTTATGATAGTGCCCTTTAATTATACAAAGTGAAAGGCATTGAGCCCTATTAACCTTAATCTAGCAATAGTTTCTATTGTACCTCCTCTTCTAAGATTCAACGTATCACCTTTACTAAGATTTTGTTGCAGATTGCTATAAAGTAATTTATCCTTGTTGGATTAAAAAAGATGAAAGGTCATTGTACCTTTAAATTTAAGACCTGTCAAGGAGCTTGAGTCCCATTAAACTGTCAGTTTCATTGTAGCACAGCAGCATCTATATTAATGTACTGATTGCATGACAGATTGATTACAAAATCTGCCGAAGCAGTAATCAACATAACTAATGCTAATCTGTAGTTTCAGAGACTGTTGCTAATTTTACCCAAGAAACCCTAGTCAGAAATACCTGCCTCACACTCGCATGGAGCTTCCATTCAACACAATTGTTTCCTAGTCTGAACACTTTTTTAAAGAATATTGCTAAATGAATACAAGGATAGAACATTTTGCAAAGGTGAATAACTCTAGAAAGCATTTTTTTATATCTTAATCCTTCCACTCCAGTTATTTTGGTAATGTAAAGGTATATAAGATATATGTATATAATATGTGGCTCTTGTACCAAGCATTGTATGGCATTCCTGATGCTTTGGATCACTACCCTGTGTTTATGCCTTTTAAGAGCTAACATAAAATAACATTGAATGGTTCTTCAGTAAAGTAATGCTACAACGTTCTGCATTTGGTTTACAAAAATAACTGTAAGATGGGACAAAAGTAATCTCACATTCTGACTATGAGGCACATTTAGCAATTTGAGGAGCCAAGTGCTCCTCCAGGTGAAAAAACTTTAGTCACGTCTGGGAGACACAGTCCTATTAAGGCAGGGCTAAGATGGTCAGCAATGATGCCCAGGTATCCTATGTGTAACACACTTTTCATTACTGAACCACAAGAATGGAAGAATGGACAGGACATGCGCCATATTTGGGTTTACACTAAATTGTGTAGATAATTTGCATTTATATTATTTCTGCCAAAGTGCATAACCTTGCTTTTATCAACACTCAATCTCATTTTCCAGTTTAGACAAATCACTTTGCAAAGTGGCAGCATCCTGCATGGAACCTATAGTTCTGCACAATTTTGTATCATCTGCAAAAATAGAAACAGTACTTTCAATGCCCACTAGTGATGGGTGAATTTGGGGTGTTTTCCTTTGCCGAAAAATTTGCAAATTTCCTGCGAAATTCGCAAAATGGCGAAAAATTTGCATAACTGTGCCGGCATCTAGTTTTTGATGCCGGCATCCGTTTTTGACGCCGGCTTTCATTTTTTTGGATGCTGTCGTCCGGTTTTGGTAAAATTGCGCCGGTGTCCATTTTTTTTTGACGCCGGCGAATTTTCACTGCGGTTTTGCAAATGTATTCATTGGCGGCGATTTGTGGGAACTCTCTGCGAATTCGCACCTGGCAAATAAATTCGCCCATCACTAATGCCCATCTCCAGGTCATTAATAAAGTTGAAAAGCAAAGGACCAAGTACAGAGCCCTTCGGAACTCCACTAACAATACTGGTCTAATTAGAAAATGTTCCATTTACCACCACCAATTCTCTATCCAAGTACAGGTATGGGACCTGTTATCCAGAATGCTCGGGACCTGGGGTTTTCCGGATAACGGATCTTTCCATAATTTGGATCTTCATGCCTTAAGTCTACTAGAAATTCATTTAAACATTAAATAAACCCAATAGGCTCGTTTTGCTTCCAATAAGGATTAATTATATCTTAGTTGGGATCAAGTACAAGCTACTGTTTTATTATTACAGAGATTGGATTATTTGGATAAAATGGAGTCTATGGGAGACAGCCATTCAGTAATTTGGAGCTTTCTGGATATCGGGTTTCTGGATAAGGGATCCTATACCTGTACAAATACTATGTTCCAGGCAAACATTCCTTAATTTAACCAGTAACCTTTTGTGTGGCACTGTATCAAATGCTTTAGCAAAGTCTGAGTAAATCACATCCACTGCCATCCCAGAATCGAGGTCCCTGCATACCTTCTAATAAAAGGCAATTAAATTGCCGGGCTAAAGATAATTAAAATTGCTTACGGAGTTGACCATGCAGCCCCACTAATTATATGTATTTATTGCCACCAAAGTTACTAGAATTGAAGTTTGAACCAAGTTGATGTAAGTTTGTGTAAGAGAACATAAATGTGTGTTTTTTTGCATGTATATTTGTGTTTGTGGTCAAACAGTAGCATGAGACTGTCTGTATAAAATGATTGGCTTTGTAAGTGTATGTAAGTGTATCTCATAAAACAGCTCGTATGTAAAACCCTGCTTTGTGTAAATAAACCATTTTCATATTAATATACTTTTTTTAATTGAAAGTGCCATTGGGTAATCATAAATAGAAAAAATGCCATTTAAAAAAAAAAGGGCTGTCCCCTGGGATCCTAGGACTGGTTGTTGGGCTGACTTCCCAGTGTTTGCCAAGTTACATTCATAGTATAATCATACATGTGACAAGGACTCCACCAGCACCATCTCAGCATTGTGAATCATCACCTTCTAGTACACAAGAAAAAAGCAAACAGACATTCTGTCCACATTCTAATGCCTTTCTCCAAAGCCACAAAACAATAGACTTCTCAAAATTCACTTTATTATCATGCAAATCATCGCCCAGCACCACCGTAAGTACTAGCTTTTGATATTGGAAGGTAGCAATACTATGCTAGAAGCCATCTGACATTTAATGATTTCCTTCCTTGGTTTTATATTGTGCTTCTTCAGTTTCTATGGACAAAGAAAAACATAATCCTTTCCTAAATGACAGGGAAGAAAAACAACATTACGTTTGTAGCTTAATCAGTACAATTGTGCACCGCAGTAGGAGCATTTAAATTCATTATAGGTTAGGCTGGGTCTGACACCCTTGGGGAAAGTACTTGTTCCTTGTTATTATTCTGTTTAAGTCTCTATTTTTGTTGTGCCACAGTTGTTATTTTTCTTCCTTCTCTTCTTGTGTTACACTTATAAAATATCACAGTACCTGGAAACACCACCTGGCAATATAACTTGAAGAGATGGAAAGAACTCTTTACTAAGATAAAGAATATTTTGGTGGTCAAAGAAATACAACATTCCCTCTTTCATAAAATAGAAAAAAACAACAAAGGCTATATTATAAAAATATAGTTAAATATAGTTAAGTTTATGTAGGCAACTTTGAATTACAATATAATATATTGGGACTATCCTTTTTTATCCCTTTTGTTCACAAAATACCTTTATGTTGTAAGATTCATATCCTCTTTTATGTCTATTTATAAATATGCTACTCCAGTCTAGTAATGGACATTCTATTGACAACAATAGATTTCCTGTTAATAAACAATCAGCCCGAGCAGAGCCTTACAGATCTTACTATCTGCCGTCTGCGGAATGGGTATGTTTCAGTATTGATAAGTGGCATTAGGCAGAGACAAACGCGCATATTCGGGGAGATCAGTCGCCCGGCGATAAATCGCCTCTTCTTCGAGGCGACTAGTCTCCCCGAACTGCCTCCCGTCGGCTAGAATGTAAATTGCCGATGGGATGGCACTTGGATCGCTTTGTTTATCGAAGTCGCCCTAAGTTTCCTCGTGATGCAACTTCGGGCAACTTCGAAAAACAATATAGGAGGCATTATAGCCTACATACACGCATATGTAGGATGCTCATGACTTGGGGTTTTCCTCATAAGAGATCTTTTCGTAATATGGATCACCATATTTTTAATCTGCCAAAAAAATATTTACACATTAAATAAACCCAATTGGATTGTTTTGCCTACAATCAGGATTCATTATATCTCAGTTGATATCAAGTACAAGGTACTATTTTACTATTACAGAGAAAAGGAAATCGTTTTTAAAAATGTGATTTATTTGATTAAAATGGAGTCTATGGGAACTGACCTTCCCTGTAATTCTCCCTGTAATTCTGTAATAGTTGTGTTCTCTTAGTATGGGCCATGAGTTCTTTATACTGATAGACTGTGGTTAATATGTAATATACAGTATTATAAATGTATATATTTTGCTAAATAATTTTATGTTCAAGAAATAAATTCCAGTAAAATGTAAATAGCTTTAGCATCTTTTACACCCATGTAATGAGTGCATTGTGTATTTCTAATAAGCACTTTCTGATGGCAGCACAAAGAGTGTTTAGTGGTGCTTGAAATCTGATGTGTTTAATCAGAGTTGTAAGTGAGGCTTTTTGATCATTAGAGTTGAGGAGGACAACACCAGCCTTTTAGGGAACCAAGCATTCAGCATGCTAAGTATTTTACTGCAAATATTTATTCCTCTATGGATGATCCTGGTTTATATTTTCATGCCATTTAAAATATTGCTAAGAAGATCAGTCAGTGTTCTTAACATAGTTAGTTACATAGTTCGTTACATAGTTAAATCGGGTTGAAAAAAGACAAAGTCCATCAAGTTCAACCCCTCCAAATGAAAACCCAGCATCCATACATACACCCCTCCCTACTTTCACATAAATTCTATATACCCATATCTATACTAACTATAGAGTTTAGTATCACAATAGCCTTTGATATTATGTCTGTCCAAAAAATCACCCAAGCCATTCTTAAAGGCATTAACTGAATCAGCCATCACAACATCACCCGGCAGTGCATTCCGCAAACTCACTGTCCTGACTGTGAAGAACCCCCTACGGTGCTTCAAATGAAAGTTTTTTTCTTCTAGTCTAAAGGGGTGGCCTCTGGTACGGTGATCCACTTTATGGGTAAAAACGTCCCCTGCTATTTGTCTATAATGTCCTCAAAATGTACTTGTAAAGTGTAATCATGTCCCCTCGCAAGCGCCTTTTTTCCAGAGAAAACAACCCCAAACTTGACAGTCTACCCTCATAATTTGTCTTCCATCCCTCTAACCAATTTAGTTGCACTTAGTCTCTGCACTCTCTCCAGCTCATTTATATCCCTCTTAAGGACTGGAGTCCAAAACTGCACTGCATACTCCAGATGAGGCCTCACCAGGGACCTATAAAGAGGCATAATTATGTTTTCATCCCTTGAGTTAATGCCATTTTTTATGCAAGACAGAACTTTATTTGCTTTAGTAGCCACAGAATGACACTGCCCAGAATTAGACAACGTGTTATCTACAAAAACCCCTAGATCCTTCTCATTTAAGGAAACTCCCAACACACTGCCATTTAGTGTATAACTTGCATTTATATTTTTTTGCCAAAGTGCATAACCTGCATTTATCAACATTGAACCTCATTTTCCAGTTTGCTGCCCAGTTTTCCAATTTAGACAAATCACTCTGCAAAGTGGCAGCATCCTGCATGCATAGTTCTGCACAATTTAGTATCATCTGCAAAAATAGAAACAGTACTTTCAATGCCCACCTCCAGGTCATTAATAAACAAGTTGAAAAGCAAGGGACCTAGTACAGAGCCCTATGGTACTCCACTAACAACACTGGTCCAATTAGAAAATGTTCCATTTACCACCACTCTTTGTAGTCTATCTTTTAGCCAGTTCTCTATCCAGGTACAAATACTATGTTCCAGGCCAACATTCCTTAATTTAACCAGTAACCTTCTGTGTGGCACTGTATCAAATGCTTTAGCAAAGTCTAAGTAAATCACATCCACTGCCATCCCAGAATTGAGGTCCCTGCTTACCTTCTCATAAAAAGATTAAAAATTAAGTTAGTCTGGCAAGATCTATTACGCATAAAACCATGCTGGCACAAACTCATAGTATTATGATTTGCTATGAAGTCCAGTATCTTTTCCTTTATTAACCCTTCGAAAAGCTTTCCTACCACTGACGTCAGACTAACTGGCCTATAGTTTTGAGTCTGAGAACAGGATCCTTTTTTTGAATAGAGGCACCACACTAACAATTTTCTCGGCACTATGCCAGACCTCAATGAATCCTGAAAAATTAATTCTCTGAAACCCGTTATCCAGATAGTTCTGAATTACGGGGTGACCGTCTCCCAGACTCAATTTTATCCAAATAATCCAAAATTTTAAAATGTATTCTTTTTTTCTCTGTAATAATAAAGCAGTACATTGTACTTGATCCAAGTTAAGATATAATTATTCCTTATTGGAAGCCTAACCAGCCTATTGGGTTTATTTAATGTTTACATGATTTTCTAATAGACTTAAGGTGTGAAGATCTAAATTACGGAAAGATCCATTATCTTTAGATATATTAACCCCAGGTCCCGAGCATTCTGGATAACAAGTCCTATACCTGTACTGTTTTAATGTTGGGAGAGAGTTCAACAATTATGACTTTCCTAAATGCTTTCAGAACTGAAAGACAACACCAAACAAAGTGAAGTTAAAAAACCTTTCATGTAGATAGGGCTTTCTTTCATCTTGGACAATTAAGC
Source organism: Xenopus laevis (assembly GCF_017654675.1). Classification (NCBI taxonomy): domain Eukaryota; kingdom Metazoa; phylum Chordata; class Amphibia; order Anura; family Pipidae; genus Xenopus; species Xenopus laevis. Next base: position 103,120,356 of record NC_054376.1, read on the forward strand.
AGCAATGTTTCAGGCTTACAACAACCTTTCCTCAAAGGTTGTTCACACTTGAGTTAATTTTTAGTGGAACATGGAGATATTCTGAGACAATTTGCAATTGGCGTTCATTTTTTATTATTCGTGGTCGTTGAGTTATTTTGCTTTTTATTCAGCAGCTCTCCAGTTTGCATTTTAAGCAATCTGGTTGCTAGGGTCCAAATTCCCTTAGCAACAATGCATTGATTTGAATAAGGGTCTGGAATATGAATAGGAGAGGGCCTGAATAGAATGATGAGTAATATAAAGTAGCTATAACAATACATTTGTAGCTTTACAGAGTATTGGTTTTTACATGTGGTCAGTGACCCCCATTTTAAAGCTGGAAAGAGTCAGAAAATAAAGGCAAATAATTGAAAAACTATAAAAAATAATAATAATAAAGTCCAATTGAAATGTTGCTTCGAGTGCGTCATTCTACAATATACTAATATACCTAAAGGTGAACCACCCCATTAAGGGCTTTCAGGTAAGGATGCACCAAATCCTGTATTCAGCTCAGAATTCAGATGAATCAGGGCCTCTTTACAGCTGGATTTGTCTGAATCCAAAAGCCTGTGCAAATGGAATCTGAACCCTATATAACAGTAAAAATGTGTTTCTTTGCACGTGCATCAGCTTTTTTTGGCTTTAAGGGTTCAGATTTGGTTCAATATTCAAATCCATTCCCAAGGATTAGAGGGTTCGGCCAAATCCGTTCCCAAAAATACAGGGATCTATCTGTGTTTGCCTACTTTTAGGTAACAGTTGTACCAAGTAGAGAGGGCCTTTTTTTTTGCTTGAGGGGGCTACCAATAGAATGGTTTCCACTGAAGAACTTTAAAGGGGCAGTTTGCTTTTTAATACACTTTTAGTATACTATGAAATATCCTATTCCTAGCAACTTTGCAGTTGGTCTTCATTATTTATTCTTTAGAGATTTGAGTTATCTGCCTTCCTCTTCTTCCTCTTTCTAAGCTCTCAAATAGGGGTCACTGACCCCAGCAGGCACAAAACTATTACTCTGTGATGTTACATTTTTTTTTATTGCTACTTTTTATTACTTAACTTCCTATTCAGTCCCACACCCTTTTTATAAGTATTCCAGCCTCTCATTCAAACCACTGGCTGCTTGCTAGGGAGAATAAGACCCTAGCAACCAGATGCTGCTGAAATACCAAACTAGATATCTATATAACAAAAACTAGATAATTGGAAAACCATAAAAAATATTATACTAATTGCAATTTGTCTCAGAATATCACTGTCTGCATCAGTGATCCCCAACCAGTTGGATGTTGCTCCCAGTGGCCTCAGGTGCTTATTTTTTAATTTCTAGTTCGGAGTCAATTTTTGGTTGTATAAAAACACGGTTTACAGCCAAACAGAGCCTCCTGTAGGCTGCCAGTACAGATAGGGACCAGCAAATAGCCAATCACAGCCCTTATTTGCACCCCCAGGAACTTTTTTCATGCTTGTGTTGATCCCCAACTCTTTTTACAATTGAATGTGGCTCAAGGGAAAATAAATCATACTAAATGGCCTAACAACATTTACAACAGTTAGAAAAAGGACCCCAAGGTTTTATTTTGTTTTTCTAACAGAGCATCATATCTATATAATATTGTGTAACGAATTTTGTGATATTGTCATAGATTGCAGATGAATAAATGGATATGCTGATCCTAATATAGGCACAAATACATTGCTTTTAATACTTTAAATAAATCAGAATGACTTTGGGCGGCAGTTTTTCCTTAACCAAAGTGGAGACAGGTCGTCTGATTAATAGAGACAGAAAATTGCAGTGGCTTGAAATGGAATCTTTCCCTTTAATTACATCCCATGCATTTCTTTCTCATTGGCACTGATTAATTTCTGTCATGCCTCAATTTTGCAGTAAAGAGAAATTACATTTTTTTTTAGCATTTTGTCCTTGACCTTGACCATCTGAAACAAGTCTCTTTCTTTAACTGCAGCATTTAGCAGTGACCTTTCCAGTGCTATTATGGCACTTGTATTATAATATAAAGTATTGCCGCAGCTCATTCTTTATTGCAGTGCATGGTAATTAACCTGCTATCAAACTTCAATGTGTTATTGTGATGCTCTCTCTCTGTAGGAGAGAATAAAGTGCATTTTGTGTCTTCATCATCATTAAGATGGGGGTCTGGAATTTACAAACCAAATGGGTATAGTCAGCTAAAAATTGGGCGTGCTCAAAGTTTTTTAAAGGCAGGGTTGAATGGATCAGAGAGACAGAGACATCACCCCTCAACATGAGTTTAATGATTAGAGCTTGTGCTGAACATACTTTGTGGCAATTGGATTAAAGATATAGGCTCTGTTATTTTGAGGCCAGGGGTTTATGGATATTACTATTTTTTAAATAAAAATCAGTCATGTGTAAAAAAAAAAAAACTCAAATGGGCAAATATCCTTATACCTGCCTATTTTACGTCAAAGAATAAGGAGCATGAGCTTTTATAAATTTGCACTAAGGGGTTTATTTATTAAAGTGTGAATGCCAGAAACACAAAAAATGTATTATAAAGTAATTTTTTTACTACAAAACCCGAATTTTTAGTGAAAAAAACCTCAAATTTTTTCGAGATTTATTATACCCACAAGGATGGAAAAAGTCAGAATTCAAAAATTCAGCATCTCAGACCTGCTTAGGTTGCATATAAGTCAATAGGAGAAGTCCCAAAGATTTCCTGATCTGCGTTGGGTTTCGCGCAATAATCCAAATAATTTTGTGGTTTTCTGGCCGAAATTCCGAAAGATTTGTACGATCTTCACGTTTTGTTTTTTTTAGTTTTTTCCCGCACAGGAATTTTTTGGGAAAATGTATTGAGAGATAAGGGGAAATACTGTAACCTGTGTGGATTTGGTCAGAGTATATTTGAAAATATATATAATGAGATATTTCTGGATTTTAATAAATAACCCCCTAGATGTTCCTCATTAGTAATGTTTCTGGGAAAAAATAATTATTCTGCGTAATCATGCTGAAATTATTTATTCTGTTATTTGTAAGTTTATTGATGGCCCCCCAAATTAACTCCCCTCCCCCCATAACAGGACTGTGACAAGCCTACATTTTTACGGGAACTACTGTACACTACTGGAAAGAATATGCTCAGTTCCAAACAAACAGAGCAATCTTTTCCTGTTAAAATAAGTTAGCAATGACCTAGAAGAAGTGTAAAATAAAAACATGCCACTACTTGTCACTTTGGATCTGTTATTTCTCTACTCTACATGCAGCTGTGGATTGGGTGTGAGTGGTTTTGGACAAAAACATGTCAGATGCTGTCCCATTCCTCTACCTAATTGATTGGAAGTAAAGCCCCAGTGAAAGGAGGATTAGCAGAGTAATATCTGCAACTGTCACACTGATGTCTACCAGAGTTAGGGTCACATTAATTAGAGGTGATATGTTATTTAATGTTATGATTTATTTCTCTTTCCAGCAGAAACATCCAGTTCTAATAAACGTTATTTATGCAAATACATGAGACCTGAGAATGTAATCTTTGCTGCTGGCCCAGTATTGTTTCATTTTAGCACAAGTCAAGGGCTTTTAAAGGAGAAGGAAAGGTTAAAACTAAGTAAGCTTTATCAGAAAGGTCTGTATAAATACACCAGTACACCCTGAAAGTAATGCTGCTCTGAGTCCTCTGTCAAAAGAAACACTGCATTTCTTTCCTTCTATTGTGTACGCATGGGTTTCTGTATCAGACTTCCTGTTTTCAACTTAAACCTCCAGGGCTAGGGCTTGAGCATGCTCAGTTTGCTTCTCTTTCCCCCTCCCTCCTCCCCTCCCTGCTATAATTTGAGCCCAGAGCTACAGTATGAGTGAGCAGGGTGAGACTCAGGCAGGAAGTGATGTCACACCAAGCTAAAATGGCAGCTGCTATCCTAAACAAACAGAGAGAGCTTCTAAAACCGTTTACTCAGGTATGGTAAAGCATTCTGCAGAGTAAATATAGTGTTCTAACTTGCACTATTGTGGCTAATCTATTGGCATTAAACTGCTTTGTAGCTTTACTTCTCCTTTAAGACAGGTAGAGTGCTTGTAAATTAATTGCCAATGCCTATACCTAATATGTCTATAATATAATGTCTGTAATCTATGATGTTTTACAGAACCATAGAAAGCAAAAGAGAGAGCTCTTGTCATCACTAGTATAGAAGGAGAGTGGAGCAATGGAGAAAGTAATAGTCAGGGCTCCTATAACTTGGGGTTTCTCTGAAACAAGGGCACCTGTTTGGTTTCCTATTACCAAACTACCTTTTAATATAGAAAAAATATTGACCAGCTTGGGGTTATAGATTGTTGATTTTATTTAAAAAGTTATATTTTGATAATACTGCTGGTATGTAGGATCATTTAGCCTTTGAAAGCACTGTGTCAACCAACAGAGACATCAGATAATTTGGTTGTCAAGCTTCATGCAATCATGTCACACCTGCATATATGGGGAGTTTCTCATACTCCAGATGTAATGCAGATCATACAATAGGCTGGTTACCCTGCTGTTCTAATAAACAGTAATTGCAATGCTGCTTTGCGACTGTCCTATGAGCATCTTGAGATTTCTTGGGGTGTGCCGCCAATTAAATACAAATTTTATGTTCTAAGAGTAACAAATAGGACGACATACTGTAGATAGAAAACTTGTTGATATTTGTTGACTTTCTGACATCACAAACAATTCTTTTTTGAAGAGACTCACCACGTAAACGAGGAAGCCCAGGTGCTCTACCCCAGGCCTTTAGCATAAGGGAGCGGACATCACCGTATTGTTTTTAGGGTAGGCACTCAAAGAACAATCCTACAGGCAGTAGTAGTAAAATAAGGTCTTTACTGAAGTGCAAGTGTGGATTACAGTTTTACGTGTTTCATGTTATCACAACACTTAATCATAGGCTCTAGAATTAAGTGTTGTGATCCACATTTGTACTTCAATAAAGACGTTCTTTCTGGCTGACTACCCCATTTCAATATGAACTCTTGTTGAAAGTGTTGAACTACCAATTTCAAGACAGTTATAGGATCTGTTGTCCAGATACCTGTTACCCAGAAAGCTCTGAACTACGGGAAGGCCGTCTCTCATAGATTTCATTTTAATCAAGTCATTAAAAACTTGGAAAATTATTTCCTTTTTCTCTGTAATAATAAAAAGTACAATGTATTTTAGCCAAACTAAGATATAATTATTCTGCATTGGAGCATAAGCAATGCTATTGGCTTTAAGTAATGTTTAAATGATTTTCTAGTAGACTTAAGGTATGGTGATCTAAATTATGGAAACACCCCTTATGCATAAAACCCCAGGTCACAAGCATTCTGAATACCAGGTTCCACATGTATTACCATTAGGTGAGTAACTCAGCTTTTTAAAAGTTCAACATAAACCTTTACATAAAGGGGCATATTTATTATGCTGTGTAACAAAACGGCGTACATTTTTTATGCTTTTTTTCTCAAAATGACTTCTGTCGGAAGCAAATCTGGCGTTTGCATGGCGTAAAATAAAATACCATTTTTTACACCACTTTTTACACCTTTTTTTTTAGAAAATTTCATTTTATACAGCAAAATGTTTAATTATTACTTATCGATTTAGTATTTACTTTATTTAGTATGCTTCTCTTGCCAGGGAAAAAAATAGATATGTGAAACACTCACAGTGAATTTTAGTAGATACTGCAACAAGACAATTCCCCTTGGAATAATCTGGCTAACCAAATCGTCAGCAGCATTTATCTTTAAATACTGCGCTGAAGCAAAATATGCTTTGCATGGAACCAGTGAACACAACTGTCAGCCAGCCAATGATTCTCTTTAAGTAATTGTATAGCTTTTACAAACAATTAGCAGATTTCCCTCTTCTTTTCTTCTATCAGGAAGCTCTGTACAGATTATCTTTTGAATCAGGCAATGGGAGAAAGAATCTGGTAATTTTTGGAAGTGGGCAGGTGGTATTCTGGGAGATAAGCTCCTGGGATATAAATAATCAGTATGTGAAAAGCAATCGGCCAATCAACTTTTTTACATAAGTGCATTGTGGGCCCATTGTCCCCGATGGCACTTGCTCTTCTGCTGTGCCCCGCAGGGAGTCATTTTCCTATGTGATTTAATTGCTGTGGAATCATGATTTGGTGACACTGCCTTCACCAGAATTGTTTCAGAAGCACAACAACATATAACACAGGACGATATTAATTACAGCATATATATATAGTGAACTATAAACTTTGTAATGGGGTTATGCCCATAAAGTAAAATGGACACGTGGATTGGAAAACACAGGGCTCCATCAGTAGATGAAATATCAGTGGAATAATGGACTCTCAGCATGTTGGCGTGTAGCTCATTTCTTATATTAAAACCAAACATGAATGACTACTGACTCAATAGCAAAGTTATGTGGCAGTTGCTTTACTTGGGCATTACTAGTGTAGGAGATGTCAACAAATTATTTTCCCCTACTGTTCAAGAAGTCCTCAGGTAAAAAAATTTGCCTGGCGAAACGATCTCTAGAACTAAGGTTTTTCACTAGCGAATTGTCCTAGTAAATAGGACATTTAGTAAATAGGCGATGTTGTGGCGAAATGCCTTTTTGCAGGGTTTTCATAACATATTATATTACTCTGCATGATTGCCATCACCCTTACCCAAATTGGGCTCCCTTCTTTCTGCAATGTGAGCTCAGAAAGAAGCACAGAATACCACTGTTATTAGCAATCCCAGATTTTTTTAAATCAATGTTTAACAAAAATATCCATAATTCAACATAATCCTTTAAAATAAGTGTACCCAAAATGCGATGTGTGGAAATGAATTTATGTTGAATTGAAGTGAGTAGGGCAGCATTACGATCAATATTCATCTGTCTGTATTTTAATGCTTTCCTATTTCTTTATGTGGCTTCCTTTCTAAAGGCCATATCTTATACTCAGACACTTTCCATTTGCGAAGGTCCATTGCAATCATTTATATAAGGTGTCATGGGCGAAGAAAAATTGAATATTATGGCTCAAGTACAATCCCACTTCTAAAATGCTGGCAGATATTCAATGGCTATTTTATGAAGCTGCTATTTACACTTTGTGCATCTGTATTTTACCAGCAGACTGCAGCGTAAGACACTGGCTTTTCAACTCTTGGCAAGGGTTCAGCAAGTAAATAAAATTCACTTGTTTCTATATAAATTAAAAACACAGGCCTTGTTAGACGTAAAATCAACATGTTATTAATATTCTGTTGTCATCTGCAGATAAATGTTAGTTGTACGTGTTGCAACCAAAGTGTTCATATTTCAGGGTTAATAAATATTTTTTTAGGGAGTGGGACATGTTGGAATTGCCCCCCTCAACCCACTACCTGTTAGGTCTCCTCAACAGAGACCTTTACTTACCACCTGCCCTATTGCTGATTTAGGTGGTTAACTTGGTAAAATGTTTTTGATGCGGTCAAGCTCATCAAGCTCTCTTTCTCCCTGGAACAATTCAATCCAGCACAGAAATGATGGATTAACTTTAACAGAGCTCTTACACCCTATAGGAAAGTGTTTAGTAATTGTGCTTACTTAGATTCTCAAGGATTTCAAATGTTAGCAAATCTGCTCCTTAGTCTTAAAACCCAGGTTTTTAGATTTTACCTTGTGCTACTGAAAGGTATTCAATTTATATAATGTATGGGAAGCCTCATCTATCTATTCTATCACTGGTTTTACACCTTTTGCTTGTAATACAATTTGCCTCTGCACTACTCAATATCAATATTAGTCTCTTAAATTACTGAAATGAGTGATGCCGGAATGGTAAATAGATTCAGACGTGAGATTTTATTTAACATTTAAAAACATTTTGATAGTGTATATATGTGTCACTAATATTTTCCTTGTGCTTTTCTTACAGTCAATTTTAATCATTTTGAAATTCTGCGAGCAATAGGAAAAGGCAGCTTTGGAAAGGTGAGTGCCCATTTGGTTTAGCAGTTTGGCTTTAGATAGAATTTTTTCAGTGTTTTAAAAGAAAATGTAGCACTTATATATACAGTTGTGGTATGCTCGGGATCTGGGGTTTTCCAGTTAAGGAGTCTTACCTTAATTTGAATCTCAATATCTTGAGCTACACTACCTGCACCGGGAGGGAGCTCCCGGTGCAAGCAGCCATGTTGCGTCACTTGCATGCGCATAACGCACATGTGACTTCACACGCACGCATATAGGTTGCAATTCGGGGCACATTTTCATTATGCACATGTGAGTGACCAGACATGGCTGCATGCACCAGGAGCTCCCTCTCGGTGCGTGTAGCGTAGCTCTGGCGGGGGGCATTTTTTTTTAAAAAAAAACTACTTTTATCCCCAAACAGAATGTGGGTTCTATTAGCCTGCACCTTTGGTTAGGGATAACATTTTTACCCAACAGGAGCCCTTTAAGTCTACTAAAACACAATTTGTTTTTTTTGCATGGAATTGTGAATTTCTATTCAACCGCAAGACTTAAAATTAAGGTCACATTATTGAGTCTCAGGGTCAGTCTTTGCAATTGTGCGGGTTACATGTATATTTATCCCATGTGTTATTGTTTGCTTTGTAGGTTTCAGATGTAGGGAATTGCTTTTGTTGTGATAGATCAGCTTTCTTAAGGGGTAGTGAAGACTGACTGTATAATCAATTAATTTCTATGGTGTCATAATTTCATATGGTGTAGTTGTTCATCTACTGTACAGATATAGCATAGAAATCTATTACGTGTGCATCGCAAACAATTCATTCTACTATTGAACATGTTATTCTTAAAACAATACATGTATTTTTTTGTTTTAATAATAGTGTAGGCAGCCATCACAGTCCATTATGTAACAGCCACACAGTACAATGCAAGTCTTTTCAGGCATGTACTTAATGCTTGAAACACAGAAAGAAATCGTCAGCGATGAGTCTAACTCCTGCCGTAGACACCATTTTCCTAGCGCTCATTCTAACCCACATTCTGGAGTTGACCTGCTGCCGTAAACGATAAAAAGACAATATTTGTACACAAAGAGAAAGAGAAAATTTGGCAGCGCTCGGTTTACCTTTAAAAAATAATTACAAAAATGAAGGCGTTAGTACCGGACTTTGGCCAAAATATGTAAGCTCACGTGCCACGTCAAGGCCCCGTATTGTACGTGAGTCTTACATTGTTTGTGAGCATTATAAGCTTGTAGTGCATTTAAAATCAAGTCCCCCAACAACCAGTGTGACTGAGTAGTAAGACCATTGTGCACTTACCCTTAGCTCAGAGCTCTAGTGGGAAAGCTGGGAACTTTTAAGCCCCAGCCAACTAACATACACCTGTGAATAATTTCCTTCCTACACGATTAGCATTTTAACTTTGTAGTGCATTTAAAATCAAGTCCCCCAGTAAACATGTGACCATGGTGCACATCCCCTTAACTCAGGGGTTATAGTGAAAAAGCAAGGAGCTTTTTAGCCCCAGCCAATTAACAGACATCTAGAAGTAATTCCCTGTTTTAAAGGCTAAATGGCAGCCATAGGCAATATTTGGCTACACTTTCTACACGAAACACAGAAGGAAATGATCAGCCCTCGGTCTAACTCACGCTGTGGTGTTGACCAGCTGCCATAGACACCATTGTCCCAGCGCTCGGTCTAACCCACATTCTGGAGTTGACCAGCTGCTATAAATGATAAACGGCCAATATTTGTACACAAAAATGTATATAATGCTTATCTTCCTATCATCCACTCGCAATTGACTTATGCACCTATTTCTCCTACTTGGGTGCTACTCTCATATACACTAAGGGGCACATTTACTAATGGTCGAATATCGAGGGTTAATTAACCCTCAATATTCGACCCTCGAAGTTAAATCCTTCGACTTCGAATATCGAAGTTGAAAGATTTAGCGTTATTCGTTTGATCGAACAATCGAAGGAATAATCGTTCGATCAAACGATTAAATCATTTAAATCGAACGATTCGAAGCATTTTAATCCATCGATCAAACGATTTTCCTTCGATCCCAAATTGGACCTTCCCCATAGGCTAACATTGATGCTCAGTAGGTTTTAGGTGGCGAAGTAGGAGGTCGAAGTTTTTTTTAAAGAGACAGTACTTCGACTATCGAATGGTTGAATAGTCGAATGATTTTTAGTTCAAATTGTTGGATTCCAAGTCGTAGTCGAAGGTCGAAGTAGCCAATTCGATGGTTGAAGTAGCCAAAAAAAAACTTCGACGTTTTTGAAATTCAAAGTTTTTTTTATTCTAATCCTTCACTCGAAAATTTGCCCCTAAGTATACTATGGAACCATTTTTAGCAATGCAGAGAATTTAAGAATTAATTTGGATCCAATCAATTTTTTTTTTTTGGAATTGTATGGTTATGAAGGTAATGAACAACAGTAAGGGGCCGATTCACTAAGGGTCGAATATCGAGGGTTAATTAACCCTCGATATTCGACTAGGAATTAAAATCCTTCGACTTTGAATATCGAAATCGAAGGATTTAGCGCAGATAGTTCGATCGAGCAATCGAAGGATAATTCCTTCGATCGAACGATTAAATCCTTCTAATCGAACGATTCGAAGGATTTAAATCCAACGATCGAAGGAATATCCTTTGATCAAAAAAAGTTAGCCAAGCCTATGGGGACCTTCCCCATAGGCTAACATTGACTTCGGTAGCTTTTAGATGGCGAACTAGGGGGTCGAATTTTTTTTAAAGAGACAGTACTTCGACTATCGAATGGTCGAATGATTTTTACTTCGAATCCTTTGATTCGAAGTCGTAGTCGTAGTCGAAGGTCGAAGTAGCCCATTCGATGGTCGAAGTAGCCCAAAAAAACTTCGAAATTCGAAGTTTTTTAACTTCGAATCCTTCACTCGAAGTTAGTGAATCGGCCCCTAAGTCCATTTAAAAATTACAGAAAAACCTTAACAGGAAAGGTGGGTAAAAAGTGTGCTGGTGTGAAGCAATGGATAAAGGAACATATGCAAGTTTTGACTAGATGTGGCAAAATTAACCTGTAATACAGTTGCAGTACCATTAATAGCGTTGATTAATCATACCGTTTGTGGGACCTATTATACGAAAACCCATATCCAGAAGGCCCCAATAGACGGGAATGCCATTTTCTATAGAATTCTATTTAAGTACAGAGTTTTTCTTCATTTTTTTCACGCTTTCCCTTTGGCAGCAAAGAAATGGCTTTATTTTTAATAAGTGTGTTTTCCTACCAGGTCTGCATTGTTCAGAAAAATGATACAAAGAAGATGTATGCCATGAAATATATGAACAAACAGAAATGTGTGGAACGCAATGAGGTCCGAAATGTTTTCAAAGAACTGCAGATCATGCAAGGACTGGAGCATCCGTTTCTAGTGAACCTGTGGTGAGTCCGTGTGCAGAGTGCAAAAGGGAATGACTCTTTCACGCACTTTGCTTTTACAGTTGCCCTTGTTAGAGCCTGGTTAACAGAAAAACATGAATGCTAGAAAGGCCATGGCGTGTTCACAGCACAAGTCGGAGTTCAGAAACTGACAATTGCTGAACCTGAAAAAATAAGGGAAAGAGCAACAAGGGATATTTATGAAATTGATTTGCATTATCAGCAAAAAATAAGTTGCAACTGAATAGTGCACAAAAGCACTCACGTCTGGATGGAAGTAACAGGTGCAAAAATGTGCCTCTTAGTGCTTATTCAACTGCACTTTCGTCTACAAATCACCCCCCCCCCTGTTTCTTGTATATGATGTTAGCTAAACTAGCATAAATCAAGATAGATGGGACAACAATCCAAGTCTTTAGTTTCAGTGTTTTTAATAAGTCTTGCTGTAAATAACAGAAAAATCCCTGACAATTGAGACCCTTTTCAGCCATCCTACTGAACCCCATTGTTACACACCTTAATGAAACATCAGGAGACAGAAATGGGGTAAAATGGCCACAACGTTTATTCACATTTCATCAAATAAATAGGACCTTGCCAGCCTCACCCCAAGGCAATATTCAAAGCCAAAATTCCATAAGAGATCGCTACTACGCTCTTCCGTTTCTCAGTTGAGATTAGCAATATGGCATTATATCCACCACTGAGTATTAGGCTGCCTCTACCTACAGAGAGGATGGCCCCAAACTCTGCTACGAGCAGGAGCTGCATCTCCCACCATGAGAGAAGTTCAGCAGCCCTGCTGTCGGTCCGGAATCTGCAGTGTGTCTATGATAGGAAATTCAAGCAGGATGTCACCAGCACAAGCAGTAGTAGCGTCTGTATAAATCAACCCACTGTGCAGTCACAGGAGAGAACCTCCTTTCTCCCACTTCTAAATTTACCTGTGCAGTACTCTGGCAAGTTCCTACTGTTGTTGTGACAAATAAAATTTAAAATACATTACCATATATCCACTGTTTGATACAGAGGAAGGCAAAAAAACCCAGCCTGAAGCCAGTGACAATTAAAAAAGACAGGTCCCAAAAGATCCCATACTTTTATTATGATTCCAGGAAGTGAATGCAAACCTGCCTTTGAAATGGCAACCTAATAAAGCGCATTTGCCCTCTGATATTTCATAAGATGACATCATTTACCATAAAATAAAATAAAATACTTGGCAGCTGCAGATTCTGGAAATAACATTTTATATTCATTAGTAAAATGTTCCAAGAACTAGACACTAATATTATGGAAGGCCCTTGAAAATAAAAATTCTCGACTGCCAAGATTTGCCTCTGCTGCCTCCCTGTGTATGTTCAGTGGGAATCTGTTGCAATACCAGCAATGATACTACACTGGTTCTTTATAAACACCTGTTTGAAATGCACAAGTACTAGAATAAAACAGCATTATCAGGCACCTTGACACCATTTTTTAAACACTGATTATGTAGCAAAGCACTCACAAAATTGAAGACAAGTATAGCTGAACAGTGGTCTAAATGCCAACTGTGGCACGGTGCCACGGAAAAGTCTGCCCATGGATCTTCAGCATTCTCCTGCCATTTAATAAAGATATGGAAGAACTGGCAAACAGCGGAAATTAAATGGAGCTTCAAATTGATTAAAACTTTAAGATTTTCTTCCAATATTTTATGCTAACGCGGCTTCTAAAATTGACAGCTTCTTTCTCAGAGGGTGCCAGTATCTTGCAATTGGCAATTAGTGATGCCGGATTAATGCAGGAAGCTCTAGAAGCCCCATTCATAATGCTGAGATGCAAAGTAGCAAGTAGGTACTGATGGACTCCATTTCTGTTCATTTCTGGGGAACTGACCTTCTGCTTTATTCTAAGAAACAGTAGCACATGATGAAATCAATAATGCAAATAATCTAATCTATGTTCATCTGCATTTTTAAATGCACAATGCCATCTGTTAGACTTGATACCTGCAATTCTGCCTTTTTACTGATTATTTTATGTTTTTCTCTCTTTTCTATTGTTTTTTGTAATAACAATTTTAATTAAGAAAATTAGCATATGCTTTAACTGATTATAGGGTAGTTCCTTTACAAGAAAATTATTATTCTGAGGCAAATTGGTTTTATTTTTTTATAATATGGGGCCCATTTACTTAGTTTGAGTGAAGGAATAGAGGAATATTAGTTTGAATTTCGAATGGTCGAATATGGCTACTTCGACCATCGAATGGGCTACTTCGACCTTCGACTACGACCTTCGACTTCTAATCGAACAATTCAAACTAAAAATCGTTTGTCTATTCGACCGTTCCATAGTCGAAGTACTGTCTCTTTAAAAATTTCTTCGACCCCCTAGTTCGCCACCTAAAACCTAGGTCCCCATAGGCTTCCTAACAATTTCCTGATCGAAGGAATATCCTTCGATCGATGGATTAATCGTTCGATTCGAAGGATTTAATCGTTCGATCGAACGATTATTCCTTCAATCGTTCGATCGTAGGAATAGCGCAAAATCCTTCGACTTCGATATTCAAAGTCGAAGGATTTTACTTTGACGGTCGAATATCGAGGGTTAATTAACCCTCGATATTCAACCCTAGGTAAATGTGCCCCTATGTGTTTTTTGAGTTTTTTAGCTTTTTATTCAGTAGCTCTTCAGTTTGAAATTTCAGCAATCTGGTTGCTAGGGCCCAAATGACCATGGCAACCATGCTTTGATTTGAATAAGAGACTGGAATTTGAATAGGAGAGGGCATGAATAGAATGACGAGTAATAAATAGCAAAAACAATACATGTGCAGCCTTATGGAGGATTTGAAATCCATTTGAAAGCTGGAACGGGCCAGAAGAAGAAAGCAAATAATTCTAAGAATTCAAAAAAAAAAATAAAGGCCAATTTAAAAGCTATTTAGAGTTAGTCACATAGTAAAAGTTAACGTAAAGGTGAAACTTGTGAAAATATGTGATCTATGTTTGTTTCCACAGCCAGGTTATAACTAATCTAGGCATTAATCTATGTGAAGTTAACATTTCAAGAGATTTTAATAGGATATATAGAGAACTTCTGGAGGATAGAAATAACAGGCAGGCTCTGATGATGTAGGAGAGACATACACTTTTTTTCTTACCCTAAATTTCTTTCTTAGTTGTGTTTTTGTCTAAAGTAGTGAATAGTGCATCTATTTTTTATTGTATTTCAGTGTTTTTTCAAGTTTCATAGCATGCTGACACTACTGCAACTGTGATTTTGACCACTAATAAAAAGTATTGCTGTGGTTGCTTTTATTACATTTTAACAATTGCATTACATTCTACATTGTTTTTGGCCAGGAAATTGTTGTGTGTAGTGTTGTCACTGTGAGAAGGTAAGCAGGGACCTTGATTCTGGGATGGCAGTGGATGTGATTTACTTAGACTTTGCTAAAGCATTTGATACAGTGTCACACAAAAGGTTACTGGTTAAATTAAGGAATGTTGGCCTGGAACATAGTATTTGTACCTGGATAGAGAACTGGCTAAAATATAGACTACAAAGAGTGGTGGTAAATGGAACATTTTCTAATTGGACCAGTGTTGTTAGTGGAGTACCGCAGGGCTCTGTACTAGGTCCCTTGCTTTTTAACTTGTTTATTAATGACCTGGAGGTGGGCATTGAAAGTATTGTTTCTATTTTTGCAGATGATACTAAATTGTGCAGAACTATAGGTTCCATGCAGGATGCTGCCACTTTGCAGGGTGATTTGTCTAAAGGTGGCCATACACGGATAGATCCGCTCGTTTGGCGATGTCGCCAAACGAGCGGATCTCCCTCCGATATGCCCACCTTGAGGTGGGCAATATCGGGCTGATCCGATCGTGGGCCCTAGGGCCCAACGATCGGATCCTAGCGTTCGCCAAACGGGCGGTCGGATCGCGGGACCGCATCAACGAACAGATGCGGCCGCGATCCGACGGGATTTTTAACCCCATCCGATCGAGATCTGGCCGACTTTCGGCCAGATCTCGATCGGGGAAGCCCGTCGGGGGCCCCCATACACGGGCCAATAAGCTGCCGACTTGGTCTGTCGGCAGCTTTTATCGGCCCGTGTATGGCCACCTTAAGTTGGGAAATTGGGCAGCAAACTTGAAAATGAGGTTCAATGTTGAAAGTCTTTACACATTTGGAATTTGAAAAGCTTGTGTACTTTCCAAAGGATACATTTTCAGGGTCCACATACTTTTGGGGGCTTTTATAACACATAAAATGCATGCAGGGTATTTATTTTGCAGCAGCTAAAGAAGGACAAGGAACCCCCCAAATGAATTATGTTGTCCTAAAAGGGTGCATTACAGAGACACTTTAGGCAGTTACAAATAATTTCTTGTGTCACCTGTTTTCTTCAGCAGCTCAGCTGGAAGCTTTCCGAATCCTAGTGATTAGTGTACAGGTATAGGGCCTGTTATTCAGAATCCTTGGGGGTTTCCAAATAATGGATCGTTCTGTAAATTTGATCACAATACCTTACACCTACTAAAATTCATTTAAACCCAATAGGATTGTTTTGCTTCCAATAAGGATTAATTATATCTCGGGATCAGGTACATGGTACCGTTTTATTATTACAGAGAAAATGGTAATGATTTTTTAAAAAGTGAACTCTTTGATTACGGGAGACAACCACCCCGTAAATCAGCTCTCTCTGCATAACGGCTTTCCGGATAATGGATCACATACCTGTAAGTCATAGCTGTACACTAGCTGCTGAGACCATGTAACCATGAAAAAAAATAGAAATTCACAAGGGTGGGTATGTTTCAAAAAATGTGTTTACAATTTATAATGGAGGGATTTTGTTTGTCCTTTAACTTAACACAGCAGAGAGATGTACTATTGCTTCTTCTGTCCCTCAGCGATGCTGAATTTATTCATTTCTCTTAATAACCCACTGAATTTCACACCTAGCCTTCCCAGCAGAGCATTTCTACATTAACATGCCTTAGTTTATCTGTAACAGTAGATAATGAATAACTTTCATTCCTCATTCCAATAGTAATGTGTGAAAGGAAAACAAGAATAGTAAAATAAGGATGGGTCCAGTGTTTTTTTTCTTCAAAAAGATCAAGGGGCAGATTTATCAAGGGTCGAATTTCGAGGGTTAATAAACCCTCGAATTCGACCCTCAAAGTAAAATCCTTCGAATTCGAATATCGAATTCGAAAGATTTTAGCGCAAATACTTCGATCGATCAAATAAAAATCGTTCGATCGAACAAGAAAATTGAACAATTTTAATCGACCCATCAAAGGATTTTTATTCGATCATAAAAAACTTCGGTAGGTTTAAACTGGCAAACTATGCAGTCAAAGTTTTTTTTAAAGAGACAGTACTTCGACTATCGAATGGTCGAATAGTCGAACGATTTTTAGTTCGAATCGTTTGAGTCGAAGTCGAAGGTCATAGTAGCCTATTGGATGATCGAAGTACCCAAAAAATTACTTCGAAATTTGAACTTTTGTGTGCCCCCAAATGTTGGACTAAATAAAATGTTACAATTTTTTTCACCAACCTGTTCAGTGCTGTACCTTTAACGAAATACTATGAAATCTCAATTTTACATCCCCTGATTTTGAGTTTTCAATTATTTTACACCTTTTTTGTAGGTGGGATGGTCGTACAAATATCAAATCCATAATATATTTCTCTGATTTTACACTATTTTTTTCTGGTCCCCTGAAAAACATAAAATAATGGTTCTGATATACAGTATAGATATATATATTTAAATGGATGGTACTGTATGTGCAGAGGATTTATATCTGGAATGTAGCCATGTTTTAACAGTAGTTTGCTTAGTATGGCACAGCTGAGGGTGCCATGCATATTGCTTAGAGATATTTTCTTTCGTTTTAAGCAGTGTTTGCTGGAAAAAAAAAGCCTACACCTTTCTCATATTTCTTTCATATGTCTTTCCCTGGAAAAACAAAACTGCAGATGAACCACGTTATTACAAAAAAAGAGTGGGGAGTACGGTGCGGTTAGTAGTTATTGGGGGACTGGAGCATATCTGCTGTTCAAGTTCATGATGACTTTTAGTGAAGTATAAATTCTATAATTTTCTAAATCCACCAAATGTATAAATTTTACTGAGTGTGCCAAAATATTCGTTTGAAATCATATCATTAACATTTCTAGGGGATTGCCAATATATAATATAATAAAACATAAATATGCCCACATATACTATTGCCCCAAAATATCCCTATACTCAAAGTTAACATGGCTAATTGGTCACAGATATAATCTTCAGAGAGCCTTTGTCCAGGTGCAACAATCAAGAGTGAAGTGTAAGTTCATGGGTATAAAAACGAGGGACAGTGACATTTATTACCTATAATGAGAACACTGATTGTGCAATACTAATATTAAACTAGGGATGCACCGAATCCACTATTTTGGATTTGGCCGAACCCCCGAATCCTTCGCGAAAGATTCAGCCGAATCCCGAACCCGAAGGGGAAATCATTTTTTACTTCCTTGTTTTGTGACAAAAAGTCAGGCGAATTCTCTCCCTGTCTCTAATTTGCATATGAAAATTAGGATTCGGATTCGGTTCGGCCAGGCAGAATGATTGGGCCGAATCCGAATCCTGCTGAAAAAGGCTGAATCCTGGCCAAATCCCAAACCGAATCCTGGATTCGGTGCATCTCTATAATAAACCCACAAATGATATCTAAACCCCAATGTATATTGTTTTTTGTGATTAAGGGGTTTATTTATTTTCTGCTACAAACTCCAAACAAATCCTCTCAGGTTTTTTAATGCTTATTTATTATTGCATTTCCACGAAAATTTGCTTTGCAGGAAAAAAAAATCGGATTTTCAAGTTTTTTTAGGATTTTTCATCCGATTTTCACAATTTTTCACCCGAAAACTCCGATTTTTGTCCGAAAACTCTGAAAACTTAGGGGTATTGAACGAAACCCAGTGCACATGATAAAATCATTGGGACTTCTCCCATTGATTTATATGCAACCTCGACAGGTCTGAGATGCCGGATTTTCTGATTTGGACTTTTCCATCCTCGGGGTATAATAAATTCCGAAAAACTCATGATTTTTTAAAGGTCAGATTTTATTAAAAAAAAAAATCAAAAGTTTTGTGTGATTTTTGCATTCGGAGTTTAGTAAATAACCCCCTAAGTCTCTTGAAAAAGATAAATAAAATAACTGCAACTTTTATTGTTCTTAGGATGCATTGTACCATCCCCCTTCCAAGACTTTAACCACATATTAGATGGAACATTTATTACATTTGTTGATAAGGAATGCACCAAGAGGAATGATGAACTGATCCTTATGTGCTTGGATCATTTTGATGTAATGTGTTTTTCCACACAGAAGCTCTTTAGTTTTGTGGCGAAAATTGCATCATTTACAGGAAATTTGTATTTAATCATTTCTCATGATCTGAACCTTTTCTCTGCTATTCCCTGAACTATCATACAAATCTCCGTTTCTAAGAAACTATAATGAAAGCATTTTTTACTTTTGTGTTTGGAAGTCATGTGGGGGTTCTGAGCTAAGCAATAATATCTGACATTATTCCTTTTACATCACGATTAGTTACAATGTGTTCTGGATATAAGATGCCTGTGTTGAACTCTAGGAAGGAGGGTTGTCTTTGCTGCCGTTCAGAGAATAGTATATTATTAAATGTATAAATTAGTAATCTATATTGTTTGCCTGTTGTCAAGGCATCATCAGTGCTCATCAACATTTTCAGAAGGAGTTTTATACATAGGCTGGTCTGTGAGTGATTTTCTAAGTTTGTTACATTTTATAAGCAAAGCTCCTCATTAAGATTATGTGAGCAGTGAGTGACCGTTTTTAGAGAGTTGTTCCCCTAAACAGCCTACTTTGCACTTGTTATTCATGTCAAGGTGCTTCCAGAGTAATGTATTGCTTTTTGACATGGGATATTATGTCTATATATGTATATATTTATTCGCCTACTATGTAACATTTTCAATTATTTTCACATTCTCATTTGAGCTCATTTCTATGTTTTATTCATTCCTTCAAACGGTTCTACTCGCAATGTGGTTACTGACGTGACCTATCGTTCCCAATTATGCTGATTTTTTTGTAGAGATCGATGACTGTGACTCGGTGGGATCTCCATATCTTGCCATAACATTGTATCTCTTTATACTAAACTAGGGAGACTCATTTAGTCCACATCTGTACAGACAGAAAGAAAACATGTAAAGGCCAATGAACTGACATTCAAATCTCTCTTTCCCACTTAGGTTGAAGTAACAATTTCATATTTTTATAGTTTTATGCAGTATTCTAAAGCATTTTTTGTTAGTCCCTTTGACTTTTTTTTCACCTAAAATTTTCACCCGCACTGGCGTGAACATTTATAACATATAACAAAATGATACAGGTATGGGATCTCTTGTCCAGAATGCTCAGAACCTTGGGGTTTCCTAGTAATAGGGTCTTTGTGTAATTTGGATCACCAAAAGCTTTTCAATTAATTCCAATAAAAAAAACAAAACATATTTTAGCTTAGCTACCATCAAATACAAATTACTCGTTCATTAATAAATTATTAAAAATACAGGTATGAAATCCGTTATCCAGAAACCCGTTATCCAGAAAGTTTTGAATTTTGGAAATGCCGTCTCCCATAGACTTCATTTTATCCAAATAATCCGCATTTCTAAAAATGATTTCCTTTTTCTCTGTAATATTAAAACAGTAACTTGTACTTGATCCAAACTAAGATATAATTAATCATTATTGGAAGCAAAACCAGCCTATTGGGTTTATTTAAAGTTTACATGATTTTCTATTAGACATAAGGTATGAAGATCCAAATTACAGAAAGATCCGTTATCCGGTAAGTCCCAGGTCCAGAGCATTTTGAATAGCAGGTCCCATACCTGTATTAAAATTGTTTGCTTTAAATTGATACGATCATGACTGTTTAAAGTAGCAAAATGACATTGCTGCCCTACCATAGTACTTGGCCAGTGAGCTTGCATTGCCAATGTGTACTGCTCCACAATATGTCCATATTCAAAGGCTACTGACAGTAATTTTCAATGCCATATACAGTATATGCCATGTGATGCCAAATATAAGGGTCATTTATTTAATTTTTTTTCAATTCGTCCATTATTTTTAATTAATCCCATTCAGGTATTCATTTCAAGACGAAGAGGACATGTTTATGGTTGTGGATCTCCTACTTGGTGGGGACTTACGATATCATCTGCAGCAAAACGTGCGATTTACCGAAGCCTCCGTAAAGCTTTACATCTGCGAACTGGCTTTAGCCCTTGACTACCTTCAGAGCAAAAGTATCATTCACAGGTGAGTGATTTGCTGTAAAACATCATGCTTTAAAAGGGAAACTTAGGGGCAGATTTATCAAGGTTTGAAGTGAAAATTCGAAGTATAATCATTTGAATTTCGAGCTATTTTCGTGTACTTTGACTATCGAGTAGACCATAATTCTATTTGAATTTAAAAAAAAATTGACTAGAGTATCGAAATTTATCATGTACCGTTAAAACGTCGACTTCAACCATTCACCATCTAAAACCTGCTGAATTGCTGTTTTAGCCTATGGGGGACCTCCTACAACCTATTTGGAGTCATTTGGTGGACTTAGAAAAATCAAAGTTTTTTGGGGCAAATACTTCGATTCAAATTTGATCGAATAGGATAAATCTTTGATTCGAACAATTTGAATACAGCCTATTCATCCAAAGTTAAAAACTTTTTTTTATTAAATTTCGATCTGTCATGGGAAATCATGTTTTTTTTAAAAATGCTTCAGTTAATAGTGCTGCTCCAGCAGAATTCTGCACTGAAATCCATTTTTCAAAAGCGCCAACAGATTTTTTATATTTAATTGTCAGTTTCCCAGCTGTCATGTGACATGTGCTCTGATAAACTTCAGTCACTCTTTACTGCTGTACTGTAAGTTGGATTGATATCACCCCCTCCCTTTCCCCCCTAACAAAAGAACAATGGGAAGGTAACCAGATAACAGCTCCCTAACACAAGATAACAGCTGCCTGGTAGATCTAAGAACAACACTCAATAGTAACAGCCACGTCCCACTGAGACTGATTCAGTTACATTAAGTAGGAGAGATAACAGCCTGCCATAAAGTAGTTCCATCCTAAAGTGCAGGCACAAGTCACATGACTGAGGGCAGCTGGGAAACTGACAATATGTCTAGCCCCATGTCAGATTTCAAAATTGAATTTAAAAAAATCTGTTTGCTCTTTTGAAAATTGGATTTCAGTGCAGAAGTCTGCTGGAGTAGCACTATTAACTGATACGTTTTCAAAAAAAAACATTATCCCTTTAATTGTCTGGTTTAATTACAGTTTCGGTTTTAATTCATTTAGCGTTGCTACCAATGCTACTCTTGATACATACAGTTTCAGAAAGAATCCAAAGGAAAAGTACCCTCCTATCCGATCCTTTCCGTAGCACTGGTTTCATTTAACTAATTTTGTGTCCTCTAACTCTCAGGTGTCCAGTTTACAAGATTTTATAAAGCGTTCTGAATAATGAATGACTGTTTTCCTATTAAAATCTGATGAGAGTCCAATGATATGGCAGAATCATGAGCATATAATATAATAAGGGATCCTCAATGCACAGTAATGGATAATGCAGTATTATCAGTGCTTTAAGTGGTTTTGTGGCCACCATTCATAGTTTGATAGCTAAACATAAAACCCCCATTCATCAAAGTTTTATTTGTTCAGTTCATGAAATTGTCTTGATATTTCCTCATCTGTCGTGCATGAGTCATTCCATAGTAAATACAGAGCCGGCCGTAGGGACAGAACAATGAAACGTGAATATTTATGTGTATAATCCTGCAAATGTTTTCATCCAGCTTCAGCCTCAAGCGCTGCCAGCGGGAAAGACTAGACCCTGGCACAGAGCTAAAATATTTATATTAATTAATGGCAAGAGCTTATTTTATATAAGGGAATGCCAATAAATATTGACAACACCCTGATTGTGTAATTTTACAAAGCAAACATTTCATTTCAGTAGATCCATCGTGTATGCATTCATGTCATTGAGGAATGATTACTGTTATCGAACAGAAGTGTTTATAATATAAAGTTTCCCACTCACATGTACTGAACTCTTCAGTGTATAGACACAGATAATTGTTGTGTCTCTCTTACTGACTTTATTGGATTGTGATAGCCATTAATCAGAAAAAAAAAGTTAATTGTTGCTCTGTAGAAAACTTTATATCAGTCTCAGGCTGTGGATATATTGGAGATTCTGTTCTAATTGCATCTGCTTGATTGCTATGTAGTAGCTGATTAAAACTACATAATGAGCAAACACACACAATTGTGTTTATTGGCTTTGTTCTATACAGGGTATTATGTTTAATATCACCATGGTTAGCAGGGCATTTGAAGATTTTAAGACATTTGTTGAGATAGAAATGTCGGCTCGCACACCCAGGCCTTCAGTCAGGATAGCCAGGTGCTCAATGCTGGAGGGATCGGCACCCTCCCCAAGGTCAAATGGTAGAAATACACTGGCACACACGGCAATTCAAACAGGGAAATCCCTTGTGTCTTTATTTGCAGAAAAGCAACGTTTCGGGG
This sequence comes from Xenopus laevis, assembly GCF_017654675.1. Classification (NCBI taxonomy): domain Eukaryota; kingdom Metazoa; phylum Chordata; class Amphibia; order Anura; family Pipidae; genus Xenopus; species Xenopus laevis. Next base: position 103,143,466 of record NC_054376.1, read on the forward strand.
TAGTACCCCTTTGTCATGCTTGACAAAGGGGTACTACCCCGAAACGTTGCTTTTCTGCAAATAAAGACACAAGGGATTTCCCTGTTTGAATTGCCGTGTGTGCCAGTGTATTTCTACCATAAGACATTTGTTGAGGCCACTTGAGATTATGTTCACTTAATAGTTTCTTCCTCTTTTCCATACAAATGTTGAACTCTTGAGTGTCTGTTGTATGTGAAATCTATTTTTCAAAAGGGTAAATAGATTTTTTTACACCGTATTTTAAAATCTGACATGGGATATGCTATTAGTTTCCCAGGTGCCTTCAGTCATGTGTCCATGCTTTGATAAAATTCAGCCATTCTTTACTGCTATGCTGCAAGTTGGTGTGGTATCACCACCCCCCACAAGAGCAACCTGGTAGATATAAGAATAGCACGCAATAGTAAAAATCCAAGTCCCACAGCAACTCCTCAAATTACATTGAGTAGGAGAAACAATAGCTTATCTGAAAGCAGCTCCATTGTGAAGTGTTGGCTCTTTCTTAGAAGCACAGAATCAGGCAAAATTACCCGAGATGTCTGCCTACACACTAATATTACTAACTAGAACAATTACACTTGTTGGAGCAGGAATATATTTTTATATGGTAGAGTGAATTATTTGTAATGTAAACAGTGCAATTTATGAATAAAAACTACAACATAAAAATCATAACAGAATGCATTTAATGAATTAGATGAAAGTTAGTAAAGGACTGGCCAGACCAGGGATGAATTTTAGGTGTAGCTACTCACCCTGGTGGCCTGGCGGGGGCTAGGGCCTGGCAGGGATGCCCGCCCTGGGATGCCCGCAGCCCTAGTCCTCTCTTCTCAAGCGCCGGTTCCTCTATGGCCGAGCGGCCGATAGCTTCCGGGTTTATGCCAGCCGCGCGTGACGCCAACACTCATGGTGCGAAATTCAAATGTATTTAAAGAGGCTTTGGGCTAGAACTCATTGTTAGGTCTAACTTGTTAGTTCCTGTGTGCGATTCCTGTCTTGCTTGATTCCAGTTTTGACCGTTGCCCGCCTGACTACTCTGAACTCTGCCAATTCTGACCTTTACCTGCCTGACTATTCTGAACTCTACTGGTATTGCCTGCCTGACTATCCTTTGAATGCTGCCTGTACCGACCCTGGCCTGATTGACCTTGATAGAATTCTGCCTGAACCGACCACTGCCTGTCTGACCCCGCTTGAACTCTGCCTGTACCGACTCTGGCTTGCTTGACTATGCTTTTGCCTATTCCCTAAACTGTTTCCTTCCATCCAAAACTTCGGTAACAACCGTGCCCCTTTGCCTGTCCAGAACTCTTGTTTGGGTCCTCTCTTATAAAGACCTGGCAGCATCTGAGTATCTGAGGGCTCCTCACGAGGCCAAAGGCGGCCGCTACAGGCCCTGACCAGAGAGCCTAGCATCTGTTCTGGATTTAGGGAGCTGATTGTGACATTAGGTAGTTGGCCAGCTTGAATACATTACAATGTATGGACAAACACTCCTTGTTTTGTTTAAAGGGTGGGCATTTTTTGGGGATCATAATGCACAAGAAGACCTCTTGTCTTTGTCTATATTGTTTTAACTGGTGCTCATAGTTCCTTCAGCAACTAGGGCCACGGTAACTATGTCACAACTGTCTAGACAAAAGGAACACAGATGAGGAAGGTGTAAGAAATAGATCCATATTTTTTATAAAGGCAGAGTACAGAAGTTGATTGAAATGTGTGCTGCATTAAAATAAATCCAGGTAACAACCTATTTGAAGGGGGACCTGAATTCTCCAGTATATATAACATTTAAGATCAGTCTGTGTGAAATAATAACCTATTAGCATATATTACTTTCAAACAGACAATTATTCTTCAAATAAGGCGATTCTTCCACTTTATCCTTGTGCCTCTATGTAGAGGAAAAATGATGTTCAATTCTACTGAGGACTAATTTATGTGTCTGCAAAGCTCTGTCAAGATCATTAAATATTTTATCTCACACTGTGAAATGCCTGGACATTTGCACTCTGATTTAACTACAAAACTGTCTCAGATGCCACTGCTTCTATTCATTTTAATTGTAATTTGTACAAATGTTTTAAATTATGAAGTTCTGTCTGGAATTATCTTCCTCCAAAGCATGTCAGAAGCCATTCTGTGCCAAAACAATTAGTCAACTGAAGAGCTGTCTGAATAAAGAAATATATATATAATCTAAATAACAAAATTATAATATATTTCTATAACACATTTCTGATTTTGAAAAGTCCCTTTAAAGCCAGTATTTCATGTTTGCCATGGATTATTAAATGTATATCTTACATTTTGCAATGGCTGATGGACTACAGATGTCACTGGCCTATGTTTCCGTGGTTCACTATCTTTGTTGTAATGTGCCGTTTGCATTTGTGTAAACACGCTGCCTCTTGTGAGTTTTGAGAACAATACAGCTGTTCTGTACGTATATCTGATTCCCCATCAGCCTAGTCACTCTTTGTGCTTGTTTCATACCCCTGGGCAAAGCCATAATTATAGACTATTAAAGATGTTCACTTGCCAAAGATATTTCATCATGTTGGCTGATTTCAGGTTATAGTTATTCTGTGTGCCTTTTTTCCCGTGTGAGTCCCCCTCCCCAATTTGCTGTTTTTTTCATCTTCCTTTGGAATCTTTCAAGTACAGCAAAGGAGAAACATGGGATACATATTCGGATATAGCAATGTACAGTTCTCATAGTTTTGAGAAGATATGGCCGGTATGCTAGCTCATATGTTGCCCAACGCTGTTTTAAAGAAAGAGGATGTTCACCTTCCAACACTTTTTTTAGTTCAGTTGGTTTCATACAGTTCACCAATTCCTTTCTGTTTTCTATGTGAGACTGTTTTGATGTGTATATTGAAGTGTAAAGTGTCATTTTTAACCTTCTAAAGCAGCTCTGGGAGAGGGGGTTGCCGACCCTGTAAACTGTTCCAAATTAATACATTTATGGGCAGATTTATCAAAGGTCAAAGTGAAAATTCAGATTAAAAAAATTTTAATAGGGAATAGTCCAAATACGATTCAAATTTGATTGGAAACTGACCTATTCAATTAAATTAAAATTCTGGAATGACATTGAAAATCACCTAAATATGAATTTACATTTAAATATGACGTTGTCTTCGCAGAATGCCCTTTTAGGTGATAAAAATGTACTTTCAATGGTATGTAAAACTTATGACTGGGGCTCTTCTCATATTTCAAAATACATAAAATTGACACTAGCTCCAGCTCGTAGAGTAATATTTAAAAATTGGATAGTTAGTTCTAGTGATGGCCGAATTTGTCCCATTTCACTTCGTCAAAATTTCGTGAAACTGGTGAAAAATTTGCGAAATGCCGATTTTGTTGCCGGCAACAGTTCTAATTCGCGGAAATCGTCACGGCAAATTCGCAAATTTATTCGTCTACGGTGAAACTGCCAAATTTGCTGTGAATTCACACCTGGCGAATAAATTCGCCCATCACTAGTTAGTTCTATTCCCACTCTGAACGAGACATTGTTAGAACTCAAAGCCCTTTACACTAATGAAGCTATGAACTACAGATTTGACAATATACACAAATGCTTAAAGTCCGACTCAAGATGGAAAATATTTTCTCAAAAATTAGAACCAGAGGAAAGAAACAAATGAAATTCTATCCGTTATTGTTCCATGGATAGGTAAATCCAATGTGCTCTAACCTTGTCTTTGTTTTAGTCTTTGAATTTAGTTTTTGCTTAATTTTGCTGCTTTATTATTATTTTTGTTCTTCTTATTCACAGATGTATTCTGTGACTTATTTTAAAGTTAATAAGTCTGTATTATTGATTAATACTATGTCTTAAACTGTATGAAGCAAATCAAATAAAAAGAGTTGGAAAAGAAAACAGAACTATTCACCCGGAAAATTTTGAAGAATTTCGGTCTTTTTTAATTCGAATTTATGTTATGGGAATTAAAAAAAAAAAAACTCCCATTACTTTGAAATTTGAATCTTGATAAATCTGCCCCTTGGTTGATACATTTTTTTATCATTGTCCCTGCTGAACAGAATCCCTGAATTTCATTAAAGGCAGCTGTTAGAATTGATACAATAATTGCTAGTACTCCAGACATAATTTTGCAATAGAAAAAATGCGTTTCAATCCTGGACTTCACTTCTGAACATTTTTGCCAAAACAGATGCCTCCTGAACTGGTCTCTAGTAACTAGTTATTTAAAGGAAAAGCACATTTCATATGTCATAAGTCCTATTTTCCAAAACAAGTGATATTGTACTAACACAGGAGTGCCCATACTTTGCTAATGCGAGGTCTACTTTTGTTGAAATAAAGACTTTTGGATGTTAGATCATTGATACATAAATATATTAACAGCAGGTCAGACAGCAGATTTAGAAACAAAATAATAGCAAAATAATTAGAAGCAAAATACTCCAGACATGCTGATGACAAATGTATCAACTAAGTGTTGCAAAATTGTACCAGTTTAGAACCTGCACCTGAATTACTGAGCTGCCAGACAAACACCAGAGACACGAACATTCAATTTTCAACTTAGATTTTGGAAAAACAGTAAAAAATAAAAAATGGAAAGTAATTGTAAAAAGTCTTTATTTCTGGAGAACAATCTGAAAACAACTGAACTGAAAAAAGGTGAACAAGGAAAATACAGGTGGCCCATAAAGTTCAGCAACAATTAATTGGCTGTATTATAAATAAAATTAGTCCAGTTAAATCTCACATTTAATTGGTTATATGGTACTGGACCCTAAAAAGAGACAATGATTGGAGTTTGCATAACAGTAGCTGAAATGGGTTGTCAGATATCTTAATTGAGGATGGAAAGTGGGTTTGGCTGTAATGCCAGTGCTTTAAATTCAACCGCCTGTCTCAATGAATGAAACTGTTTTTCTTACCGTATGTTGTTTATACTTTGTCCCTTCACTTCATGACTTCTGTACTTACCATAAAACATCTACATTAAAAAAAAGTAATTATATGGAGATGTTGGAGATGGTTGCAGGACTAAAATGTGTAATATAGTGTGGCAAGCTGGCGGCTTGTACACGTAACTTTTAGGGGGATTAGTCAATGGTGAGCAGGCAGCATAGGAGAAAGGAGCAGAAAGACAGGGACACACAGCTTCTTCAAGGAAAACAGAGATTTATTTTCCAACTTTAACACACACCGTCAATAACGCACAGACACAGGGGTGACCGTTTTCAGGACACAAAACATAAATCATAAAAATAAAACCTAGCCCACTGGGCACTACCTTCCAACTCTGGAGCAGTCCCTGACTAGGCTGGGCCCCTTGTAGACTACCAGCAAACAAAACTATTGTTATGGCTCACCCCTGTACTCACAGTCTTGGAGTGAACCTTTTAGCCTCATGGCTTTTCTCCAATGTCCCACACAGACAACAACTCTGGCTCTTAGTCACAGCCACAGGCTCCCTCTGCTTCTGGCAGGATCAGGCGGCACTCCCAGCTCCTCTGGGAGTTCCTCACACAGCCAGGTCTCCTACATGCTGTGCCCTGATGAGAGACTCACTCTCCCATTCTAATTAACTTTAAATAGTCTTTCCACAGGACAGCTTTCCTGTGGAAGGTGAACTCCAATCTCTGGACTGGATCTGCGGAATGGAGTCCCTGACTACTAAAGTCTTTAAATAGAGCGCTGATTCTCTGTTTCATAACTCCCTTCCTGGAGCCTAACTCAGTACCTGGGGCGAAATTAAAGGCTAGAGTGACCTTTTTCCACCTTTTCCTAGTCACTCTACCACAATAGTAATAATCTTTATGACATCTTAACTATAAATTGTCACATATGAAGTTACATTTCTACCCCTTTGATATATAACACTTGTCAGCCAAACCCCAGCAGTCTCTACTGTGCATCCTGCATGTAACACACACTCATACATTATTTGTTGCCCGTGATCCCTTCATTACTACACTACATTTTGTATCTTGATTAAATAACAGAATCAAAGTGAGCTTGTAAAGGCTGAGCAATTTCAGCCTACAGAACTATATTTTCATAACAGTGCCAGGAATTATATTAAACAGCCCCAACTCCTTGCTTGTAAGTATAGCTGGATGCAGAACTACAACTCACAACAGTGCCAGGAATTTTATTAACCAGCCCCAGCAATCGACTGGTGGAAGGTTTCAGGTCATTTTAACCCCTCTTCTAGCCAAAGCACCCCTGACACTCTCTTAATTTATTGTTTTTTAAAATGTATTAGTATTTCCCATATTAATTTAAAGGGCATTTAAAGGCAAAAAAATTATTTTTACTTTGTTTAATGAAAAAGAAACATATATCCAATATACTTTAATTAAAAAATATGTACCATAGACCATAAACCAGGATATATTCATTAAAGGGCATGTAAAGTCTAAAATAGAATATGGCTAGAAATGCTGTATTTTGTATACTAAACATAAACATAAACTTACTGCACCACAAGCCTAATCAAACAAATAATTTATGCTTTCAAAGTTGGCTACAGGGGGTCACCATCTTGTAACTTTGTTAAACATCTTTGCAAGACTAAGACTGTGCACATGCTCAGTGTGGTCTGGGCTGCTTAGGGATCATCATAAACAAAGCTGCTTGAGTTCTGCATGGCTGGGAAGTAAGGCGGGGGCTCCCCCTGCTGTTCATAAGTATGATTGTTTCCCTGCTCAGCAGTTAGGGACCGTCTGACAATTCCTATCCACAGCAGTAAATGAAGGGAGAATTTCACTGCATACAGTCAGGTTTCTTAAAAAAACAGTACACATTTTTTAATTAAAGTATATTGGAGATAGGTTTCTTTTTCATGAAAGAAAGTAAAAATGGGATTTTATTTTTTTGCCTTTACATGCCCTTTAAGGGAAACTACTAAGAAAGCTTGTGAGATGCGCTTGTTGGTGGTTGAGAAACTCAAAGAATAAGAGTAACGTACAAGAGGGTGAGACATGTTCATCCAGGAAATGAAAAGCCCTGCTGAAGTACAAAAATACACAATCTGAGCACCGAGTTGTCTTTTATGAGAAAGCATGCAAGAGGGATTATTTGGGGGTTTTCCATGAAGCCATAATAGGGAAGAAAAGATAAGAGATGTAACACTTTGGGGCAGATTTATCAAGGGTAAAATTTTCAAATTCGAATTTCGAGCTATTTTTAGTGTACTTCAACCATCAAATAGTCAAAAACTTCGACTTCGATCATTCACCATCTAAAACCTGCCGAATGGCTGTTTTAGCCTATGTTTTAAAGAATTGTTGGACCGTAGCTATTATGTTGACTAAGCCTTTCTTAAATTCTAATATTCTAAAATTAGAATCACAATTTTGTGCTTATTATCTAGCGCCTTCAACGGTATTAAAAATAGAGGAGAGAATTTAGTAAAGGTTCATGGTTTTCTGTAGTAAACTATTGCAGTCAGCGGGAACCCCTTAATGATCTCTGGTCTTTGAAAGCAAGCATCTGATTGGTTAGTTTGAGTTAATATACCTGGAGCAAATTTCGGCACTTTTTCTCATTTAAAAATCAATTTTATATGTCCACTGAAATCAGCTGTTCTGGCCGTGAAGGTGTTATAGCTCTACAGGTTAGACTAGTATTATGTTACATCTAAGGTTCCAAAGGATCAAGTCATTAGTAGAAAAGTAGTGTAATTGGCCTATTTATACTGGGTAATGTTTTGTGAGACTATTCAGGTGAAACGGAGCCTAGAAGGCAGCTCATGTTGCTCCAGTCTGCTGAGCAAACAATGGGGCCTATTCTCTGCAATGGAATGATCACTGTTAGATGTGAAACAGAAATATGAAATTGTTCAGTGTAGTTTTCTACAGAATGGTGCGTTAAATGAAATCACTTGCCAATTTACCTAGTATTTAAGGGGAAATGCTAAGTGAAGTTATTTTTCTTAAATGTATGGAACATGTAATGCCTTTGGTTACAATGCAAAGAATTGGCGTGCACTTCTTTGATTAATTGTTTTGATTAATTCTTTTACTAAAATTTTGTCTTATAGGGACATCAAACCAGACAATGTTTTACTTGATGAGCAAGGTAAGATGATTTATTTTCTTTATACTGTATTTGTGTGTATGTATATATATATATATATATATATATATATATATATATATATATATATATATATATATATATATATATATATATATATATATATATATATATGTGTGTATAGGGAACAGCTGGAAGCCGACACGTCTCATCAATTTGGAGGAAAAAAATGCCTGGGTGCAATATACCGATATAAGGATAATAGTCCGATAGAAAAGCAAGCACTCACAGGTATTATGCAAAGAAAATGGAGTTTTATTCAGCAAAAAGTACTGGTAACATTTCGGAAAGCACTCTAGCCTTTCTTGAAAAATGAAAGGCTAGAGTGCTAGTCGAAATGTTACCAGTACTTTTTGCTAAATAAAACACAATTTTCTTTGCATAAGACCTGTGAGTGCTTGCTCCTCTATCGGACTAGATAAATATATATACTGGAAACTGTGGAGGTAATTCAAACTCACCCAATCACACAAACTTACAGTGCACCTCCACACAATTCAGCTTCTTCCAAATGCACAGCCAGTCACAAAATACTTTCTTTTAAATTTGCCTCATTCACACTGCTGATTAATTGTTACCATTGGGGGCTAGAACCAAAGGAAATATGATTGGCTGAATACCCAGAAACAATAAGAGACAAGCGGGTCCAGAAAGGCTCTATCACATGCAATAATCATAGCTCTGTAGGAGTGCAGATCCATGTTTTGTATATCTATCTATCTATCTATCTATCTATCTATCTATCTATCTATCTATCTATCTATCTATCTATCATCTATTATCTATCTATCTATCTATCATCTATCTATCTATCTATCTATCTATCTATCTATCCCTCTCTGTATCTATGTCTATGCAGTTTACACTTGTTATTCACTCAAGTAGAAAGTACCCAAACTTAAATAGTCTTTTATTATCAGGATAGTTTTCTTAAAGGAGGTCACCCTAGAACACAACCTCTTCTAGCTAATTTGTCAGAAGCTGCACAATTTATGTTTCTATTCCAGTGGGTCAGACAGACTACAAAAGCTTGATGGTCCTCTGCACCCTTTGTGCATGTCAAGAAAACTGCCATGCTTATAGTCAGAGACAGGTTCTGTCAGTTGGGATTTGAACAAGTGAATCTCTCTAGCAGTCTATCAAAGCAAGGAAGGGAACAAACAAACGTGTAACCTTCAGGGGTGTGTGATATATAGATTGTGACAGCAACTATGCTTTTTAAGAACCAGTTGCTTCCTCTTGTGCTTCCCTTTGCTTGTCTTTGCCATAGTATTAAATATTTATAAATGGAGATGCTCAGAATCAGATGGAATTTTCAGCTGCAAAAGTCATTTGTGAAGGAACACCAGTTCACCACAGGAAAATGAGAAATATTAGAAATATTATCATCAAAATTAGCATTTAGTATTAAGGTAGGATGTTCTCTTTGCATGTGTCACTAAACCACAATGGATAAGATATGGCGTGTCTAACACCAGTCCCCATGCCTGATCCTGAAAAGTTTTACAGTTTTACCGGGGGCTTTTCCTATAAGGGAGTAAAGTTGGATTTGTGATTTTGCACCTAGTTGGTACAGCTTGTACTGCGGTAAATAACTCACTTTCATCCATAATTTAATTACAAGGAATCCTCAAAGATATTACACTGACACTGATGCCAGTTCTAAAAGGTTCTAGTTGACCTATCCAGTACCAGGACTGCAGGTTAACTTGTATTGCAGCAATCCTATCTTCAACTGGGTACTCCTCTTGGGAACCTATGAATTGTGACATTTTATTGATTCAACATTAGTATCACTCTAATAATGATATTCCCCCAGGTGCTACAAACCCTGTACTGGTCCTGGGGCCTGCCTTCCTTCAGTAACCAAAGATTGTTTGTTATCCTAAGGTAAATCAGGAGGTTGGCAGATGCATAAAAAATACAAAAATATTTTTTTTTCCACATTTTTATTCAATCAAATTTTTTATATTCAGAAATTTTGTGATTAACTTAAGTAGAAAAAGCTTCTAAAACTGCAACTTTTTTTGCTCAGGGAACCTCAGGGGAAAAAACGAATTGTTCCAAGATAATTGGTCGAGGTTTCAGTAATGATTTCTTGGGCCCTAAGGCTTGAGCAGTCATAAATAGGATCCCCTAGTATATGTAATCACCATTTATTTTACATGGTTTTTTTATTTGTATTTTCTTTTCTCCGTTCAATATATCAAACTCTAATAACTTTGTATTACTATGTTAGTTCTGCCGTTAAATGTAAGATGTTGAAATCTAATTCTAAGTGTTTAATGTAACCTTGGACAAAGTCACACTGGATGATGGGCACAAAATGTTTCTTTGGAAATGCTCCAAAATGTTTATGTTCACCCAAATGTGTTGCATTGTAATTTTCTTAGAAGATTATGATTTTTTCAATTATTTATAGCTTAAGATGTCACATTTCTTGGCTATGGAAACCCATTAAATTAGCGTTTTAGTGGGTATTAATTTCACCCTCAGTCTGTTTGATGCACACGGTGAAGCCTCTGCTTTTCAAAATCTCCTTAGCATAAGAAATTAATTCATATGTTATGAACTAATCTTTAAAGGAGAAGGAAACCTGGGCGCAAAACCCCTCCCCCTCCCTTGTGTTGCCCCCCCTCCCTCCTCCCCCTGGGCTACCTGTCCCCCCGGGCAAATGCCCCTAACTTGTTACTCACCCCTCTGCGCAGGTCTTGTCCACGGAGTTCACAGACGCCATCTTCTCCCACGCGATCTACTGCGCATGTGCCGAACGTCACGAAGTTTTTTCCGTGACATTCGGCGCATGCGCAGTAGATCCGTACCTGAAAATGCTCCTACTGCGCATACGCCAGAAGAAGCCGGTCAAAGCAGGAAGAAGATCTCGTGGGAGAAGATGGCGTCTGTGAACTCCGTGGACAGGACCTGCGCAGAGGGGTAAGTAACAAGTTAGGGGCATTTGCCCGGGGGACAGGTAGGCCAGGGGGGAGGAGGGAGGGGGGGCAACACAGGGGAGGGGTTTTGCGCCCAGGGGGTTTCCTTCTCCTTTAATGCTGGTACTAGATGTAGCAAGTCTAGAGTAAACGTTGTTAAATATATGAGACGCTCATACGTAACAACAGCCAAGTACTCTGTAGTTTTAGGTTTATGGAAAACTTTTGTTATGTTAGAAAATATCACATATATTTTATTGGATCATATTTTATCCAGAATATAAAATACTGGGAATAGTGATGAAGAGGTTACAAATTATTTTGTGTAAGTGGGAGGAAGGGTCACTTGTTGGGGTGTCAGAACAAAAGTAGTCAGGAGCTGCATCAGAGCTTCATTCTGGCCTAAAAACATGAAAGGTGTCTCATTAACTGGATGTAGTCTTACATTTATTTCTTGCTACTCTACATCATGCTAAAATATGTATTCTTTTTTTATTGGGATGCTTTTTTTCTTATTTTTATTTATATGGACCCTGGGGCAAATCACAGAAGGAATCTGTTTTATTGCTATATGTAAATGTTGTTTATGAAAAGCAGTCGATTTGAATTATACACAGAGGCCATTATCATTATTATGACTTATTTATATAAAGAGCATTACTGTATACAAAGAATCTTGCCACTTTGGGGTTTTTTTTCTGGTTAGCACACAATTGGCATCTTATGTAATGTAGAAAAAGAAAAGGCACAACATCTTATTTTGAAAATAGCACAGCAGGGATGAGGAGAGCATTCTTCGCGCTATAGTGTAGAACTGAATGGTTTTCAATTCTGTTCTCAACACAACAATCCAAGAAAAGATAGAAAGTGAAACATTGTTGAGGTCAAAATGAAAAACAAAGACATCAGAGACAATATTACACCTAGCAATTGTTAGTGGGGTGGACAAATATTGACTGAGAACCTTGCAAACACAGACAGTTGGTTTGGTCTTCTGAATAATTCTCTTTACTGTATAATACACTCTGTAAATGATAAACTATTACACTACTTTAAAACACAAGCCTGTACATTCTGTGTAGGAGAACTAAAGCATAAATGTATATGTTTACAATTATTTACTTTATGTACTGAACTTCCTGTACCTACCCAGAGGTTCAACAGTCCTGTAACAGTAATGGTCCAGGCCAGTGCTGTCCAACTTCTGTGGTACAGAGGGCCGTAATTTTCTGGTCTATGTGGTGGAGGGATGATAATGGAAGCCACAGTAGACCACTCCCTGTTTTTGAACCACAACCACTTTAAACCACACCCACTTTAAACCACACCCATGTTACCACAATAACTTTTAAGACCATGTCCACATTATTATTGGTAGCACACCAAACAACCAAATAGTTGGTGCTCACTGCAGAGATATCACTCATCATTCATATGTGAAAAATAAAGTCATATTAATACATACCCTTATATCTATCTGCCTTCTCCTCTCCTGTTGATAACACTGTACCCCCACCCAGGACATGAGTAAACACCTTAGGGGCCCCTAAAAACAATTTCCAAATGCAAACAAACCCTACTAGACTCATGCCCCACAGATAGCGTATGGCAGACAGAGTATGGCACACAGGGAGCATAGGGCAGGTAGAGTATGGCACACAAAGGGAGCATAGAGCAGGCAGAGTATGGCACACACAGTGAGCATAGGGCAGGCAGAGTATGGCACACACAGGGAAGATAGGGCAGGCAGAGTATGGCACACACAGTGAGCACAGGGCAGGCAGAGTATGGAACACACAGGGAGTATAGGGCAGGCAGAGTATGGCACACACATGGAGCAGAGGACAGGCAGAGTATGGCATATACAGGGAGCATAGGGCAGGCAGAGTATGGCACACAGGGAACATAGGGCAGAGTATGGCACACACAGGGAGCATAGGACAGGCAGAGTATGGCACATACAAGGAGCATAGGACAGCCAGAGTATGGCACACAGGGAGTATAGGGCAGGCCGAGTATGGCACACACAGGGAACATAGGGCAGGCAGAGTATGGCACACACAGGGAGATTAGGGCAGGCAGAGTATGGCACACAGGGAGCATAGGACAGGCAGAATACAGCAAGAGACAGGGAAACCTATCAGGACTATAAGATGGACAGTTCATACTGTTCTACAGTGATACAATGCAGGTGCCCCTCCAGCAGTTTGTATGAAGTGTGAACAATGTGGGCACTTTCATTCTGAGTTGTGAACAGTACAGGGCTTTAGGGGTCTGAGCAATAGAGGTGTTACAGGTGTGAACAATGCAGGAGTTTACTGTCTGGATTTGAGGTGTAAGCAATGCAGGGGCCAGTTAATCTAAGTACATTTTAAATCTTAGACAAGGTAAGCAGTCAGAGCAGGCAGACTTTCATGCGGGTGCCATTCAAGGGGGGAAACCAGTTGAACAGGACTGATCCAGGTCTTTAAAGTTGTACAAAGCAGCTCCCCATCTTCTGATCATATTAGTCCATTAGTCTGAGTGTTAGTGGCACTGCACATGCTTAGTCTACTCTGGGCTATTGTTTAGAATCTAAAATTAGGGGTCATCTGAAGTCATCAAAACATTAGCAGAAAGTGAGGTTACTTCTATCAATGTAGGTAATACTGCAGAACTGATTATTATTTAATTCTCAAGTAGAATGCAGTGGTTTCTCTGCTGATATGCAGTGTTAATCTGGAAAAATAATACAGTTAATTTATTTTGTGTATAATGAATATTTTCCTAAAATGTAAATGACTGCCGCCAAGAGTATGTGTTATGAATCAGCAGAAAAGAGCAACTGGGGCATGTTCAGTGGCTCCGATCTTCTCTACTAAAGGGTTGTAATGGCCTTGGGCTTGTTTAAAAGCCCAAAACATTAGTACAGTAACACTAAAAGGCACAAATTATACCCTTTAATGCTCAGGCATAGAACTCTTGTATCTGGTGTCAGGCTGCAGTTTACCCTGTACTATGCTCCCTAACTCACACATCTCAATGATACACCAATAAGGGGATTAGTAGGGGAGGGTGGCACATATGTATGGGAACATAACCCCAAGCAGCACTTTTCGGATGAGCACAGGTCTCAGTGCAGAGAACTGGGGCAATTTTTCTAAAGGATAGGGCACAAAGTAATGAAAAATTATTGGTCTAAACGTGTACCTTGGGTTGTATTTGACAAAGGACCTTTAAGGTGTAGCATGTCAACCATAATTCTTGGTTCAACTAGTACAGTCAGGGTTTACCAAAAACCCATATTATATGTGTTGCCTTGCCCAATTGATGTCATACTTTGAACATAACAATATGGAAGCAGATCCTGAGGTTGTTAGGGGACCCTGTGGAGTCTTAAATGATGTACAGTTTCAAGAGTTCAAATAAAGCCATCTTCTGGAAGGTTTAAGGGCCCTTAAAAATGTTGCCATGGGACCCATGTACCTTCATTAGACTACTCATGCTGTTCCAATCACTGACTGAATTTTAATGCCTTTGGAACCTCCATTACCCAAAAATAAATATTTCCACCTGCAATAAAAATGCACCATATCTGTTTTATACTGAAATATATATGAGCATATCCCTGGCACATACTGTTTGGGCATGCAAAGCCTAAAAAGCCCCAAGCAAGCAGTGGGAAATACTGAAAAGATGGTGGCACAGCATAAAGTAAGAATTATCCCTTTATTGGTGCAGGTTTCCTCCAAACATGAGCACCAGGTCCAGGGGGAAAGTTAAATAGGGGAAAGGGGCACTTTAATACACTGGGTAATGCCTAACAGTTAGCACAACCCAGTGTATAACACTTTACTTGACCTTAAAAAGCTTTGCAAACAAACATTTAATCTTTTTTAATAAAATATAATATTATTATAATCTTATTGTTACATATTTGCTTAAAGATTCATAATCTTAAGAAAGTTGGGATTGGAAGTTATCTCCATTTTCTCTTTTTATGTAGGACATGTCCATATCACAGATTTCAATATTGCTACTTTGGTCAGTAAAGGAACAAAAATAACCACGGTGGCTGGAACAAAACCTTACATGGGTAGGTATCCGTTACTTGTATTTCTTTAAATACACTCTTAGCTACCTTGTGGAATGAATAGAGGATGGATAGTTTATCATTAACAAAGGTATGAGCACTTTAAAGGCTGAACTTTTTGCTTATTTTTTCCTCATCTTAATTAGATCTAAAAGCCTCAAATAATTTTAAACAGCCATAAAGTTGTCAGACTTCTTATTGATGTTGAGGCTTTTTAATCATGCAGTCATTTCTGAAATGCTATTAAGATGCATCAGAACTTCATTTATGGAATCATCCTCATTACAGAGCCAAAGAAGAACTTACAAATAAAATGTACTATTGCCAGCTCACTACCTTAAACAATTTGTGTGGTGTCTACACTTGGCAAGCTCTCGAGGGAGGCATCTGTTAGCTGCAGTATTAAAAGCAGCCAGGATAATGCAAAGGCCTATGAAGCTCTGCTGTTTACTGTGAATATGCAAAAAAAATATACTAGAAAACATCTGCAAGAACTGAGTCATTATAATAGATAATGGGTAGCATGCTTCTAGTGGTGGAGCTTGAGTGAGACTTGAGTGGCTTATTGATTAAGGAGAACAAATGTCTTACTAGCTGTGAGAAAGGAATGACTCAGGAGTTAATGAGAAGGAAAGACATAATGCTAATTATAGAGAACAGCAAACAAGAAGACTCAGTAGTTTAGGTGAAGAAGAGGCTCTGGGGCTAAAACTATTAAGTTCAGTGAAGTTTATGAAATTCATTGTTTCAAGAGAAAAAATGGCTTGGGCTGGAGTAGGAATATCACAGATATTTTAGAAAAGGAAAGGCTCAAAGGTTAAGGAGGGCTGAAAAGCAGTTTATGGTTAGGCAGGTATATGATAAGTCCTGGTCCAGCATCTAATGAAGAAGAATGTGTTCAAGGTGGAAAACTGGGTCAATGGTTAAGAAATAGGTTTCTGGTTAAGTCACTATATTCTGAGTTTAAAAGACAAGGTTCATTATGATAAATCATTGTGACCTTGGACAAGTCAAATGATTGCACCTAGGGTTGCCATGTTAACTGGAAGCTCTAGATACTAGAACTTAATTCTCATGCTGTACTTCAAGTTTGTTGTGAAAGTATATTTGAATTCAAACAATAGATCTGCTGCAAGTGGATATTCACGTGGCATGGGGTTCACTCTTTCTAGTCTAGACTGGAAACAATTGCATATTCAGGCTAATTTAATTAAGGTACTGGCATGGGGGCTTTCTTTCATGATATAATAGCTTCCACCACTGACCACTACATCTACTAGGCTTTCCTGAAATTGTTTAACACTAATTATACAATATATTTTTATATATATAAAATCATGTCGCTTTATTAATATATTCCTAGTGTATGTCGCTTTCAGGAAACACTTTTATATGCTGTTTAACATGTGTGGGGTGATTGGTGTGATTAAATACAGACATATCTTGTTGTGAAACCCAATCCATACAATCAAGTTGAAAGGACAAACTGTATGATTTAATCCAGCATTTATATTACATAGATGATTTTGGTGTAAAAAAGAACAAAATCCAAGTTCAACCACTACAAATGACCCTCAGCTTGTGGACCAAAGCACACGGAGATATGGCTTTT
Organism: Xenopus laevis; assembly: GCF_017654675.1. Classification (NCBI taxonomy): domain Eukaryota; kingdom Metazoa; phylum Chordata; class Amphibia; order Anura; family Pipidae; genus Xenopus; species Xenopus laevis. The sequence continues at coordinate 103,160,196 of NC_054376.1, forward strand.
TTATAAGGCCACTGTAAGTTTTCACATGGCATTAGCAGGAAATAAACTGAAGTTGAGTCAGAGTATAGTCACTTACTCCCTAAACAATTCTTACTACCATTCTTGCATTTGCACAAGATGTACTAAATTGCAGTTCAGCAATGACTTCAGTTTAAGGATTAATGCTCATAAGTTAGAGATGCCTGTGTAAAGACAATGTCAGTGGAGGGGAACTACCCAGTCTAACATAAAAACCACTAAGTACTACTTTACTGCCTTCTTGCATTTTGCTTCTCATATTGCTCCAACATAATCTGCCGATGTGACAATTTTACAGGTCTGTTAAATATCTCAAATATAATGTGCCTTCCAGTAATTGTTATGGATGTTAAATAGGATTCCGACATTTATTAGAGAAACAAACCATGCATATTTATTAGAGCGTGAAAGGAATTTGGGACCCAGTCATTTTTAGCTAGTATTTAGTAAGTTTAATTTAGTGTCAAAACAATTAGTGAGCATGTGTACCATGCAATTAGTCTGACGCATGTTTCCAGCAGGTGTTGTTACATGTCATCTAACATACACGGTAATTTTAGTCCTGCACAGTCTCACAGAGGAGTTAAATAAGAACAGATCAAAGCAAGCGTTGTTGCAGTCTTGCCGTTCTGAGCAAAATGCATTCCTCAGCCTTATAAATAAAACTTAGAGGGATTAGGGTGGAACTAGGCCAGCAGGACAAAGGGAAAAAACCTGGTGGACCCAGACCCGATATTGCCGATGTCCCCAACCTCCATCCCAGCCCCCGCTCATGGCAGTGAGCAGGAAAAAAAATATGCGCAGGCGGGCTGGAGTGGCGGTTGCAGCCGGGAAGGGGGGTTGAGGTGTCTGTGCCGCTGGGGCGACCCTGAAAGGGATGAAAAAAGCTATGTTTAGGGATCCATTTGAATCCTATATGTTTTTATTATTCATTAGTTTTACAAAAAGAGAAAGAGGAAGTAAACAGAGGGAACAGGGAATGGGGGTTACCATGGATCACCAAAATGAAAAGCTTGGCAGGCATTAAAATGCGGAAACAAAAAGTCATGCATGTAAAAATTGTCGCACATCAAAATAATTTCGACGTCCATTGACTTTAATGCTTTTGGACAAAAAAGTCGCATGTGTAAAAACTGCACGCGCGTAAAAATTGTCCCTCCATGAAATTACTTTAACATCCATTGACTTCAATACATTGGCTCAACCTCAACTACTTCCTCACAAAGTTTTCAACCAAATTGCGCTTGCGAATATTTTTACTGTTTGTAATAAAATGTCCCCATTGCAAAGCATTTTTTTGTGACAAAATATTTAACAAAACTTCAGAGCAGGTGTTAAAAGGTTCGTAATGTGCAATGAAGATTCACAATGCAATAAAATTCTAGTGAGGAAAATTACATTGTGACAGCTTAATTTTTAAAGTTTTGCTCTTTGTGAATTTTATTACATTTCCCCCATTGACTTACTGTTAAAATAAACTCCGTTGAATTGCAATTAAAAAAACACAAAAGACTTGTTTAATTCCTTGGACCGTAAACTCTCTCTTTTATATTACTCTATTTTATTACTTTTATTTTTAATGAAGTTTCAAAATGGCAAGGAAACAACTTGTACACATTGAAAAAAATAATATGGGATAAACCTCACTGCCTTTATTGTGAAGAACCATCTTCAAATGAAAGCTCAGTTGCTCGAGTCCAAAGGGGTGGCCTTTGCTTCATTGATCTTTTCTATGAGAAAAAGATCCCCTGCTATCTGTCTATAACAGGGATCCCCGACCTCTTGAACCTGTGAGCAACATTCAGAAGTAAAAGGAGTTGGGGAGCAACACTAGCATGAAAAATGTTCTTGGGGTGCCAAATAAGGGCTGTGATTGGCCATTTGGTAGCCCCTATGTGGATTGTCAACCTACATTGAGGCTCTGTTTGGCAGTGCACTTGGTTTTTTTTACAACCGAAACTTGTCTCCAAGCCTGGAATTCGAAAATAAGCAGCTGCTTTGAGGTCACTGGAAGCAACATCCAAGGGGTTGTAGAGCAACATGCTACTGGTTGGGGATCACTGGTCTATAATGTCCTCTAATGTAGATGTAATGTACCTCTAATGTACTTGTAAAGCATAATCATGCTCTCTCACAACTCAAACCTTAACAGTCAACCCACATAGTTTAAATCTTCCATACCTTTACCAGTGCAGTAGCATGTCTCTGCACTCTCACCAGCTCATTGATATCCTACTGGAGATCAAACCTGCAGTGCAAGGTGAGGCCTTACCAGGGACTATGGAGAAGAAGATTAACTGGCACACAAGGCAGGGGCAAGCCTTTGCAAGTTTATTGTGGAAGTGCAATTTGCTTTAGTAGCCATTGAGTGACACTGCCTAGAGTTTCACAGCTTGTTATCCACAAGAATCCCCAAATCCTTCTCAATTAATTAATCTCCCAACACACCACCGTTTTTATATATATATTGCATTTATGTTATTTCTACCAAAGTGCATAACCTTGCATTTATCAACATTGAACCACATTTGCTAATTTGCAGCCCAGATATTTCATAATTAAAAGCAAAAGCCATAATAATTTAACTAATGTTTAAAAGGGGGATAAACAGCCCTTTATGATTCAGCATTTACCCACTGAAGTTTTCATTACTCCAGAATCTGAGGTAAGAAGATACAAATATATATTGTTACTTTGACATATATTTTCTTGTTACAGCTCCAGAGATGTTCTGCCCCAGAGGACAGATTTGCTATTCTTTTGCTGTAGACTGGTGGTCATTAGGGGTCACTGCCTATGAACTTCTTCGTGGCAGAGTAAGTATCACAGAATACTTTGCACTGGTTCTTGCTTTTCTAGAAGCATATTGTGCACAAAGGTATAGCAGATTGGCCCATTGCTATTCTTAAGCTAAAATCTGTGGTTCAAAATCGAAATTATATGCGCCATTGCAGATGGATCACACATTAATTGGCTAAAAGCCTGACTTTATAAAGGTCGGTGTACATTTACAGTGTCTCCAACACTACGGGGCACATTTACCTAGGGTCGAATATCGAGGGTTAATTAAGCCTCAATAATCGACCGTCGAAGTAAAATCCTTCGACTTTGAATATTGAAGTCGAAGGATTTTGCGCTATTCCTATGATCGAGCGATTTTAATCCATCGATCGAAGGATATTCCTTCAATCAGGAAATTGTTAGGAAGCCTATGGGGACCTTCATTAACATTGGCCTCGGTAGGTTTAAGGTGGCGAACTAGGGGGTCGAAGAAATTTTTAAAGAGACAGTCTCTTTTAAAGAGACTATCAAATGGTCGAGTAGTCGAACGATTTTTAGTTCGAATCGTTCGAAGTAGCCATATTCGACCATTCGAAATTTGAACTATTTTTCCTCTATTCCTTCACTCGAACTAAGTAAATGGGCCCCCACCTATTCTTATTGCACCCTTCTATATTTCTCATTTGCTTATCATTAATTTTGTGACTTCTCTAGCTGCTACGACCTAATTGATATTTCTCAGCCAAGTCTTGCATACAGTACGTCAGCTCCCCCATGGCATAACAATAGCAGAAGTTTCCCAGATAAGGCTGACTCACACACAGACTTGGAGTTCCTTGACATTCATGGAATGTTGGAAAAATGTCTCGGAGAGAAATTATTGTATAAAACTACTAAGATGTACTTTTCTTGCATTTCCAGAGACCTTTCCATATTCATTCAAGTACTGCAGCCACAGACATTGTCCACGTGTTTCATACAGCCACTGTGACCTATCCCCCTGCCTGGTCCAAAGAAATTGTTTCCTTACTACACAAAGTAAGTCATAAATTTTGGAGAATGCTATACAATATTGAGTTACACAGTAGCCAAACCAGTATGGAAGGATGTGTATGGAGTGGAAGAAAGATAATAATAACTTATTTTTATTATCCTTCAATTAGGTAGCAAAAGACATTGTTCTTTGTTGGCATCAGTCCTTGCCCCAAAGGAGCACGTAGTTTAAACTTGCCATCAAGTCACATCACATGTTTGGATTTGATTTTGATAAAATGATGGAAAATTTTATCAGGATGCAGTTGCACTGCCTGTATGGAAACAGGACTACCTGGAAGATATAGGAAGATCTGGCACATGTAGAGGAGAAACATTTATACCCAGCTATTCTGCATGTCATATACTTTAATATAAACTGTGGTGACAGATGGATCAAAACCTACAGAAAATAAACGGTGTATGCCATAAGCCTAATCCTCATGGGCTCCTAAGGCTTCACAGTACAAGTGTCAATGCACTGGTTCAACCGTGTATAGATCTACACTTGAGAGGGCCCTGAACTCAGACTTGCCATGAACAGACACTCAAAATAATCATATAGGAATAGTGAAACCTTTTCTCAAATGCAAGTCTCTGAAATATAATTCTCACATTTTCGTAGGCGAATTGTAATTCCATCGTTGCCCCCTAGCAACGGCTGTAGTATTTTTCATCCCATCACATTATGCTTTTCTTCAGAGCTTTAGTTGTTATCATCCGATTCGTGAAAACAATGCCAGTATATTCAGACTTCCCATTGATAAACATTCAACAAATTTCAGTCATTATTCCCAGCTTCCCATTCCCCGGTTATTTTCTTTTCACATTTACAATAGATGCTAACTATCTGAGTAATTTGCATGGTCATAAAACAGATCATTTAGGACAATTACCTGGGGAGCTTTAGACATTTATGGCTCCCATCTACATCAGTGTCATAATTCACAATGAGACAGTGGTGGTCACATCAATGCCTTTGTCTACACTAGGGCACATTGTTAAATACAAAATAATAGAACAAACAATGACGTTTGAAGTAGATTATAAGATTGCATTATGGGTTCATTTTCTTATGCCATTTGTTCCTATGGAATTCCTGTCCAGTGAGGATTTCTTATATTGTTCTGCTTCTGGAAAAGGGGGCATCATGTATCCATTGGGGTGGACTCCAATCTTGCCCTGTCTTTATATAGCCAGCTAAAGGTGTTAATTTTAGCCCAGCTTCCAAGTCAGTTTCTCTACATTAGGAACGCCTCCTTAATTATTATGTCTGACACAGTAAATGCCAGGAGACTGGGGGCGTTCTTCTTCTCTGCTTTTCCAAAAGGGACTTTAATTTAATTTTATGTTCTCACGACAATTAAAATTACGTGTGTACTGATTTCTTACAATAGAACTACAATATTAAATTGCCAAATTAGTAGCCATGTTTATTTTTTTGTATAGCATGTTCTTGGTTGGACCCTTCTTTTTTATATTAAAGGAGGGGGGTAGATGGTGTAGCTCCAGTATCTCCTTTTCCCCTTCTTTTTATATGTAGTTTATTTGAGTTGGGAATTGTGGGTTTTTCCACTTTTGCCTCTCCTTACTGAGTGTAGGCTCACCCTTATAATGAGATAGAATTAGAATATATATATCCACGAACACCAAAGAACCGGCACACCCATGTAAAAATAATTCACTTTTTTATTATATCATAGTCCTATATATAAATTTCAAGCCTATTTAAATATGCTCTTATTTAAAGCGTATACATTATTTTTATACATTCACCTATTCTTCTATGACAATTAAATGACATTGGCAAAACAGAGATTTTCAGTTTTGCTTTTGTGTTACAGCTGTTAGATAGAAACACAGAGGAGCGGTTTTCCAGCTTAGAGACTATCCAAGACTTTCCTTATTTATCAGATGTAAACTGGGATGCTGTGCTGCAGAAAAAGCTCTCACCTGAATTTATCCCAACGGTAAGTTGTGAATGCAACAAATCTCAATAGACGCCAAGGGTACTAATATCAATACAGAAAAATAATACCAATGCAGAATAATTCATTTCCTCTATAAACCTCCTTTGGAAAGAGAACCATGTGCATGTAACCACTAGATAAGGACAACTTCTTGCTCTCTGTCACCAACCATACACATGCCCAGGCAGGGAAGGTGACATTTGTTGAGATCCAATGAAAATAATGGCTGGTTAACTAAAAGTCTTGAAAAGAAACAACCAAAAACCTAGTTTTAATTTTAATTTTCTGCTGTCATTTCCATAACATTAGAATGCAATCATAAAGAGACTAGTTCAAAGCCAAAAAGATGGACGGCACTCCGTTCGAGGAGGTAGCAAGTTTTATTGCAGGCTCCTACAAGGATCAAGAGCCCTATGCGTTTCGGGATACAATCCCTTAATCACATGCCTATGATTAAGGGAATCTATCCCGAAACGCCTAGGGCTCTTGATCCTAGTAGGAGCCTGCAATAAAACGTGCTACCTCCTCGAACAGAGTGCCGTCCATCTTTTTGGCTTTGAATTGATAAGGCGGTGAGGACGCTGCGGACAGAGCACCTAACAAGGAGGGATTGGAACAGCCAGAGGGAGGGTAAGCTTGGCGGTCTTTTTGGTGTGGAAGAGGCATAAAGAGACTAGCACCCCAGGCTTAAATTATGGCTCACTTTACTGAATAACTGCTATTTTTTTTTAGGACTAAATGAAAAAAATGTGATTTGCCTAAAAATGTCTGTACCTTAAAATAATTACTTGGATGTAGGTAGGTACACATTTAATGAATCTGAGGCAGAATTAGGGGGAAAGACAATAAATAGCTACAGTTGGCCATGATTCTTTAGCCTTGATGAAGTCCAACACCATGATGACTTTTTTTTTACTTGCATTTGGTATCTCACTTCTTGAGTATCACCTTATCCCACTGAAATCGGTCTGTGCACTGTATGTAAAATGGACATGGCTGCCTAGTTAAAAAGGAACCTGAAACAGCCTTCTCTGAATATTTTTTTTTACCCCGCTCTCCACTGTGCACAGGCCGTGTACCACAGGATTGCCTTCTTCACTTCGGTGACGTCTGTTTTCTGTGCTTCTCCAAACAGAAAGGCCGACTAAACTGTGATCCAACATTTGAACTTGAAGAAATGATCCTGGAATCGAAACCTCTCCACAAGAAAAAGAAAAGGCTAGCAAAAAAAGTCAAGGACACTGGGAAGTCTAATGCAACTCTGGTAGGAAACTAGACAAAAAAACATAAGGATAAAAAAAATGCCCTGATATTTATATTTTGTTAATTCATATAAAAACATTCCAGCGACCAACGTCAGACTACAGAGCTGTCAATGCGATCACTGCAAAATGTCTGATTTCTATTTAAATTTTTGCTTTGTCACCCAAACTTCCCCTTGACCACTAATGAAGTACTGATGAGTACTCACGAGTCCCTCCCCTGCAACCTGGTCCAATGTTCACACAGTTATGGGGCATGGGTGATCAGGACTCGGGAAAATTCAGAATTAAGTCCCTGCCAGATCAACTTAACTGATAATTGATTACTTGGCCATTTTGGTTGCTGACTAGCACAGTCCTGAAATGATAATCTTCCAGTGTGAGTACATGGCTAAAAGTGTGACTGACACTATATTTGACAGGGCTATAACAGGGAAGGATGCATGACTATAATAAACTGGGGTTCTGTTTATTAAAATGAGCATCCCATTTCCCTTTGTTTCTGAGCAGGTTTACAATCATCCCATCTCCTGATATACTCTTTAAAAACGAGTGGATTTGCAAGATTTCTAACATTTGCCTGCATGGCTTGTTCCATATCATTTATTCAGCTCCTTAGTGACTTCCCTGCGTTTAACTGCCGTGAGAATGGCATCTAGTTTGGCTCTAGCCAAAGGCAAAAATCAAAGTTACAATGAAGAGTCGCCAGAAAGTTGTCCTCAAGGTCATTTCATTTATTGACTAGAAAGTAGAAAATGACATGGCAAAACGTTAAATGTTTTATTCTCCTTTTGGCGATTTACGCTCCTTTGCTTGCAGATTACGGGATGTGATTCAAAATTAAGTGTCTCTATTATTGGCCTGCAGCTGACTCTCCCTTATTGCAGAAGTTTTGTAGGTAAAGTTAATCCTTAGACGCTGAGACATCAGACCATTCTCTGCACTGTAAATGTAATTCTTTCACAATGAACAAATAACAAATGTACAAAATTTTAAAGGAACTGATGCAGCTGTGATAACTATCTTTAAAAGCCAATTAAAATGATACTGTCACCAACCATTATCCATGGATTTATAATGCAATTTATTTTTTGATGCAGGCTAAAACAGTGCTGTACTTACAATGATCTGTATTATATCACTGTCAGGATGGTCATAATGGATGACCTAGTCTTGTTTGCTTTGCACTTTTCTTCTGAAATAATTGTCAGTATCAACTTTATCGATTGGCAGCCGTTCACACTATCTGCCATTCTAATATGATCTTACTACATTTTGTAAAAAGGAATAATCATTACTAGTCGCAAATTCACTGAGAATTTCCTTGTTTCGCGCCTGCAAATAAATTAGCGAAGCCACGACAAAAATTCAACGGCGTTCAAAAACTTTGGACGCACAGCGGAAAGAGACTCTCATCATGCGTCAACATTATTCGGACGCCCCTTGACTTTAACGCCGGCGTCAAAATTGATGTGGGCGTCAAAATCCACGGGACAAATTCGCCAATCACTAATCATTACTTGATTGGCCTATGACACTCAATCAGTTTGATAGGCCAGCATTTAGGAATGTGTTATTTCAGATCCCTGAAATAATGAATGGTCTGAGATGTTAAATTCAATAGAAGACGATGGACCGCGTCCCAATCAGATAAAAAAATATTGTTTAGGTCTGATAAAATACAGTATTTAAGGGCAACTAGCAACAGTTTATAGATCAGTACACATTCACAATGTTAGTTCTAAAATATCTAATGGATCTGAACTGAAGGAGAAGTAGTTTGTCAGCCATTCGAATTATTTCCAGCTGGTTATTATATTTTGCCAAGAATGCTGAAAGATATGGTAAATGGCACATGCCCAGTTCTGCGCAAGCTTACAGGCATTTCATTTTGATGGATGAAAACTACAAATGGCTGTAATGTAAAATTCCAAGCGATAGATTTCTAGCTCACTTAATTTAAGTGTTTTTTTTAGCTTGTGCTGTAACAGAGCATTAATTACATTATAAGCATTCAGCGTCAATTGATCCATTGCAGTTTCTCAGGTTAGTATTGCTGAACAAAGCCTGAGTGCAGTATTTCCCCAGCAGATGCAAGGACAGCTTTACTTTATTGGCACATCCTCCAGTAATTCACACACAAACCTTTCAAACAATGTTCATCTTGAAGGTCTTATTTATTAATTGGGTATCGCTGCCACACAGGCAACAACTCTTATGGTGGCCACACACAGGCCGATAAAAGCTGCCGACAGACCGTGTCGGCAGCTTATTGGCCCGTGTATGGGGCCCCCTGACGTGCTTCACCGATCGAGATCTGGTCGAAAGTCGGCCAGATCTCAATTGTATGGGACGAAAAATCCCGTCGGATTGCGGCCGCATCTATTCGTTGATACGGTCCCGCGATCCGACCGCCCATTGCTATTCATTAGGATCCGATCGTTGGGCCCTAGGGCCCACGAACGGATCAGCACGATATTGCCCACCTCAAGGTGGGCATATCGGGGAGAGATCCGCTCGTTTTGCGACATCGCCAAACGAGCAGATCTCTCAGTGTATGGCCACCTTTACTCTTTTGTTTGCAGGTTACTAAAGATTGTGCAAAACAGATCATACCCAATGTTTAGCCAGTTTGGATTTAAGGTTCTTTTAAAAGGATGGCTCATCTTTAAGTTGACTTTTAGTATGTTATAGAATGACCAATTCCAAGTAATATTTCAGTTGGTCTTCATGTATTTAAATTTAACGTTTCTTTTTTTCGGAATCTTTACAGCTTTCAAAGGGAGGTCACTGACCTCATTAATAAAACAAATGCCCTGTAAGGCTACAAATGCTACTTTTTGTTGCTCATCTTTCTATTCAGGCCTCTCCTATAGTGATGGGCGAATTTGCGCCATTTCGCTTCTCGGCAAAATCCGTGAAATTCGCGAAATGGTGAATAATTCGTGAAACACGGGGAATCGCGCAGATTCGCCGTGAATTCGCACCTGGCGAATAAATTCGCCCATCACTTCTCTCCTGTTCATATTCCACTCTCTTATTCGAATCTATGCATGATTTCTATTGAAATTTAGACTCAAGCAATCAGATTGCGAGAATTTCAAACTGGAGAGCTGCTGAATTAAAAGCTAAATATAGTAACTCAAAAACCAAAATTAATAAAACATGAAAACCAAATGCAAATATCACTCTGTACATCATACTAAAAGTTAACTCAAAGGTGAACAGCTCCTTTAATGATTTCACTGTATAGAGAAGGACTTATCTACCTACAGAATTAACCTCATTTAAGATTACAAGTGTTTCCCCAGTTTGTGAAATGATCTGGGGTTTTATGTGCAAAATGCATCCGTTAATCATGCTCCTCAGGCATAATCCTATAATGAAATCCATTTTTAAAACAACAAATTAATTTCTTTATACTTAACTTTAAAGGGGTGGTTGGCCTTTAAGTCAAAGGGGAACTATCGTGAAAATGAAAATGTAATATAAGCTTCAGCATGCAGAAATAAGAAACGTTCTAAATATAATCAATTAAATATTCTCTACCATTTATGAAATAATCAAGTTTACCTTCACGATTCCTCTCTCAGCATCTGTTTCTCTTCATTCTGTCTTCATGCAGCAGTTGGGTGTCAGATATTCATTGACAGTTAGATCCAATATATCTTATAGGGGGGCTCCTTTTGCCTAGAAGATGTATTAGAGTTCACTCTATTAAAATCACCAGACATCATGTCTCTCTACATGCAGAATTTGTGCAAATGGCAGTTATTTTGTTACTGGAATCAGTTATTTGAGTGAGCTCTAATTCATCTGCTAGGAAAGGAAGCCCTGTATAAGATATAAGATAAACTTGATTGTTTCAGAAACAATGCAGACTGTTTAATTGATTCTATTTACAAAGTTTCTTATTTCAGTATGATAAAGCTTATTTTGAATTTTCATTTTCGTGATAGTTCCCCTTTAATATGTAGTATTTTTAGATACTAAGCAACTTTTCATTTAACTTTCATTTTTTTTTTATAAACTCTGACTCTTTTCAGCTTGCAAATGGGGGTCACTGACCTAAAGTATGTAAGGCTTCATATCTATTGTTATTGCTATTTTTGATTACTCTCCTATTCTCCATTATTCCAGTCTCTTATTCAAATCAATGCATGGTTGATAGGGTAATTTGGACAGCAAACTGGAGAGTTGCTAAAAAGCCATATAACTCGAAAACCATAAATGATAAAGCATGAAAAGCAACTGCCTACTAAAAGTTAATTTAAAGGTGAACTACCTCTTTAAAATCAGGCAGGCCATATCAGCATGTTCCCAGGATTGGTGGTTTCCTGATACACTGCAGTCTTTCTTTACTGCTGCCTTGCAAATTGATATCGTTACCTCCAGCCCCCACTCCCCATCAGCTGATGTGACCAGAGCCTTGTCAGTTCAGCCTGGGCTCAGAAAAAGACAGGTAACAAGATAACAGCTTACAGCTCTCCGGCAGAATTCCACTGAACTGATAAAGTGGAGAAAACTGCCCTTGCTGCCTGCCATTCATTTTAAGGGCAACCACACAAAAGGGGAGTTTTGACCAGCACTTTTTTTTCAGTAAAGCTCCAACTACAATTTGCAGATCTTCAGACAGAGGAACCCCCCAGGTCCCACACCAAACCTGTATGCTCAGGCAAAGGAACTGCAGCCACAGTGGTCTTATAAATAGTCTATGATGGCACTGGATTGGTGCAGACACAACATGCAATTAACCACCAGCCTTGCTGGAACAAGTAGCAAGTCGCATACCTTTTATTATCAGAAATATTATATGATTTGTAAACTTTTATTTTGTTTCCTGTTTCTCGCTGCATAGTTTGTATAGTTCTTATTAAATTATATGTAATATATTTATCCATGTTATCAATATACACAGGTTATCAATATACACAGTTAAAGGAGAAGGAAAGCTACCAAGGCAGTTTATTGCCAATAGATTAGCCACGACAGTTCAAGCTAAATTCTTTATATTCTTTAGAATGCTTTTCCATACCTGAGTAAACAGCTCTAGACACTGTCTCTGTTTGTTTAGGATAGCCGCTGCCATATTAGCTTGCTGTAACATCACTTCCTGTCTAAGTCTCTCCCTGCTCGCTCTGAGCTCAGATTACAGCAGGGAGGGGGAGAGAGGAGCAAACTGAGCATGCTCAAGCCCGAGCCCTGGAGGTTTTTGCTGAAAACAGGAAGTCTGATACAGAAGCCCATGTGTACACAAAGAGGACTATAAGCAGCATTATTTTGAGGGTTTACTAGTGTATATAGTTTAACCTTTCCTTCTCCTTTAAAGGAATTAATATTTCTTAAATTCATTTCTCCAGCAATGGTGACCTAACAGTAGTGGTTTGTCACAGAGAATAATTTTTCTCTTGGTAGCCATAGTAGCAACTTAAGGGCTTACTTAAAGGAAAATAATATGCAAAATGAACTCCATTAAAATGCTCTTCACAAATGCATTTGCATCTCTGCGCATTCTTCTATACTTTGCATGCTGCATTAGGTGCAATGTACAAATGATGGGATGTTTGAGATCTGCTTCCAATGCTCCCTTTGTGTTTAGCTTGCACCTAATTAATCACACACTAATGCTGAGATGGACATGACCCAATCTTCAACCGCACTGATGCCAGCAAAATGCTCAAATTTACATTTGTATTGATAAATTGCACACAAGTTGAGGTGCATGCTACTTGTATATCCACATGTCTCTCCTTCTAAACTCTGTATTAACCAAGACATTTTTGCTGACAATTAGCCTGGCAACAATGATATCAGACATGTGTCATGTAAAGTAACTTAAAGGGAAATTAAAGTCTAAAATAGAATAAGGCTAGAAATGATGTATATTGTATACTAAATATAAACATGAACTTACTGCCCCACAAGCCTAATTAAACAAATAATTAATGCTTTCAAAGTTGGCTGCAGGGGGTCACCATCTTGTAACTTTGTTAAACATCTTTGCAAGACCAAGACTGTGCACATGCTCAGTGTGGTGTGGGCTGCTTAGGGATCGTCATAAATTATCAAAACAGGGAAACAAACAAAGTTCTGCATGGCTGGGACGTAAGGCGGGGGCTCCACCTGCTGTTCATAAGTATGATTGTTTCCCTGCTCAGCAGTTAGGGACCGTCTGACAATTCCTATCCACAGCAGTAAATGAAGGGAGAATTTCACTGCATACAGTCAGGTTTCTTATAAAAACGGTACACATTTTTTAATTAAAATATATTGGAAATAGGTTTCTTTTTCATTAAAGAAAGTAAAAATGGGATTTTATTTTTTTGCCTTTACATGCCCTTTAATGATTCAGAACAGTTGCCCTATTAATAAAAATATGTGTATGTAAAAGCAATGTCCACTGTATGCACATATCTTACAGAAACAATATAAAACCTAAACTACCTAAATAAATAAAAAATGTAAAGGGTAAAAAGAAAGTAAGCTGACATTTATTTTTTTATTTTTAGAACTTTTTAAAGTATTTTTGTTCTGTCCTTCCTAACGTTTGCCCTTTGTTTATTCCTTTTGCCTCCTTGCTGATTGATATCCATTACTGAAGAATGGCAATCTGCAGAAACACTTGGACTCCGTGGAGAGAGACTTCATTGTTTTCAATAGAGAAAAGTAAGTCTGGTCAACTTGCTGCACTCTTTTATATTAAAGAGGAACTTGTTGCAAAATTTTAAAAAAAAAAATGCGATCTTAATCGTCAGCTCTACAAAAATTCTTTATTATCATAATTTTTTTCTTATAGTTTTTCATACCTCTGATATGTTATTTGTGGTGTCCTTCAACCTTTCCATTATTCTCCTGCTGTGAATCTCACGGTCACGCAGTGAGTCCCAGACTGATTGCAGGAGCAAGCGATTGTGCTAGGAGAAAATTGGTAGGTGGAGAAGCAGGTATTAGTGATTTCCCTGGTCCAACAAATTTAGGATTTAAACTCTTCTAGGTGATTAGAAATTCCCAGCTGTTAAAGAAAAGTGGTCGTATTGTTGGAATATAAAACCAACAAAGCTCTTCACTATAAGTAAAATAAAAGATGAAATTAAAAAAAAACCTGTTTACAAAGGGAAACATTCCCTACATGAACGGGTTTCTAGAGCTATGACTAGTGATGGGCTACTTGGCAGGCGCAAATTCGCGTTGAACTTCAGCGTTTTTCCGCCGGTGAATAAATGTGCAAATTTGCAGCGAAAATTCGTCAGTGTCAAAAACATTTTTTGACGCCGGCAACAGTTCTAACAAAACGCTAATTTTTAGCCCGTGGCGTAACGAAACGGGATTTATTTGCCCATCACTATGTTCCTCTTTACACAGCTGCAAAGCAAATAGGGATGACTTAAGTTATGACAAGTATCTCACCGGATAACCCAATCAGATATTTGCCTTCATTTCTCTACCTGCAGTAGGTTGATGAAAGCTATTTGCTCATTGGTTGGCTACTACAGTATGTTAGGACACATTTTCTCCACTTAAGTAAATGAGACGGTGTCTCTGCACGCATACAAGGCATTATTCATGAAGTGCTATTCTTGGGATACAGGGAGAGAGATACATGGATGTTACGTTGTGCCAAAAGCATCCCTGCTGATATGATGCTTATATTTGTTCCTTTCAGGTCATATTCTAAACAGCTTGCAGTGCATCAAGTGAACCTATTTTTCTGTCTGTCTGTCTGCCTGTTTATCTGTACCCTTATTTTTCCTAAATAAAAATATATAATGATATACTTAAGGTATCTGATTTACCAAAATTGCTGCAATCAGATCTGTGCTTTTCTTTAATAATTTGTAGCAGACTGGTTTCTATTGGTAACTGCAATTTAGGGTATATCTGTGTTAATTGTGCCATTCATACTGTTTGTAGCCTGATACTGGCCCATTCTTCAACAAAGCCTGCAGTTCTTTGAGAAATGTTATAGGAAGTCTTCAGTACACAATTGGGTTCATTTACAAAGACCCAAGTCAAAAGTGCAAGAGCACTAAGGGGGGCAAGAGTGAAAAAAATATTGTGCAAGGGGTAGAGTGCAGCATTGGTGGGCGCATGCCAGTCCTGTCTTTCATGAATACATCACTGCCAAATGCATGCCTCTACAGACCTGCAGCTATTCAACTAGGCAGGGTACAAAGTTTAAAAAAGGGTGGTTTGCGCCTTTGCACCCTGTCTTGTAAACAAGCCCTATTATCTCCTATAAATAAAGGATTTGTACTGTGTTGAGACACACGATGAAATATGCAGTCCTGTAGTCATTTGAGGCTGTAGTTATCATATATACAAGTGGCCAGATTTCCCTGTCTCTGACCTTTAACTTGAAATTTATTTTAAAAAAAAAATTGGCCCAAACTCCCAAACCCAAATCCCATTAATTTATCAATAAATCGCGAAAAACTTGGTGCGTCAAAATGTCGCAATAAGATTGAGCGTCAATTCGAATTGTGCAACTTTTTAGAATTGTCACCCCGAAAACTCGACTTTATAGAAATGGTCACCTGGAATATTAAAATGTATTGGATTATCGAGCAAAAACCAGCGCAAACAGGCCGCAACCATTGAGAATCCTGAAGGTAAAAAGCATGTTTCAATTTCTATAATAATTTCACGTTTTTTTCCCCCCCGAGTTTTTCCCCTTTAAAAACTCGACCGGAAAAATTTGAGGTTTAATAAATAGGTCCCTTAATGTTGCTATTCCCATACAATCCCACAAATTGCATAGCCCTAACCGCTGCCAGAAACTTACAGCAAAATCAGTCAGCAGGTTGCACCATTGAGAACACCTCTTGGCGCATAAGCAATACAGTTTCTCTAAACTGCAAAGCTCCAATTCGATACTAGAGAAGGGGTGCCATAACTGAGTGTGCCTACGGTGGGGAAACACTGAAATTCATCCCTGAAACTTTTATTCTGTCCCTTTTTTTCCCATCATGATTTTTGATATTAAAGTGCTTTGTTTTCAGATGTGTCATACTAGAAACATGTTAGTCATTATTACTAAAAAATCATTTGTATTCCATTGTAATATAAAGTTAAATGTAGGTGTTTCCATTATTTTGTCTCCCATGTTACGTATACATAATATTTGTGTTTTTCAGGAGTATACAGGATCTTAATGATAACCAAGAAAGCCTGACTGTGGTCCAGACCAAAGAAGAGGAAGATGATGGAAAGAACAATAATCTATCGCTGTTATAAACTTCTCCTCCATATGCACTGAATATGTGGCCATTGCCGTCCAGGCTAGGCTCAGCCGTTGCTTGAGATGATAGAGAACATATAAATATCTCTCAGGAGATCCAGAGCCAGAGCACTTGGTGTAAGGAGGATGTTTAAGGTCATAGTTGATATCGGTGTGTTCATCAGAGGCTTGAGATGCTTTGCTAGTGGGCAAGCTGCTTATAGGCATTGTTTAGCAGATGGGTATACAGTTACTAGTTTTTACTACATATTAAACTTCAGAGGCGTTTTGCTTAACAAAAGATAGGTTTAAGGGCTATCTTATAGTCATGAAGTACTTTTTTATATGCTTACAATAATGACAATAATTAATATTAAGTACCATATCATTATGTAGCAATAGTCTCTTACTTCAAAAAACACTAAGCATAGATAGAGGAACTGAAGGGTTACTTATGACCCCAAGTGCAGTGTGCAATCTTGGACAGAAATCAATGCTTTTTTTACTCAAAATTCAGCATTTTGCTAATAATTCAGCATAGGCAGGCTGCAATATCCACTGCCGAAAAATAAACCCAGTTGCACATGTATGTAGTAGCACTTCCAGTACCTACCCTGGTGTTGAAATGACATAGAATGTGATTCTCTTGGTGTCTGCTGATACCACCACTGTGGGAACCCTGGAATTACTGCCATGTTCAGGTTGTCAATAGCTCCATGGATCCACAATGTCAACAGAAGCACTTGCACACGATTCAGCAGAAGGGATACAATGGCCGTTGGTGTAACTACATGAAGATGCAAGAGGTTGAATGGTGGAAATAATAACAATGCTGCTACATTTGTGCCCGTTTTATCATGACCACACTTGTAGCTACATTTGTAAATGACCTCTTTGATGTTGGGGATGAAGATCAGGGAGTGTCAGTCCTGTTAGAGTTAAATGAGCAATATGCAAAAATAGGGGCATTTGTTGCCATGTGTGGAAGACAAGTTCTGCAAATCTCACGGTTCTTGCGACCGTTATCAAGGAATTCAATTGATTTGTTCACTGTAGATCAAAAGTTTGTGTTTGTCCTTCTGTAGGAAATGTTTTTACCATTTCTTGTTAAAGACATACATTGAAAATATGCACTGGAGTAAATCTCAGAGATGCTGTTTTATAGACATCGATACATTATTATGCAATGTCTCTTAGTATCCGTATAATGTTGTTATTTGAGCCATTGCCTTCACTTGTGAGCCAGACCGTTTGATTTGTTAATGAAAGAGCCAAGGCATGTGTATAAAGGTATATTTCGTATAACGTCCCCGCCTCATTTGTATTGATACTGGACCTACATTTATATTATAAAAGGCACCCACTTTATTATTAAGACTGTGTGATAAAGGTTTGGCCAGGTCTAGTAACTCATGGCAACTGTGCAGTAAATGAGTACTGCTGATTGGTTGCTATAGGTTATTATTTACAATATATATATATATATACTGTATCGTTTTGAGATGCTGTTGCATCCATCATTTCAAATGATCTGGAAAAAAAATGTGTCCAACATAACAATGGGTTTAAGCCACTACATGCACTTTCAGCATCAATGATATCTGATATAGCAGGTAGGATATGACCTATGACCAACTAGTGTAGTGTATAATAATAATAATAATAGTCATAATTGCCAAACAACACAGAATATTCAGGTTTTCCTTGGTTTTCATTTGCATGTTTTTCTTTATGCTTGCGCACATTTTACTTTTTTCAATAGAACAAGTCAATGAACCAGTTCTTAATTTAGATTTTATGGCAAGAACTTTCTTTGATTATCCCATGATTCCATGCTCTAATGAAAAAATGCATGCACATATGTTGTTTAGCAGGAAAAGCATCATGTTATTGACAGGGCTAATTGAGTTGCCCAAACACATAAGTGCCTGTAAACCACAGATATGTCCAGTCGCCATTTGGAACCCTAATCCCAAGTATCATATAACCAGCTAAATGAATGTAGGTATTAGGCCTCAGTACTCTTCTTACCCCTTCAGATGACCTTCTGAGTATACCCTAATCTTTCCTAGCTGCATTAGCCACAACATAGGTATTCAGCCAGTAGGCAGCTGTTCTGCTCAGTGCTGAAACCCCCTATGGAAATGAACCACTTGCCACCCTACTTTCCAAAATATCAAGCTAATACTAATAATGAAAAAGACAAGGACTGCCTTTATCATTAATTGTGGAGTTGCTGTTTCTGGTTGACTCCCAACAGGCAGCAATACAACCAGAAAAAGAGAAAGCTATGTTAAAATCTGCACATCTTCTTTTCAAACATGCAAATTTGAACTGCTATTTAAAAAGCACTGAGACAATTAAAGTGCCTTTAGAGATATTCTTCATTCCACGCCTTAGTTGAGTTTATATTCTAAGGTACCAATCAGGCACACACACACAATGGTTAATTTAATTAGGAACCAATGAACCTACTTATATGATATGATTTGGGAGGAAACCCATGCCGACGTGGGCAGAACATAAAAACATAAAAAATATTGCCAGTTTTGGAACTGAAATGAGTACTCCAGTGTTTCAACATAGACATCAAGCTGCTCATGTAGCTCTCACATAGGTTTGGTATTATCTCATAGAGATTCGGCGTCTGATACAGAATTTCAATGTAGCAATTGTCTTAGTCAAGACAGGCAACAAAAAATGCAGCGTACCTTCTCAAGTTCATCTATAAACAGTGTTGGACTGGCCCACCGGGATACATGGAAAACTCTGGTGGGCCCAGGTGTCAGTGGGCTTCTTGCTTCTAATCATTTGGCCTATTTTCATTTATTCCAGGCAGTGGTAAACACAACATGTTTCGGGT